>NW_027255896.1:16592586-17792586 GCF_043229965.1 Drosophila suzukii | reverse complement strand
TTACGATCGTTCCTATGGCAGCTATATGATATAGTCTTCCGATTTTGATAAAATTTAATTCGAATTTCAAAACTAATTAAAAAATGTTATTTCCAAGGAAAGGAGGTAATATGTTAAAAAACACCAAAGATATAATTTTTTAACATTTTGTTTCCGATTATTCCTATGGGAGCTATAAGATATAGTTGTCCGATCCGGCTGGTTCCGACTTATATACTACCTGCAAAAGATATACGACTTTTGGGAAAGTTTCAGCCCGATAGCTTAAAAACTGAGAGACTAGTTTGCGTAGAAACGGACGGACAGACGGACAGACGGACATGGCTAGATCGACTCGTCTAGTGATGCTGATCAAGAATATATATACTTTATGGGGTCGGAAACGTCTCCTTCACTGCGTTGCAAACTTCTGACTGAAATCATTATACCCTCTACAAGGGTATAATAATAAATGCAATGGTATAATAAATATTTCATTATTTCGCTGACCGTTTCTTTGACAGCTATATGTTAGAGTTGTCCGATTTGTCTTAAATATAATTCGAAATTCTTAAAAATACACAAAATGTTATTTCATATAGTATAAGATAATATATCAAACACCGAAGCTATTATTTGTTTCATATTATTTTCCCACCAATTTTCCGATCGTTCCTATAGCAGCTATATGATGTAGTCGTCCGATTTTGATAAAACTTAATTCGAAATTCAATACTAATTTAAAAAAATGTCATTTCCAAGCTTAAGAGGTTTTATGTTAAATAAAACACCGAAGCTATAATTTGTTTCATATTATTTTCCCACCAATTTTCCGATCGTCCCTATGGCAGCTATATGATATAGTCGTCCGATTTTGATAAAATTAAATTAAAAAAAATTCAGAACGAATTAAAAATTTTATTTCCAATTTTACGATCGTTCGTTTGGCAGCTATATGATATATTCGTCCGATTTTGATAAAATTAAATTCGACATTCAGAATGAATTAAAAAATGTTATTTACAAGCGGAGGTTATATGTTAAAAAAAACACCGAAGTTATAATTTGTTTCATATTATTTTCCCACCGATTTTACGATCGTTCCTATGGCAGCTATATGATATAGTCGTCCGATTTTGATAAAATTTAATTTGAAATTCAGAACTAATTAAAAAATGTTGTTTCCAAGCGTAGGAGGTTATATGTTAAGGAACACCGAAGTTATAATTTGTTTCATATTATTTTCCCACCAATTTTACGATCGTTCCTATGGCAGCTATATGATATAGTCGTCCGATTTTGAAAAACTTAAATTTGAAATTCAGAACTAATTAAACAAGAAAGGAAGTTAGCTTCGACAAGCCGAAGCTTATATACCCTTGCAGCTATAATTATTAAATTTAAAAGCACAAAAAATTATATTCCCAACAGTATAAGATAATATATCAAAAAACACCGAAGCTATAATTTGTTTCATGTTGTTTTCCTACCAATTTTCCGATCGTTCCTATGGCAGCTATATGATATAGTCGTCCGATTTTGATAAAATTAAATTCGAAATTCAGAACTAATTAAAAAATGTTATTTCCAAGCCTAGGAGGTTATATGTTAAAAAACACCGAAGCTATAATTTGTTTTATATTATTTTCCTACAAATTTTCCGATCGTTACTATGGCAGCTTTATGACATAGTCGTCCGATTTTGATAAAATTAAATCCGAAATTCAGAACTTATTAAAAAATGTTATTTCCAAGCGTTGGAGGTTATATGTTGAAAAACACAGACGCTATAATTTGTTTCATATTATTTTTCCAAAAATTTTACGACCGTTCCTATGGCAGCTATATGATATAGTCTTCCGATTTTGATAAAATTTAATATGAAATTAAAAACTAATTAAAAAATGTTATTTCCAAGCTAAGGAGGTTATATGCTAAAAAACACCAAAGATATAATATTTTTACATTTGTTTTTCCTATTATTCCTATGGGAGCTATAAGATATAGTTGTCCGATCCGGCTGGTTCCGACTTATATACTACCTGCAAAAGATATAAGACTTTTGTGAAAGTTTCAGCCCCATAGCTTTAAAACTGTGAGACTAGTTTGCGTAGAAACGGACGGACAGACGGACAGACGGACATGTCTAGATCGACTCGTCTAGTGATGCTGATCAAGAATATATATACTTTATGGGGTCGGAAACGTCTCCTTCACTGCGTTGCAAACTTCTGACTGAAATCATTATACCCTCTGCAAGGGTATAATAATAAATGCAAGGGTATAATAAATATTTCATTATTTCGCTGACCGTTTCTTTGACAGCTATATGTTAAAGTCGTGCGATTTGTATTATATATAATTCGATATTCTTAAAAATACACAAAATGTTATTTCCAATAGTATAAGATAATATATCAAACAAGAAAGAACGCTATAGTCGAGTACCTCGACTACCAGATACCCGTTACTCAAAGGGAAATGGAGATATGCAAGCAGCAAAGCGAAATTAAAATGCGCCACCTACCGGCGGTAGACAGATTTAAGCGTTATGGGCGTTAGAGTGGGCGTGGCAAATTTATTTTTGGATCAATCGATAGGTATTGACGACACCAATACATTTCAGTTAAATTTTTTATCTAGCATGCAAATTGTGGGCGTCACAGGTTTTCGCGGTTTGTGGGCGTTTAAATGGGCGTGGTAAACTTTTTTTTAAGTCAATCGATAGGTATTGATGAGAACAATACATTTCAGTTAAAATTTTCTGTCTAGCATCAAAACTGTAGGAGTTACTGTTTTGGGCGGTTTGTGGGCGTTAGAGTGGGCGTTAGAGTGGGCGTGGCAGTCTACTGAAACAAACTTGCGCTGCGTAAGAAGCTCAGGAATCTGTACGCCAAATTTTAATAGCCTAGCTCTCATAGTTTCCGAGATCTCAGCGTTCATCCGGACAGACAGACGGACAGACGGACAGACGGACAGACGGACAGACGGACAGACGGTCAGACGGACAGACGGACAGACGGACAGACGGACAGACGGACATGGCTAGATCGGGTCGGCTAGTGATCCTGATCAAGAATATATATACTTTATGGGGTCGGAAACGCTTCCTTCTGCCTGTTACATACTTTCCGACGAATCTAGTATACCCTTTTACTCTACGAGTAACGGGTATAAAAACACCGAAGCTATAATTTGTTTCATATTATTTTCCCACCAATTTGTAAAGACCGGGGTTCGTGGGGAGCTTTGCAAACGTCCGGGCGTTCGTGGTAGCGTACTGGTATTGTGGCTTCCACCTCCTGGGGGTGACGTCCGTCGCGGCGTTCTGGGAGATGCCCTCGGGGGCCGCTCTGGTGGTGCTCCGGGCGATGCCTCTGGTATGGCCGGCGGTGGCGGGTCTACGAAACCCTGGGGAGCGTTTCCTCCGACTCCTGGGTCCTGGCCAGCAGCGGGTCCTGCGTCCTCCTCGTTGGCGTCGTCCTCCTCCTCTTTGGCTTCGTCGGAACCGTGCCCGGAGCTGAGTCTACTCCCGACGTCGGCTTCCCCAGGCTCTGGGTTGACGTAGCCGCCGTAGTCATCCCAGGCCCGGTTGGCTTCGTCGATGACCGGCTGTTGGGGCGCGCGACATTGCCCGGTTCCAAAGCGACCGTCCATCGCCATGGAGGAGTCATCGGAAGACATCGGGCTTCCCGAGGGGCATCGTTCGGCTTCCCGCCGGCATTGCTCAAGGTAGCCGGGTGCGAACGCGTGGTGATCCTGGCTCTGGATCCAAGCATCCACCGAACGGTGAATTGTTGCCGCCCCGGTTCGCCGGATTCGAAGACCTGCAGCCGTGCCAAACGGGCCACTGCTGTCGGGTCGTCGTCCTCGTCCTCCCCGATGCTCCAACTGCAAACGCCGCAGGTGGCTCGCCGCTAACTGCGATGCTTGCGTCCGGCGACCACGGCACGGTGGAGATGGAGTCGCCGTTACGAGCTTCGCGTGACTTGAGGCTGAGGATTGGGCTGAAGCTGGGTGGTGTGGGGCTCCGGTCTGACAGGGCCGAGTCCCGGCTGGGGGGTGCGCCGTCGTTGGTATCCATGTCCGAGTCATGGTAGTCTACCGGTTGGTAGACCCCTGCGACGAAGTTTGGGTAGAAGGGCTCCATCCTGTTGTTGTAGTTCCAATCTGAAAATTGCTAGAAAATTAGCCTAGGCCTACGTTCCTTACTTGCCCTGCCTGAGTGCGAGGATCGACTTATCTAGTGGGTACAACTCTCAGCTTAACCTAGTTTTCTACTAAAGTTATTACTGCGATGCTTTGGGTGCATTCGTCGACTCCCTTATGTTGGGCACGCGCTCTCTCCGGTGGCTTCTTCCGGGTCCCGTAGTTGGTCACTGCGTTGGTGGTACTCCTTCAGGTCGCCTACTCCTGCTGTTCGCCTCTTCCTGTTTTCCATATGTTGTATCCTGACGATATTCGGGGAGAGGAACTTCAGCACCTTAAATGGCCCCGAGTACTTAGGAGCAAGCTTCGCGTTAAAGCCTTCGCTGGCCTTTGACAGGTGGTGAAGGCTGACCATAACCTGTGACCCGAGCTGGGGTCTCCACTCGCGACGTCGCAAATTGTAGTGGCGGCCTTGTTCCTGAGAAGCCATCTGGTTGGTTTCCAGCGCAGTGCGGAAAGCTTCCTGATGTCGTTTAGCTCGCTCAGTGGGGTCCAACGGCGACGAGTGTAGACCTGGCGTGACCACATCAAAGAGGGCTCCTGGCAATCTGGGTTCCCTACCCTGCACCAGATAGGCGGGGCTGAAACCGGTGCTATCTGAGATGCTCGTGTTTATGGCCAGCGAGATCTCTGGCATCTCCCATGTCCTGTGATCCTGGTCCACGTACTGGGCTATCATTGTCTTGATGGTCCGGTTCGCCCGTTCGGTGGGGTTCTGCTGCGGGGAATAGGGAGCTGTGTATTCCAGTTTGATGCCGTTAGTGCGACAGAATGTCTCGAAACCGCGGCTGGTGAACTGCGTGCCGTTGTCGCAGATCAAAGTCCTGGGTGCTCCAAAGCGGGATATTATCCTTTCCCGAAATCCAAACTCCAGTTGGGCGGCTGTGGCCTTCTTTAGGGGGATGATCCCGACCCATTTGGAAAAGACATCTATAAATACGAGCAGCATGGTATTTCCTCGTCGGGTCCGAGGGAGAGGTCCAACGAAGTCGGCTCCGACGAGCGCGAATGGCTCCGTGGGATGGCGGGTGAGCATTTTGCCCGCCGGTTTGCGTTGACTCACCTTGTATTGTTGGCAAACCAAGCAGCTGGTGACGTACCGCACAACGTCTCGATGTAATCCCGGCCAGAAATATCGTTGGGCAATCCGTCTGCGAGTCTTCCGGATGCCCAGGTGACCAGCAGAAGGGTGGTCGTGGCATTCCTCCAGCACTCGTTGTCTCTGCTCCCGAGGCACGCAAAGCTTCCATGGGTTGCTGTTTCCCACGTCTGAGGTGTGTCCGATGTGTCGATACAGCTGTCCGTGATCCAGAGTGTAATCCGGAAACTTTTTGGGGCGCCTCTGGACTTCTTCTTGCATCCTCCGGATCCATTTGCACTGAGTTCCGTGTTCCGCGAGCAGCTGAAGCATCCCTAGGGGTTGCCAGGAGAGGGCGTCGGCGACAACGTTGTATTTGCCCTTCCGATAGAGGACGGTAAACTGGTATTTTTGCAGCTCCAGAGCCCACCGGGCTATGCGGCCCGTGGGGTTGTCAATCGAGTTCAACCACTTGAGAGCGAGGTGATCCGTAATCACGTCAAACTGGTAGCCCTCCAAGTAGCAGCGTAGCTTCCGCGTGGCCCAAACTATGGCGAGGCACTCCTTTTCGGTAGTGGAGTAGTTTTCCTCGGCTCGCTTGAGGCGTCGACTTACGTAGGCGATGACCTTTTCCTCAGTGAGGACTGCTCCAAGTCCTGCATCACTTGCATCCGTCTGAAGCTGGAACTTGTATTCAAAATTTGGGCAGGCCAGAACCGGTGCGGCCGTTAGTCTGGCTTTGAGTGTCTCAAATGCCTGCTGTTGGGGCTCCTCCCAGCTCCACTTCACCCCCTTCCTGAGGAGTCGGGACATGGGCTAAACGATGGAGGCGAAATCCTGGACGAAGCGTCGGTACCAAGGTCCGATGCCCAAATGGCGACGGAGTTCCTTGACGTTGGTTGGCGGGCGTAGTCCCTGGATAGCAGCTATCTTATCTGGGTCCGTCCTGATGCCTTCTTCGCTGATCAAGTGGCCTAAGTATACCAGCTTTTTCTGGAAAAACTTGCACTTGCCTTGATTTAGCCGAAACTTTGCTTCCCGCAGTCGTCGGAAAACTTCCCTGAGATTCCTGGCATGTTCCTCCCACGTCGCCCCGATGACGATGATGTCATCCAAGTAGGCTCAAGGGCTCGCTGGAACGTTGCTGGGGCAGAATGCAGTCCAAAGGGCATGACTTTCCAGTGGAAGAGTCCACGCCCAGGGACGATGAAAGCCGTGCATTCGCGGCTTCCTTCCGCCATAGGGATCTGCCAGTATCCATTCTTAAGATCCAGCGTTGAGATGAACCGGGCGTTCCGTAGCCGCTCCAATATGTGGTTGATTCGTGGGAGTGGGTACGCATCGGGTATGGAATGTGCGTTGAGTTGTCGATAGTCGACGCACATCCGCATATCCCCTGTCTTCTTCCGCACGAGCACCAGCGGGGCACTGTGCGGGCTACGGGAGGGCTCTGCATGGTGGGGTTCTTTGGATAATACCGCTGCTTTAGTGGCTTATTATCCCGGAGAGTGATGGTATGCTCGGCGATCTCCGTTGGCCCGCTTGGCTCGTCGAAAAGCTGTAGCTCCCCCTGCAGAAAGTGGGCGGTTTCCTCGGCGTGAGGTTCTTCGGTCACCTGTAGCCTGGTTGGGTCCTCCGCTACAGTGGCCAGGTGTCCGTGGGGACAGTGGCTCCGGAACGGGTTGTGCTTCCGTGCGCTGGCTGCGTCCGACTGGGCTGGCAGCTGATATACCCCGATTTTCCGTTGTGGTTCCCGAGGCCCAGGTGAGGTGGCTGGTTTGCGCGTGTGAGTTTCCACCGTTGTGGTGGGCAACATGGCGCTCGTGGAGGGGCGTCGAAACGGGTTCTTCTCCTTTGCCGTGGCGGCGTCCGCCTGCGGCTGTAGGCCGTACCTGTTCTCCGTGGTGATGCAGGTTCCCGCGGTGTCGCCTGACGGGTTCCTTGACAACGGGGGTCCCGAGGGGTCAGGACTTGTCTTCCGTACTGGCGCGTTTGGCTTTATGTGAGTCCTCGGAGCAGGCTTTGGAACTGTTTTGGTCCCCCCCTTGGTGCCTTGCGATGATTGCGGCGTACCGGGTGTGCTTGGGGATTGCGCGGTTGCGGCCGTAGGAGTCGCCCGCGTATCTGGTGTTGGTTCTACCTTCCGGGTGGCAGGTGGGGCTAGTTGCAAGCAGACTTGCCCGCAGATTAGAGTTGCGCTGATGGCGCAGAGAAAGTCGATGCCCAAAATCACTTCATCCAGGATCGTTGAGGGACTAGTAGAGTCAGCCCGATCGGTCGGTCGTTTAAGCCGACTTGCGCCCGGAGGGCCTTGGTCACCTCTTTCTGTGGATCCATCCGCCAGAGAGATGCGGGAGCGGACTTCTCTGCTGTTTCTTCCTGAGTCTAGGCGCTTGGCGATCGCTTCGCTGACAAAGCTTCGCGAGGCTCCTGTGTCAATTGTTGCCGAGAAAGGTTGTCCCTCGATGGTAACATTGTGATGGGGGAGCACCGAGAGGGTCACCGCGGGCTCCCGACGTGGGCGGTGACCCTGGCCGTTTTCCGTCCGGCGGCAGCAGTCGATGGTACGGATGCTTCGTTTCCCACAGTCCCAGCAGTACATCAGCGGTGGGTTTCGGCATTCTCGTGTGAAATGTCCAATTTCTCCGCAGCGGTGACAAGCTCGGCCGATGTCAACCGGTGGTTCCGGTTCCGTTGGATATCGCCGGCCTCCTGGGTCCAGAGGGCGTTGGAGCGGGAAAGTTCCGGGGTCGAGGTGTGGGTCTTCCGCTGCTCTCCCTGCCGGAATTCCAGCCTGCGGTTGGAATTAGGGCTGCATGTCGAACGGGGTCTCGATCCCGTGCGATTTCGAACCCAGTTGTCAGTTGGGTAAGCCCCTCTAGTGAGGAGAACTCATGTCGCCGTATGAAAAGCTGCTACACCGGCATCAAATTCTCGTAGATCCGCTCGAGCTCCTGGTCTAGTGAGTACTTGGCGCGTTGCATCATCAGACGTAATTCCACTACGTATATTTTGAAGAGCTCGCCCACTTGTTGTTGCCTGGTCCGGATGGCATCTTCTAGGCTCTGGTAGTACCGCGGAGGCAAGAAAAACTCCAGAAACTCTCTCCGGAAAGTTTCCCATGGCTCGGTGTGCATTTGGTATGCCCGGAAGCAGCCTTCGGCGCGGCCTGAGAGAAGTCCAATGACGGCCCTCGGTATGTCACTCGTTCTCACATTGTAGGCCGTGGCACCTTCCTCGATGCGTTCTATAAAATGAACGGGGTCTGACTGTCCGTCAAAAAGTACGCCCCATCCTCGCAGTTTCTCGGCGAACACGGCCGCGGGTATGGGGCTGTGCGGAAGATGGGCGGCTGGGTTGGCGGCCGGTATCTCCCGTCCAGGGCTTTTCCGTAGGTTCCCTAAGCAGGGCACGGAAAACGTGTGATCCTCGATTCCGGGCATCGGTGAGGTGGCCCGACTGGTTGACGTCCTCGGGGTGGGTGCTTCCGGGTATATTGCCTCCAGTGCGGCAAAGCGCTCTCGTAGAGCCGGGCTGCGGTCTCCTCCTCCGATGATGCCAATCGTGGTCGTAGTTCGTCTACTTGGCCGTTCGGGTCAAGTCCAAACTCTTTTAGTAGAGCCTGCAGCTCGTCCTTCCGGCGGTAGGCGATCCACCTGACCCCCATGTTTGTGGTCGTGGAATCACCCCCGGATGCGGTGAAAAAACCTGTCCTCTGGCTTTGATTCTGCGTCCTCTGACGTTTTCTTTCCCGAGTCACTGGGCATACGCGCGGTGGCGCTGCCGATGGCTCTGCTGGGGATCACTCGGTGAGCGCTCCTAGTGGCGTGACTGGGCGCTGGGCGCTACCAGGGGCGCACGGCAGGTACTGCTGACGTGCGGCAGTGGCTGACCGATGTGGTTGCGGCTGGCGCTCCCGTTGCCCCGTGGACGGCGCTGCTGGCGGCGCGGTGGACGTTGCTGAGGGCGCGGTGGCCGCTCGTTGCGCGCTCCTGGTGGCGCTCGTAGCGTGGCTAGTGACCACGTATCCGGCGCGGTTGGCGCTGCTGAGGGCGCGGCTGGGCGCTGCTGTGGGCGCGGTGATTGGCGCTCGGTTGGCGCTGCTGAGGGCGCCTGTTGGGCACTAACGCCGCTCGATGGGCGCTGCTGATGGGCGCTGAACGCTACTGAGGGCGCGGAAGCCGCTCGGTGTGCGCTGCTGAGGTTGGCGCTCGGCTGACACTGCTGTGGGTGCCGTTGGTACTGTTCATGGCACGGTTTTGCGCTCTGTGGGCGCGGCTGATTGGCGCTCCTGATGGCGCTCGGTGAGCGCGGCTGGTGAGCGGCGGCGCTGATCGTTGGGCGCTCCTGATAAACACGTGGGTGCCGCTGGTGGTGCACTGACGCCGCTCGCTGGGCGCTCGTTGGGCGCTGCTGCGCCGCTCTGTGGGCGCTGCTCGGGGCACGGTATGCGCTTGACGGCTTCGTGGTAAGCCACGTGGCTATGTGGCGCTCCGGGAGTGGGTTGGCGTTGGCGGGCGCAGCGTTACGAGATCCCCTACTCTAACTATTCCTGCGGTCTCCTATCTTTCTCTAAATCTCGTCTACTGGACATGGGTCTTTAGGCCATGCGGTTGGTGGTAAAAACCCAACTCTCCTGAAGGATATCTAGTCGTCCTTATTCGTCCCTGTTCGGGCGCCAAAGTGTAAAGACCTTTTTCATAGGCTGGGATAAAACTCAGTCCGGCCAGGGTCCTCTACAGTTAAATTTGTAGAAAAATATAGGAACGAAACTGGACGGGGAGTTGCCGCGGGGATTTGCGGGGAAAAGAGGCCAGAGTATCCGCGTTACACCGAGTAAGCGGCTCTAGCGCAACACGACACCCGAAAGGTATAGTGGAGGGCGGGGCTGCTCCCGGCGAAAATTCTAGCGAAACGAGCAGCGTGGCCGATCCCTGAGAGAATACCAACAAAACCGAACGGCGGGGCCGATCCCGGATAAAAAAATACCAACAAAGCTGAACGGCGTGGCCGTTCCCCCTGGATGTGCGACTCACAAGCTACTGGGGTAGGGGGTAGGGATCCGAGGGGAGGATGGCCGGAGGCGACCCTTCCCTGTGCTCCCTGTGGTCGATCGAGTGGTCGTTTGCACTGAGTTATCGTCTCTGGCGCAACACGATTCCCGACCGGCACAGATCACTGCACGTGACTCGCGACTACCTAAACCGTATTTGGGGCGGGGTTCCCAGGAGAGGGTGGCCAGAGGCGATCCTTTCCTATGCTCCTTGTGGGCGATCGGGTGGACGTTTGCACCGAGCAAGCTTCTCTAATGCAACACGATTCCCAACCGGCACAAATCACTGCACGTGGGTTCCCGAAAAATGCACAAATTCACGCGGACACATACTTCTTCATTCTCTTTTGTCTTTATTATTCGCTAGTTTCACAAGTTATTTTCCTAGTCCCCTACTCGCACTCAGTCTGATCTCTATTGTCTGTGTCCTTGGATCCGGCGTGCCGACGCTCGTGCCGCTGTGCCACTCCGGGTTGAAGTCCGCTCCTTGGTCTGGTCGCCTTTTCTGCCATTCGGGAATGAGGTCGAGCTTCCGCCCTTGCGGCCGCATGTAAGCTCGGTTTGCCGGGTTTTTCCGTTTCCCAACACAGTTTCTTATCGATCCCCCGCCTATCGCTATCGGCACTATCAGCTGTTGGTCCTCGGTTGACCAACACTGGGTGGTTTTCCAGCCCTGGTGCGCGCGATATTTAAATCTGATAAGCTTAGCTTCTAGTTTGAACTTAAATAAATTGCCTTCGTGGCGTAACGACTTATGGCTAACTTATGCTTATAACTTATAAATAAATGGCCGTCGTGCAGTAATATCCAATTGTATGCCTTCGTGGCGGAAAGAATAAAAGTGGCGAAATGTGGAGGGTGTGTTTCACGCATCCTCGCAAATTTTACGATCGTTCCTATGGCAGCTATATGATATAGTCGTCGGATTTTAATACAATTAAATTTGAAATTCAGAACTAATTAAAAAATGTTGTTTCCAAACGTAGGAGGTTATATGTTAAGGAACACCGAAGCTATAATTTGTTTCATATTATTTTCCCACCAATTTTCCGATCGTCCCTATGGCAGCTATATGATAAAGTAGTCCGATTTTGATAAAATTAAATTCAAAAAAAATTCAGAACTAATTAAAAATTTTATTTCCAATTTTACGATCGTTCCTTTGGCAGCTATATGATATAGTAGTCCGATTTTGATAAAATTAAATTCGAAATTCAGAATGAATTAAAAAATGTTATTTACAAGCGGAGGTTATATGTTAAAAAAAGCACCGAAGTTATAATTTGTTTCATATTATTTTCCCACCGATTTTACGATCGTTCCTATGGCAGCTATATGATATAGTCGTCCGATTTTGATAAAATTTAATTCGAAATTCAGAACTAATTAAAAAATGTTATTTCCAAGCGTAGGAGGTTATATGTTAAGGAACACCGAAGTTATAGTTGGTTTCATATTATTTTCCCACCAATTTTACGATCGTTCCTATGGCAGCTATATGAAATAGTCGTCCGATTTTGAAAAAATTAAATTTGAAATTCAGAACTTGTTGCAATTGGAGTCGAGTGGGAGCGACGTTATCGATAGTTTAGGTCGATAGGGCGATAGCTGCAGCAGCGGGATGAGTCTGGCGGGCGATCTGGCCATTTGAAGATTAATCCCGGTTCGCTCTGGGATTACTTCAAATGGCCCATGTATCCAATGACCCAATGCTGAGAGAGGCCATGTAATATGGCGGGGGCGATGATCAGCAGATGTCGTGATAGTCGCGGCCATACTGTCCTACAATCAAGGCAGATTCAGCTAGGAGTGAGAAAATAAGTTGTCTTTGTGCTTAAAATTGACAAGCAGCCGGGGTCCCAATACAAAGGGCCCCGGAAAATTTATTTGGACTCTACTGACATCGCCATACTTCGACATACCTACCAGCCCGACTTGGCTGACCAGCAACCGGTGTCCGTTCGACCCGTGCCAGCGACCAACCAGGAAAGCCTTCTACGATCGACGCCGACGACGTCAACACTTCCCGGTGAGTCCGTTCCGGCGTACCGCGTCCTCTTCCTCCTCTCGGGAACTTCCAGCGGTCGCATTGCGGCGCTGAGAAGTATCGCCATTTTGTCTGGCAGCCGAATCTCGGACTGCCCGTACACCACTCACCGGAGAGCGCCGTTTTCCCGTATCGCTGCTGGCCTCCGACGGGAAGTCATCAGCCCGGGCAATCATCGCCTCCAGGCCGGCCCGACAGTGGCTGAAAATTAAGAGAAATTAAATACACGTGTACCTCGATTATATATAGTGATATCTACTTACCTGTTTGTGAGTTTATCCGGAGTTAGACCCGAGAGCCTTATTTGTCCTCGTTGTTTGCCTAAAATTAAAAAGGTCGCGAGCATTAGTTAAATGGTATAGTTTACAGTGCAGTTACGTACCTTTTTGGCCTGTCCCTTCTTTTCCCTTGGAGCTCCTCAGGATTAGGTGACCATACGCACGCGCATCGCGCATGTTCCCTTGAGGCCCGCGTTTCCATGCGAGCTCTACCAATACATGGCTGGTAGAGCATAATTCCCGCGGCGCCTGTACCCTTTCCCAGCAAAACCAATCCTCTGCTTTGACCGCGTAAATATCCGAGACGGCGGCCAGGTTTCGGTCTTAGAGGCTGAGGAAGGATAAATCTATTAAGAGGAGAATGTATATGAACGATTGTACTTACCATATTTATTAAAACCTTTGTAGTACACACGATGTGTGAGTAATCTTTCCCAGTGGGGGAGATGGAACCGCCGTAGTCGCGCGGAGGGGGCTCCTGCCGACAGAGAATGGGTGGTGCCCTGCAGCATCTCGAGGGCACCCATGGTTGGGTGGGAGCGCTTGGCTAGGTCACCGATAGCCACCAAATGTAATCAATTTTCCCGACAATAATTGTAAATTTTGCTTTGTTTACGTTTTTGCCCTTAGTGATGACCGATAGATTAGTAAAGTGAGACCGCGAAGTTATCGATACTTATGTTGCGAGCTGTGGCATTAGGGGTACTCTGCCCTGAAGACGACTGAGCTAGCGGCACTGCCACCGACAAAAAGCAGTTCGTTACATATTGGCGCCCAATTTAAACAAAATAAATTGTCGAGGCGACGACGTCTCGCCCATTTATGACCCTGACGCCCCCGCCATCACGACCTATGGCTTGTAACATGGATTGCAATTGCTAGGGAGTGGTGACGGGGAAGTCAGCTGAGTAGGGAAGTTGGAATTAGAACGGGAGGCACGTCGACATTGCCGACGATTCGCTCCTGGTCACAGGCTTACCAGTGAACCGGTGATGGCATCTTGGGGCAAACCAAGATTTGCATCACGGGATGCACTGACGAGAATCTGTGATTATTTCTGTGATAGAGTAGTTTTAAGGCTTGTATTTTGTTATTTATTTATTTGAAATGTTTTTTGTTAGGATGTGGTGTTCCTGGGTTTTTCTCCCCGTCCTGGACTTCTAATTTTATGTCGGTTGTGAACTTAATGGCGTAATCGTGACCCGTAGCAACCCTACGCGCTGCACGGTTGCCTCGATTTAAAATAGAAAAAAAGGGCGGGAAAGAAAAGCCAACAGGAGCCAAACCAGCCGATGTCCTTAACTGGCGGCTATCACCACGGGTGATAGCTAGTCCAGTTGACGAACGGCTAGGCGGAGACGGGAAAATAGGATTTTTGGAAAAAGCGCAAGACAGTTAGGTCGGAAGCCCACCGGCGAGGGTCAGTTCCATCTCCCCAAATCAAGAGTAGAGGAGGAAAAATATAATACAAGAAAATAGGAGATTTGGAAAGGAGTTGGAAAGTGAGGAAGATTTGTTTATTGTTATTTATTTTTGCTATTAGTTCTTTTCGTATCTATTTTCTTATTTATTATATTATTTATTATTGTATTTATTTGTTGTCTTATTTATTTATTTATTTATCATATTTATTATCGTATTAGTAGTTCTTAAGTATTTATTTCAAAATTCTTGGGAAACATGTCCGAGGGTAAGGACGTCAGGGATAAGCACGGTCACCAGCTCAGGTCGATGGGTCCTCCTGGCGACGACAAGGACGATGTCTGGTCCACGGACGTAGAGGGTGCCGCTGGGTTGCCGCGGATATCGCTGGCTGGGGGTTTACCCAGAACGCCGGTAGGCGGTAGTGCGGAGGATCGGGTTAGGGATCAACCGGCGGACCTGCTGCACCATCGGTCGCCCAGGGTCCTGGATTTTAAGGCGATCGTCGAGGCGCAGGATCAACTTCTGGGTCCGGAGCAGAAGAGTCCCCAAAAGCTAAGCCTGGGACAGGATACAGCGGCGGAGTCGGCGATGAACGCAGCTCTGGCACAGGCTGCCCAAACCTATCGCGCGTCACAGGAGGTAGGAGTGAGCCAGGCGTTGCGGGACGAAATCAGGAACGGATTCATCGACATGATGAAGTTGTTGAACGACGTCCTGAGGCCAGCCGAGAGCAAACCGCAGCCGCTCCAGGAGGGCGCGAGTCGCCAAGGGTCAATGGTGCCCACTCCGTCGTGTCCGGAAGGCGGCGCAAATGGTCCAGCTGAAGTTCAGCAGCGGCAGGAGTCAGGAGGAGGCTACCGAAGACCACCGGAATTACCACCCAGGCAGCGACCTCGACTGCCGGTAAATGACTCTCCAGGGATCGACAGCAGCCTGAGCCAGGAACCCGAGTACCATCCGACAGGCAGGAGTGATCGCCATGCACGGCCGTGGCGCGAGGACCGAAGGACGGTGGATTTTCGGGACGAGCCGCGGTGGTACGCAAACGCTGGAGCCGGCAACGGGAACCACTACATCAGAGTGGACCGCTGGAACCTCTCTTTCAGCGGCGAGGACGATGGCCATTCCGTGGACGACTTCGTGTTCCGTCTGGAGTTCCTGCAGCGGCAGCATCAGTGTCCGTGGAGTGAAGTTCTGCGCAACTTCCACGTACTCCTATCGGGCAGAGCGAAGGAGTGGTACTGGGTACACGTACGCCAGTCCAGAGTGGACACATGGGCCCAGCTGCGCAGGGCTCTGATGGATCGGTTCCGTGGCCACCAGACGGAACACGAAAGGATGCACGAGCTCCTACAACGTGAGCAACAGCCGGGAGAGAGTGCGGATGACTACATCCACTCGATGCAGCAACTCGCCTCACGCCTGAAAAAACCAATGCCAGAGCGGCAGTTGGTTAAGGTGGTGAAAAAGGGCTTGAGGGATGGCATCGCTAGATATGTTTACGCGATGGACGTACTCACGGTGGACGAACTTCGGGAAGAGTGCGTCGAAGTGGAGAGGAGTTTCGGTCGTCGAGGGCGTGCTGCTTACCTGCAGCAGAACAAGATACGGGTCAGCGAGGCACACGTACAGGATGAAGTCGACGAGCAGCGACACCTGGAGGTGGACGAGCTACGTGGGCGAGTCCGAAATCCATTTAGGCCAGGTTGCTGGAATTGCGGGGCTGCGGAGCACGGATTCCAAGATTGCGAAGCCACGGAGTGGAGGAGATTTTGTTTCCGGTGCGGCAAGCCGGGCGTCATTTCTCCGAAATGTCCCGATTGCGCGGAAAACGGTCGGCTGGGCAGTCCGAAAGCGGGAGGGACTCGCCCAGGTTGGAATCCCGCGAAGTAGTGCCGAAGAAAGAAGAAGAAGAAAAGAAAGTACATAGTCCATCTAATAGTAATAAGTATTTATTAAGATACCTACCGGAGGATGAGAGGCTTCGCCGTTATATGGAGGCACGGAACCGGATCTTTGCGGAGCATCAGCTGAGCGGCATGCGTCTGGTCTCACGGATAGTCCAGAAGGCAAGGGAGCGCTTCAGGATGAGGAGGTCCAGACGGCGAGAGGTGGTGGCGGCCGTTAAGCGCATTGATTCCGCTGATCCTCGACCCTTCGCCGACGTGGAGACTTTGGGCAAGCAGCTCACCGGCTTGTTGGATACAGGCGCTAGCGTAAGTGTGCTGGGCAAAGGCTGTCGAGAGCTCGTGGAAGCGCTGGGAGTTACCGTCCAACCGTATTTTTCGGTAGTCCGTACGGCTTCTGGCGAAGATCGATCCATCATCGGACGCTTGGAGCTGCCTGTGAGGTACAAAGGCGTAAGTAAGCCGGTCACGTTCTACCTGTGCCCATACCTGGAACAAACGGCGTACTTCGGAGTCGACTTCTGGCGAGCCTTCGGACTAGCTCCAGCCGTCGTGGGGAAGCCGGCGACGAGAGGCGTCAAGGCAGCGGAGGAAATCCATGCCAGCCAGATGGAGCACTATGCCGACCAGGAAGATGAGGACGAGGTAAGGGAGGAACCCGAATCCTGGAGCCTTTCTGCGGAGGAAAAGCTGGCGTTAGGCAAAGTCAAGGAGGAGTTCCTTACCTTTGAGAGGGACGGCCTCGGGGTCACCAGCATGGAGAGGCATTCCATCGAGCTGACGGAAGGAGCTCGGGTCTTTAAGGATCGTCCGTATCCGATGTCTCCGGCGAAGCAGAAGGTGGTCGAAGACGAAATCGACAAGATGTTGGAGCTGGGTGTCATCGAGGAGAGCAAAAGCCCGTGGAGCAATCGCACAACAGTGGTGTCGAAGCCAGGGAAAGACCGGTTCTGCCTGGATGCCCGGAAGTTGAACGCCTTGACTATCAAAGATGCATACCCTCTGCCCAGTATAGAAGGAATCCTCTCCAGAATAGACCAGACGCATTACATCTCCAGCGTTGACCTGAAGTTTGCGTTTTGGCAGATCGAACTGGATGAGAAGAGCAAGGCGTACACTGCGTTCACGGTTCCAGGCAGGCCGTTGTACCAATTCCGAATGATGCCGTTCGGACTGTGCAACGCGGCCCAACGCTTGGTGCGACTCATGGATCGGGTGATACCAGCGGAGCTCAGATCCAACGTCTTCGTCTACTTGGACGACCTGCTAATCCTGGCTCCAGACTTTCAGACGCACCTGAAATACTTGCGTCGGGTAGCCCACAGTCTGAAATCAGCCGGATTGACCATAGGGTTAAAGAAGTCGAAGTTTTGCTTCAAATCTTTGACTTACCTAGGGTTTATAGTCGGAGGTGGACTGCTGCGGATGGATCCTGGACGTGTTACGGCAATCCAGAAGATGCCTTACCCGAAATCCATGAAGGAAGTACGTGCCTTCCTCGGCACAGCGGGATGGTATCGACGGTTCGTCAAGAACTTCGCTACGCTAGCCGCACCACTCTCCGAGTCTTTGAAGAAGGCTGGAAACACGAAGTTTTCCCTAAGTCCCAGCGCCACCCAGGCAGTGGATGACCTGAAGTTGGCCTTGACGAGCGCGCCGGTCCTGGTTCATGCGGATTTCAAGAAGCATTTCTTCATCCAGTGCGACGCATCCCACGTTGGCGTCGGCGCGGTATTGTTTCAGCGGAACCAGGACGGAGACGAGCAGCCCATCGCGTTCTTCTCGGCCAAGATGAACAAGCACCAGGTGAATTACTCGGTCACGGAGAAGGAGTGTCTGGCGGCCATCCTAGCCATTCGGAAGTTCAGACCGTATGTGGAAGGGATGCCGTTCACTTGCATTACTGATCACGCCAGCCTAAAGTGGTTGATGACGATGAAGGATCTGTCCGGACGACTCGCAAGATGGTCTCTCCAGCTGCAGGGCTACGATTTCAGCATTGAACATCGCAAAGGCAGCGAGAACGTAGTCGCCGACACTCTATCCCGCATCATCGAGGAAGTACGGATAGATCCAACGGAGTTACTGGGATTCGAGACGACCGAATTTGCTGCGGAGGACTATAAGGAATTAGTGCAAGACGTGGAGTCCAACAGGGAGCACTTACCGGACCTCAAGGTGGACGACGGACTCATCTTCAAGCGCATGAGTAATCCCAAAATGGACGAGGAATTGGAAGGATCCGAATGGAAGCTGTGGATTCCGCAAAGCCTGACGCACAGCTTGCTAGAGCGTGCTCATTCGGACCCCAAGGCTGGCCATGGTGGGATGACGAAGACCTTAGAGATCCTGCGACGCCAGTTCTATTGGCCAGGGATGACCATCCAGGTACGGGAATACGTCCGGAGTTGCGAGGTGTGCAAGGAATCCAAAGCGCCAAACTTCCGGATGCAGGTCGGAATCGGAAGAAGGGTAGAGACGGAGAGGCCATTCCAGAAACTGTACATCGACTTCCTGGGCAAGTATCCGAGGTCCAAGAGTGGACACGCCTGGATATTTATCGTGGTGGACCACTTCTCGAAGTACATCTTCTTAAAGGCGATGAAGGAGGCGACGGCGTCGAACGTTGTAAATTTCCTGGTAAACGAGGTATTTTACAAGTTCGGGGTGCCTGAGACAATACATTCGGACAACGGCAAACAGTTCGTATCCAAGGCGTTTGAGGAGATGATCGATGGCTTCGGTGTACAGCACATGAGGACTCCCGTATACTCACCACAGAGCAATGCCGCGGAGAGGGTAAACCGGAACGTCTTGGCCGCGATTCGCAGCTTCTTGGACGAAGATCACCGGGAATGGGATGCACATCTGCCGGAGATTGAGGTGGCCATCCGAAACTCTGTCCACTCAGCCACAGGGGAAGCGCCGTTCTTCACCGTTTTCGGCCATCACATGTTCCTCAACGGTTCCAGCTACAAACTAGCCAGACGACTCAGGTCTCTGGTCGATCATGAAATGGCCGGAATGCAGACCAAGGACAAGCTTCGGGTAATCCACGCCAAGGTGCAGAAGCAACTGGAGGGTGCATACCAGACGAGCCGGCAGCGCTACGATAAGCGAGCCCGTACGCTGCTCGCCAAGCCAGGACAAGAAGTCTTCCGCCGCAACTTCGTGCTTAGTGATTTCAGCAAATCTTTCAACGCCAAGTTTGCTCGAAAGTTCCTTAAAGCCAGGGTGGTCAAATCCGTCGGCAGCAATGCATACTTGCTGGAGGACCTCCAAGGCCGCAGTCTGGGAGTATATCATGCCAAAGACATCCGGTTGTGACCTGAAAAAAAGGACAAACAAAGTATACGAGCATCGCGATCACATCTGCAATACTTCCCGTAATGCGTGGGCCCCGCGTTAGGCGCCGATCGAACTGCAGGATGGTATCAGTGCCGTGTTGAATCCCATCGAATCTCCAAAGCTACCAATTATTTCATCGTTCTGCTGAAACTCCGGGCAGCGCCCCTCGAAAAATAAGTTGTCTTTGTGCTTAAAATTGACAAGCAGCCGGGGTCCCAATACAAAGGGCCCCGGAAAATTTATTTGGACTCTACTGACATCGCCATACTTCGACATACCTACCAGCCCGACTTGGCTGACCAGCAACCGGTGTCCGTTCGACCCGTGCCAGCGACCAACCAGGAAAGCCTTCTACGATCGACGCCGACGACGTCAACACTTCCCGGTGAGTCCGTTCCGGCGTACCGCTTCCTCTTCCTCCTCTCGGGAACTTCCAGCGGTCGCATTGCGGCGCTGAGAAGTATCGCCATTTTGTCTGGCAGCCGAATCTCGGACTGCCCGTACACCACTCACCGGAGAGCGCCGTTTTCCCGTATCGCTGCTGGCCTCCGACGGGAAGTCATCAGCCCGGGCAATCATCGCCTCCAGGCCGGCCCGACAGTGGCTGAAAATTAAGAGAAATTAAATACACGTGTACCTCGATTATATATAGTGATATCTACTTACCTGTTTGTGAGTTTATCCGGAGTTAGACCCGAGAGCCTTATTTGTCCTCGTTGTTTGCCTAAAATTAAAAAGGTCGCGAGCATTAGTTAAATGGTATAGTTTACAGTGCAGTTACGTACCTTTTTGGCCTGTCCCTTCTTTTCCCTTGGAGCTCCTCAGGATTAGGTGGCCATACGCACGCGCATCGCGCATGTTCCCTTGAGGCCCGCGTTTCCATGCGAGCTCTACCAATACATGGCTGGTAGAGCATAATTCCCGCGGCGCCTGTACCCTTTCCCAGCAAAACCAATCCTCTGCTTTGACCGCGTAAATATCCGAGACGGCGGCCAGGTTTCGGTCTTAGAGGCTGAGGAAGGATAAATCTATTAAGAGGAGAATGTATATGAACGATTGTACTTACCATATTTATTAAAACCTTTGTAGTACACACGATGTGTGAGTAATCTTTCCCAGTGGGGGATATGGAACCGCCGTAGTCGCGAGGAGGGGGCTCCTGCCGACAGAGAATGGGTGGTGCCCTGCAGCATCTCGAGGGCACCCATGGTTGGGTGGGAGCGCTTGGCTAGGTCACCGATAGCCACCAAATGTAATCAATTTTCCCGACAATAATTGTAAATTTTGCTTTGTTTACGTTTTTGCCCTTAGTGATGACCGATAGATTAGTAAAGTGAGACCGCGAAGTTATCGATACTTATGTTGCGAGCTGTGGCATTAGGGGTACTCTGCCCTGAAGACGACTGAGCTAGCGGCACTGCCACCGACAAAAAGCAGTTCGTAACAAACTAATTAAACAAGAAAGGAAGTTAGCTTCGACAAGCCGAAGCTTATATACCCTTGCAGCTATAATTATTAAATTTAAAAGCACAAAAAATTATATTCCCAATAGTATAAGATAATATGTCAAAAAACACCGAAGCTATAATTTATTTCATGTTGTTTTCCTACCAATTTTCCGATCGTTCCTATGGCAGCTATATGATATAGTCGTCCGATTTTGATCAAATTTAGTTCGAAATTCAGAACTAATAAAAAAATGTTATTTCCAAGCGTAGGAGGTTATATGTTAAGGAACACCGAAGCTATAATTTGTTTCATATTATTTTCCCACCAATTTTACGATCGTTCCTATGGCAGCTATATGATATAGTCGTCCGATTTTGATAAAATTAAATTTGAAATTCAGAACTAATTAAAAAATGTTGTTTCTAAGCGTAGGAGGTTATATGTTAAGGAACACCGAAGCTATAATTTGTTTCATATTATTTTCCCACCAATTTTACGATCGTTCCTATGGCAGCTATATGATATAGTCTTCCGATTTTGATAAAATTTAATTCGAAATTCAAAATTTGCGAGGATGCGTGAAACACACCCTCCACATTTCGCCACTTTTATTCTTTCCGCCACGAAGGCATACAATTGGATATTACTGCACGACGGCCATTTATTTATAAGTTATAAGCATAAGTTAGCCATAAGTCGTTACGCCACGAAGGCAATTTATTTAAGTTCAAACTAGAAGCTAAGCTTATCAGATTTAAATATCGCGCGCACCAGGGCTGGAAAACCACCCAGTGTTGGTCAACCGAGGACCAACAGCTGATAGTGCCGATAGCGATAGGCGGGGGATCGATAAGAAACTGTGTTGGGAAACGGAAAAACCCGGCAAACCGAGCTTACATGCGGCCGCAAGGGCGGAAGCTCGACCTCATTCCCGAATGGCAGAAAAGGCGACCAGACCAAGGAGCGGACTTCAACCCGGAGTGGCACAGCGGCACGAGCGTCGGCACGCCGGATCCAAGGACACAGACAATAGAGATCAGACTGAGTGCGAGTAGGGGACTAGGAAAATAACTTGTGAAACTAGCGAATAATAAAGACAAAAGAGAATGAAGAAGTATGTGTCCGCGTGAATTTGTGCATTTTTCGGGAACCCACGTGCAGTGATTTGTGCCGGTTGGGAATCGTGTTGCATTAGAGAAGCTTGCTCGGTGCAAACGTCCACCCGATCGCTCACAAGGAGCATAGGAAAGGATCGCCTCTGGCCACCCTCTCCTGGGAACCCCGCCCCAAATACGGTTTAGGTAGTCGCGAGTCACGTGCAGTGATCTGTGCCGGTCGGGAATCGTGTTGCGCCAGAGACGATAACTCAGTGCAAACGACCACTCGATCGACCACAGGGAGCACAGGGAAGGGTCGCCTCCGGCCATCCTCCCCTCGGATCCCTACCCCCTACCCCAGTAGCTTGTGAGTCGCACATCCAGGGGGAACGGCCACGCCGTTCAGCTTTGTTGGTATTTTTTTATCCGGGATCGGCCCCGCCGTTCGGTTTTGTTGGTATTCTCTCAGGGATCGGCCACGCTGCTCGTTTCGCTAGAATTTTCGCCGGGAGCAGCCCCGCCCTCCACTATACCTTTCGGGTGTCGTGTTGCGCTATAATTGGTTTCATATTATTTTCCCACCAATTTTACGATCGTTCCTATGGCAGCTATATGAAATAGTCGTCCGATTTTGAAAAAATTACATTTGAAATTCAGAACTAATTAAACAAGAAAGGAAGTTAGCTTCGACAAGCCGAAGCCTATATACCCTTGCAGCTATAATTATTAAATTTAAAAGCACAAAAAATTATATTCCCAATAGTATAAGATAATATGTCAAAAAACACCGAAGCTATAATTTATTTCATGTTGTTTTCCTACCAATTTTCCGATCGTTCCTATGGCAGCTATATGATATAGTCGTCCGATTTTGATAAAATTTAGTTCGAAATTCAGAACTAATAAAAAAATGTTATTTCCAAGCGTAGGAGGTTATATGTTAAGGAACACCGAAGCTATAATTTGTTTCATATTATTTTCCCACCAATTTTACGATCGTTCCTATGGCAGCTATATGATATAGTCGTCCGATTTTGATAAAATTAAATTTGAAATTCAGAACTAATTAAAAAATGTTATTTCCAAGCGTAGGAGGTTATATGTTAAGGAACACCGAAGCTATAATTTGTTTCATATTATTTTCCCACCAATTTTACGATCGTTCCTATGGCAGCTATATGATATAGTCGTCCGATTTTGATAAAATTAAATTCAAAAAAATTCATAACTAATTAAAAATTTTATTGCCAATTTTACGATCGTTCCTATGGCAGCTATATGATATAGTCGTCCGATTTTGATAAAATTAAATTTGAAATTCAGAACTAATTAAAAAATGTTATTTCCAAGCGTAGAAGGTTATATGTTAAGGAACACCGAAGCTATAATTTGTTTCATATTATTTTCCCACCAATTTTACGATCGTTCCTATGGCAGCTATATGATATAGTCGTCCGATTTTGATAAAATTAAATTTGAAATTCAGAACTAATTAAAAAATGTTATTTCCAAGCGTAGGAGGTTATATGTTAAGGAACACCGAAGCTATAATTTGTTTCATATTATTTTCCCACCAATTTTACGATCGTTTCTATGGCAGCTATATGATATAGTCGTCCGATTTTGATAAAATTAAATTCAAAAAAATTCATAACTAATTAAAAATTTTATTGCCAATTTTACGATCGTTCCTATGGCAGCTATATGATATAGTCGTCCGATTTTGATCAAATTAAATTTGAAATTCAGAACTAATTAAAAAATGTTATTTCCAAGCGTAGGAGGTTATATGTTAAGGAACACCGAAGCTATAATTTGTTTCATATTATTTTCCCACCAATTTTACGATCGTTCCTATGGCAGCTATATGATATAGTCTTCCGATTTTGATAAAATTAAATTCAAAAAAATTCATAACTAATTTAAAATTTTATTGCCAATTTTACGATCGTTCCTATGGCAGCTATATGATATAGTCGTCCGATTTTGATAAAATTAAATTTGAAATTCAGAACTAATTAAAAAATGTTATTTCCAAGCGTAGGAGGTTATATGTTAAGGAACACCGAACCTATAATTTGTTTCATATTATTTTCCCACCAATTTTACGATCGTTCCAATGGCAGCTATATGATATAGTCTTCCGATTTTGATAAAATTTAATTCGAAATTCAAAATTTGCGAGGATGCGTGAAACACACCCTCCACATTTCGCCACTTTTATTCTTTCCGCCACGAAGGCATACAATTGGATATTACTGCACGACGGCCATTTATTTATAAGTTATAAGCATAAGTTAGCCATAAGTCGTTACGCCACGAAGGCAATTTATTTAAGTTCAAACTAGAAGCTAAGCTTATCAGATTTAAATATCGCGCGCACCAGGGCTGGAAAACCACCCAGTGTTGGTCAACCGAGGGCCAACAGCTGATAGTGCCGATAGCGATAGGCGGGGGATCGATAAGAAACTGTGTTGGGAAACGGAAAAACCCGGCAAACCGAGCTTACATGCGGCCGCAAGGGCGGAAGCTCGACCTCATTCCCGAATGGCAGAAAAGGCGACCAGACCTAGGAGCGGACTTCAACCCGGAGTGGCACAGCGGCACGAGCGTCGGCACGCCGGATCCAAGGACACAGACAATAGAGATCAGACTGAGTGCGAGTAGGGGACTAGGAAAATAACTTGTGAAACTAGCGAATAATAAAGACAAAAGAGAATGAAGAAGTATGTGTCCGCGTGAATTTGTGCATTTTTCGGGAACCCACGTGCAGTGATTTGTGCCGGTTGGGAATCGTGTTGCATTAGAGAAGCTTGCTCGGTGCAAACGTCCACCCGATCGCCCACAAGGAGCATAGGAAAGGATCGCCTCTGGCCACCCTCTCCTGGGAACCCCGTCCCAAATACGGTTTAGGTAGTCGCGAGTCACGTGCAGTGATCTGTGCCGGTCGGGAATCGTGTTGCGCCAGAGACGATAACTCAGTGCAAACGACCACTCGATCGACCACAGGGAGCACAGGGAAGGGTCGCCTCCGGCCATCCTCCCCTCGGATCCCTACCCCCTACCCCAGTAGCTTGTGAGTCGCACATCCAGGGGGAACGGCCACGCCGTTCAGCTTTGTTGGTATTTTTTTATCCGGGATCGGCCCCGCCGTTCGGTTTTGTTGGTATTCTCTCAGGGATCGGCCACGCTGCTCGTTTCGCTAGAATTTTCGCCGGGAGCAGCCCCGCCCTCCACTATACCTTTCGGGTATCGTGTTGCGCTAGAGCCGCTTACTCGGTGTAACGCGGATACTCTGGCCTCTTTTCCCCGCAAATCCCCGCGGCAACTCCCCGTCCAGTTTCGTTCCTATATTTTTCTACAAATTTAACTGTAGAGGACCCTGGCCGGACTGAGTTTTATCCCAGCCTATGAAAAAGGTCTTTACACTTTGGCGCCCGAACAGGGACGAATAAGGACGACTAGATATCCTTCAGGAGAGTTGGGTTTTTACCACCAACCGCATGGCCTAAAGACCCATGTCCAGTAGACGAGATTTAGAGAAAGATAGGAGACCGCAGGAATAGTTAGAGTAGGGGATCTCGTAACGCTGCGCCCGCCAACGCCAACCCACTCCAGGAGCGCCACATAGCCACGTGGTCTACCATGAAGCCGTCAAACGCATACCGTGCCCCGAGCAGCGCCCACAGAGCGGCGCAGCAGCGCCCAACGAGCGCCCAGCGAGCGGCGTCAGTGCACCACCAGCGGCACCCACGTGTTTATCAGGAGCGCCCAACGATCAGCGCCGCCGCTCACCAGCCGCGCTCACCGAGCGCCATCAGGAGCGCCAATCAGCCGCGCCCACAGAGCGCAAAACCGTGCCATGAACAGTACCAACGGCACCCACAGCAGTGTCAGCCGAGCGCCATCAGGAGCGCCAACCTCAGCAGCGCACACCGAGCGGCTTCCGCGCCCTCAGTAGCGTTCAGCGCCCATCAGCAGCGCCCATCGAGCGGCGTTAGTGCCCAACAGGCGCCCTCAGCAGCGCCAACCGAGCGCCAATCACCGCGCCCACAGCAGCGCCCAGCCGCGCCCTCAGTAGCGCCAACCGCGCCGGATACGTGGTCACTAGCCACGCTACGAGCGCCACCAGGAGCGCGCAACGAGCGGCCACCGCGCCCTCAGCAACGTCCACCGCGCCGCCAGCAGCGCCGTCCACGGGGCAACGGGAGCGCCAGCCGCAACCACATCGGTCAGCCACTGCCGCACGTCAGCAGTACCTGCCGTGCGCCCCTGGTAGCGCCCAGCGCCCAGTCACGCCACTAGGAGCGCTCACCGAGTGATCCCCAGCAGAGCCATCGGCAGCGCCACCGCGCGTATGCCCAGTGACTCGGGAAAGAAAACGTCAGAGGACGCAGAATCAAAGCCAGAGGACAGGTTTTTTCACCGCATCCGGGGGTGATTCCACGACCACAAACATGGGGGTCAGGTGGATCGCCTACCGCCGGAAGGACGAGCTGCACGCTCTACTAAAAGAGTTTGGACTTGACCCGAACGGCCAAGTAGACGAACTACGACCACGATTGGCATCATCGGAGGAGGAGACCGCAGCCCGGCTCTACGAGAGCGCTTTGCCGCACTGGAGGCAATATACCCGGAAGCACCCACCCCGAGGACGTCCACCAGTCGGGCCACCTCACCGATGCCCGGAATCGAGGATCACACGTTTTCCGTGCCCTGCTTAGGGAACCTACGGAAAAGCCCTGGACGGGAGATACCGGCCGCCAACCCAGCCGCCCATCTTCCGCACAGCCCCATACCCGCGGCCGTGTTCGCCGAGAAACTGCGAGGATGGGGCGTACTTTTTGACGGACAGTCAGACCCCGTTCATTTTATAGAACGCATCGAGGAAGGTGCCACGGCCTACAATGTGAGAACGAGTGACATACCGAGGGCCGTCATTGGACTTCTCTCAGGCCGCGCCGAAGGCTGCTTCCGGGCATACCAAATGCACACCGAGCCATGGGAAACTTTCCGGAGAGAGTTTCAGGAGTTTTTCTTGCCTCCGCGGTACTACCAGAGCCTAGAAGATGCCATCCGGACCAGGCAACAACAAGTGGGCGAGCTCTTCAAAATATACGTAGTGGAATTACGTCTGATGATGCAACGCGCCAAGTACTCACTAGACCAGGAGCTCGAGCGGATCTACGAGAATTTGATGCCGGTGTAGCAGCTTTTCATACGGCGACATGAGTTCTCCTCACTAGAGGGGCTAACCCAACTGGCAACTGGGTTCGAAATCGCACGGGATCGAGACCCCGTTCGACATGCAGCCCTAATTCCAACCGCAGGCTGGAATTCCGGCAGGGAGAGCAGCGGAAGACCCACACCTCGACCCCGGAACTTTCCCGCTCCAACGCCCTCTGGACCCAGGAGGCCGGCGATATCCAACGGAACCGGAACCACCGGTTGACATCGGCCGAGCTTGTCACCGCTGCGGAGAAATTGGACATTTCACACGAGAATGCCGAAACCCACCGCTGATGTACTGCGGTAGAACCAACACCAGATACGCGGGCGACTCCTACGGCCGCAACCGCGCAATCCCCAAGCACACCCGGTACGCCGCAATCATCGCGAGGCACCAAGGGGGGGACCAAAACAGTTCCAAAGCCTGCTCCGAGGACTCACATAAAGCCAAACGCGCCAGTACGGAAGACAAGTCCTGACCCCTCGGGACCCCCGTTGTCAAGGAACCCGTCAGGCGACACCGCAAGAACCTGCATCACCACGGAGAACAGGTACGGCCTACAGCCGCAGGCGGACGCCGCCACGGCAAAGGAGAAGAACCCGTTTCGACGCCCCTCCACGAGCGCCATGTTGGCCACCACAACGGTGGAAACTCACACGCGCAAACCAGCCACCTCACCTGGGCCTCGGGAACCACAACGGAAATTTGGGGTATATCAGCTGCCAGCCCAGTCGGACGCAGCCAGCGCACGGAAGCACAACCCGTTCCGGAGCCACTGTCCCCACGGACACCTGGCCACTGTAGCGGAGGACCCAACCAGGCTACAGGTGACCGAAGAACCTCACGCCGAGGAAACCGCCCACTTTCTGCAGGGGGAGCTACAGCTTTTCGACGAGCCAAGCGGGCCAACGGAGATCGCCGAGCATACCATCACTCTCCGGGATAATAAGCCAAAACAAGCAGCGGTATTATCCAAAGAACCCCGCCATGCAGAGCATAATCAATCAGCAGTTGGACGAGCTATTACGAGACGACCGAATCGAGCCCTCCCGTAGCCCGCACAGTGCCCCGCTGGTGCTCGTGCGGAAGAAGACAGGGGATATGCGGATTTGCGTCGACTATCGACAACTCAACGCACATTCCATACCCGATGCGTACCCACTCCCACGAATCAACCACATATTGAAGCGGCTACGGAACGCCCGGTTCATCTCAACGCTCGATCTTAAGAATGGATACTGGCGGAAGGAAGCCGCGAATGCACGGCTTTCACCGTCCCTGGGCGTGGACTCTTCCACTGGAAAGTCATGCCCTTTGGACTGCATTCTGCCCCAGCAACGTTCCAGCAAGCCCTTGACAGCTTCATCGGGCCGGATATGGAACCCCACGCCTTCGCCTACTTGGATGACATCATCGTCATCGGGGCGACGTGGGAGGAACATGCCAGGAATCTCAGGGAAGTCTTCCGACGACTGCGGGAAGCAAGGTTTCGGCTGAATCAAGGCAAGTGCAAGTTTTTCCAGAAAAAGCTGGTATACTTAGGCCACTTGATCAGTGAAGAAGGCATCAGGACGGACCCAGATAAGATAGCTGCTATCCAGGGACTACGCCCGCCAACCAACGTCAAGGAACTCCGTCGCCATTTGGGCACCGCATCTTGGTATCGACGCTTCGTCCAGGATTTCGCCTCCATCGTTCAGCCCTTGTCCCGACTCCTCAGGAAGGGGGTCAAGTGGAGCTGGGAGGAGCCCCAACAGCAGGCATTTGAGACACTCAAAGCCAGACTAACGGCCGCACCGGTTCTGGCCTGCCCAAATTTTGAATACAAGTTCCAGCTTCAGACGGATGCAAGTGATGCAGGACTTGGAGCAGTCCTCACTGAGGAAAAGGTCATCGCCTACGTAAGTCGACGCCTCAAGCGAGCCGAGGAAAACTACTCCACTACCGAAAAGGAGTGCCTCGCCATAGTTTGGGCCACGCGGAAGCTACGCTGCTACTTGGAGGGCTACCAGTTTGACGTGATTACGGATCACCTCGCTCTCAAGTGGTTGAACTCGATTGACAACCCCACGGGCCGCATAGCCCGGTGGGCTCTGGAGCTGCAAAAATACCAGTTTACCGTCCTCTATCGGAAGGGCAAATACAACGTTGTCGCCGACGCCCTCTCCTGGCAACCCCTAGGGATGCTTCAGCTGCTCGCGGAACACGGAACTCAGTGCAAATGGATCCGGAGGATGCAAGAAGAAGTCCAGAGGCGCCCCAAAAAGTTTCCGGATTACACTCTGGATCACGGACAGCTGTATCGACACATCGGACACACCTCAGACGTGGGAAACAGCAACCCATGGAAGCTTTGCGTGCCTCGGGAGCAGAGACAACGAGTGCTGGAGGAATGCCACGACCACCCTTCTGCTGGTCACCTGGGCATCCGGAAGACTCGCAGACGGATTGCCCAACGATATTTCTGGCCGGGATTACATCGAGACGTTGTGCGGTACGTCACCAGCTGCTTGGTTTGCCAACAATACAAGGTGAGTCAACGCAAACCGGCGGGCAAAATGCTCACCCGCCATCCCACGGAGCCATTCGCGCTCGTCGGAGCCGACTTCGTTGGACCTCTCCCTCGGACCCGACGAGGAAATACCATGCTGCTCGTATTTATAGATGTCTTTTCCAAATGGGTCGGGATCATCCCCCTAAAGAAGGCCACAGCCGCCCAACTGGAGTTTGGATTTCGGGAAAGGATAATATCCCGCTTTGGAGCACCCAGGACTTTGATCTGCGACAACGGCACGCAGTTCACCAGCCGCGGTTTCGAGACATTCTGTCGCACTAACGGCATCAAACTGGAATACACAGCTCCCTATTCCCCGCAGCAGAACCCCACCGAACGGGCGAACCGGACCATCAAGACAATGATAGCCCAGTACGTGGACCAGGATCACAGGACATGGGAGATGCCAGAGATCTCGCTGGCCATAAACACGAGCATCTCAGATAGCACCGGTTTCAGCCCCGCCTATCTGGTGCAGGGTAGGGAACCCAGATTGCCAGGAGCCCTCTTTGATGTGGTCACGCCAGGTCTACACTCGTCGCCGTTGGACCCCACTGAGCGAGCTAAACGACATCAGGAAGCTTTCCGCACTGCGCTGGAAACCAACCAGATGGCTTCTCAGGAACAAGGCCGCCACTACAATTTGCGACGTCGCGAGTGGAGACCCCAGCTCGGGTCACAGGTTATGGTCCGCCTTCACCACCTGTCAAAGGCCAGCGAAGGCTTTAACGCGAAGCTTGCTCCTAAGTACTCGGGGCCATTTAAGGTGCTGAAGTTCCTCTCCCCGAATATCGTCAGGATACAACATATGGAAAACAGGAAGAGGCGAACAGCAGGAGTAGGCGACCTGAAGGAGTACCACCAACGCAGCGACCAACTAGGGGACCCGGAAGAAGCCACCGGAGAGAACGCGTGCCCAACATAAGGGAATCGACGAATGTACCCAAAGCATCGTAGTAATATTTTTAGTAGAAAACTAGGTTAAGCTGAGAGTTGTACCCACTAGATAAGTCGATCCTCGCACTCAGGCAGGGCAAGTAAGGAACGTAGGCCTAGGCTAATTTTCTAGCGATCTACAGATCGGAACTACAGCAACAGGATGGAGCCCTTCTACCCAAACTTCGTCGCAGGGGTCTACCAACCGGTCGACCACCATGACTCGGACATGGATACCAACGACGGCGCACCCCCCAGCCGGGACTCGGCCCTGTCAGACCGGAGCCCCACACCACCCAGCTTCAGCCCAATCCTCAGCCTTCAGTCACGCGAAGCTCGTAACGGCGACTCCATCTCCACCGTGCCGTGGTCGCCGGACGCAAGCATCGCAGTTAGCGGCGAGCCACCTGCGGCGTTTGCAGCTGGAGCATCGGGGGACGAGCGAGGAACCGGACCTGCAATTATTCCTCAGCGGGGAAGAGTAGGAGGAGGTCCTGCAAGCCCTCCGGGAGTGTCCGGACGCTGGACAAGTCATGGAGGAGGCCCAGTGGATCGTCGCCCCAGTCGGCTGGAGGGTAGACACCCACCAGCGATGACTGTCTACAGCCCTAGTCGCATCCACCCAGGAGCAGGATCGACGGAGGGTGCGCTACCTGCGCCAGATCGAGGGTCATCGGTTCCAAGTCACCATCACCGCCGGGCAGGAGGTGATCGCTTCCCTCCACCATAATCACGCCGAAGAAAGGGGGTGGTGTGGGGATGCGTGAAACACACCCTCCACATTTCGCCACTTTTATTCTTTCCGCCACGAAGGCATACGATTGGATATTACGGCACGACGGCCATTTATTTATAAGTTATAAGCATAAGTTAGCCATAAGTCGTTACGCCACGAAGGCAATTTATTTAAGTTCAAACTAGAAGCTAAGCTTATCAGATTTAAATATCGCGCGCACCAGGGCTGGAAAACCACCCAGTGTTGGTCAACCGAGGGCCAACAGCTGATAGTGCCGATAGCGATAGGCGGAGGATCGATAAGAAACTGTGTTGGGAAACGAAAAAACCCGGAAAACCGAGCTCACATGCGGCCGCAAGGGCGGAAGCTCGCTCTCATTCCCGAATGGCAGAAAAGGCGACCAGACCTAGGAGCGGACTTCAACCCGGAGTGGCACGGCGGCACGAGCGTCGGCACGCCGGATCCAAGGAGTAAGTGGGACACAGACAATAGAGATCAGACTGAGTGCGAGTAGGGGACTAGGAAAATAACTTGTAAAACTAGCGAATAATAAAGATAAAAGAGAATGAAGAAGTATGTGTCCGCGTGAATTTGTGCATTTTTCGGGAACCCACGTGCAGTGATTTGTGCCGGTCGGGAATCGTGTTGCACTAGAGAAGCTTGCTCGGTGCAAACGACCATCCGATCGCCCACAAGGAGCATAGGAAAGGATCGCCTCTGGCCACCCTCTCCTGGGAACCCCGCCCCAAATACGGTTTAGGTGGTCGCGAGCCACGTGCAGTGATCTGTGCCGGTCGGGAATCGTGTTGCGCCAGAGACGATTACTCAGTGCAAACGACCACAGGGAGCACAGGGAAGGGTCGCCTCCGGCCATCCTCCCCTCGGATCCCTACCCCCTACCCCAGTAGCTTGTGAGTCGCACATCCAGGGGGAGCAGCCCCGCCCTCCACTATACCTTTTGGGTGCCGTGTTGCGCTAGAGCCGCTTACTCGGTGCAACGCGGATACTCTGGCCTCTTTTCCCCGCAAATCCCCGCGGCAACTCCCCGTCCAGTTTCGTTCCTATATTTCTCCACAAATTTAACTGTAGAGGACCCTGGCCGGACTGAGTTTTGTCCCAGCCTATGAAAAAGGTCTTTACACTATCAATTCATTCCTCCTGGGGCACCCCATATGGGCGGCCTATGGGAAGCTGGTGCCAAGAGCTTCAAGACCTTGTTTTACAAGTCCACCGCTACACGGAAGTACACCTTTGAAGAGCTATCCACCCTCCTATCGAAAATTGAAGCTTGTCTGAATTCCAGACCGCTACCTCCCATGTCCGAGGATCCAACTTGTCGGCGGACCTCTTCTGTCCATAGTGGAACATGAACCGGTGGAGGCACTTAAAGCCTCTCCCTTAACAATTTCGCACTCAATGGAAGGATTAGTACCCTAAGGAGCTCCAAAAGCGCAACAAGTAAAACTTTCCCAGAAAACTTCTTAGAAAATCTGCGCGTCGGTGACATGGTCGTCATTAAGGATGACAATTTGCTCTCAAATGAGTGGCGGCTCGGAAGAATAGACTCCATTTTTCCGGGAACCGATGGCAATGTCCGCGTAGTCGACTTTCGTACGGCACGCGGCATTGTCAAACGTCCAGTGACCAAGGTGGTTCTTCTTCCAGGAGAGCCGTTCAAAACTACCTAGTAACGAGCTGCGGTTCCCATAGACCTTAGTCCGTAACCATCATCCACGTCATTGTTAATCAGCCCTGTTTGTTTTTTTTCTTATCCACACTTTTATCAGGAAAATGGCTCCCCGTCCCGTAGCGCTCAGGCATTGGATAGCAGACGTACGAGAGGTATTCAATCCTACCGATGCCGAGTCTGCCGCGTAATCCATCCTCTTCGGAAGTGTCATAGGTTCCTAAACCTGAGCGCAGAGAAGCGCTTGCGGGCAATTCTCATAAACAAGTACTGCGCAAACTGTCTCGCACTCGAGCACTCCACTGGGACCTGTCGTAGCGGTGACCGGTGTAGAACGTGCGACCGGAACCATCACACGCTGCTCCACACGCACGAACACGTTTCCCGGAAAAAGTCCGGCTCCCAGCAACAGCCCGCTTCTCTGCAGCGTTCGCGCCGGCAAGATCCGCCAACTCGCAAACGCTTGCCCCTCCACCGCGCTCAGCATCCTCGACACCAGCTCCGTCGCTCGCGGCAATTCTCCCACGTCATAGCGTCAACATCCTCTCGACAGCTTTGGCAATCGTCGACCGCCGCACTCATCGATCCGTGCACCCCGACAAGCTCCATCGATGCATCCATGGCCCCCGCGTTTCGTTTACCGACAACCAACATGGGAGATGAGAGCATTTGCACGGCGACGATTCAATCGAAGGTCGACGAGGCGATCAAGCTGGAGGTGGTCCTCAAGATCGATCCGAACGTACGCATCCGCACTCCATTCCTCCATTCCATTCCTTTTGCACGGGTGCGGGACAAAAAATAAGGTACCCGTTGCCAGCACCTAGATGCTTATATTTGGAATGTGCCTGAATGCACCAACTAAACACACTGTGGCCCGCATTAATTCAGAATGCGCCTGTACCCAGGAATGCACCTATGTGCATCAATATAATACATTCTGTACGCACATTGTTTTAAAGCACCTATATGATCAAAAAAATGAATTCCGCCCCTGAAAGCTGTACCCAGGAATGCACCTATACGCGTTAAAAATGTAATATATGTTGGCTTTCCCAAGGAATACATAATGCAGAATTTCAATTTTAATTTTTTTGGTTTATTTTTCTAATTATGAACACAAATACTTTTAATCCGAATCGCTCTCCTATCTCCTATTCAAATCCAAGCATATCACGAACAAAAAGTACAACAAAGTTTAACCGAACCCTTAACATCAACCAACGGAAATGTATCACATACGACGACGACGATGAGATGTCCACCAGCTCTATCAGTTAGCCACGTTGGGAACAGTACCAGGCGCTCAGTAGCACCCATTGCATATGCGAATTGCTGATCAGCATATTATATGTCTCACTAACTCACCGACTCAACGGCACACTCACCCGCCAATGCAGTCAGCACATTTTGCAGTGTCAGCCGAGCAAACTACACAAACTGCTACCATAATCAAAACTCCCTGACCTACCTACCTACCTTGGAAGATAGCTTACTACACTAATCATTACACTAAACTTCGGCTTTTTAAGTAGTATATATACATGTACCAAATGAAGAATAAATCAGTTATCAACGCATCTCATAACTCCGCGGTTCTACTTCCAACCTTGGGAATAGGGCTCGTAATACACTATCTCCACTAGCAGCTAACCTACGCTAGCTCAACCTCAGCGCAGTTCCGAATCGCCTGCGGTCCGGCATCGCAGTAACCATCGTTACCATTGCCGCGACGCGATCGTCCTGCCAGCAAAGCGTCCCCGTGCCAGCGACAAGTGCTCATTACCCCCTTGTCCCGCGGAGTGACCCAGAAATGTCTAACCGAAGTTAGGCACAAACAATCCCTATCCCAGTAAACTTTGAAATTTACCACACATTATCCAGCGTAGCCAAATACGGAGTCGCCTTACTAATTCACAAATCACTGCAACACACGCAAATCCCTACAGGGCATATATTCGATGCCATTCCTCTTGAAGTTCATTCAGCCAAAAAATGTATTATATTCGCTTCGTACATTCCCTTAAATTAAAAGTTCACTCAAAGTTACTTGGAAACAATACACCATCCTTAATCACAGGCGACTTTAACAGTTGGAATAGCTTGTGGGGATCACCCAAGAACAATAAAAAAGGAAACACGCTAGGAAAATTCATACACAACAGCAACTATTTAATCCTAAACAATGGAAAACCCACACATTTCTCCACACATAGCTTATACACGCACTTTGACTTAACTCTCTGCTCTCCAGATCTTAAAATTCACATTACCTTCAAAATTAGCAACACTGCAAGGAAGTGATCACTTTCCCATTGTTATACAAATACAGAATAAAAAAACCGGATTTATTATGAACCTAGCAAATTGGGATAAATACGAAACACTAACGAACAACTTTAACATTAGCTTACCAATAGCATCCAACACCAACAAAGAAGCTAGTAACATAGATAAAATAATTTTACAGAGTGCATACAAAAGCATCCCCCAAAACAAAGCCCCTAAACAGAACTACAACGTAGTTGGTGGAATAAAAACTTAAAATCCTTAAAAAAATAGAAAAAAGCACAGCTTGGAGAACATTTAGCAGAAATATGAGCACTCAAAATCTTGTAAACTTTAAACGAAATATCGCGCTGTACAGAAGGGAAATTAGAATTTGTAAAAAGAAAGAATAAATATTTAACATTTAGCATCGGCCAAACACTAAATGTGAATCTATCTGAATTAAAATTACATAAGGCAACTTATATTCATTCTATTAAAAACTACAGTTCAAAGCACACCTTTACAGATCAGGGGGATATAGCCATCGCATTTCCAAGCATTTGTCTCTCCGTTCAAAAAGCAGCAGTTTCTCGACTCTTTTTCTACAAGCTAAAAACGATATACACAAAAACGCAGAATTCATGGAACAAAACAAAAATTTCATTGAATTTTCTGCAGCCTTAAATAGCTTTAAGGGAAACACACCAGGGTACGACAAAATCAATAACTCAATGATAAGGCACACCTCAAAACCTTATTCAACAGCATTTTAAGATCAAACATACCACAAACATACAAAGTCAGCACAATAATACCAATCCACAAGCCCGGAAAAGACATAACATTGACAGAATCCTACCGTCCTGTATCGCTAAATCCCTGCATGTCTAAAATATTAGATAAAATTATCTCCAAAAGACTATGGTGGTTTGTTACAACAAACAAATTGCTTAATAGTCACCAAATTGGCTTTAGGAAAGGAAAATCGGTTACAGACTGTCTACGGTTTGTAGACGCTTTGGTCAGCCGAGCCCTCTCCGAAAAACGACACGCATCCATAATTTCACTAAATTTTGAAAAGGCATTCGAAAAAATAGGATTGCTCACTATAATAGGCCAGTTGAGGGCTTGGGGTTGCGGTTAAACGACCCTAAACTATGTAAGCAATTTTATGACAAACAGATAAATCAGAGTAAGCACGAACCACACATACTCAACTAAACAAAACCTTCACAGCGGCATTCCCCAAAAATCCCCACTATCAGCAATTCTATTCCTAATAGCTTTCAACAGCCTGGCAGACATAAAGCCTAGTACTCAGATCGACGAAAACCGCGAGCTAACCATATGAGTGAGCGAGAGGCAAATACGCGGCTAACGCTTTTCGTCGGGTCTGTTTTTCAGCGCGGTACTCAGATGAGCTAAGGAAATGCCAGAAAAAATACCAGATTTCGCGAGTGAATTTTCGATGAACGCCGTTAGCCGCGGCCCAAAGAATTAGAAATCTAATCTTTGGCGGTGTTCGTGCAAAGGCGATGTGGAAACTAAAAATTAAAAATGGGAGGAAAACCCCAAAATCGAATCCAGAAGGTCAGATCAGATGAAATAGGACGCCAAATCCAAGCTTATGCCCTTTATTGCGGGATTTCACCGACAGGAAGCAATTCCACAATAGGGGCAAACTCACAGAATAGTTGAAGTGTTGGAGAAGATCCACTAGAGAATCCCAGTGGGAAGGAACATGCCGAGTGGGACTTCGATCTCTACATGGACATCCTGGCGGGCGCGTCCTCCCAAAGAAAGTAAGATCTGGACTCCGGATACCACCACCACCAGCTACTTGGCAGCTTAAGCGGAGGTGGAGGACCCGCTGGCTTCTATAGGGAGGAGGAAAATAGGGCGCCCGCTAAGGAACAGTTGGAGTAGCCATAGCCAGCCACTGCCAGGATGCTGGGCGACTTCTTGCAGCATCAGCGGATCAACCCCGTTCCCAATCCGGCTCCCACTTCGTCAAGGTCCAATATGCCTATTGAGACTCGGAGCGGGAAAGATGGCGAAGCATACGTGGGACGAGAAGAAAGCTTTAAACTACTAATTTACATAAATAAAAACATTCGTTGAACATTCAATTTATTTTTATTTTAATTTCTTTGTGTACCAGCAGACAGATTTTTCGACTAGTGAAACTCTTAGCCGATCTGAGTACTAGGCTTAATAGAAAAACACAGAGATCTCAAATTCTTTGCCTATGCAGAAGATTTTAACATTCTTATTGACCTAAAAAGAAGCAAATCCGTAAGACTCAACTTAGACTCTCTGTTCTCTGAATTGAGCAACTGGTGCTCAATCTCTGAAGCATCATTATCCCTAGATAAATGCAACCACATACATATATGCAGGAAAACAAACTGCCAATGCGAAATAGAAACAAGCTTCTGTCCGATAAAAACCTCTAAAGAGATATCCATTTTAGGACTAACCTTAAACTCAAAATACAGATGGAACATTAACAGATTAAAAAATCACTGTCCAAGCCGTTAAACAATATTAAATGACTGTCAAGCTATAAATACAAAAGTCATCCAAGCACACTAGTCCAAATAGCAAAAATTCTATTGAATTCGCTTTACCAATACACGGAAACGCCCAAGGTGTGCGTTAAGACCAATTAAAACATATGTTTGTGCCTAACCGAAGTAGACACTTCCGGGTCACAACGCATGACAAGGGGGTAATGAGCACTTGTCGCTGGCACGGGGACGCTTTGCTGGCAGGACGATCGCGTCGCGGCAATGGTAACGATGGTTACTGCGTTGCCGGACCACAGGCGATGCGGAACTGCGCTGAGGTTGAGCTAACATAGGTTAGCTGCTAGTGTATTACGAGATAGTGTATTATTATTATTCCCAGATGTAGGAAGTGGAACCGCGGAGTTATGAGATGTGTTGATAACTGATTTATTCTTCATTTGATACCTGCTTATATACTACTTGGAACACGGAAGCTTAGTGTAATGATTAGTGAAATAAGCTATAGTCTAAAGTAGGTCAGGGAATTATGATTATGGTGCAGTTGGCTCAGCTAAAACTGCAACATGTGCTGACTGCATTTGCGCGTCAGTGTACAGTTGAGTCAGTGAGAAGGTGAGTTAGTGAGACATATAATATGCTGATCAGCAATTCTCATATGCAGTGGGTGCTACTGAGCGCCTGGTACTGACACTGCAACATATGCTGACTGCATTGGCGGGTCAGTGCGCCGTTGAGTCGGTGAGACGGTGAGTTAGTGAGACATATAACAAGCTGATCAGCAATTCTCATATGCCGTGGGTGCTACTGAGCGCCTGGTACTGTTCCCAACTTGGCTACTGCTTGATTTGTTGGGTGTGGTCATGTTGAGCACCTTTGGGTACGAACATTCAACCCCCCATTGAGGGGTACTTTCAATTAAGTCGTGATGTCGGTCAGCCCTTGGCCGAATTGTAAAGGAAACACCTAACAAGTCATTGACCGAGGAGGATCCTTCCTTCAACTGCGGCGGTTCATGTTTGTGATTCAGATCACTGATACCTTCATGATGCTGCTTAACACTCCCCGTTGCGATAAAATTGACATTACCGTGGGGACTGAAATTGTGCCCTCGTAGAACTTGATTATTTGGGACGTCTGTGGTATGTGGACTTTCTGCAACAACAGTTAGGTATTTCTTGGTTAAATTTAGAAATGTTAAGCAAAAGTCCGGCTTATTATTGCTTTTAAGTTTATGGGAAGTCGGTTTTGTATCAATTGGTTTTTCTTTTGTAGTATAAAGTTCAGTTAGCTGCAATGAACTATTATGTATAGCGGTTGATCATCGATCGGGCGAGTCAGTGTCGCTGGTTCTTGATTGGCTACATATATCTGCACATATATAGAATTTCCGTTGGTGCATCCGCTGAATTTTCCAGAGCAGCTAGAGACTGCTGGTCTAGTTTTCTACTGATAATAAGACACAGGAGTGGATCCCAGGATTTTGTGCACATATCGAGGTTTTTAAGAGTACTCATCATTTTTTGATAGTGTCATGTAAGGCCCATAGTTGGCGCGAGCAGCCGTCTATAGGCTTATAGTCAACCATTTTTGCTTTGGCGGCGAATACTAGTATTTTTCCGTTCTGGTACCTGGCCTTTAAACGCAACCAGGTGTCGTCATAGCCACCCTGTGAGAAGGCTGTGTCTGTCAAGACGTTTCTCGCTTCACCACGAAGCGAACTCTGTAGAATATGTAGTTTTTGACTGGTCGAATATGGTTTATTATGTACCAATTCCACAAAGAGATCATGGAACCGTGGCCAGTCTCGCCGTTGATCTCCGGAATGCTAATTGGCGGAAGTGCCAAGTTTAGGCTCATTGGCGCGTCGTTTTCTCGAAGCAGGTTCATTTCGTATTCCTCGTATAACGTGTGGAATTGAGCTAGCTCTGCTTCTGCCAGGGCTGCGGCCCCAGGTGTGCTGTCCAATTCGTCGTCGGCTTGCCTCAGTAACGCCCAATGGAGATCCAGGTGCCTTTGTAGGGCTGGGGTGACGGTTGGGGCGTTCGAGGCTAATGTTAATGATGACTCCAATTCGTTGCATCTTCTCTGCAACTGTCGGATCACCGTGTCAATTGCGGAACCTCCTTTGACTTGATCTCTTGTTGTGATCTTGAGGTTGGCCGACGTTCGTCTCGGGGCCTTCGGAAGCCCGCTTCCAGTCGGCATGTTGTCCAGAAAGATATTCTGATATTTTTCGACCAGCTCCTTAAGTGCTACCAATCGTGAAGAGTACTCACTTCCAGTGGGTAATGCCGCTTGCTGGACTTCTTCATCTAGGTCGCAAAACTGCTGCCAGAGATCGCTTAACTGATTTAGCTTACCGGAATAATAGCCGTCTCGGTGGCGTCGGTCGGCAGAATCCTTGCCATAATTCTTAATGAGCTGTTGGATTTTCCCTTGCAGCTCGTTTTGGGTGTCTAGTAATCGATTGTGTAAATCGATTCTTGTGTCACTTGTTTCCTCTATGAATGAAGTGGACATATTGTGTGTCTTAGAAACAAAAAATCTTGTGAAGCTGGATGAAGCTGGGTATCCTGTGAAGCTGGATGAAGCTGAAGTTCCTGTGACGCTGGAAGAAGAAGCGTATCCTGTGAAGCTGGATAAAGCTGAAGTTCCTGTGGCGCTGGAAGAAGGAGCGTATCCTGTGAAGCTGGATTAGGCTGAAGTTCCTGTGACGCTGGAAGAAGAAGCGTATCCTGTGAAGTTGGCTGAAGCTGAAGTTCCTGTGACGGTGGAAGAAGAAGCGTATCCTGTGAAGCTGGATTAAGCTGAAGTTCCTGTGACGATGGAAGAAGAAGCGAATCCTGTGAAACTGGATTAAGCTGAAGTTCCTGTGACGCTGGAAGAAGAAACGTATCCTGTGAAGCTGGATAAAGCTGTAAGTCCTTTAGTGGGAAGGGGGTTGCTTGAGTGTGATCCTTTGTTGTTAAAGGATCACGTCGGGGTCACCAATGTTTGTGCCTAACCGAAGTAGACACTTCCGGGTTACACCGCGGGACAAGGGGGTAATGAGCAATTGCGATCAAGCGACAGCTAAGCTTGCCGGGCAGTGTGGACTGATGACTGACGAACTTTGTGACTAATATTATTTTCCAGGCACTTTTAATATTTATTCTCGTTATGTTGGAGAGGAGAGAGGCTTACCAAGATCCCACGACCCGAATACGACGTAGCTTATGCCGGCAAATGGTGCCAGAATATCGGACGCCTCTCCCTCGGCCCAAGTCCCTGTCAGGACTCGGGCACTAATATGCCCACGTAACAGAATTGGCGCCCAACGTTAGGACATGTCATATTCCTTAAGGAATTTTACCAGGGTCCACAATCTCTATGCCTGCGGTATCGGAGTGGATGCACCTAGGGATGGCAAAGCTTTCATCTTTGTTTGCCACGAGTAACTTGACTGTTTTATAGAGCAGGGAACTTAAATAATTTTAAATGTGCACCTACTTATTTGTTTTTGTCTTTAAATTAATAACCGTAAAGTCCCCAACTTCTGTGACTGTCAGTGTTGAGTGGCCACTCAATCAGAACTTTGTCGCAGAATAGAGGCCTGACTTTGAAATGATTTGTAACCTTAGAAATTCCCTGTTTTGTTCATGGACAAATTTACCAGTTTCCTTAAAGCAAGAACTATGAGTTATCCTTTTTATAATACTATACCTACAACTAAGTGTCGACGACTACTTGTTAAAATTAACGTAAATACAATTTATAGGTGCTTTCTGGCCGACGCCACACGACGTACTACGCATTTGCCCGGTCGTTTGAATTGGTTCGAGTCCAGAAAGAGCAGGAGCGCAAGCATTACGGTAACGCATTTAGCAGTTGCGGTGCGGGTCTACTGTTCGTTTGTCGATCCAGGACAGAATGGGGGTGGGGGAACTGACAGGAAACGCAAAGCCGACGCCCTACAACGCACTAGGCATTGGTCCGGTCGTTTGCTTGGTTCGAGTCTTTGCTGTTTCCCTTGACATATTTGGGTGGTGGACGATTTTTAGTTTCTCTGGCCGACGCCCCACAACGTATTAGGCTAGTTGGTCAGGTCGTTTGCTTGGTTCGAGTCCAGAGAAATAGGAGACGGTTGTGGAGCCCGAGAATGATCGGTCAAATAACTTGTTTTCCGACGACTGGCGGGAGGGGGTTTTTGGACAGATTTCTTATCTAAACACAAATTTGAGCTGAATAGAAAGGGAAAGTAAGGGCATGATAGCTTAGCGGAACCGCGTTGTGTAGAAGCGGCATGTTAGCCCCTAGTTAGGGAAATTTATTTGTTTTTGTTTGGGGCTTAAATATCGGACGGTTCTTGACCGAAGAGAAACTTGAGAAGCAGAGAGAAGCACCCCCAGTTTATAAACATTTTTATTGTCGACTTATTCAGCGGATACGTCGCTGACCGGGTTTTGAAAAGAATCACGTAAAGCTTTTATACCAATCGTATAAATAAAGGGGGCCAAGAAGAAAGTCCTGTTCCAACCCAGCACCGGAAGAGTGACCCGGGCAACAACGCGCGGTGAAAACCACCAACCCCGCAGTGCAAGCGCGCCAAGGCTAGGAGATTCACCTGAAAGAGAGCCGTGGGAACGCGAACAGGACCAGGCAGGACAGGTAGATACCCTGTCTGAAGAAAACAACCTGGACCAATATTCTGAAATGGAAGGAGCCGCCGGAGGGGAAAATCTACCCCTAGGACCGCCGAAAGGAAGATCAAGTATGCTTCCCCAATTTCAGAGGCACGAGGAGGACAACTTAGAGGCTGCCGAGCAACGTGAACAAAGATTGATGGAGCTCTTGAGGCAAAGCAATGAAATGCAGCGTGGAATGAGTGCCCAGATAGAAGCGCTGAAAGCCCAGATAACAGAAATGCAGTCTCCGACATCCAGGAGACCCGAACAGAAGGGACTGCCTTCGCCGCCCCGTACTGTCCCGAATCCAACGGACAGCTTTTTAACATACCAAGAGACCCCGCCTCTGGAACCGGCAACACAGGACATGCTCAATAGCCAGATGCACCGGCTAAGAACACCCAGGCGGATGGACACCCCATCACACAGGCAGTTCAGAACAAACGAGAGGGAGTCGAGTCACCAACTGCATCCAGAGATCGATCTGAACTCATCATTCCAAGGACCGCGACCAAAAGATGTCAGATTGGACAGATGGAACCTAAAGTTCAATGGAAGCGGACGCGGCATGACAGTTGAGAGTTTCCTATTCCGCGTGGACCGACTACAAGAATTGTATGACCTCAGCCGTCAACAAGTCCTTCGTGAATTCCATCTTCTGCTGGCAGGTGCAGCCACGAAATGGTATTGGCAGCTAATGGAGGACAAGGCAGAAGATTACGACTTTGACTACTATTCGTTGACACAGGAGATGGAACGAGCGTTTTCCACTACCGGAAGTGACCTTATGAAAGTCAAGGAACTAATGGAACGCAAGCAAGGACAACACGAAACCTTCAGCGATTATGTCTCCGATATGCACAACTTGCATTTCAAACTAAAGCATAAAATCGATGAAGATGAATTTGTTGAGCTTTTGAAAGACAACATGAACTCCCGGATGGGCGGCTTGTTGCTAACATCGCCATTAGCTTCGTTAGCGGAGTTCAAAAAGGAGGGTCTCCGTGTGGATCGCTGGTTAAAAACACCTGCGAAAAACATGCCCAGCACTACAAAGCTTTTCTAGTAATACAAAAGTTCTTACACCTTATAAACATATAAATCAAACCATTTCTAATAAATAGGCATTAATCGATCGTCAGTTGGATCAAAAGAGGAAACATTAAAACACAGATTCCATGCACCAAGTTTAAGAAAGATAATAATGTACAGAATAACCTTTAACATAAAGCAACAGCAGTGAAGATATCAGCCCGGACAGCTCAGCCGATAAAACATGAGACTCTTGATCACAGGAGTGGGTCGAAGCCACACGTAAATGGGCGCCTAAAAAGGAGAAGAAACATGGAACAGACAACGATGGTCGTACGCAGATTCCTTTTGCGAAGTCATTCCATGCGGTCCGCATCGATCACTTCGAGCCTGTTACGTACGCCCTCCACATAGAAAGATTCACAGAGAAACAACGACGAATCCTTAGCCAGGGGGAGGGGTGCATGTGACTGACCAGACTCATACTGGTAAAGGCAGAAGAAAAAGCAATTCGGCAATTCTCGGGTGTCGCGTGGTCAGAACAACGGCCACTATCAACCTATTGGTAACCATACTCCGGTAGCTGGCAAAGGGCAACAGCCAGCCGTTGACTCCCAAGATAGCAGATATCAAGAAACAGTAATTCTAGGTGGGAACACCTAGTTTATCCGATCCATACCCGCAGCCAAGTAAAAGCTATAGTCTGGTATAAAAGACCTTAGACAAATAGAGAAAGGGAGAGAATCCATTTGGGTGTCTGGCTGACGGAAGCCGGCAGCTTCGAGGGAAGGCGACTTTCCCTGGGGCAGTCGTCCATGGAGTCTTCTGCCACCAGGACCAGCCACCATATCGAACAATCCTTGAGGAGAACACAATTGCAGCTCGAAATAATCTTGTGTCGAACCAGCGCCGCTATTGCCATCAAAGACGTGGAGAAGATCAACAATAAGGAGGACATCCGACATACTGCGATGTTTGTGGACGCAGTATCCGTGATCTCCATGCTCCTGAAATTTGTTCAGCTGTAGGAACCATCCGTTCAGAGCGTAGCGACCAATAGCATACGTCGGAGAAAGTAGTGATGCAATATAAATGTGTTAATCGAGCCAACCAAAGCTAAAGTGAACTCATGCATAACCAAGGACCAATATCCTCAAATAATACAATTGGATAACAAGTGAAAATCAAGCATTCAAACATGCATTGAAATATATTTAAACCAACCGAATCAATAGACAAAGTGCGAATCATGATAAACAATTAGAGAGGACGAATCTCTCCACCAGCCGTTGAAGAAGTCGCATGCCTCTAGCATAATATATATATATTTTGTGTTTAACTGAATTGATATACTTAAGAACAGCCGTATTTTGGTGCACGTATATTTATATATATATATCCAACATAATATTTTCCCAAAGCCCAGGATCCGGAGCGTCGAGATCTCATCGCCCAGGATTTAAAGAGGGGGTAAGTTTGTCGGGACACGGTTCCTTTCTTATAAACATACATATATAAATATTCGTGCAGTATCCTACAGTTTTATAGACTACTATAAACTTTTGCAGCGGCGAGTATCAGCCTTGTAGTTATTTGATAATTGCAAGAGCCCTCTGAGCGACGTTTGTAGTCGTGAATAGTCAGTATTTTTCTGATGTGTGCACCTTCATAGGTGATAAATTCGATACTCTCCGCTAAAACAATAATTGTCAATTAATTTAATTCCTATATGAAATAGCCAATATTATGTTATTCAACACCGGCGCACGCCAACCTAAATATTATTTAATAAATTTATAGTGTGAAAAAGAATTGAAAACCATGGTGTGCTAGAACTCTAACAAAGGGGGTGTGCTGACGCGAGGAGTGAAGTAGGTCAAGAACAATGACATAACTTTCGACGGACAACCTTGACAATAGGGGATCGTATTGCGCGGCCCGCGACGATCCATTGGCACACGAATGTGTGAAGGGGAGGGAATATGGCCAAAACACAGCCCGATCGTATTGCGATCAAGCGACAGCTAAGCTTGCCGGGCAGTGTGGACTGATGACTGACGAACTTTGTGACTAATATTATTTTCCAGGCACTTTTAATATTTATTCTCGTTATGTTGGAGAGGAGAGAGGCTTACCAAGATCCCACGACCCGAATACGACGTAGCTTATGCCGGCAAATGGTGCCAGAATATCGGACGCCTCTCCCTCGGCCCAAGTCCCTGTCAGGACTCGGGCACTAATATGCCCGCGTAACAGCACCAACTAAACATACTCTGGCCCGCATTAATTCAGAATGCGCCTGTATCCAGGAATGCTTCTAAGTACATCAATATAATACATTCTGTACGCACATTGTTTTAAAGAACCTATATTCTTGTCCCAGGAATGCACCTATTTGATCAAATAAATGAACTCTGTAAGGATTAATTTAGAATGCCCCTGAAGGCTGTACCCAGGAATGCACCTATACGCTTTAAAAATAAAATATATGTTAGCTTTCCCAAGGAATCCAAATCCAAATGGCTCCCTGTCCATGTAGCGCTCAGGCATTGGATAGCAGACGTTCGAGAGGTAATCAATCCTACCGATGCCGAGTCTGCCGTGGAGTCCATCCACTTCGGGAGAGTCATAGGTTCCTAAACCTGAGCGCAGAGAATCGCCTGCGGGCAGTTCTCATAAGCAAGTACTGCGCAAACTGTCTCGCACACGAGCACTCCCCTGGGAGCTGTCGGGGGGATATAGCCATCGCATTTCCAAGCATTTGTCTTTCCGTTCAAAGGGCAGCAATTTCTCGACTCTTTTTCTACAAGCTAAAAACGATATACACAAAAACGCAAAATTCATGGAACAAAACATATATTTCATTGAATTTTCTGCTGCCTTAAATAGCTTTAAGGGAAACACACCAGGGTACGACAAAATCAATAACTCAATGATATAACCTCAAAACCTTTGAAAAATAGAATAATAGTCCTATTCAACAGCATTTTAAGATCAAACATACCACAAACATACAAGGTCAGCACAATAATACCAATCCACAAGCACGGAAAAGACATAACATTGATAGAATCCTACCGACCTGTATCGCTAAATCCCTGCTCATCTAAAATATTAGATAAAATTATCTCCAAAAGACTATGGTGGTTTGTTACAACAAACAAATTGCTTAATAGTCACCAACTTGGCTTTAGGAAAGGGAAATCGGTTACAGACTGTCTACGGTTTGTAGACGCTTTGGTCAGCCGAGCCCTCTCCGAAAAACGACACGTATCCATAATTTCACTAAATTTTGAAAAGGCATTCGAAAAAATAGGTTTGCACACAATAATAGGCCTGTTGAGGGCTTGGGGTTGCGGTTAAATGACCCTAAACTATGTAAGCAATTTTATGACAAACAGAAAAATCAGAGTAAGCACAAACCACACATACTCAACTACGCAAAATCTTCACAGCGGCATTCCCCAAAAATCCCCACTATCTGCAATTCTATTCCTAATAGGTTTTAACAGCCTGGCAAACATAATAGAAAACAAGGAAGAACGCTATAGTCGAGTACCTCGACTATCAGATACCCGGTACTCAGCTAAAGGGACCAAAGGGAAATGGAGATATGCAAGCAGCAAATCGAGATTTAAATACGATACCTACCGGCGGTAGACAGATTTAAGCGTTATGGGCGTTAGAGTGGGCATGGCAAAATTATTTGCATCAATCGATAGGTATTGACGAGACCAATACATTTCAGTTAAAATTTTTTATCTAGCATGAAAACTGTGGCCGTCACAGGTTTAAGCGGTTTGTGGGCGTTAGAGTGGGCGTGGCAATTTTTTTTCGGGTCACTCGATAGGTATTAATGAGAAGAATACACTTATGTTAAAATTTTTATTCTAGCATCAAAACTGTAGGAGCCACAGTTTTGGGCGGCTTGTGGGCGTAAGAGTGGGCGTGGCACATTGCTGAATCAAACTTGCGCTGCGTAAAAAGCTCAGGAATCTGCACGCCAAATCTCAATAGCCTAGCTCCCATAGTTTCCGAGATCTCAGCCTTCATCCGGACGGACAGACAGACGGACAGACGGACATGGCTAGATCGACTCGGCTAGTGATTCTGATCAAGAATATATATACTTTATGGGGTCGGAAACGCTTCCTTCTGCCTGTTACATACTTTCCGACGAATCTAGTATACTCTTTTACTCTACGAGTAACGGGTATAAACACAGAGATCTCAAATTCATTGCCTATGCAGATGATTTTAACATTCTTATTGACCTACAAAGAAACAAATCCGTAAGACTCAACTTAGACTCTCTGTTCTCTGAAATAAGCAACTGGTGCTCAATCTCTGAAGCATCATTATCCCTAGATAAGTGCACTTACATATATGCAGGAAAACAAACTGCCAATGCGAAATAGAAACAAGCTTCTGTCCGATAAAAACCTCTAAAGAAATAACCATTTTAGGACTAACCTTAAACTCAAAATACAGATGGAACATTAACAGATTAAACAAGGAAGAACGCTATAGTCGAGTGCCTCGACTATCAGATACCCGTTACTCAGCTAATGGGATCAAAGGGAAATGGAGACATGCAAGCAGCAAAGCGAGATTAAAATACGCCACCTACCGGCGGTAGACAGATTGGCGTTAGAGTGGGAGTGGCAAATTTTTTTTTGATCATTCGATAGGTATTGACGAGACCAATACATTTCAGTTAAAATTTTGTATCTAGCATGAAAACTGGGCGGTTGTGGGCGTTAGAGTGGGCGTGGCAAACTTTTTTTTGAGTCAATCGATAGGTATTGATGAGAACAATACATTTCAGTTAAAATTTTTATTCTAGCATCAAAACTGTAGGAGCCACAGTTTCGGGCGGTTTGTGGGCGTAAGAGTGGGCGTGGCACTTTGCTGAAACAAACTTGCGCTGCGTAAGAAGCTCAGGAATCTGCATGCCAAATCTCAATAGCCTAGCTCTTATAGTTTCCGAAATCTCAGCGTTCATCCGGACGGACAGACAGACGGACAGACGGACACGGCTAGATCGACTCGGCTAGTGATCCTGATCAAGAATATATACACTTTATGGGGTCGGAAACACTTCCTTCTGCCTGTTACATACTTTCCGACGAATCTAGTATACCCTTTTACTCTACGAGTAACGGGTATAAAAATCACTGTCCAAGCCGTTAAACATTATTAAATGACTGTCAAGCTATATATACAACAGTCATCCAAGCACACTAGTCCAAATAGCAAAAATTATATTTAATTCGCTTTACCAATACACGGAAACGCCCCAAAGTGTGCGTTATTAACTTAGCTCTCCGCTCAGCGTTAGGAGCATTCCCTTCCACTCCAACCCACAACCTCTACCTTGAAGAGAATGTATGCCCCTTAGAAACCAAACTCCAGTCTATGAAAGCCAAACGTTGGAATACAATAGTACACTGCCAGGACACCCCCCCGTATCCCATAGTAAACAAAATTATAAACAAACAGAACAAAAATACAAAAACCCAGTACTCCAAGACTGTATCAACATCTGCTCCAATCTAGGCCTAAAAATTACCTCGGTAAAAAACTACTTAAGACCAACCCCCATGGCACATAAAACCTGAGGCATTAGACACAAACATTAACAAAAAGGTAAAGCAACTACCCCAAAAGAAATACTTGTCCGAAATACCGTCTGTCCATGTGAACGCTTTAATGCATAAGAACTAGAGGCTTCAGATTTAGAATCCTTTCAGATTTTGATTCCTTATCTTCCAAGGCACCACCAGTTTGCTTGTAAGCGAATATGCCACTCAAACTCGGCTTGCCACATTTTTAATTTTTTATTAAATTGACTTATATATACTTAAATATTTCTCCATGTTCCCATATATTTTGTCATCCACATCCTTCATTTGGACCGTATATTATATTGCACTACACTAACTACACTTCTTCTACCTGTGAAATTAATAATAAAATAGTGGTGGCAAAAATCAAAATTTAACAAAACACGCGGAGCTAAACTTTCCTCTTTCAAATTGAATATGCAAGTGACAAGAAATGCAAGAGTCGAGAAAAACCGCGCGCTTCTTTGCATGTTCTCTTTTGTCTTTTCGTTTTTCGTCAAGAATACCGTTTGTTTAGCCTATACTTTCATCTATTACAGTGGCTCGAAAAATGCCACGTACAGCAAACATATTTTAATATATTGGGTTGTCAAAAAAGTCCTGCGGTATTTTTATTGAATTTTCAATTGTTCATAAAATAGGTTACAATAATGCGATTTAAGTCAAATATGCGCCGTTTTGTTCAATGATGCGTTCTCAACGAGGCCTTCTTATAGAATCTCTCTTCCATATCGGGAAAAAAACCCGGAGAACCAATTTTCACAGGCCTCCCTTGTGGCCAACTTCAGACTAACAAACTCGTTCGCCATGTACAGAAACAGGTGGTAATCACTTGGTGCGAGATCCGAACTATACGGTGGATGCAAAAGAATCTCCCATCCGAGCTCCCGGAGCTTCTGGCGCGTCACCAAAGATGTGTGTGGCCTGGCGTTTTCCTGATGGAAGACAATTCGGCCTCTGTTCCATCTGTGATCAATTCATTCTGCTGCCTTCAAGCGGTCCAGTTATTGGCAGTATAGGCCCGAATTGAGCGTTTGCCCATAGTGGAGCAGCTAATAGTGGATGATTCCCTGCCAGTCCCACCAAACACACAGAATAACTTTCCTGGCGTCAATCCAGGCTTGGCCACCGTCCGGGACGCATCACCGCCTTTCGATCACGACCGTTTGCGCCTTACGTTGTCGTAAGTGACCCACTTTTCATCGCCTGTCACCATACGCTTCAAAAACGGGTCGATTTTGTTGCGATTTAGAAGCGATTCGCTTGCGTCGATACGGTCAAAGATGTTTTTTGCGTCAATTCGTGTTCGAGCTTCTTAGTGACTCCAACCTTCTTCAAATGGTTTATAACGGTTTGATGACTCTTGACCGATGGTATGGCTGCTACTATGCCGGCCTCTTTCGACTAATTCAGCGATTTAATCGCAGTTTTCGCCGACAGGCCTTGCGGAGCGTGGCGCATCTTCGACCACCTCTATACCAGAATGAAAACGTTGAAACCATCGTTGTGCGGTGGAAATAGAAACTGTATCGGGTCTATACACAAATGTTTTTTGCCTTTATCGTAGTAGTACTGTAAAATATGCCGTATGCCGACGATAAAATTAGAACTACGCGCTTGCAGCGAGAACTAGCGAAAATACCTGTTCGTACCCAAAGGTGCTCAACATGACCACACCCAACAAATCAAGCAGTAGCCAAGTTGGAACAGTACCAGGCGCTCAGTAGCACCCACTGCATATGAGAATTGCTGATCAGCATATTATATGTCTCACTAACTCACCGACTCAACGGCACACTCACCCGCCAATGCAGTCAGCACATTTTGCAGTGTCAGCCGAGCAAACTACACAAACTGCTACCATAATCAAAACTCCCTGACCTACCTACCTACCTTGGAAGATAGCTTACTACACTAATCATTACACTAAACTTCGGTATTTTAAGTAGTATATATACATGTACCAAATGAAGAATAAATCAGTTATCAACGCATCTCATAACTCCGCGGTTCTACTTCCAACCTTGGGAATAGGGCTCGTAATACACTATCTCCACTAGCAGCTAACCTACGCTAGCTCAACCTCAGCGCAGTTCCGAATCGCCTGCGGTCCGGCATCGCAGTAACCATCGTTACCATTGCCGCGACGCGATCGTCCTGCCAGCAAAGCGTCCCCGTGCCAGCGACAAGTGCTCATTACCCCCTTGTCCCGCGGAGTGACCCAGAAATGTCTAACCGAAGTTAGGCACAAACAATCCCTATCCCAGTAAACTTTGAAATTTACCACACATTATCCAGCGTAGCCAAATACGGAGTCGCCTTACTAATTCACAAATCACTGCAACACACGCAAATCCCTACAGGGCATATATTCGATGCCATTCCTCTTGAAGTTCATTCAGCCAAAAAATGTATTATATTCGCTTCGTACATTCCCTTAAATTAAAAGTTCACTCAAAGTTACTTGGAAACAATACACCATCCTTAATCACAGGCGACTTTAACAGTTGGAATAGCTTGTGGGGATCACCCAAGAACAATAAAAAAGGCTAGGAAAATTCATACACAACAGCAACTATTTAATCCTAAACAATGGAAAACCCACACATTTCTCCACACATAGCTTATACACGCACTTTGACTTAACTCTCTGCTCTCCAGATCTTAAAATTCACATTACCTTCAAAATTAGCAACACTGCAAGGAAGTGATCACTTTCCCATTGTTATACAAATACAGAATAAAAAAACCGGATTTATTATGAACCTAGCAAATTGGGATAAATACGAAACACTGACGAACAACTTTAACATTAGCTTACCAATAGCATCCAACACCAACAAAGAAGCTAGTAACATAGATAAAATAATTTTACAGAGTGCATACAAAAGCATCCCCCAAAACAGGGCCCCTAAACAGAACTACAACGTAGTTGGTGGAATAAAAACTTAGAATCCTTAAAAAAATAGAAAAAAGCACAGCTTGGAGAACATTTAGCAGAAATATGAGCACTCAAAATCTTGTAAACTTTAAACGAAATATCGCGCTGTACAGAAGGGAAATTAGAATTTGTAAAAAGAAAGCATAAATATTTAACATTTAGCATCGGCCAAACACTAAATGTGAATCTATCTGAATTAAAATTACATAAGGCAACTTCTATTCATTCTATCATAAACTACAGTTCAAAGCACACAAAACAAAAATTTCATTGAATTTTCTGCAGCCTTAAATAGCTTTAAGGGAAACACACCATAAGGCACACCTCAAAACCTTATTCAACAGCATTTTAAGATCAAACATACCACAAACATACAAGGTCAGCACAATAATACCAATCCACAAGCCCGGAAAAGACATAACATTGATAGAATCCTACCGCCCTATATCGCTAGATCCCTGCATATCTAAAATATTAGATAAAATGATCTCCAATAGACTATGGTGGTTTGTTACAACAAACAAATTGCTTAAATTGGCTTCAGGAAAGGGAAATCGGTTACAGACTGTCTACGGTTTGTAGACGCTTTGGTCAGCCGAGCCCTCTCCGAAAAACGACACGCATCCATAATTTCACTAAATTTTGAAAAGGCATTCGAAAAAATAGGATTGCACACTATAATAGGCCAGTTGAGGGCTTGGGGTTGCGGTCAAACGACCGTAAACTATGTAAGCAATTTTATGACAAACAGAAAAATCAGAGTAAGCACGAACCACACATACTCACTCATACTTACCAACAAAGGATCACACTTCAGCATCCGCCTTCCACATAGGCAACACACACGCCGGTTTGCACAGGTAAGACGTTCTTACAGAAACACCTGTCAAGCCTAGCTTAAGAACCGCAGTCAGCAAAAACTTACTGAATACCTGCACTATGTCGACCTCATTAATTGAGCAGACAAACCAAACCAGAATCGATTTACACAATCGATTGTTAGACGACCAAAACGAGCTGCAAGGAAAAATACAACAGCTTATTAAGAATTATGGCAAGGATTCTGCCGACAGACGCCTCCGAGAAGGCTATTATGCCGGTAGATTAGAACAACTAAAGGAGCTCTGGCAACAATTTTGTGATCTGGATGAAGAGGTCCAGCAAGCGGCACTACCCACGGGAAGTGAATACTCCTCACGACTAACAGCACTTAAGGAGCTGGTTGAAAAATATCAAAGTGTCTTCCTGGACAACATACCGACTGAAAGCGATCCACCAAAGGCCCCCAGACGAACCTCAGCGAACATCAAGATCACAACAGGAGAGCTCCACAATTGACACGGTAATTCGACAGTTGCAGAGAAGATGCAACGAATTGGAATCATCACTAACATTAGCCTCAAACGCTCCAACCGTCACCCCAGCCCTACAAAGGCACCTGGATCTCCGTTGGGCATTACTGAGGCAAGCCCACGATGAATTGGATAGCCCACCTGGGGCCGCAGCTCGGGCAGAAGCAGAGCTAGCCCAATTCCATACGTTATATGAAGAATACGAAATGAACCTGCTTCGAGAAAACGATGCGCCAATGAGCCTAAACTTGGCATTGCCGCCAATTAGCATTCCAGAATTCAATGGCGAGTATCTAGACTGGCCACGGTTCCATGACCTTTTTGTAGAGTTAGTACACAATAAACCATATTCGGCCAGCCAAAAACTACATATTCTACAAAGCTCGCTTCGTGGTGAAGCGAGGAACGTCTTGACAGACAACGCCTTCTCACAGGGTAGCTATGATGACACCTGGTTGCGCTTAAAGGCCAGGTACCAGAACGGAAAAATACTAGTATTCGCCGCCATAGCAAAAATCGTTGATTATAAACCTATAGATGGCTCTTCACGCCAGCTCAGGGCCTTACATGACACGATCAAGAATTCAATGAGTACTCTAAAAAACCTGGAAATCTGCACAAAGCGCTGGGATCCAATTATAGGGTTCTTAGTGCGGCGGAAACTAGATCAGTATACGTTAGCCGCTCTCGAAGACTCAGCCAACTCACCGACAGCCGTTCGCAGAAAATCCAAGGGAGCTAGGAAAAACATTAGCGTTGGCTCAACGGAGATTTTCCAGCCTAGAACGTCGGTTAGAACGGGATCCAGCAATGGGATCCACCACAAAATTAAGAGTGGTCTTTGACGCTTCGGCTCCTAGCTCAACAGGAAAGAGCCTTAACAACATCCTAAGGGTCGGGCCAACAGTTCAGAGTGATTTACTATCAATTTTATTACGGTTCCGGACTCACCGATTTGTGTTCACAGCAGACGTAGAGAAAATGTATCGACAAATCTGGGTTTATCCTCAAGACAAGGGCTATCAACTCATAGTATGGCGACGAAACCCACTAGAGAAAATGCGTTACTTCCATTTGAATACGGTGACCTACGGGACTGCATGTGCACCTTACTTAGCAACAAAATGTTTACAACATCTGGCACAGAGAGCGCCGACAAGCCAGCAGCTAGGCGCGGACGCCATTCAGCAAAACTTCTATGTCGACGATTGCTTATCAGGAGCCGACACGCTGGAGGAGGCAATACGGCAACGAGATCAGATTTGTGCAATTCTAGGGTCGGCAAAACTAAGATTGAGGAAGTGGTGCGCAAATCACCCAGAGTTACTTAAGGATATTTCAAGGGACGACCAGGCGTTGGACCTCGATTTCAGCAAACTCTCGGATGCAACAATAAAAACACTAGGGATAGTGTGGAATCCTAAGGAAGATAAACTCCAAGGACGCGCGACGCCATACGTGCTCTGAATTCGCCAAAATATTTGATCCACTAGGGCTACTATGCCCCATAACGACAGCAGCAAAAATATTTATGCAGAAACTATGGCAAAAATCGTTAGACTGGGGTACTGAATTGGACAAGGAAGATACAACCCATTGGCAGGCATTTCGAAATGATAGTCAGGTATTGGCTACCATTGAGCTCGCCAGGCATCCGCTTCCTCAGGCAGACCCAGCAGCCATCCAACTGCATATATTTTCTGATGCGTCAGAAGTCGCTTATGGGACGGCTGCTTATCTTCGTACGATAACATCCGCCGGTCCAATAGTAAGTAAGCTGCTATGCGCGAAATCACGAGTGGCGCCCCTAGCAAAACAAACATTGCCTAGACTAGAATTATGTGCAGCGGTCCTAGGAGCTGAGCTAGCAGAAAGAATCAAAAAGGATCTACGGATAAGGATCGATGAAGTCCAATATTGGACGGATTCTACAATAGTGTTAGCATGGATAAACGCAAGAGCATCATCATTTCATACGTTCGTAGCAAACCGAATTGCTCGGATTCATGAACTATCAAATCCGGAGCAATGGGTGCATGTAGCATCAGAAGACAATCCAGCAGACCTTGCGTCGAGAGGATGTTCAGCAACACAGCTTAAACATAAGGAGTTGTGGTTTAATGGTCCGTCATTTCTAACAACTAACCAAGAAACCTGGAAACAACAGACTAAGCAGATGCTGAACGCGAAGGACCCAGAACAACGTACTATAACCAATCACGTCCTGAGTCTAATCAAAATTAATGATTGGACCACGGAAATCAGTCACCACGGGTCATTTGACACGCTGGTAGGAATAACAGCCTGGATGTTGCGGTTTGGAAACAATTGTCGACCAGGCAATCAGAGAGAAACAGGACAAATAACTCCGGAACAACGAGCCCTTGCATTACAACGAATAATACGACAGATACAAGGAATAGAATTCCAGCCTACCATAACGCAGTTGCAGAAGAACGGTTGTGTGGCAGTATCAGATCCTTATCGGTCATTAGACCCGTTTCTGGACAATAGCAAGGTACTGCGGGTAGGAGGACGACTCCAGAATTCAAGTCTAGCATTCGATGAAAAACATCCTATGTTGCTGCCAGCAGGTCATGAAATAACACGGCTCATATTTGAGAAAAAGCATCGGCAGCTTAAGCATTGTGGCCCGCAGGCACTGTTGGCAAACATGCGACAACAATTTTGGACGATCAAGGGAAAACAACTTGCATTGACGACAGTACGACACTGCATCACCTGCTGCCGAGCTCGACCAAGGTTGTTAAATCAGATCATGAGTCCGCTACCAACCGATCGGGTACAAATTGCAAGACCGTTTAATATTAGTGGGGTGGATTACTGCGGACCATTTTTTGTGCACTACAAAATCCGAGGAAAGAAACCCCATAAGGTCTATTTAGCCATTTTTTGTTGTTTCACCACCAAAGCTGTACATTTAGAAGTGGTGTCAGATCTAACCACTCAAGCATTCTTGGCAGCACTTAAAAGATTTAATGGAAGGAGAGGAGTCGGAAGGAGCATCTATTGTGACAACGCCACGAATTTTGTCGGGGCGAAGAACGAGTTACGAGAGTTAAAAACCACGATATACTCGGATGAAGCTCGAGAAACAATTACTAAAACATGCTCGCAGTTAGGAACAGAATTCCATTTTATTCCACCGCGGGCACCTCATTTCGGAGGACTGTGGGAGGCGGCAGTGAAATCAGCAAAGCATTTGTTGATCCGCACGGTGTCAACGGCATATTTGACATATGAAGAATTAGAAACAGTGATTATCAACATAGAGACAATGTTAAGCTCACGGCCTCTTACTCCCATTTCTTCCAGCCCACGCGACCTGTCTACATTGACTCCAGGACACTTCTTGATCGGAGGACCAATAACCGCATCTCCCGACATTCGTAGCAAGGAGGTACGATCGGGGCTAGTGACAAGATGGAAAGAAGTAGACAAGGTCAGACAGGATTTCTTGAAAAGATGGAGCCACGAGTACCTGCAGGAACTACAAAACCGGTCAAAATGGACAAGAAAACAAAAGACGGTTGCCGTAGGAGACCTAGTGGTGATAAAGGAAGACAATATGCCACCATTACAGTGGCCACTTGGGAAAATAGTGACGGTACATGCAGGAAAGGAAGGTGCGATCCGAGTCGTCAGCATCCGGACTTCAGCAGGAGAATGCACGAGGGCGATTCATCGGCTGGCGGTGCTACTACTAGACACTCAAAGGGCACCCGAAGAAGTGACAAAGGGTGTCAGAAGATCCCCAAGGTTATGTTCCAATTCATAGTGCTGCTGGCCATTGCCAACGCCACCCAAGCCGTCCCAATCAATGCTGAACTTCCCGTAAAAGTAGGTCCATTACCTAACAATACGGGAAAATATGTAGAATTAAGGAATAGAATAGCTCTGATGTCCGCACAATGGACGATCATATCATATTTTGATCTACGGCTGTTAGCGCAGGAGATCACTGCGTTTAAAAAAAATATTGAAGATTTATCAACCTGGTGCCTACGAGGCGGGTCATGTCCAACAATAATACAGGTGCTCGAACAAGAGGCCAGCGAGCTATACGATGGTCAGCAGCTATTCAATCATCAGCGACAACGGAGAGGAGCCCTGAATCTGGTAGGAAATCTCGCCAACGGACTATTTGGAGTTTTAGACTCTCAGTATGCGCAGAATATGGAAGAGGTCATCCGAAAAATCCAAGCTAAGGGATTGCACAACACGCATTTACTCAGGAATCAGACGTCTATCTTAGACAGCACCATAAACGTGATGAGAACGAGTAATGATGAAATGGAACGCAGGATAAGACACATGGAAACACACGTCACAGACCTCGAAAATACCATACGAACTGGGAACATAGCGCAGGTGTCATCAGAACTAACATTAATAGCAGGGCATATCAAGAGGACCCAGACGGCAGTCATCAACATCGTAACCGGGTTAAAAAGGGGCATAGTCAGTAAGTCAGCTGCAAAGGGAGCTTATAAACATACAGGCCCATCGTCCGAAAGGGAGGCGACTACCTGTTACACATGAGACTATGCATGATATCTATCAAGTGATGGTATCAGAAGTCCAGGAATTGGACAACACGCTCATATTTCATACTTAAATACCATTAGTGGACGAAGAGGAGTACGACGTGTATCAATTGACGCCAATTCCAGTAGCCACCCAAGATCACATAATCGCAACGGAGACAGAGACCAAATATCTAGCGATTAGTGATCATCGAGATCGACACTTCGCACTTACTGTGGAAGAGCTGAACCAATGCACGAAGATGTCAAAGGGACCAATGCTGTGCAATATAAAACAAACGACGTTGGGTCCCACGCACGAACAGTTCCAATGCGCCTTAGCAGCCGTTCAATCTGAACAAAAATCCAGCTGCAAACCCGAAAGGATTAACACGACAAGCATATGGTACCCTCTTGATGCTCCAAATGCTTGGATTTTTGCTACAACACAAGAAGTAACATTAACCTATGTGTGCGGGGATGAACGAGGAAAAATACAAGTGCATAATAATGGAATCGTGACAATGAATGCGGACTGCATTGCAAGAAGTCCAGTGGTTACACTACAGGGACACCCAGCGTTAAGATCGACAATAGAGAAAAAACCAGTGACAATTATTACTCATTCGTTCAAGAGTCCAATACAGGAGAGGCAGCAATGCACGACCATACGTAGCAATACAACGAGCAGTCTAAAGCATCTGCAGGGAGAAGTCCATCAACTTCAGGAGCAGCTAGACAGAGGGGAGTCGGAGGCAACTACGAATACGCAGGTGAACTACGTTAACCCAATCTCCATTGCGGCAGGGCTCGTAATATTACTGTTGCTAGCAGCAATTTGTCTACTCATCAGAAAAGGTAAACATACAAGAATATGTCAACAAGAGAACGGCTCGGAACAAAGCGTCACTTCCCCAATACCTATGAGTCGGGTGAAAACGCTGAAGACCACAGAATGATAAAAAAAAAAAAGAGAGAGACAAAAGTTCATAACGATATAAGAATATATTTAGTTATCAAGTAAATCAAAAAAAAAAAGGGGGAGGTCACTACTCATGACCCGAATCACTAGCGGAGTCGTAATACATCTCGAACGGATCGGCGTCCGGCACTGAAGGACCATGCAAAGTAACGGCAAGCACAGCCAATCGAACAACAGCTAAACGATTGTTAGGAAGAAGGATGAAGGAGCCGTCGTGGACCGTCACACTCCGATTGGGAGGATAACGCAGACCATCTATAACAGGGCCACATGAGGTACGGATCGAGACCGTACGGCGTTTACGACGTACATAGAATCCTGGGATATTATCCAGTAAGGACCAACAGGTGGGAATACGAGTACAACGCAGCGAACCGTCAAGGTCCAAAACGACCTCGCAATGGTCTTCAAGCACCATTGCGACAAACTGAGACCCAATAACACAGAACACCGCAGTTTTATAGATGATTAACGAGACCTCAGCAAAGAAATATATATGTACATATGTAACAGTAGAATAAGCAATTTATTAAGTATTAAACAGCAACAAAGGCAGATCCAATATCGCATTCGACACCGGAATCCGATTCATCATACCAGGATGGCACGTCCGCACGCAAAACAGGGCTGTCACTACAGTGCAAGGCCAAAATAGCACGCCGAAAAACCAAGAAAGACCCGTCGTCCAATAAGAGGAAGGACTCAGGATGAAGTTGGACCACACGACCAGCTGGATACCGCAGGTTGCGCCAAACGAAACCAATCGGACTACGTATCCACAGTTGGTTTCCTCGACGAAATATGTTGGGACCATTTGGATAAAGGAGATGCAGTCCTTGTGGGAGACGAGTAGACTCCTCCGCAGATGCGAACTGAACCACGAGATCAGTACAAGGAACGAGCAACATGTCGACAACTGACAAATAGTGGCTAGCGCCTTAGCAGCCGTTCAATCTGAACAAAAATCCAGCTGCAAACCCGAAAGGATTAACACGACAAGCATATGGTACCCTCTTGATGCTCCAAATGCTTGGATTTTTGCTACAACACAAGAAGTAACATTAACCTATGTGTGCGGGGATGAACGAGGAAAAATACAAGTGCATAATAATGGAATCGTGACAATGAATGCGGACTGCATTGCAAGAAGTCCAGTGGTTACACTACAGGGACACCCAGCGTTAAGATCGACAATAGAGAAAAAACCAGTGACAATTATTACTCATTCGTTCAAGAGTCCAATACAGGAGAGGCAGCAATGCACGACCATACGTAGCAATACAACGAGCAGTCTAAAGCATCTGCAGGGAGAAGTCCATCAACTTCAGGAGCAGCTAGACAGAGGGGAGTCGGAGGCAACTACGAATACGCAGGTGAACTACGTTAACCCAATCTCCATTGCGGCAGGGCTCGTAATATTACTGTTGCTAGCAGCAATTTGTCTACTCATCAGAAAAGGTAAACATACAAGAATATGTCAACAAGAGAACGGCTCGGAACAAAGCGTCACTTCCCCAATACCTATGAGTCGGGTGAAAACGCTGACGACCACAGAATGATAAAAAAAAAAAAGAGAGAGACAAAAGTTCATAACGATATAAGAATATATTTAGTTATCAAGTAAATCAAAAAAAAAAAGGGGGAGGTCACTACTCATGACCCGAATCACTAGCGGAGTCGTAATACATCTCGAACGGATCGGCGTCCGGCACTGAAGGACCATGCAAAGTAACGGCAAGCACAGCCAATCGAACAACAGCTAAACGATTGTTAGGAAGAAGGATGAAGGAGCCGTCGTGGACCGTCACACTCCGATTGGGAGGATAACGCAGACCATCTATAACAGGGCCACATGAGGTACGGATCGAGACCGTACGGCGTTTACGACGTACATAGAATCCTGGGATATTATCCAGTAAGGACCAACAGGTGGGAATACGAGTACAACGCAGCGAACCGTCAAGGTCCAAAACGACCTCGCAATGGTCTTCAAGCACCATTGCGACAAACTGAGACCCAATAACACAGAACACCGCAGTTTTATAGATGATTAACGAGACCTCAGCAAAGAAATATATATGTACATATGTAACAGTAGAATAAGCAATTTATTAAGTATTAAACAGCAACAAAGGCAGATCCAATATCGCATTCGACACCGGAATCCGATTCATCATACCAGGATGGCACGTCCGCACGCAAAACAGGGCTGTCACTACAGTGCAAGGCCAAAATAGCACGCCGAAAAACCAAGAAAGACCCGTCGTCCAATAAGAGGAAGGACTCAGGATGAAGTTGGACCACACGACCAGCTGGATACCGCAGGTTGCGCCAAACGAAACCAATCGGACTACGTATCCACAGTTGGTTTCCTCGACGAAATATGTTGGGACCATTTGGATAAAGGAGATGCAGTCCTTGTGGGAGACGAGTAGACTCCTCCGCAGATGCGAACTGAACCACGAGATCAGTACAAGGAACGAGCAACATGTCGACAACTGACAAATAGTGGCTACCCTCCGCTTTTATTGACGAACCCGTCAATGGGGGGGGAGAATGTTCGTAACCAAGGTAACTCGTATCGATCAAGCATGGTTACGAACACGGGTCAAACGCACGCAATCTCCAACACGACGGAGTTTCAAGAGGTCAGCGAGCCGAACATACGACCAATGCAACTTATACGGAACAGCGACCAGGCGCACAGTGGCAGCACAATACAATGCCGACGCTGCAAGTATGGGACAGCCGGTCACGACTCAGTGGGTCAGCAGTCACAAGCAGCATACCGCTGACCACTCAGCAATCACAAGCAGCATACCGCTGAAATTGCAGCATAGACGACAAATGTACACCCAGAAGAAAAAGACCGAAAAAAATCAAGAACATTTTTCATGAAACGCGAACAATCCGTTCTCCATTTTTAGTTCTCACAATTCGAACGTTTGTTCACGAAAATCGAACGGTGTTGGTAACAATTTTTACCGACGAACAACTTGGTTCCAAATTGCGAAAAATGTTCTCAGATATCGAACGCCGTTCATGAAAAAGCTGCGATAGACGCGTTAAAGTCTATCGAAATCGATAAATTATCAACATCGTTCATAAAGACATGTATGTAGGTCTAGTGTCCCGATTGTCCGCACTCGAAAAATTCGCTCGGTGGTCCAGCTGCTAGAGCGTCCGCCTCCGACACATGGTAGCACAGGTTCGAGTCCGCGAGAAGACGGTTGTGAATTGTAAGTTTTATTAAAAGATTATTTCTAATGTTTATATGTACTTCTATTAATATATAAATTCTTTGTCTTCAGCAAAATATCCAAAATACATTGAATTCTAGCGCAATAACAACAAAACATAAGGTGGGAAATTAAATAAATCTCTACCAGGCGTCCAGAAAGTCTAGCGTTGTACACAAACCTCGTTTTTTTTTAAATTGTTATGTTCTCAGGTTAAGCCCGAAATGTTCTTAAACTGACACCATTCGTTCGGAACCCGACCCTAAAGTTTCGGTCACAGTTTACGAACGACCGTTCATGAATCCGGCACCTCTACTCACACAGTCCATATCGCCTGTGGTCCGGCACCGTGATACCCATAGTCACCCGTGTCGCGCCGCGATCCGACTGCAATAAACAGCGTCCCCGTGCCCGCGACGAGCGTCTATACCCCTCCTCGTTTATTTTTAGACCTCGGAAACTATGGGAGCTTTGGCGTGCAGATTCCTGAGCTTCTTACGCAGCGCAAGTTTGTTTCAGCAGAGTGCCACGCCCACTCTAACGCCCACAATCCGCCCAAAACTGTGGCTCCTACAGTTTTGATACTAGAATAAAAATTTTAACTGGAATGTATTGTTCTCATCAATACCTATCGATTGACCCAAAAAATAGTTTGTCACGCCCACTTTAATGCCCACAAACCGCGAAAACCTGTGACGCCCACAATTTTCATGCTAGATAACAAATTTTAACTGAAATGTATTAGTCTCGTCAATACCTATCGATTGATCAAAAAAAAAATTGCCACGCCCACTCTAACGCCCATAACGCTCAAATCTGTCTACCGCCGAGGTACTCGAGGTTCTCGACTTTAGCGTTCTTTCTTGTTCTAATTATGAACACAAATACTTTTAATCCGAACCGCTCTCTTATCTCCTATTCAAATCCAAGCATATCAAGAACAAAAAGTACAACAAAGTTTAACCGAACCCTCACCATCAACCAACGGAAAATTATCTCATACGGCGACGACGATGTGTAGTATGCACTTATATCGAATATCTACTGTACCAAGAGTACTTGAAACAAACACACTGTAACACTTTGTTGCAGTGTTTATATAAACAAAAGGCTCGGTCAAAAACCCTAAGTGGCCGAAACATGAGTCGATCGGCGCGCTCAAAGAAAGTGCAAGTGTCAGCATTCTGTTGCACACGCCGGCCGCTCAGCCAAACTCAAGTACATACACATGCCCTCGCGCTCCAGCCAAAGAGAACATAATTAAATACACTTTATATACATAAGATATACATAGCCATCTCTCTGCCGCCCAACTGTAAGCAGCGCAGCTACGAGAATTAGGCTTACTTAGATCCTAAGGCAAATTGTAAAATCAGAAACAACTTGACGTTGGAAGCGGCATTAACGCTGCTCCTGCCATACAAACCAAATAAATAAAGAATATAACAAAACTAACAAAAAGATGCGTTATCAATAAATGGATAAAGATTATTAACATTTCCAACACAAGGAGTTTCACACAACATGGCGACCGTGACTTTGGTCCTAAAGGATCTGGACCTGGATCTGGACATGGATCGGGACTTCGAAAAATAAGAAGACAGCAACCAAGGCGACAGCAGCAATCAACAGCAACAAAGACGACAGCAACAACAAAGGCAACAACAGCAAAAACGGCAACAACAACAAGAACAAGAGAAGAAACGCAGTGAGTAGAGTGTGATGTGTGCCAAAAGAAGTGGCGTGGTCAAAAGATTAAAAGCCAGAAAGGCTCATCTACTGAAGCTGCTCAACAGCGGCAAAGCAATACAGTGGAACGAATCGGTAAAAATACATGCCGAAGTCGAATACCTAAAAAATTTGCTATCAGAACAAAAAAATCAGACCACAGCTACAGCCACATCCACCTACCCTGTAATCCAAAATATTTCAAAAAATAAAAACACATTGCCCCCTCCAGAAAAATTTGCCATCCCAAAACTAAAGAAGACGTGCCCAGATGACTGCGAGGGAGCGCATAATTTTTTTATCTTTGCACTGCGTTGCAAAAATTTTTTTAATTGCACTGCGATGCATATTTTTTCATTTATATTATAAAAACAATTGTAAAAATTGAGCGACATAAAAGTTGCCCGATTAGAGTATGGCCTGAAAACCATACACAAAATAGGCAGGGAAATTATATGTAAAATATGATAATAATTGGTCAAAAAGTAAAAGTAAAGTAAAATCAAAATTAATAATATTAAACTAGTTGTTTATGAATAACATTAACAACATTTACGAATTGATTCAAAAATCCAAAGAATTTGACAGACCAAGATATATTTTAAGAATACCAACCCCAAAGATGGGTTTAATTGATACAAAAACAGTGGATTCCACTGCAAATGTTATTAATAAGGTAGAATCAAACCCCATAGACTTAGAATTAATTCATACATTGCTTATAATAATTGTTGTAATAATGTGCGCAAACTGTTTTTATAAACTTTATAAATTGCACAATAAATGTCTTAAGAAAAAATATATGAGCCAGGCAAATGATCTGGACAAAATTTAAACATTTTGGCACAAACAACATTATTATAAAAATATTGCTGTATTGAAATTTTAAAAAAAAATTAAAGAAAATGGAATAAAATACAAATAAATAAATAAAAACAAATTAATTAAAAATGGCTACGCTAAAAGCAATTGCAAACACATATGATAGGGACATCTACTTTAGAGAAAGAATTCTGCAATTAGTTGCACCAACTTCAGTAAGCATTTACGAGTTAGAAAACTTATATATTGAAACATTTAATTTAGATGCCTCTCCACTAATTCATTGCACAAGCACCCAAAAGGCAATTGTCCTATCAACCATCCCAGGGGTACAGGTTAAATCAGTAGTAGACGAACACCCAATACTAGGTAGAACAATAGTAATGATGGTCTTCAAGAAATAATTAATCTCCACAATATAATGGAATGGAATGAATTATATAAGCAGCTAAATAACATAAAAGTTGACTTTGACAAATCATATAAGTCACTTACTCAAAACAGGCCAATTCAAAAAAATACCATTGAAAAACATGTGGAAATTCTAGTAAAATGCTTTAATGAAGCACGAATACTAATATATGGCCAGAGGGAAAAATTAAATCAAGATCATTGGTCCCAAGTATCAAAATTTTTGATCAGACTACGATCTAATTTAATATCAATTAAACAAAAGTTTAAGTTGGACATATCGGTACCAACTATACTTAACACTTCCCTAGCAGTTGAAACTGGTGATGAATCGGAATCAACAAAACAAACTGACAGTGACCAAATGGAATCAAAAGACCTTACAGAAACAAATCCTAAAATAGAAGAGCAAGATTTAAATAATCTTACTATTCCAGCTGTTTTAATGTCAGATCTGGATAGTTCTACAGATTCTGATGATAATTCCATAATAGAAAATAAAATAAGAAACAATATCACAATGGCACAATCTAATATTGATTTCATTAACACAGCATCCAAGCTTATACCAGTTTTCGATGGTAAATCTGAAAACTTAACAAGTTTTATGGATGCATTAGAAATAGTAGAATCCATAAAAGGCGAACACGAACAATTAGCAGTTTCAATTATAAAAACAAGGAAGAACGCTATAGTCGAGTACCTCGACTATCAGATACCCGTTACTCAGCTAAATGGAGATATGCAAGCAGCAAAGCGAGATTAAAATGCGCCACCTACCGGCGGTAGACAGATTTAAGCGTTATGGGCGTTAGAGTGGGCGAGGCAAATTTATTTTTGGATAAATCGATAGGTATTGACGACACCAATACATTTCAGTTAAAATTTTTTATGTAGCATGCAAATTGTGGGCGTCACAGGTTTTCGCGGTTTGTGGGCGTTTAAGTGGGCGTGGCAAACTTTTTTTTAGGTCAATCGATAGGTATTGATGAGAACAATACATTTCAGTTAAAATTTTTTATCTAGCATCAAAACTGTTGGAGTTACAGTTTTGGGCGGTTTGTGGGCGTTAGAGTGGGCGTGGCAGTCTACTGAAACAAACTTGCGCTGCGTAGGAAGCTCAGGAATCTGTACGCCAAATCTCAATAGCCTAACTCTCATAGTTTCCGAGATCTCAGCGTTCATCCGGACAGACAGACGGACAGACGGACAGACGGACAGACGGACAGACGGACATGGCTAGATCGACTCGGCTAGTGATCCTGGTCAAGAATATATATACTTTATGGGGTCGGAAACGCTTCCTTCTGCCTGTTACATACTTTCCGACGAATCTAGTATACCCTTTTACTCTACGAGTAACGGGTATAACAAAGCTAAAAGGTGCCGCCAGAAATCTAATCGGAGATGAAACAACAATAGCTGAAGTCATTTCCAGATTAAAAAACAACGTCAAAGGCGAAACTGTAGAAGTGTTGTCAGCAAAACTGATGAGCCTACAACAACGCAATAAAACTGCCAACCAGTACACACAAGAGGTTGAGCAGATGACGAAATCCTTAGAAGGTGCATTTATAACAGATGGCTTATCCCTAGAGTTAGCCAGACTTTATTCCACTCGGCATGCAGTGAAAGCAATGACAAAAAATTGCCAAATAGATAAGGTAAAAACTATAATGCAAGCCGGTACCTTCAATACAATGAATGAAGCCATATCCAAATTTGTAAGCAGTATCACAGAAGCCACCGGACAGCCAAACACTGTCTTATATTACAAAATTTACCCGCAGCGCGGTGGAAATCGCGGACGAGGTAATAATCGAGGTAATAATCGAGGTAATTATAACAATACCAGATATTATCAGAATAACGGATACAATCAAAACAATGGTTATAACAGAAACAACCGAAATAACAATTATAACAGAAACAACAACCGTGGTGGAAACACCAGCGGCGGAAACAGCCGTGGGGGAAACAACAACCACAATAACAATGTTAGAGTGGCACAAACAAATTCGGGAAACTCCCAAACACCTTTAGATACACGACAGTAAACAACATCAAAATTCACACTTTAAATCTCAGTCAAAATACATTTGTCACTTTCACAAACGTAGCAACAGGAAAAGAATTAGTTCTCTTACTAGACACAGCACAATGGGCGATTTGTCGATTTTGGCGGCATAAAGTCTAAAAATAAAGCTAGAGACATATTTTTTTTTTAAATGTTCGTTATATTTAACTGTAATTTCGGATTTTTTTTTTCGACAATTGGGTCACTCCTTTTTTTCCGCCAATAATAAGTGCATTTAATTAAGAAAAAATTAAAAATGTTCAACTAAAATTGAAAGAAAATAAAAAGCTTTATTTTATTATACTTAGACATAATATTAAATAAAAAAGATTACAAATTTTTATTCATATATGTAGTTATATTATTAAAATCTTTACAAATAAGCAGTTAAAAATCTTCCTCATCTAAAACGAACGAATATTCATTGATGTTATCATAATCTTCTTTGTCATCTGTTTCACTATCCATGTTATTATTATTATTAAAATTAAAATTTTCATTATTATTTTCTTCAGATATATAGCATGAACTTATATTTAAGGTTGGAGTTTCCAAAAACGCAATAACTTCTGCAGGAAGTGATTTTTTTTTAAGCAGTTTTGGAGTATTATGTATATTCAAGCTTGAAATTAGAGGGTCGGATGAGTCAATAGATCTATAAAAAACGTCAGTTATATTATTTAGCCTGCAATTTTTTCTAGCATGGGAACGTCGGTCCATTTTATAGAGTTTGTTGCGTGCCTCTGATGCATTTTCGCCCAGGCACCCAACAGGAACTACAAACTGATCCATAATATCTGATCCGTGAACTATAATCTTGTGAACTGTTGGGGACATTGGGTACCATGGATACGCCTGCATATACAATAAAAATATATCGTTGCAAAAACTTCGAAATTTGTCTGTGTTTATGGCAAATTCACACGAAATTGCTATTAATAAATGGTGGAATTTATTTAATAGGACCTCGTCAAACAATGTGATTTCTGCAAAAAGTTTGGTATTTGCAAAGATTCGCCTCGCCGTATTCCCATCGTTGCTGTTACCAGATCCATTCTGTTTTGGTATGCTAATATGTAATCCCATTTCCTTCCATATTCTTTGTTGGATTTCCTTCTTCCGCGATATCATTTTGTTTTTATTCTCTCCTTTTACGTGCCAAGTTTTAATATCGATTCGATATGATATGTTTAAAACGAATTCCATAAACCTGATCCAGGCGTGTAACGGACTAACGCCGTATTTCAAAGAGTCAGGTTTAGGTTTAAAAATTTTAGAACTGAAATCATTAATGTGCATAAGCGCTTTTGGATTTATAGCACATATAGGACAACATTGCGTAGATTTCGTATTTGTTAAAACATTAAGTACCTTGCCGTCAATCAATGTCATATATATTTTAAAATTAACCGAAATGTTTGCGCTATGTGATTTAAAATTGTGCAAGTTTGCTACTTGCATATCTAAATTATGCTTTTCTTCTTGGATTTTTGCAATGCTTTCTTTAGCGTATTCAATTTTAATCGGCCTGCAGAAGCGTACAGACTGCGGGCTTTTGCTTACCCAAATTAAACGATTTAAAGAATCCACTAATCTTATTGGAATCATAGTTGCCACGAATAGAGAACTGTCGGAAGAATCGGGTTCATCAAAATCGAATTTCTGTTTATAGGAACTTTGACCGGTCGACCCATCAAATCCATAACATGCAATAAGTGTGCACTCTGTAACATTTTCCATTTGTTCCAAAACTTCCTTTTGTAAAACTAAAATTCGTTCAGCCGTATGGCTTAGCAAATCCTGCAAAGAAACCTTTGCAACAGATTCTGTAATTTGTACTCCTGTTGGTCTGCACTGCATCTTCGTTTGTTTTATTGCATCATAACCAGGATATATGTCGTTCCCGTACGCCTTATTTAGTTTCTTAGTATTAATATATTGTTGTTTTGTTAGCCCATTTTCCAATATATAGGCTAAGGCTACATTATTTGACATTTTTAAAGGCTCTTTGTTTGACACATTCTTAATTTTTTTTTCTATATTGACTTCCTGCTGCACGCCGACTGCTTCATTATTTTTTCTTTTTCGCGCAGATGTTGAGGCTGCATGCAGAAGTAAAGGAGTTGACATGTCATTTTCTATGGCAACTTCTAGAGCCATTTTCCTTCTAAGCCTTGACCCGGCCTCTGTATACCCTAATTTTGGGCGTCCTATTTTGGAAGGTGATGAATTTTTGGTATCCTCCATATCGATTCGTATTTCAAAACTTTTTGAAAACCATTCTGAGTAAATCGACTTAATTTTATCCAGATCTGCGTGATGTTTGCGTAAATACCGTTTAATATGTTTTACAAAAATTGATACTTTGGCTTCTATTGCATTCATGTGCGATATGCTCAAATCATCTTTATTTATTTTTGTTAAAATAAACGACGTTACAGCGCTTGCGTTACGATTGTTGCCGTTCCAAATATCGGCAAGCTCGCTGTTGGTAATCGCAACAACAACTACAAGTGCATTTTTTGTATAAACGGGGGAAAACGGGGAAATGAGATTTTTACCAAATGAAAATAGACATTTAAGTTAGTAACTTGCCATTATTAGTTGCCTGCTCTGGCTTGCTCTTGATATAGAAATACTTCACGGAACACGATTACAATTGTTAAAATTTTAGTTCAAATACAACCAACAACAACACTGGACAAAAACAACAACACAAATATTTATGTACTTTTGCCATAACATACAGATTATATATACCTTGATCTTTGTTTTCCATACTAAATATATATATTAAACTGCATAAAAACATACGCACACTGATCAATTGCAGAAGTAAAATTTTCGCGGTAACTTTTACAATCGAAAGCTGCTTGCCATCAGCTGACTTTAAGAGGCTGCCACATAAAGAGAGTTGCCACCCAGCAAAAAACAAAAATTTTTTTAAGCTTCCTGAAGTGTTTACTATTAATAAATAACAAGGTTTTTTTAATATTCTATCATACATTTTTTGACTTTATGCCACTTTTTTGGGAAAATCGCCCAATGTGCACAGGTGCGGAATTATCCTTATTGAAGGAAAATTCTGATAATTTTCAAAACATTCAAGATAATCACATCATAAACATACAGGGTATAAGTCAGGAAGTTACCAAATCAAAAGGCTTAACTTCTATTGAAATTCAAACTTCTAAGTACAAAATTCAACATGATTTCCATATCGTAAATATGCAATTCGCTATTCCATGTGATGGAATACTAGGAATCGATTTTATCAAAAGATACAACTGTCAATTAGACTTCAAGCCGTCTGAGGACTGGCTTATAATAAGACCAAATAACCTAAAATATCCAATTTATGTTCCAATAGCATACAGTTCTGGCAACAACTCCCTAATTCTGCCAGCAAGATCCCAAGTCGTCCGAAAAATCGAAATAAATTCAGAAGAAGACAGTGTATTAATTCCGAATCAAGAAATTCAGCATGGTATCTATATCGCAAATACCATAGCAACAGTCCAAAATGCATATATAAGATTACTAAATACTACAAACACAGATCAAGTAGTCTATATCAAAAACATTCATCATGAACCACTTTCAAAGTACGACATAGTAAAAACGGACTTAGAAGACAGACAAAAAATTGTATTATCCCAACTTGCAAAAAATTTCCCGCCTCAATTCAATAAACAACTTACAGCATTATGCACCCAGTATAGTGATGTGTTCGGACTAGATCACTACCAATAATTTTTATAAACAAAAGCTGAGATTAATTGATGATGAACCCGTATATATAAAAAATTATAGAAATCCTCATAGTCAACAAGACGAAATTCAAAAACAAGTACAAAAACTCATCAGTGATGAAATAGTGGAACCCTCTGTATCACCTTATAATAGCCCACTTCTGTTAGTACCAAAAAAGTCACTTCCAAACTCGGAAAATAAAAAATGGCGATTAGTAATTGACTATCGTCAAATTAATAAAAAACTCTTGTCTGATAAATTTCCACTCCCTAGAATCGATGATATTGACTTAATGTCAGGTTTTCATCAAATTGAACTGGAAAAAAGTTCACAGGATATAACATCTTTTTCAACAAACAATGGTTCGTATCGATTCACGCGATTACCATTCGGCTTAAAAATAGCGCCAAACTCTTTTCAGAGAATGATGACTATAGCTTTCTCTGGATTAGAACCTTCGCAAGCATTTCTATATACGGATGACTTAATAGTCATAGGTTGTTCCGAAAAACATATGCTCAAGAACTTAACTGATGTTTTCGAGAAATGTAGGAAACACAACTTGAAGTTACATCCTGAAAAATGTTCATTTTTCATGCGTCTTACGACGTCATTCAAAATTATTTAGTCCCACATGATGCGGACAGCGCTAGAAGATTCGTTGCATTTTGCAATTATTACCGACGTTTTATAAAGAATTTTGCTGAATACTCCCGTCACATAACAAGATTATGTAAGAAAGATGTAAAATTCGAATGGACAACTCAATGTCAAAACGCCTTCGAACATCTTAAATCAGCATTAATAAATCCCACTCTGTTGCAATACCCAGATTTTAGCAAGGAATTTTGCATAATCACAGATGCTAGCAAATACGCTTGTGGAGCAGTCCTAACTCAAAACAAAAATGGACTACAGCTTCCAGTGGCATACGCATCAAGATCCTTTACGAAAGGTGAAAGCAACAAGAGCACCACAGAACAAGAATTAGCAGCCATTCATTGGGCAATAACACACTTCAGACCATATATTTATGGTAAACACTTCACTGTCAAAACAGACCATAGAGCACTGACATACTTATTTTCAATGGTAAATCCAAGTTCCAAACTAACACGAATGAGACTTGAATTAGAGGAATATAATTTTACGGTGGAGTATCTAAAGGGTAAAGACAACTATGTAGCCGATGCGCTCTCCAGAATAACAATCACAGACCTAACAAATATACAAACAAGTAATAAAATTCTGAAAGTCACTACCAGAAACCAAAGTAGACAGAAATCCTGCGCAGGAAAAGATCAAATATAAATATAATAATAAATAAATATAATAATTGCATAAGCAACCTATAGAAAAAGCTTCAAAGCCCAACGTATATGAAGTCATAAACAATGATGAAGTACGTAAAGTAGTGACCTTGCATGTAAATAATAAAATGTGTTTATTTAAGCACGGAAAGAAAATTACAGCAAAGTAATTTGTATACTAATAGAACCATTGACTTAGGTCAATTCTTTCAAAGGCTTGAAAAGCAGGCCGGTATTCACAAAGTCAGCCAACTCAAAGTGGCACCATGGGAAAATATCTTTGAACATGTTTCAATTGATAATTTTAAAATGATGGGCAATAATATATTGAAATCATTGAGAGTAGCGCTACTCAACCCGGTGACCGTAATCAAAAATAATAAAGAAAAAGAAGCTATCTTGTCTACATTCCATGATGATCCAATACAAGGTGGTCATACAGGCATTACAAAAACCTTGGCCAAGGTCCAGAGACACTATTACTGGAAAAATATGTCCAAAGACATAAAAGAGTACATAAAGAAATGTCCTAAATGCCAAAAGTAAACATACTAAGACCCCACTAACTATAACCGAAACTCCACAAAGAGCTTTTGATATAGTAATTGTAGATACTATTGGTCCACTTCCAAAATCTAATGATGGAAACGAATACGCAGTAACACTCATCTGCGATTTAACTAAGTACCTGGTAGCTATACCTATACCAAATAAAAGTGCAAATACAGTAGCAAAAGCTATATTTGAAGATTTTATTCTAAAGTACGGTCCAATGAAGACGTTCATTACGGACATGGGAACAGAATATAAAAATTCAATTATTGAAGATCTATGTAAATACTTACATATTAAAAACATAACTTCAACTGCACACCACCACCAGACTGTAGGTACCGTGGAGCGAAGCCACAGAACACTAAATGAGTTCATTCGTTCATACATCTCAGTTGACAAAACAGATTGGGATGTATGGCTACGATACTTCGTATATTGTTTTAATACAACCCCATCTATGGCACATGACTAATGTCCATATGAGCTAGTTTTCGGTAAAACTTCAAATCTACCAAAACACTTTAATAGCATAGATAAAATAAAACCACTTTATAATATAGAAGATTATGCTAAGGAATCCAAATTTAGATTAGAACAGGCAATTAAGAGAGCTAGACTAATGCTAGAATCTCATAAGCTATGCCATATACATATATTATTGCCAATTCCATTCTCTTTAAAATAAAAAAGGAATTAAAAAAAAAAATTTTTTTAAACAAAAATAAATATTCCTTTAAGTAAAATATATTAACAAAATAACTTCATAATATTACGTTATTTTTCAAAAGGAGGGAGATGTAGTATGCACTTATATCGAATATCTACTGTACCAAGAGTACTTGAAACAAACACACTGTAACACTTTGTTGCAGTGTTTATATAAACAAAAGGCTCGGTCAAAAACCCTAAGTGGCCGAAACATGAGTCGATCGGCGCGCTCAAAGAAAGTGCAAGTGTCAGCATTCTGTTGCACACGCCGGCCGCTCAGCCAAACTCAAGTACATGCACATGCACTCGCGCTCCAGCCAAAGAGAGCATAATTAAATACACTTTATATACATAAGATATACATAGCCATCTCTCTGCCGCCCAACTGTAAGCAGCGCAGCTACGAGAATTAGGCTTACTTAGATCCTAAGGCAAATTGTAAAATCAGAAACAACTTGACGTTGGAAGCGGCATTAACGCTGCTCCTGCCATGCAAACTAAATAAATAAAGAACATAACAAAACTACCAAAAAGATGCGTTATCAATAAATGGATAAAGATTATTAACATTTCCAACACAAGGAGTTTCACACAACAGATGAGTGTCCACCAGTGTGAGGAGTTGAATAACTCCCCACAAATAGAAGCAGCAGCAGATGGCCGCCCGCTTACCAGTTACGCGGCGAATTCGCGTAGTAACGGCACGGCGAGGAGAGTTTGGAGACTTTGATGGAGAACGAGAGAGTTTGGAGACCAAGGATGGAGAGCGAGAGAGTTTGGAGACCAAGGATGGAGATCGAGAGAGTTTGGAGACCAAGGACGGAGAGCGAGAGAGTTTGGAGACCAAGCATGGAGAACGAGAGAGAATGGAGACTTCGCGGGCAAGGCAAGAGTGCCGTGTGCAAAAACAGGATAACGGAACTCCACCGGACTTTGGACTCTCCCGTGAACTTTGGACCGGGAGAGGAAGTGCCAGATTTCGGCAGTGGAGCGGCACACAGGCGTGCCACAAGCATCACGGGAATCAGCAGGACTGCAGCAGTGGGCGTAGCATCAATTGAAAGCGGTTCGTGAAGGACAAGTGGGTCAACCAGGAGGCACGGACTTTGGACCCAGAGTGGAGAGATCCAGCGGGCCGTGCGCAAAAGGGAAATAACGGTTCCCGGAAGCCCTATATAAGGCCGCAGAGCGCTGGCAGCTGGATCAGTCGATCACGAGGAGTCAAACCTTCAAGATCAGTTAAAGTACCAAGTAAACAGTCAGTCAAGCAAATAATCTACGAGGGAGCTACAACCAAGCGAGTCGTCGGAAGCAGCGCCGTGGGAAGCACACAAGGAGCAAGATCGCCACGTCGAAACGTTTGGGATAAGGACATCAGGAATCTCCGAATTGAGACACAGGTGGCTGAGTTCTGGAAGGCACCACGAGGCTAAGTCAAGGCGTTTGTTTTCAAACTTTGTCACGACCACACCCAGGCGAGTCGCCCGACGGGTCTGTCAGAGACAAGCAAAAGAGTCCTACGACGAAGAACCGTCAGCTTGGGGAGGAAAGTTGTCTGCGACCCAGCGTACCTTGCCCGACCAAGCAGGACCTGGCGTGAAGGACGAGCGATAGATCGATTTGTGGTTTCAAGAGGCGGCCGCCTGGAGAGCCCTGCGATTACCGGCGAAGTTCCCGAACAGCAATCGCCCAACTCCCCGAGTGCCAGAACGACGAGATACTGGTCAGAAGACAGTGCAAGGGACATCGACAGCGACACCAGCGGACATTTCCGGCAGCCACGTTACCATCGCCGCGCGGAGCTCATTGGGGAACGCAGGAGCGTCGCGGACGTCACGCATTAGGGCGAAGCCGGGTGGAACGTTCGTCTGCGCTAGGCGTAAAGCGAAGTGAACCGCTAGACAGCTTCCTGGCGGCAGCCTTGACTGTCAGCGCGAACTGAGCAAGAACCTAGCGGGACCGTCCGGGACAGAGCAAGGGACAGGTATTGCCTCGAAGGGCGTGGGCCTGGAGAGCAAGGCTTGTTCACCCTAGTCTGAGTAACTTTTACAATCGAAAGCTGCTTGCCATCAGCTGACTTTAAGAGGCTGCCACATAAAGAGAGTTGCCACCCAGCAAAAAACAAAAATTTTTTTAAGCTTCCTGAAGTGTTTACTATTAATAAATAACAAGGTTTTTTTAATATTCTATCATACATTTTTTGACTTTATGCCACTTTTTTGGGAAAATCGCCCAATGTGCACAGGTGCGGAATTATCCTTATTGAAGGAAAATTCTGATAATTTTCAAAACATTCAAGATAATCACATCATAAACATACAGGGTATAAGTCAGGAAGTTACCAAATCAAAAGGCTTAACTTCTATTGAAATTCAAACTTCTAAGTACAAAATTCAACATGATTTCCATATCGTAAATATGCAATTCGCTATTCCATGTGATGGAATACTAGGAATCGATTTTATCAAAAGATACAACTGTCAATTAGACTTCAAGCCGTCTGAGGACTGGCTTATAATAAGACCAAATAACCTAAAATATCCAATTTATGTTCCAATAGCATACAGTTCTGGCAACAACTCCCTAATTCTGCCAGCAAGATCCCAAGTCGTCCGAAAAATCGAAATAAATTCAGAAGAAGACAGTGTATTAATTCCGAATCAAGAAATTCAGCATGGTATCTATATCGCAAATACCATAGCAACAGTCCAAAATGCATATATAAGATTACTAAATACTACAAACACAGATCAAGTAGTCTATATCAAAAACATTCATCATGAACCACTTTCAAAGTACGACATAGTAAAAACGGACTTAGAAGACAGACAAAAAATTGTATTATCCCAACTTGCAAAAAATTTCCCGCCTCAATTCAATAAACAACTTACAGCATTATGCACCCAGTATAGTGATGTGTTCGGACTAGATCACTACCAATAATTTTTATAAACAAAAGCTGAGATTAATTGATGATGAACCCGTATATATAAAAAGTTATAGAAATCCTCATAGTCAACAAGACGAAATTCAAAAACAAGTACAAAAACTCATCAGTGATGAAATAGTGGAACCCTCTGTATCACCTTATAATAGCCCACTTCTGTTAGTACCAAAAAAGTCACTTCCAAACTCGGAAAATAAAAAATGGCGATTAGTAATTGACTATCGTCAAATTAATAAAAAACTCTTGTCTGATAAATTTCCACTCCCTAGAATCGATGATATTGACTTAATGTCAGGTTTTCATCAAATTGAACTGGAAAAAAGTTCACAGGATATAACATCTTTTTCAACAAACAATGGTTCGTATCGATTCACGCGATTACCATTCGGCTTAAAAATAGCGCCAAACTCTTTTCAGAGAATGATGACTATAGCTTTCTCTGGATTAGAACCTTCGCAAGCATTTCTATATACGGATGACTTAATAGTCATAGGTTGTTCCGAAAAACATATGCTCAAGAACTTAACTGATGTTTTCGAGAAATGTAGGAAACACAACTTGAAGTTACATCCTGAAAAATGTTCATTTTTCATGCGTCTTACGACGTCATTCAAAATTATTTAGTCCCACATGATGCGGACAGCGCTAGAAGATTCGTTGCATTTTGCAATTATTACCGACGTTTTATAAAGAATTTTGCTGAATACTCCCGTCACATAACAAGATTATGTAAGAAAGATGTAAAATTCGAATGGACAACTCAATGTCAAAACGCCTTCGAACATCTTAAATCAGCATTAATAAATCCCACTCTGTTGCAATACCCAGATTTTAGCAAGGAATTTTGCATAATCACAGATGCTAGCAAATACGCTTGTGGAGCAGTCCTAACTCAAAACAAAAATGGACTACAGCTTCCAGTGGCATACGCATCAAGATCCTTTACGAAAGGTGAAAGCAACAAGAGCACCACAGAACAAGAATTAGCAGCCATTCATTGGGCAATAACACACTTCAGACCATATATTTATGGTAAACACTTCACTGTCAAAACAGACCATAGAGCACTGACATACTTATTTTCAATGGTAAATCCAAGTTCCAAACTAACACGAATGAGACTTGAATTAGAGGAATATAATTTTACGGTGGAGTATCTAAAGGGTAAAGACAACTATGTAGCCGATGCGCTCTCCAGAATAACAATCACAGACCTAACAAATATACAAACAAGTAATAAAATTCTGAAAGTCACTACCAGAAACCAAAGTAGACAGAAATCCTGCGCAGGAAAAGATCAAATAGAATTGCATAAGCAACCTATAGAAAAAGCTTCAAAGCCCAACGTATATGAAGTCATAAACAATGATGAAGTACGTAAAGTAGTGACCTTGCATGTAAATAATAAAATGTGTTTATTTAAGCACGGAAAGAAAATTACAGCAAAGTAATTTGTATACTAATAGAACCATTGACTTAGGTCAATTCTTTCAAAGGCTTGAAAAGCAGGCCGGTATTCACAAAGTCAGCCAACTCAAAGTGGCACCATGGGAAAATATCTTTGAACATGTTTCAATTGATAATTTTAAAATGATGGGCAATAATATATTGAAATCATTGAGAGTAGCGCTACTCAACCCGGTGACCGTAATCAAAAATAATAAAGAAAAAGAAGCTATCTTGTCTACATTCCATGATGATCCAATACAAGGTGGTCATACAGGCATTACAAAAACCTTGGCCAAGGTCCAGAGACACTATTACTGGAAAAATATGTCCAAAGACATAAAAGAGTACATAAAGAAATGTCCTAAATGCCAAAAGTAAACATACTAAGACCCCACTAACTATAACCGAAACTCCACAAAGAGCTTTTGATATAGTAATTGTAGATACTATTGGTCCACTTCCAAAATCTAATGATGGAAACGAATACGCAGTAACACTCATCTGCGATTTAACTAAGTACCTGGTAGCTATACCTATACCAAATAAAAGTGCAAATACAGTAGCAAAAGCTATATTTGAAGATTTTATTCTAAAGTACGGTCCAATGAAGACGTTCATTACGGACATGGGAACAGAATATAAAAATTCAATTATTGAAGATCTATGTAAATACTTACATATTAAAAACATAACTTCAACTGCACACCACCACCAGACTGTAGGTACCGTGGAGCGAAGCCACAGAACACTAAATGAGTTCATTCGTTCATACATCTCAGTTGACAAAACAGATTGGGATGTATGGCTACGATACTTCGTATATTGTTTTAATACAACCCCATCTATGGCACATGACTAATGTCCATATGAGCTAGTTTTCGGTAAAACTTCAAATCTACCAAAACACTTTAATAGCATAGATAAAATAAAACCACTTTATAATATAGAAGATTATGCTAAGGAATCCAAATTTAGATTAGAACAGGCAATTAAGAGAGCTAGACTAATGCTAGAATCTCATAAGCTATGCCATATACATATATTATTGCCAATTCCATTCTCTTTAAAATAAAAAAGGAATTAAAAAAAAAAAATTTTTTTAAACAAAAATAAATATTCCTTTAAGTAAAATATATTAACAAAATAACTTCATAATATTACGTTATTTTTCAAAAGGAGGAAGATGTAGTATGCACTTATATCGAATATCTACTGTACCAAGAGTACTTGAAACAAACACACTGTAACACTTTGTTGCAGTGTTTATATAAACAAAAGGCTCGGTCAAAAACCCTAAGTGGCCGAAACATGAGTCGATCGGCGCGCTCAAAGAAAGTGCAAGTGTCAGCATTCTGTTGCACACGCCGGCCGCTCAGCCAAACTCAAGTACATGCACATGCACTCGCGCTCCAGCCAAAGAGAGCATAATTAAATACACTTTATATACATAAGATATACATAGCCATCTCTCTGCCGCCCAACTGTAAGCAGCGCAGCTACGAGAATTAGGCTTACTTAGATCCTAAGGCAAATTGTAAAATCAGAAACAACTTGACGTTGGAAGCGGCATTAACGCTGCTCCTGCCATGCAAACTAAATAAATAAAGAACATAACAAAACTACCAAAAAGATGCGTTATCAATAAATGGATAAAGATTATTAACATTTCCAACACAAGGAGTTTCACACAACAGATGAGTGTCCACCAGTGTGAGGAGTTGAATAACTCCCCACAAATAGAAGCAGCAGCAGATGGCCGCCCGCTTACCAGTTACGCGGCGAATTCGCGTAGTAACGGCACGGCGAGGAGAGTTTGGAGACTTTGATGGAGAACGAGAGAGTTTGGAGACCAAGGATGGAGAGCGAGAGAGTTTGGAGACCAAGGATGGAGATCGAGAGAGTTTGGAGACCAAGGACGGAGAGCGAGAGAGTTTGGAGACCAAGCATGGAGAACGAGAGAGAATGGAGACTTCGCGGGCAAGGCAAGAGTGCCGTGTGCAAAAACAGGATAACGGAACTCCACCGGACTTTGGACTCTCCCGTGAACTTTGGACCGGGAGAGGAAGTGCCAGATTTCGGCAGTGGAGCGGCACACAGGCGTGCCACAAGCATCACGGGAATCAGCAGGACTGCAGCAGTGGGCGTAGCATCAATTGAAAGCGGTTCGTGAAGGACAAGTGGGTCAACCAGGAGGCACGGACTTTGGACCCAGAGTGGAGAGATCCAGCGGGCCGTGCGCAAAAGGGAAATAACGGTTCCCGGAAGCCCTATATAAGGCCGCAGAGCGCTGGCAGCTGGATCAGTCGATCACGAGGAGTCAAACCTTCAAGATCAGTTAAAGTACCAAGTAAACAGTCAGTCAAGCAAATAATCTACGAGGGAGCTACAACCAAGCGAGTCGTCGGAAGCAGCGCCGTGGGAAGCACACAAGGAGCAAGATCGCCACGTCGAAACGTTTGGGATAAGGACATCAGGAATCTCCGAATTGAGACACAGGTGGCTGAGTTCTGGAAGGCACCACGAGGCTAAGTCAAGGCGTTTGTTTTCAAACTTTGTCACGACCACACCCAGGCGAGTCGCCCGACGGGTCTGTCAGAGACAAGCAAAAGAGTCCTACGACGAAGAACCGTCAGCTTGGGGAGGAAAGTTGTCTGCGACCCAGCGTACCTTGCCCGACCAAGCAGGACCTGGCGTGAAGGACGAGCGATAGATCGATTTGTGGTTTCAAGAGGCGGCCGCCTGGAGAGCCCTGCGATTACCGGCGAAGTTCCCGAACAGCAATCGCCCAACTCCCCGAGTGCCAGAACGACGAGATACTGGTCAGAAGACAGTGCAAGGGACATCGACAGCGACACCAGCGGACATTTCCGGCAGCCACGTTACCATCGCCGCGCGGAGCTCATTGGGGAACGCAGGAGCGTCGCGGACGTCACGCATTAGGGCGAAGCCGGGTGGAACGTTCGTCTGCGCTAGGCGTAAAGCGAAGTGAACCGCTAGACAGCTTCCTGGCGGCAGCCTTGACTGTCAGCGCGAACTGAGCAAGAACCTAGCGGGACCGTCCGGGACAGAGCAAGGGACAGGTATTGCCTCGAAGGGCGTGGGCCTGGAGAGCAAGGCTTGTTCACCCTAGTCTGAGAACGGTGACGCTTCCCTAAGCCCACAAGGCCGAACTCTCTGCGGGTCTAAGGCGCAACAAGCGACCCCGAGGCAGCGCGTCGTCAAGCAAGCAGAGGCGGCCACTACGAGCATCCCGAGACCCAGGATCCAGAGGAGGACGAGTCAACGCGTCGAGGAGCCAGAAAGAGGAGCGCCAGCAGCCGGCGGAACCAGAGCCAAGAGATACCTAAGCCAGCCCAGCCACACACCCGCTGTACTAATACCACGAGAATAAATCCCACTCTTACCATTTGAACCCTTTGTTTTCTCACTGATCTACGGGCAATCACGTCATATAAATTTGGTGGGACGAACGCACAATCTTCTGAGCTAGCCGTACGAATCTCGTAGCAAGCAGACACACGAAATCAGTTCGTTACATCTGGCGCCCAACGTGATTGTCCCAACAGTGAGAACAGCACAGTAAAAATGGGAAAGAAGTGGATTTACCGCCTCAAGAAGGATGACTTCGCCCATGTCGCACAGAGGCTCAACGTCGCCCTGGAGGGCAGGCTAGACGACATGAGGAAGGCACTATCGGAACACTACTCCGAAACAGAGAACGATCCACAACTCGTCGACATCTGGGCCGAGCTGGAGGCGACATACTACGACAGAGCCGGCCCAAGCTTTACGTTAACGAACGCTGAAGGGGACAACATGGTGGCAAGCCTGAGCATTGACAACATGCAAAAAGAGGCCCACAGGAGAGAATCAAGCCAAGAAAAGAAAGCAGCAGCGCTGACCCCGAGACCAAGCCAGTCGGACTACGCAAAGGTCACTAAGCAGGTCCGCGAATGGTCGTTCAGGTTCGACGGGGCGGAAAAACCATTCGAGTTCCTGGAGCAGGTAGATTGGTCCGCCAACACGTACGGTTTGGAGCTTGATAATGATCCCTCGAGCCATGCCGGAGTTGCTAAAAGGAAGGGCTTTGAAATGGTTCATCGCCAACAATAAGCAGTGGAGAACTTGGGCAGAATTCATTGAAAGTTTCCACACATATTTCCTGCCAAGAGATTTCTTCACCAGGCTGGCGGACCTGGTGCGGCAAAGGAAGCAAGGCTTCAGCGAGTCGTTCAAGGACTACATGATCGACATGCAGACGATGGTGAGGCCACTTAACTATTCTACGAAAGAGACGTTAAGGGTCATTAAAGAGAACTGCACCCCAAGCCTACGGATGTTCTTAAGAGCATACAAAGTGTCGGACCTGGACACGCTAATGATCCTAGCCGATGAGTACGAAGAACTTGAAAAGGAACGGGAAGTCTTCGCACAGGAGAACAAGTTCTCAAAGACAAAGTCGGCGTCACCAACACAGGTGACATGCAGGAGATGCGAGGAGGTAGATAACGAGGACACACGAGGAAACGACCAATGGTCACCACCACGCCAAGCCAGACGACAGCAGGCAACAGACGCACCACGCGGAGGCCATTGGGCACCACCCCCACAGCAACAGAGACAGCCAAACAATACCTTGTGGAGGCCGCCAAGCAACACACAGAGGCCACAAGATGCCACCCATATCACAGACCCGCAGGAGGGCTGTCTGAAATGCGGTGGGAACGGACACTGGGCTAGAGGATGTCGAAACCAGCGGCTGCTGTTTTGCTGGATATGCGGCAAGGTGGGTGTTAGGAGCGTCGATTGCTGCCAACGATCGGGAAATGGCCAGCGATCTCAGCCGCAGAGAGGCGAGCGGGGATCGCACAATGCCACCTCTCCAAACTAACGGGCAAGCTAATCGAGGAGGAGCAGCAGTTGTCCGCAGCTGTGACGATTGGTGGGAAAAGCTACAAAGCCACAATCGACACCGGAGCAACGGCAAGCTTCGTTAGCGAAGAATTGGCGGACAATATTGCTGCTCTAGGAAAGATTACCAGGACGAGACGGCAAGTTAGGTTGGCAGATGGAAGGTGCGGCGGAATTAATGCGCAGCTCGAGGTGGAGGTCAAATTCGGCAACAAACAAGTGACCATGAGCCTGTTGATTTTAGTAGTGGATCCATTAGTGTTGGGATGGAACTTCCTGAAACAAGTCGGAACCGAGATAAGGTGTGCTGGACACGAGATAATAATACCAGCCAGGAACCGACACAATGGATGGCTCGAGGAGAAGCTATCAGTAGCAGTCGTTCAACAAGTAGACGAGTTGGACGATACTACAGCGTTCCTTGAAACAGAGCTGGCAGACTTCAGCACAATGTCGGGAACATCGAATATGGCAGAACACCAGATCAAAATGAAGGACGACAAGCCAATCAAACAGAGATACTACCCAAAGAACCCAAAAATTCAAGGGGAAATCAACGCAAAGGTGTACGAGCTTCTCCAAATGGGGTTCATAGAGCATTCAAAAAGCCCCATCGTGATGGTGAAAAAGAAGACAGGCAAGTGGAGACTGTGTGTCGATTTCAGGTAGATCAACGCGAAGTCAGTGAAGGATGCCTACCCAATGCCCCGCATAAACTACATCCTAGATCAACTAAGGGAAGCGCGGTACATCAGCAGTTTGGACCTGAAGGAGGCAAACCTGAGGCTGAATCCAGAAAAATGCCAATTTTTCAAAAAGGAGCTGCTGTACCTGGGTCACCGAGTGACTAGCGAGGGAATAGGAACAGATCCAGAAAAAGTAGCCGCCATCGCCGAACTAGAACCGCCATCGACTGTCAAAGAGCTCCGACAATACCTAGGAGTAGCGTCGTGGTACCGCAGGTTTGTACCAGATTTCTCCAGAATCGTCAAACCCCTGAACGACCTGCTGCGCAAAGGCAGTAAGTGGGAGTGGACACCAGAGCACCAGATGGCGTTTGAGGAGGTTAAGGCAAGACTCGTGACAGATCCAGTGCTAGCATGCCCGGACTTCAGTAGAACTTTCATCCTGCAAACAGACGCCAGCGACTACGGCATCGGAGCGATACTGACCCAGGACACCGAAAAGGGCGAAAGAGTAATCTCCTACTCAAGACGAACACTGAACGGCGCGGAAAAGAACTACTCAACAACGGAGAAGGAGTGTTTGGCGATCGTCTGGGCGATCCGGAAGCTCAGGCCATATCTGGAAGGTTACCACTTTAAGGTAGTAACCGACCACATGGCCCTGAAGTGGCTCAACAGCATAGAAAGCCCTTCAGGAAGGATCGCCAGATGGGCCCTGGAGCTACAACAGTACGACTTTGAGGTAGGGTACAGAAAGGGTCAGCTAAACGTGGTGGCCGACGCATTATCAAGACAACCACTACCGGAAACGCTACGAGGTTTAAAAGAGGCATCGGCAACTACAGCTTCAGGAGGGTGCAGCTGGATCCAGGACATGAGCGAAAAGATAAAGACCCAACCGCAGAAGTACCCGGACTATGTTATTGACGGTGAGACACTATACAGAAACATACCTCACCGAGCAGGCAGTGAAGACGTCGCGTCATGGAAGATGTGCGTCCCAAAGTCGCTACGAGAAGCAGTGTTGAGGGAGAACCACGACGCACCGTCTGCGGGACACGTAGGAAGCCGGAGGACAATTGCACGGTTGGCAGCCCGATACTACTGGCCAGGCATACATAGAGACGCCCGAGCCCACTTAGGAAAATGCGAGATTTGCATGCGGTTTAAGCCCAATCAGATGCAGGCAGCCGGGAAGATGTTGACCCAAGTGCCGGAGGAACCATGGGCCACGGTATGCGCAGACTTCGTTTGACCCCTACCAAGATCCAAGCACGGGAACCAAATGCTGCTGGTCATGATAGACAGGTTTTCGAAATGGACGGAACTGGTGCCCCTACGCAGTGCGACGCCAGAGTCGCTCAAGAAGGCGTTTAGGGAGCGCATAATCGCAAGTTACGGGGTCCTGAAGGTGGTCATAACGGACAATGGAGTACAGTTTGCAAGCCGCATTTTAAAAAATTTCCTGGCTGAGATGGGTATCAGTCAACAATTCACCGCGCCATACACACCACAAGAGAAACCGACCGAACGAGCAAACAGAACGGTCAAGACCATGATTGCGCAGTTCGCAGGGCAGAACCAAAGAAACTGGGACGAGAAGTGGCCGGAGATTATGCTAGCAGTGAACACGAGCACATCGGAATCCACCGGCCATACACCGGCGTTTCTTACCCAGGGAAGGGAACCACGTCTACCCAGCAGCCTATATGATAAGGAAACCCTAGGCACTGGATGAGCTACGGAGACCCCTGAGGAAAATGCCAACAAACTAAGAGAGGTATTTGAGATCGTGCGGCGAAATATGGAAAAGGCGTCCCAGGACCAAGCCAGACACTAAAATCTGAGAAGGAGGCAATGGTCACCAGCGGTGGGCGACATAGTGTGGGCCAAGGAACATCACCTGTCCAAAGCGGCTGAAGGATTCGCTGCAAAACTAGCCCCGAGGTACGATGGCCCTTACCAGGTTGTAGATTTCGTCTCTCCAGTGATGAAGTAATGAAAAGACAGTTCACGTTGGCGAGCTCAAGCAACAATTAAACGAGCAGACAGCAGAAACGTCAGATGTCTAACAACAGGTACGAGGCGACAGGATTAGGCGTCAGGCCGAAGCGAGAGTCATCCATACGCCACACGGAAAGGATAATCAGGATAGAACAAGGAAATGGATAAGGATCACACGTTGATCCAGACTGCGACGCCACAGGATTAGGCGTCAGGCCGAAGCGAGAGTCATCCACACGCCACGCAGAAAGGTCAACCATAAGGGTAGGGCACAAGGACGTGGATAGGGATGGATGGTGATCCCGACCGCAAGGCAACAGGATTCAGCGTCGGGCAGTTGCCAGAGTCATCTGCGATAACGCCAGGCGGAAGGGACACTTACAAAACGGCACAAGGATACGGGTAACGTAGAAGAGAGTATGCGCGGAGGGAGACAAGCAACACAAGTCGCGCAGTCCAGACATACACCGCAGCATCCGGAGATTCTATACGGAATGCGCCGGACGAGCTCGTCTAGTTGTTACCAGAGGAAAAGGGGAGGACGGTGCAGAATCAGATCTACACCGTAGCCAGCTGGTCACAAAAGACAGAAACACGCACCACACCAACAGGTAACTAAAAACACTACGCGGCGAATTCGCGTAGTAACGGCGCGGCGAGGAGAGTTTGGAGACTTGGATGGAGAACGAGAGAGTTTGGAGACCAAGGATGGAGAGCGAGAGTTTGGAGACCAAGGATGGAGATCGAGAGAGTTTGGAGACCAAGGACGGAGAGCGAGAGAGTTTGGAGACCAAGCATGGAGAACGAGAGAGAATGGAGACTTCGCGGGCAAGGCAAGAGTGCCGTGTGCAAAAACAGGATAACGGAACTCCACCGGACTTTGGACTCTCCCGTGAACTTTGGACCGGGAGAGGAAGTGCCACATCTCGGCAGTGGAGGGAATCAGCGGGACTGCAGCAGTGGGCGGAGCATCGATTGAATCGGTTCGTGAAGGACAAGTGGGTCAACCAGGAGGCACGGACTTTGGACCCAGAGTGGAGAGATCCAGCGGGCCGTGCGCAAAAGGAAAATAACGGTTCCCGGAGGCCCTATATAAGGCCGCAGAGCGCTGGCAGCTGGATCAGTCGATCACGAGGAGTCAAACCTTCAAGATCAGTTAAAGTACCAAGTAAACAGTCAGTCAAGCAAATAATCTACGAGGGAGCTACAACCAAGCGAGTCGTCGGAAGCAGCGCCGTGGGAAGCACACAAGGAGCAAGATCGCCACGTCGAGACGTTCGGGACTAAGACATCAGGAATCTCCGAATTGAGACACAGGTGGCTGAGTTCTGGAAGGCACCACGCGGCTAAGTCAAGACGTTTGTTTTCCAACTTTGTCACGACCTCACCCTGGCGAGTCGCCCGGCGGGTCTGTCAGAGACAAGCAAAAGACTCCTACGACGAAGAACCGTCAGCTTGGGGAGGAAAGTTGTCTGCGACCCAGCGTACCTTGCCCGACCAAGCAGGACCTGGCGTGATGGACGAGCGGTAGATCGATTTGTGGTTTCAAGAGGCGGTCGCCTGGAGAGCTCTGCGATTACAGGCGAAGTTCCCGAACAGCAATCGCCCAACTCCCCGAGTGCCAGAACGACGAGATACTGGTCAGAAGACAGCGCAGGGGACATCGACAGCGACACCAGCGGACATTTCCGGCATCCACGTTACCATCGCCGCGCGGAGCTCATTGGGGAGCGCAGGAGCGTCGCGGACGTCACGCATTAGGGCGAAGCCGGGTGGAACGTTCGTCTGCGCTAGGCGTAAAGCGAAGTGAACCGCTAGACAGCTTCCTGGCGGCAGCCTTGATAGGCGATCGATTGCCACTGGACGACAGTGCGATCGATGGGCACACGAAAATGGAAATATCGGCCAAGGTGGAAATATCGCAAACGAGCAGGTGGCAACGCCGCACCGTCGGTATCGATATGCGAATAAACATCGATCAAGCACGAATGGAATGACCAGGCGGAGGAACCAATAAAAGGAGTAGAACGCAGCAATGAGCAGCGAGCTGGGGATCGATAGCCCATGAGTATCGATGTCCCAGTGGAAACACGGGAAATATCGGCGCGGGAGATTTAAAGGTGCTACGAGGAGGATGACCAGCGCTGTAGCAACTTAAGGGAGTTAAGAGCGTCGAGGGAGCATCGAAGGAGCAACGAGGGAGCGCCGCGGGAATCGCAAGGACTCGAAGGCTAGGACATGCAGGGAAAAGCCGGAGAGTAGAAACAAGTTCTAAATGTTTCCCGAAGTAAGGGGGAAATGTGAGGAGTTGAATAACTCCCCACAAATAGAAGCAGCAGCAGATGGCCGGCCGATTACCAGTTACGCGGCGAATTCGCGTAGTAACGGCGCGGCGAGGAGAGTTTGGAGACTTGGATGGAGAACGAGAGAGTTTGGAGACCAAGGATGGAGAGCGAGAGAGTTTGGAGACCAAGGATGGAGATCGAGAGAGTTTGGAGGCCAAAGACAGAGAGCGAGAGAGTTTGGAGACCAAGCATGAAGAACGAGAGAGAATGGAGACTTCGCGGGCAAGGCAAGAGTGCCGTGTGCAAAAACAGGATAACGGAACTCCACCGGACTTTGGACTCTCCCGTGAACTTTGGACCGGGAGAGGAAGTGCCACATCTCGGCAGTGGAGGGAATCAGCGGGACTGCAGCAGTGGGCGGAGCATCGATTGAATCGGTTCGTGAAGGACAAGTGGGTCAACCAGGAGGCACGGACTTTAGACCCAGAGTGGAGAGATCCAGCGGGCCGTGCGCAAAAGGGAAATAACGATTCCCGGAGGCCCTATATAAGGCCGCAGAGCGCTGGCAGCTGGATCAGTCGATCACGAGGAGTCAAACCTTCAAGATCAGTTAAAGTACCAAGTAAACAGTCAGTCAAGCAAATAATCTACGAGGGAGCTACAACCAAGCGAGTCGTCGGAAGCAGCGCCGTGGGAAGCACACAAGGAGCAAGATCGCCACGTCGAGACGTTCGGGACTAAGACATCAGGAATCTCCGAATTGAGACACAGGTGGCTGAGTTCTGGAAGGCACCACGCGGCTAAGTCAAGACGTTTGTTTTCCAACTTTGTCACGACCTCACCCTGGCGAGTCGCCCGGCGGTTCTGTCAGAGACAAGCAAAAGAGTCCTTCGACGAAGAACCGTCAGCTTGGGGAGGAAAGTTGTCTGCGACCCAGCGTACCTTGCCCGACCAAGCAGGACCTGGCGTGATGGACGAGCGGTAGATCGATTTGTGGTTTCAAGAGGCGGTCGCCTGGAGAGCCCTGCGATTACAGGCGAAGTTCCCGAACAGCAATCGCCCAACTCCCCGAGTGCCAGAACGACGAGATACTGGTCAGAAGACAGCGCAGGGGACATCGACAGCGACACCAGCGGACATTTCCGGCATCCACGTTACCATCGCCGCGCGGAGCTCATTGGGGAGCGCAGGAGCGTCGCGGACGTCACGCATTAGGGCGAAGCCGGGTGGAACGTTCGTCTGCGCTAGGCGTAAAGCGAAGTGAACCGCTAGACAGCTTCCTGGCGGCAGCCTTGATAGGCGATCGATTGCCACTGGACGATAGTGCGATCGATGGGCACACGAAAATGGAAATATCGGCCAAGGTGGAAATATCGCAAACGAGCAGGTGGCAACGCCGCACCGTCGGTATCGATATGCGAATAAACATCGATCAAGCACGAATGGAATGACCAGGCGGAGGAACCAATAAAAGGAGTAGAACGCAGCAATGAGCAGCGAGCTGGGGATCGATAGCCCATGAGTATCGATGTCCCAGTGGAAACACGGGAAATATCGGCGCGGGAGATTTAAAGGTGCTACGAGGAGGATGACCAGCGCTGTAGCAACTTAAGGGAGTTAAGAGCGTCGAGGGAGCATTGAAGGAGCAACGAGGGAGCGCCGCGGGAATCGCAAGGACTCGAAGGCTAGGACATGCAGGGAAAAGCCGGAGAGTAGAAACAAGTTCTAAATATTTCCCGAAGTAAGGGGGAAATGTGAGGAGTTGAATAACTCCCCACAAATAGAAGCAGCAGCAGATGGCCGGCCGATTACCAGTTACGCGGCGAATTCGCGTAGTAACGGCGCGGCGAGGAGAGTTTGGAGACTTGGATGGAGAACGAGAGAGTTTGGAGACCAAGGATGGAGAGCGAGAGAGTTTGGAGACCAAGGATGGAGATCGAGAGAGTTTGGAGGCCAAAGACAGAGAGCGAGAGAGTTTGGAGACCAAGCATGAAGAACGAGAGAGAATGGAGACTTCGCGGGCAAGGCAAGAGTGCCGTGTGCAAAAACAGGATAACGGAACTCCACCGGACTTTGGACTCTCCCGTGAACTTTGGACCGGGAGAGGAAGTGCCACATCTCGGCAGTGGAGGGAATCAGCGGGACTGCAGCAGTGGGCGGAGCATCGATTGAATCGGTTCGTGAAGGACAAGTGGGTCAACCAGGAGGCACGGACTTTGGACCCAGAGTGGAGAGATCCAGCGGGCCGTGCGCAAAAGGGAAATAACGGTTCCCGGAGGCCCTATATAAGGCCGCAGAGCGCTGGCAGCTGGATCAGTCGATCACGAGGAGTCAAACCTTCAAGATCAGTTAAAGTACCAAGTAAACAGTCAGTCAAGCAAATAATCTACGAGGGAGCTACAACCAAGCGAGTCGTCGGAAGCAGCGCCGTGGGAAGCACACAAGGAGCAAGATCGCCACGTCGAGACGTTCGGGACTAAGACATCAGGAATCTCCGAATTGAGACACAGGTGGCTGAGTTCTGGAAGGCACCACGCGGCTAAGTCAAGACGTTTGTTTTCCAACTTTGTCACGACCACACCCTGGCGAGTCGCCCGGCGGGTCTGTCAGAGACAAGCAAAAGAGTCCTACGACGAAGAACCGTCAGCTTGGGGAGGAAAGTTGTCTGCGACCCAGCGTACCTTGCCCGACCAAGCAGGACCTGGCGTAATGGACGAGCGGTATATCGAATTGTGGTTTCAAGAGGCGGCCGCCAGGAGAGCCCTGCGATTACCGGCGAAGTTCCCGAACAGCAATCGCCCAACTCCCCGAGTGCCAGAACGACGAGATACTGGTCAGAAGACAGTGCAAGGGACATCGACAGCGACACCAGCGGACATTTCCGGCAGCCACGTTACCATCGCCGCGCGGAGCTCATTGGGGAACGCAGGAGCGTCGCGGACGTCACGCATTAGGGCGAAGCCGGGTGGAACGTTCGTCTGCGCTAGGCGTAAAGCGAAGTGAACCGCTAGACAGCTTCCTGGCGGCAGCCTTGACTGTCAGCGCGAACTGAGCAAGAACCTAGCGGGACCGTCCGGGACAGAGCAAGGGACAGGTATTGCGTCGAAAGGCGTGGGCCTGGAGAGCAAGGCTTGTTCACCCTAGTCTGAGAACGGTGACGCTTCCCTAAGCCCACAAGGCCGAACTCTTTGCGGGTCTAAGGCGCAACAAGCGACCCCGAGGCAGCGCGTCGTCAAGCAAGCAGAGGCGGCCACTACGAGCATCCCGAGACCCAGGATCCAGAGGAGGACGAGTGAACGCATCGAGGAGCCAGAAAGAGGAGCGCCAGCAGCCGGCGGAACCAGAGCCAAGAGATACCGAAGCCAGCCCAGCCACACACCCGCTGTACTAATACCACGAGAATAAATCCCACTGTTACCATTTGAACCTTTTGTTTTCTCACTGACCTACGGACAATCACGTCATATAAATTTGGTGGGACGAACGCACAATCTTCTGAGCTAGCCGCACGAATCTCGTAGCGAGCAGGCACACAAAATCAGTTCGTTACACCAGCTTAATCAGTTCGGAAAAAAATGCCAGTGATAAGTCGAACCCTAAATGCATAGTATACCCAAAAAACTTAACCGAAAGAGAAAAAAGATTACTAAACAATGACAGCTCAAAAAGCCAAATACAAACCAGATCTAAAGTTAAGAAAATCGAAACTAAGAATACAACTAACATAGCCCCATAAGTTCTATCTAACTCTTTACAATGTCCTTCAATATACTACAATGGAATATGAACGGATACACTAACAGCTATAACGAACTCTTAATCTTAATAAAACAATACAACCCCAAAATTATTTCTTTACAAGAAACCCATAAACCTTCCCAAAACATCCCTATCCCAGTAAACTTTGAAATTTACTTCACATTATCCATCGTAGCCAAATACGGAGTCGCCTTACTAATCCACAAATCACTGCAACACACACAAATCCCTACAGGGCATATATTCGATGCCATTGCTCTTAAAGTTCATTCAGCCAAAAAATTTATTTTATTTGCTGCGTACATTCCCCCAAAATAAAAGTTCACTCATGTTTCCAACCAATAATACACCATCCTTAATCACAGGCGACTTCAACAGTTGGAACAGCTTGTGGGGATCACCCAAGAATAATAAAAAAGGAAACACGCTAGGAAAATTCATACACAACAGCAACTATATAATCCTAAACAATGGAAAACCCACACATTTCTCCACACCTAGTTTATAGATGAGACCGGCAACTGACGTGAGGCAAGACGGTTGTATAGTCGAGTGCGCTCTGAATTTATCTCGTTTTAAAGTCAGTTTAGCGACGGTCGTTACCTAAAAAGTGTACTGTGTATAGTGCGAGACACTCCGGGACTAAAGGTACGTACCAGGGCACTGTTCCGGCGGGGCCTGCGAACGTATCCCCAAGTCTTGGACTGGTGAGGCTGCTGTCGGTTCGTGGGCCAGGGGGGATCCTCTCCCGCGCCCATCGAGTGAGAGGCTTTCACCTCGAAAATCTCTCTCACGCGCACAGCATCCACAAGCTACCACCCGCGCGTTTTTTCCCTCATCACTGCAAACAACAAAATCAGCTGTTTACAGTGTTGAACAACGTCGGGGTAGGAGCTTAACAGCGTGGATCACCGCGCCTAACAGCACATAGTGTTGGAAAGCGCCATAAACGCGGGTCCAGTCTAAGTTTTTGAATTTTGAATATTCGAAATTCTCCAAATTCTGGCACCGGGATTCAGGGACGGCAAAAGGCAGAAGGCCAAGGATCGGGCTAAATTCCAACCCCTCCGCCGCGGCGGTGTCTATCAAAAGGGGAACTGGGGACCGAAAAGGGGCGGTATATCCCCCATCGTAAGCCTAGGGGAAATCTGTGGCCAGCGCGGGAGCCTCCCTCGAACAAACCGGGTAGCCCGAGATGGAGGAGGTTAAAAACCCTTTCGCGGGCAGACCAGTGGTGGCAAGATCTTCCCGCCAGCCGAGGGAAGATGGGACCGACGGAGTTGCAGCGGCATTTAAGAAGGGCAGCAAGCTCGCCCGCTCGCCGGCACCTTCGACAACCCAAGTCGATGAGCTGATCGTAGACACCGAGGAAGCTAAGGAAACCCCTAAGAGGACGCGTGATCCTGCGAGCCCAGCTAACTCGCAGAGGACAACGCCGGCCAAAAGGAGCAAGGCCTCCCACGAGGCAACCTGCCTGAACCGGTGGTTCAAGAAAAAGCCGAGGGCCACGCGTCGCGCCAGACCCGACGCCGTCGTTGTCCATGCGAGCGGGAAATCGTACAGCAAGGTGTTAGCCATGGTGACTCGAAGGGAAGATAAACAGCTGTCGGACTTGGGAAACTGTGTATCCAAGGTACGCCGCACCATTAACGGCAACCTACTGCTCGAGGTGGCCAAAGGCAGCGCAGAAAGTGCAGAAGCCATGAAGGAGAGCATTGCGAGGGTGTTAGGCGACGCAGCGTCAGTGCGAGCCATGTCGGACGAGACCAAACTGCTCGTTCTGGAGATAAGAGACATCGACTCCATCGCGACGGAGCATGAAATCTGCGCTGCGATTGCGAACCAGTATGGTATCGACGCGGAGCGCATCAGAGTTCGGAGTCTGCGTCGAGGCTGTGATCAGTTTGCCCTACTCCCTGGGGAAAGCCGTCCTCCATCGTGGCGAGGTCCGGATTGGATGGACCATCTGCAGGATCCGGGAATGAACAGGCCCCCCAAGATGTTTCAAATGCTTGGAATCCGGGCATATTGCAGTTAACTGCAAGAGCCTAGTGGACAGGAGCGATTGCTGCATAAGATGTGGTGAAGAAGGGCACAAGGCAGCCAAGTGCAACAAGGAGCCTTCATGCTTATTCCGCTCTGCGGCAGGAAGAAGGCAGACCAGGCACCAGGCAGGAAGCAGACTCTGCCAAGCCTCTATACAAACGCCAGGGGGCGCACCATCCTTGAAGCAATTGCGTCACTGGACATCGTCCTGTTGAACGAGGGCTCCCAGCACACCTTCAACAGAGCTGGGGCCGGTTCAATCATAGACCTGTCGTTTGCGAGCAGCTCGTTATCCCGTAGCACACGCTGGAGGATAGGCGAGGTGTTCACGGCCAGCGACCATGAGGCCATCCTGCTGACAGTTGGCGGTCCACCGTGCCAAAGCCAGCCGATGACCGGGCCAAGAAAAGCCTACCGCCAGGACACCTTTAGGACACAGACCTTCGCCAGCGCACTGGAGGGATTGGCTATATCTGAGCTGGACTCGGCAGATGTAGCAGCGAACAAATTGGCAGCCAGACTGGAGGAAGCCTGTGACCAAAGCATGCAGCAGCGTAAGACCTTTCGGAAGCACCACGCGCCAGTGTACTGGTGGAGCGAGGAAATCGCTAGCTTGCGCAGGACCTGCCTTCGAGCCAGGAGGTTAGTCCAAAGGGCGAGGGGCACCGCAAACCTTTCTGCCTGCAACTCTAGCTTTAAGAGTGCAAAGAAGGCACTCAAACTGGCGATTCGGGACAGCAAGAGGGAGAGCTACCTCAAGCTCTGTGACGAGCTGGAAAACGACCCATGGGGAAGAGCCTACAAGACGGTGGTCAAGCGTGTGAGTGCCGGCAACAGGTCGCCTACTGACCCGGCGGTCCTGGAAGGCATTGTCCAAGTGCTGTTTCCAGAGGGTCGCCGCCATTGCATCCCCCGATGGACGCGAAAAAATGGGAGCCAGATATGTCCGGTCACGTAGACGGAACTATTGTCAAAGCAAGAAGAGCAAGAAGGCAGCAAGAAGGCACCCGGGCCGGATTTGGTCCCGAACAGGGCAGTGAGCTATCCCTCCATCCGGGCGCGGTAGCATCGCTCTACAACACGTGCCTGCTGGAAGGGACCTTCCCCGACAGGTGGAAGCGCCAAAAACTTCTGCTCCTGCCGAAGCCAGGGAAACCAGCGGGCGAAGCTTCTTCCTATAGACCCATCTGCCTGCTGGACACTATAGGCAAGGTCTTCGAAAGGGTCATTGCAACAAGGCTTAACGCTGCTATGGAGGATGCCGGTGGATAGAGAGGGTCACCAACATTGCTGCTAAAGCTATCGCGGGTACCAGATGGAAAGGTGGGACTAAAACGTATTGTCTAGTGGTCACGCTGGACATACGGAACGCGTTCAACTCAGCCGATTGGGGGAGGACACTGGAGGCCCTGCGGTCCTTCAACTTCCCGGATTACCTGCTGAATGTAGTGCACAGCTACCTCAGCAAAAGGGAGTTGATCCTAGATTTTTTGGAACACGATGTATGACGGTGTTCTGAAGCTCCCACTGACGAGCAGCACCGACATTGTGGGCTTTGCCGATGATGTCGCGCTGGTTGTGGTGGCCAAGGAAGTTGCGGCTGTGGAGGCCGCTGCAAACTGCGCAATTCGAGCAGTGGAGGAGTGGCTCGCAGTGGCGGGCTTAGAGCTGGCCTCACACAAAACTGAAGCGGTGCTGATTTCAAGCAGGAAAGCAGTGGAGTCGGCGCATATTCAGATCGGAGGGTCAACGATAACTTCTCAGCGTGCCATAAGGTACCTGGGAGTCATGCTGGACACCCGCCTCACCTACCGCGAACACCTGGAGTTCGTAAGGCAAGCGAAACCACAGGATCGCTCTGCAGGATCCTGCTGAATACCAGGGGACCTAAGCAGGACAGACGCAGGCTCCTCGCGACTGTTGTCAAGTCGCAGTTGCTGTACGCTGCTCCAGTGTGGGCTGAGGCCACTGCTGTGAGCAGCTACATGCGAGGTGTTAACTCGACGTACCGCCTGTGCGCCGTTAGAATTTCGAGTGCCTTCAGGACGATCTCGGACGACGCAGCCCTTGTCATCGCAGGCCAAGTTCCCCTGTGTGAACTGGTGCGGGAGGCCAAGGAGATTCGCGCGGCTCTAGCAGGCGAACAGGCGGACCGCAGTACCAAGACCGAGGTGAAGAGAAGGGCCAGGATGCAGAGCGTCGTCAACTGGCAGGCAGCCTGGGACATCTCCAGCAAGGGTCGCTGGACGCACCAGCTCATCCCCAGCATAGAGCCATGGCTAAATAGGAAGCACGGCCAGGTGGATTTTTACCTCACGCAGGCGCTGAGTGGACACGGCTGCTTCCGAAGCTTCCTTAAGCGCTTTGGGCACAACACGGAGGACGGTTGCCCAGAGTGCGGCATTGTCGAGGACGCTCAGCACATCCTTTTTGAATGTCGCCGCTTTGGCTATGTCCGCCAGATACTCATGGAGACCACCGGGGCAAGAGTTCGGCCAGAAACTTTTGTGCCCCTCATGCTGCTGAAGGAAGCGAATTGGGAAACGACGGCAGCCTTCGCAGCGAGCGTACTGCGAACGCTGCGTCGCACCGACAACGAGAGGAGAGAAGCTACAGCCTAGGTGGCTACCATTGTGCGAAGCAATACCTTGCGGTGATACCGCGCAACCACGGCCCCCTGTTCCTGTTCTTGAACTCACTTTTACTTGTATATAATTGTAGGGAATAAATGAATATAAAAAAAAACACCTAGTTTATACACGCAATTTGGCTTAACTCTCTGCTCTCCAGATCTTAAAATTCACTTTACCTTCAAAATTAGCAACACTGCAAGGAAGTGATTACTTTCCCATTGTTATACAAATGTTTCTCTTACAAAATAAAAAAAAACAAATAGGTACATACCCAGATTTATTATGAACCTAGCAGATTGGAATAAATACGAAGCACTCACGAACAACTTTAATATAAGTTTACCAATCGCATCCAACACCAACAAAGAAGCTAGTAACATAAATAAAATAATTTTACAGAGTGCATACAAAAGCATCCCCCAAACCAAGGCCCCTAAACATAACTACAACATACCGTGCTGGAATATAAACTTATAATCCTTAAAAAAAAAAAAACACAGCTTGGAGAACATTTAGCAGAAATATGAGCACTCAAAATCTTGTAAACTTTAAACGAAATAACGCGCTGTACAGAAGGGAAATTAGAACTTGTAAAAAAGAAAGCATACAAATTTTAACATTTAGCATCGGGCCGGACATTAATGTGAATCTATCTGAATTTAAATACGTGGCTTACATAAGGCAACTTCTATTCATTGTATCAAAAACTACAGTTCAAAGCACACCTTTACAGATCAAGGGGATATAGCCAACGCATTTCCAAGTATTGGTCTCTCCGTTCAAAGGGCAGCAATTTCTCGACTCTTTTTCTACAAGCTAAAAACGATATATTTAAAAACAGGCCCCACGACCTACCGCACAAAAACGCAGAATTCATGGAACAAAACATAAATTTCATTTAATTTTCTGCAGCCTTAAATAGCTTTAAGGGAAACACACCAGGGTACGACAAAATCCATAACTCAATGATAAGGCACACCTCAAAACCTTTGAAAAATAGAATAATAGTCCTATTCAACAGCATTTTAAGATCAAATATACCACAAACATACAAGGTCTGCACAATAATACCAATCCACAAGCCCGGAAAAGACATAACATTGATAGAATCCTACCGCCCTATATCGCTAGATCCCTGCATATCTAAAATATTAGATAAAATGATCTCCAAAAGACTATGGTGGTTTGTTACAACAAACAAATTGCTTAATAGTCACCAACTTGGCTTTAGGAAAGGGAAATCGGTTACAGACTTTCAGCCGAGCCCTCTCCGAAAAACGACACGCATCCATGTGAGGAGTTGAATAACTCCCCACAAATATAAGCAGCAGCAGCAGATACGCGGCCGCTTACCAGATACGCGGCGAATTCGCGTAGTAGCGGCGCGGCGAGGAGAGGATGGAGAACGAGAGAGTTTGGAGACCAGGGATGGAGAGCGAGAGAGTTTGGAGACCAAGGATGGAGATCGAGAGATTTTGGAGACCAAGGATGGAGATCCAGAAAGTTTGGAGACCGAGGAGCGGATAAGGAGAGAGTGGAGACTTGCCGGGCAGAGCAAGAGTGCCTTGTCGGGATAACGGTGTTTCACCGTACTTTGGACTCTCCCGCGAACTTTGGACCGGGAGAAGGGCCACATCTCGGCGGTGAAGCGGCACACAGGCATGCCACAAGCATCACGGGAATCAGCGGGATGGCAGCAGTGGGCAGAACATCGGTTGGAAGCGGTACGTGAAGAACAAGTGGGTCAACCAGGAGTCACGGGCTTTGGACCCGGAGTTCCCGGAGGCCCTATATAGGGCCGCAGAGCGCTGGTAGCTGGTAGATCAATCAGATATCACAGTGAACAGTTGATCAACCAGATAGTCTACAAGGGAGCGACAACAAGTCGAGTCGTCGGAAAAGCAGCGCCGTGGGAGCCTACGAGGAGCAAGATTGCTACGTCGAGACGTTCGGGATTGGGATACCAGGAATGTCCGAATTGAGACACAAGTGGCTGAGGTCCGGATGGCATCACACGGCTAAGACAAGGCGTTTGGTTTCCAACTTTGTCACGACCACACCCTGGTGAATCGCCTGGCGGGTCTGCCAGAATCAAGCGAAAGAGGCCTGCGACGAGGAACCGTGAGCTCGGTGTGAAAAGTTGTCTAAGACCCTGCGTACCTTGCCCGATCAAGCAGGACCTGGCGCGAAGGACGAGCGGTGGATCGATTTGTGGTTTCAAGTTAACCGGCCGGTTTCGCGATTACCGGCGAAGTCCCCGAACAGCAACTGCCCAAAACCGCGAGTGCCGGAAACGCCAAGCTACCAGTCATGAAGGGCGAGCGATCGACCCGTTGAGGCATTCAAGAGGCGTTGTCCTGGAGAAGCCCAGCGGTTCGGCAAGTCCCGAAACGGCGGTTGCCCAAGGACACGCAAGACAAGATACACCGCAGAGGACATCGGCAGCGACGCCAGCAGTGCTGTGGGACCGTCCGGGACAGAGTAAGTTACAGGTGTTGCCTGGCCTGGAGAGCAAAGCTTGTTCACCCTAGTCTGAGAACGGTGACGCTTCCCTTTGAACCCTTTGTTTTCTCATTGATCTACGGGGCAGTCACGTCATATAAATTTGGTGGGACGAACACACAATCTTCTGAGCTAGGAGCACGAATCTCGTAGCGAGCAGACAACAAAATCAGTTCGTTACATCTGGCGCCCAACGTGATTGTCCCAACAGTGAGAACAGCACAATAAAAATGGGAAAGAAGTGGACCTACCGGCTCAAAAAGGAGGACTTCGACATTGTCGCACAGAGGCTTAATGTCACTCTGGACGGCAGATAAGAAGACATGAGAAAGGAATTATTCGAGTATTACTCAGAAACGGATAATGACCCACAACTCGTTGACATCTGGGCCGAGTTGGAAGCTACATACCACGACAAAGCCGGCCCGAGCATCACGTTAACGAACGCCGAAGGGGACAACTTAGTGGCAAGCCTGAGCGTTGACAACCTACAAAAAGAGCCAAGACAGGAAAATAACAGAGCTGATCTCGAGACCTAGTCAGTAAGACTATGCAAGGATCGTTAGACAGGTCCGCGAATGGTCGTTCAGGTTCGACGGGACGGAAAACCGTTCCGGCTCCTGGAGCAGGTGGAATGGTCTGCCAACACATACGGCTTGGAGTTAGGCACGAGTCCCCGAGCGATGAATGAATTGCTTAAGGGAAGGGCTCTGAAGTGGTTTATCGCCAACCACAAACAATGGAAAACCTGGGCGGAGTTCATAGATAGTTTCCACACATACTTTCTGCCGAGAGACTTCTTCACAGGCTGGCGGATCAGGTCAGGCAACGGAAGCAGGGCTTCAACGAGTCGTTCAAAGACTACATGATCGACATGCAGACGATGGTGAGGCCACTTTATTATTCCGCGAAAGATACCCTAAGGATCTTCCTAAGGGCGTACAAAGTGTCGGACATGGACACGCTGATGATATTAGCAGATGAGTTTGAAGAACTCGAAAAGGAGCGGGAAGAGTTCGCACAAGAACACAAATTCTCGAAGACCAAGTCGGCATCACGAACGGAGGTAACATTCAGAAGATGCGAAGAGACAGGAACCCAGGAGAGACGGGGAAACGACCAATGGTCGCCACCTAACCGAGTCCCACGGCAGCAGGCAACAGGAGCACCACGCGGAGGCCAATGGACACCACCACAACAGCAACAGATGCAGCCAGCAAACACTGTTTGGAGGCCACCAAGTACAACACAAAGGCCTCGTGACACGACAGACCCCCACGAGGCCTGCCGAAAGTGCGGTGGTTATGGACACTGGCCGCGGGGGTGTCGGCACCAACGCTTGTTGTTCTGCTGGGTGTGCGGGAGAGTAGGCGTCAGGAGCGTCGAATGCTGCCAGCAGACGGGAAATGCCCAGCCGCAGAGAGGCGAGCGGGGGTCGCAAGATGCTACCTCTCCCAACTAACAGGAAACCTGATCGCCGAACTAGAACCACCATGGACAGTAAGAGAGCTCCGACAGTACTTGGGCGTAGCATCATGGTACCGCCGGTTTGTACCTGACTTCGCAAAAATAGTCAAGCCTCTCAACGATCTGCTACGCAAGGGCAAAAAGTGGGTGTGGACACAGGAACATCAGACGGCGTTGGAAGAGGTGAAAGCAAGACACGTCGCAGACCTCGTACTGGCGTGCCCGGATTTCGACAAACCATTAATCTAGCACACTGACGCGAGCGACTACCGCATCGGGGCAATCTTGACCCAGGAAACTGAACGAGACGAAAAGGTAATCTGTTACTCGAGCCGAACGCTCAACGGCGCTGAGAAGAATTACTCAACGACCGAGAAGGAATGCTTGGCAATCGTCTGGGCGATCCCAAAGCTCAAGCCGTATCTGGAAGGTTACCACTTTAAAGTATTAACCGACCACATGGCGCTGAAGTGGCTCAACAGCATAGAAAGCCCTTCAGGGAGGATCGCCAGATGGGCCCTGGAGTTGGAGCAGTACGAGTTCGAAATAGCGTACAGGAAAGGACAGCTCAACGTGGTGGCAGACGCTTTGTCAAGGCAGCCACTACCGGCAAGGCTTCGAGGGATCAAGGAGACGTCGGCGGCGGAAGCTTCTGCAACATGCATCTGGATTCTGGAAATGCGCAAAAAGATAAGGACCCAGCCGTAGAATTATCCGGACTACGTGATGGAGGGTAACACCCTGTACAGGAATATAGCTCATAGAGCGGGCAGGGAGGATGTCGCAACATGGAAGATGTGCGTCCCGAAAGCTCTACGGGAAACGGTGCTGAAGGAGAACCACGACTCACCGGCGGCTAGCCAAGTAGGAAGCCGAAAGACAATAGACAGAGACGCGCGAGCCCACGTGCGAGGATGCGAGACATGCATGAGATTCAAGCAGAATCAGATCCAAATGGCGGGGAAAATGCTGACGCAGGTGCCAGAGGAACCATGGGCTACGGTATGTGCGAACTTCGTCGCACCCCTGCCGCGTTCGCAGCACGGCAACCAAATGCTGCTGGTATTATTAGACCGGTTCTCCAAGTGGACTGAGTTGGTGCCGCTGCGAAGCGCGACGGCTGAATCCCTAAAGAAAGCTTTTAGAGAACGCATAATCGCGAGGTATGGGGTCCCGAAAATAGCCATAACGGACAACGGAGTACAGTTTGCCAGCAAAATTTTCAAGAGTTTCCTGGCCGAAATGGGAACCTCGCAACAGTTCACAGCTCCATACACCCCACAGGCTAACCCGACTGAGAGAGCAATTAGGACGGTGAAGACAATGATAGCGCAGTTCGCAGGGCAGAACTAAAGAAACTGGGACGAAAAATGGCCGGAAATCATGCTGGCAGTAAACACGAGCGTTTCAGAATCCACAGGTTACACACCGTCGTTCATTACCCAAGGCAGAGAACCAAGACTACCGAGCGCCCTATACGACAGAGAGACCGTAGGGACCGGGCGACCGACTGAGACCCCGAAGGAGAAGGCCAACAAACTCAGAGAAATCTTCGAGATTGTAAGGCGGAATCTGGAGAAAGCATCCCAGGATCAGGCTAGGCATTATAACCTAAGGAGGAGGCAATGGACGCCAACGGTGGGTGACGTCGTGTGGGCCAAGGAACACCATTTATCAAGAGCGGTCGAGGGGTTCGCAGCAAAATTGGCCCCAGGATACGACGGACCTTACCAAGTCATGGGTTTTGCGTCACCAGTAATCTGCAAAATATTACACATAAACACAAAGAAAGAGCGGACCATCCACGTAAGCGAGCTGAAACAACAACAAACGGAAAGCACAAGCGAGCGGCTACAACAAGCGGACACAACAGTCGAAAAACAACATTGAGAGTCCAAGGATATCGCCAAGGATCCTCAAACGACACAACGAAAAGAGTTCAAGGATATCTCCAAGGATCCTCAAAGGATACAACGAAAAAAAAAGTCCAAGGATATCTCCAAGGATTCCCAAAGGATAATACGAAAAGAGTTCAAGGATATTTCAAAGGATTCTCAAAGGATACTACGAAAAGAGTCCAAGGATATCTCCAAGGATACTCAAAGGGTACAACGAAAAGAGTCCAAGGATATCTCCAAGGATTCTCAAAGGATACTACGAACACACTCCAAGGATACATCCAAGGATTCGAAAGGAATACTACGAAGTGACTCCAAGGATAACTCCAGGGACTCGACAAGGATACTAGAAATATCTACTAGGACACGATAAGATAAATCCAAGGAATCTCCATCAGGAAAACGTGAAGAACACAACGCGAGCAAACCAGAGCGTCCAAAGACTCGATTGGGACTGATTGGAGGAAAGAAAAACACACGCATCAGCAGTCTGCCGAAGGAAGGGGGAAGACGGCACAGCGCAGAGTGCCGTACCGTAGATCTGGGTAGGAAGAAGGAGAGGCCGAAGGAAATAGCGGGCTTGAGCAAAGAGGAAGACTCGAACACGAGGTATCGTTGAAGGGAGCCCAGGCTTCAAATTAACAATCAAAATCGACAAGCATCATGAGCACAGGTGTGACGAGGAGCGAAGCGCGCAAGATGATGGCTGCCCACCAGCCGTCCGGAGGGTCCAGCCCGGGGCAAGGATGGTGACAGCCCGGCCTACCCGAACCTCGCGGCGGATCTCCGGGCGGAGCGTTCCCGAACCGGTCATCAGCTCCGACAGCGACGTCGAGTTGGTGAAAGACCCGCGGGTGGAGCAGCGGCGATGGCGGCTTCGCAGAGCTGTCAACCGGGCCGACGGCTCCCGGTAGCCATGCCGAGTCTGTGGCAGCGGCTACGTTGGAGTATCGCCGGAAGTGCGAGGCGCGACGGCGAAGCGAGGAGCGGCGGTTGAAGGAGATGGAGGAACCGCCGGAGTGGCAGGCCCAACTGCGGGCGGCCGAGGAGGAGGAGTAGCAGCTGTGGAAAAACCCGGGGTACCCACCCACACCGAGGTATGCGCCCGATCCCTGCATCCCGCCACCAGAAGTGGCAAAAGACTGGGCGCCCTCGACTCCGCGGTGGCTGCCCAAAATCCCACCCACACCGCGGTACGAGGGATCACCGCAGTGGACGCCAGCACGACCACCCACGCCGAGGTTCGAGCAGCCACCACCGCAGCAGCAACCCGAAAAACGTCAGCCACAACGCGAGCAGCCACCACCGCAGCAGCAACTGCAACAACTCGAGCAGCCACCACGCAGCAGCAGCAGCCCGAACGACATTAGCGGCCACAACGAGAGCAACGCCAGCAGCAACAACCCGATCCGCCGCAGCAACAGCAAGGGGATTCGTGGGCCACGTTTGTGGCCGAAGGGGTAAGGTGGCGGCAGCAGACGGTCGTCTGGACCTGGCCGGAGGGACCCGCGGAGGAGACGGCGGCGACGGAGGAACGTGAATCTGGGAGGAGAGTGGTCCCCGGGTGAGCCCGCTGGACCCCAGGACCCGCGGCAGACCGGAGCAATGGGCCTTATCGACACCGAGCACCGGGCCGACGACGCCAAGCACCGGGCCGACGACGACAGCGCCAACAGGGACTGGGAGCGCGACGGTTACCGCGAAGCCAGACGAGCCGCTGGAACGAGGACCATGGGTGTGGCCCGAACCCGTGGAAGGTGGCCGACCTCAGCTCAAGCGGCAGCACTCGGCGCCCGAAGTGTCTGAGGTGGTTACACGCCCGAAATTATCGCGGACTGTGTCGTCGCCGGAGGGCCAGCGATGGCGAGAGATCGCGGAGCACGAGTCCCCTGAAGGGATCGCGGAGGCACCTGCGGTGAAGGAGGCTCGCGTCCTGGGTGGCAGGCGCAGCGTGCGCGTATGGAGAGAGGGGCGCGCGTTCCGAGTCCGGTTGGGGCTCGCGGGCACGAGAGTGTTTGAGGAGCAGCCGAGTAAAGTTTAAAAATCAAAGAAAACAAAACAAAGTTTGAAACCGGCATAGGACGGGAAACGCGCTTGAAACAGGGGCCAGAAGAAAGGGCAGCTCCGGCATCCTGAAATTCAAATTGTGTTAATGCAGGAAGCAGCCAAACGAATACAAAAATACTCACCTGCTGCGAAGCAAATGCGAAGTCCTCTCCGAGTGTTCCGAGCGTGGAGCCAGGCTCAGCCGGCTGAGGACGATTGAAGGGCGAGAGAGAGAGACGAGAGGCGAGAGAGGTCGTATGGAGAGAGAAAGGATGAAATAGAAAGGAGTGAAGGAAATGCAAAAGAAACTTACCTAGAAAGTTGCAAAATCACCATGAGCCAGGGATCGATTGGCACTGGACGATAGTGCGATCGATGGGTACACTAAAATGGTAATATCGGCAAAGGTGGAAATGCAACCAGCAGGTGGCAACGCCGCACCATCGGTATCGATAGTCGCAGAAACATCGATCACGCACGGATGGTGTGACCAGGCGGAGGAACCCTGGAAAGGAGTGGGACGCAGCAATGAGCAGCGAGCTGGGGACCGATAGCCCATGAATATCGATGTCCCAGTGGAAACACGGGAGATATCGGCGCGGGAGATTTAAAGTTGCTACGAGGAGGAGCTGTAGAAACTCAATAGAGTTAGGAGCTTCGAGGGAGCGCCGCGGGAATCGGAGGGAGCATCACAAGGACTCGAAGGCTAGGATATGCAAGGAAACGCCGGAGAGTAGGAACAAGTTTTAAATGTTTCCCGAAGTAAGGGGGGAATGTGAGGAGTTGAATAACTCCCCACAAATATAAGCAGCAGCAGCAGCAGATACGCGGCCGCTTACCAGATACGCGGCGAATTCGCCTAGTAACGGCGGGGCGAGAGGATGGAAAATGAGACACTTTGGAGACCAGGGATGGAGAGCGAGAGAGTTTGGAGACCAAGGATGGAGATCGAGAGAGTTTGAAGACCAAGGATGGAGATCCAGAGAGTTTGGAGACCAAGGAGAGGATAAGGAGAGAGTGGAGACTTGCCGGGCAGAGCAAGAGTGCCTTGTGGGGATAACGGGACTCCGCCGTACTTTGGACTCTCCCGTGAACTTTGGACCGGGAGAAGAAGTGCAACATCTCGGCGGTGGAGCGGCACCCAGGCGTGCCACAAGCATCACGGGAATCAGCGGGACGGCAGCAGTGGGCAGAACATCGGTTGGAAGCGGTACGTGAAGAACAATAAAGCAACAGCAAGTCAAGTCGACGGAAAAGCAGAGCCGTTGGAGCCTACGAGGAGCAAGGTTGCTACTTCGAGACGTTCGGGATTGGGATACCAGGAATCTCCAAATTGAGACGCAGGTAGCTGAGGTCCAGAGGGCATCACACGGCTAGGTCAAGGCACCGACCGCCTAACCCTATCAACAAAGTCCTGGCGTTACGCCTGGAGGATAACGATCGGTACGGTCTCGAGTGGAGTTGTCCAGAAGAGTCATACGGTTTCGACTTGCGAGGTCCCGGAGCGGCGTCTCCGAATCCCAAGTACAACAAGCCAGAAGGGAGAGCGGTCGATCGGTACGGTCTCGAGTGGAGTTGTCCAGGAGAGCCCTACAGTTTCGACTTGCGAGGTCCCGGAGCGGCGTACGCCCGAACCCCGAGCACCAAAAGCCACGCTACGTCCAGCCGCGCAGCCAGCACCACCAGGAGCAGGGCGCAAGATAGCGTCAGCAGCAGGCCAGCCACCACATCACGACAGCCGCGCAACAGGACCGTCGGAAGTACCGAACATCCCAAGTGATTAGTCTAGGCCAACCAAGCTACCAAGACATTTGCAATAATATACCCTTAATAAACCCACTACGAACCCGTGAATTCTGTGCTTTCTCACTGAGCTACTGGGCGGTCACGTTAATATAAATTTGGTGGGGCGAACACTCAATATACTAAGCAAGCCGCACGAATCACGTAGCGAGCAGACCACAAAAATTAGTTCGTTACATCCATAATTTCATTAAATTTTAAAAAGGGATTCGAAAAAATAGGATTGCACACAATAATATGCCAGTTGAAGGCTTGGGGTCGCTCAAACCACCCTAAACTATGTAAGCAATTTAATGACAAACAGGAAAATCAGAGTAAGCACGAACCAGACATACTCAACTATACAAAATCTTCACAGCGGTATTCCCCAAGGTTTATTCCTAATAGCTTTCAACAGCCTGGCAGACATTATAGAAAAACACAGAGATCTCAAATTCACTGCCTATGCAGATGATTTTAACATTCTTATTGACCTAACAAGAAGCAAATCCGTAAGACTCAACTTAGACTCTCTGTTCTCTGAAATAAGCAACTGGTGCTCAATCTCTGGAGCATCATTATCCCTAGAAAAATGCAACCACTTACATATATGCAGGAAAACAAACTGCCAATGCGAAATAGAAACAAGCTTCTGTCCGATAAAAACCTCTAAAGAAATAACCATTTTAGGACTAACCTTAAACTCAAAATACAGGTGGAACTCTCACATTAACAGATCAAAAATCACTGTCCAAGCCTTTCAACATTATTAAATGACTGTCAAGATATAAATACAACAGTTATCCAAGCACACTAGTCCAAATAGAAAAAATTCTATAGAATTCGCTTTACCAATACACGGAAACGCCCCAAAGTGTGGGTTAAGGCCAATTAAAACATATATTAACTCAGCTCTCCGCTCAGCGTTAGGAGCATTACCTTCCACTCCAACCCAAAACCTCTACCTTGAAGAGAATGTATGCCCCTTAGAAACCAAACCCCAGTTTATGAAAGCCAAACGTTGGAAAATAATAGTACACTGCCAGGACACACACGGAGCTAAACTTTCCTCTTTCAAATTGAATAGAAGTGACAAGAAATGCAAGAGTCGAGGAAACCCGCGCGCTTCTTTGCATATTCCCTTTTGTCTTTTCGTTTTTCGTCAAGAGTACCGTTTGTTTGGCCTATACTTTCTTCTATTACAGTGGCGGGAAAAAATATAGCAGAGGCCACGTACAGCAAACATATTTTAATAAATTAGGTGGAAACAGGTGGTAATCACTTGGTGCGAGATCCGGACTATACGGTGGATGCAAAAGAACCTTCCATCCGAGCACCCGGATCTTTTGGCGCGACACCAAAGATGTGTGTGGCCTGGCGTTGTCCTGATGGAAGACAATTCGGCCTCTGATCCATCTGTGATCAAGCTGTCCAGTTGTTGACAGTACAGGTCCGAATTGAGCGTTTGGCCATAGGGGAGCTCATAGTGCATGATTCCCTGCCAATCCCACCAAACACACAGAACAACTTTCCTGGCCGTCAATCCAGGCTTGGCCACCGTCTGTGCCGCATCACCGCCTTTCGATCACGACCGCTTGCGCCTTACGTTGTCGAAAGTTACCCACTTTTCATCGCCTGTCACCATACGCTTCAAAAACGGGTCGATTTTGTTGCGATTTAGAAGCGATTCGCTTGCGTCGATACGGTCAAAGATGTTTTTTTGCGTCAATTCGTGTTCGAGCTTCTTAGTGACTCCAACCTTCTTCAAATGGTTTATAACGGTTTGATGACTCTTGACCGATGGTATGGCTGCTACTATGCCGGCCTATTTCGACTAATTCAGCGATTTAATCGCAGTTTTCGCCGACAGGCCTTGCGGAGCGTGGCGCATCTTCGACCACCTCTATACCAGAATGAAAACGTTGAAACCATCGTTGTGCGGTGGAAATAGAAACTGTATCGGGTCCATAAACAAATGTTTTTTGCCTTTATCGTAGTAGTACTGTAAAATATGCCGTATGCCGACGATAAAATTAGAACTACGCGCTTGCAGCGAGAACTAGCGAAAATACCTGTTTGTACCCAAAGGTGCTCAACATGACCACACCCAACAAATCAAGCAGTAGCCAAGTTGGAACAGTACCAGGCGCTCAGTAGCACCCACTGCATATGAGAGTTGCTGATCAGCATATTATATGTCTCACTAACTCACCGTCTCACCGACTGAACGGCACACTGACCCACCAATGCAGTCAGCACATTTTGCAGTGTCAGCCAACTACGCAAAGAATATAGCTCACTTCACTAATCATTACACTAAACTTCCGTGTTCCAAGTAGTATATAAACATGTTCCAAATGAAGAATAAAACAGTTATCAACGCATCTCAAATCTCCACTAGCAGCTAACCTACGTTAGCTCAACCTCAGCGCAGTTCCGCATCACCTGTGGTCCGGCAACGCAGTAACCATCGTTACCATTGCCGCGACGCGATCGTCCTGCCAGCAAAGCGTCCCCGTGCCAGCGACAAGTGCTCATTACCCCCTTGTCCCGCGGTGTGACCCGGAAGTGCCTACTTCGGTTAGGCACAAACAATACCGCAACCTAATATTACAGCAAACAGTACATTATTGTATTGTAATGGAAAATAGAGTTTCCTTTTTTTGCCGTAAAACAAAAGTTAAAACTTAAATTACTTACTAGGTTTTTTGTTGTTTATGTAATTAACTAATTTAATTATATTCTTTATTTTCAAAAAATAAAATGTAATAAAACAATTTATATTTGAAGATGAGTATTCGCTTAGAGACGCTGATTATCTGTGGCCATAAAAATCTGCAGGGTCTTTATTTACCCTGTTATATAAAAACCGAGGCAATCGACTATAAAGTTCTATTTTTGTTTTTAAAAAATTTCAAAACAAATTTTATAAACTGTTGTGGCCGGCTTAAAAATAGCGTAGAGCTGTTAAGCTATCGAGGGCACTATCGACAGTATCGATGATAAGAAACCAACTTCCACTATCGATGTTTTGGAAATTATCAAATACCCATCACTAATTTTCCTGCGTTCTCGAAGCAAAGCGGTAAGGAAATTTGAAGAATTTGAACAGAACAATAAAAATGACCAGCATCTTCTGGCAAAACTGGCTAAAAAAACACTGTGCTTGCCAGCGACGTCAACTGAGTCCGAGAGGATGTCTTCGAAAGCAGGCGAAATAATTTCGAAGCGCAGAACAGCTTTAAAGTCAAAAGTTGTGGATCAGCTTCTCTTTATAAACAAAAATTGGTGGATTACCAATTAATAGATTATCTATGATCTCCTAGTTTACGATGCATCTTAATCTAGCGGCAGGACAGCTTCATTTTTAAATAGTGGACCAAGTTATCATAATTTTATTTTAACTTATTTTTATGTTTTTAAAGTGCGACGTCGAAAATCAATTAGAAAAATAGATGGTTATATTTAAAAATTTCAATCATTTTAAATTTGTATATATTTTGTCAAGTTTTTAAAGATTGCCCTTAACTTTAAAGCTAATTGAATAGAGGAATACCCCGTGTTCTTGGCAAATTAGTATACAGCGATACCATCGCGATAGTATCGACATCTCGTAAAAAACTCGAAAATGTCGGTGGTTTCACCATCGGTGGTTTGACAGCTCTACAATAACGATATCGAATTTGGGCACAGGGTGGCTTACCGATAGCGGTAACAAATTTGGGCACAGGGCTTTTTCAGATTATCGATAGCGATATCTGGTCACCCGAACGTTGACCAGAAAAATTCGAGTAACGGATATCAGTGTAGATGCAGATTTGATTTATAAAGAAACGAAGCCAAAACCAACATTTTCCGTAGGAGCCATTGGGAAGCCTGAGAAGAATAAAACTTAGGTAAATAATCTGAGTCCAGAATTAAGGCCATACCTAATAGGTTATAGATTCCAGACCTGACCAGACCAGGTTCGATCCAAAAGGATAACGACCAGGTCAGCTAAGTTTTTTTGATGACCGGGAATTAAAATAACCCCAAAAGAAAACCTGTGCTGCCGCCTATATCCGGTTAAAAGACCCTTTCATTGGCCAATTTAACAATTTTTTTGGTTTTTTTTTGGACTGCAATCAAATATTTAAAATTGTCATTGTGGGAGGCCGTCACGCCTTCCAAGTGGCGGCACCGGGAGCCTACAAGCTTGAAATCAGTTTTAGTATCTTTTTATTATTTTATTGGGTCGTTTCGATGCATTTATTCAGTTATTTACGCAATTCTTTAATTAGTTAGTTATCCTCATGCCCACTCTCTTTTACGGCATAAAAAGTTTTGAAAATTGTGATGCGCGGGATATGCGCGGGAACTAGCTTTTAGTTCAATTGTCCGTTATGTGTTTAACTTAAGACGTTTTGATCACAGTTTACATATAATATACTTGACCTTAATTTGACCTTCTGGATCGATCTTAGAACTTTAATATTCTTTTACAAAATAGCGACGAGTGGAGAACCAAATTAATATTTTAATAAACTTACCCCAGCAACATCTTTAAGAACTAAAAAATACATATGGCCTCGAATACAAACACTGTGCTCAAGAAGCCAATTTTTCATAAATGGTATCCGGTTATGGAACAATCTACCGCACCAATTCAAAACAATTAGGAGCGCAACTCAATTTTATGAAAAAGTTAAAGATCTCTTAAAATACCGGTTCACATAAGTGTAAAAAAAAAATTAAATAAAGTTAAACAAGGAAGAACGCTATAGTCGACTACCTCGACTATCAGATACCCGTTACTCAGCTAAAGGGACCAAAAGGAAATGGAGATATGCAAGCGCCACCTACCCGCGATCTCAATATATGGTTATGTGGGCGGTAGACAGATTTAGGCGTTATGGGCGTTAGAGTGGGCGTTGCAAACTTTGGGGTCAATCGATAGGTATTGACGAGACCAATACATTTAAGTTAAATTTTTTTATCAAGCATTAAAATTGTGGGCGCTACAGGCTTGGTCGGTTTGTGGGCGTTAGAGTGGGCGTGTATACTTGCGGTTTGTGGGCGTGGCAAACTTTTTTTTGGATCAATCGATTGGTGTTGATGAGAGCAATACATTTCAGTTAAAATAAAAAGCACCAAAACTGTAGGAGCCACAGTTCTGGGAATCTGCATGCCTAATACCAATAGCCTAGCTCTTATAGTTTCAGAGATCTCAGCGTTCATCCGGACTGACAGACAGACGGACATGGCTAGATCGACTCGGCTAGTGATCCTGATCAAGAATATATCTACTTTATGGGGTCGGAAACGATTCCTTCTGCCTGTTACATACTTTCCGACGAATCAAGTATACCCCTTTAACTCTACGAGTAACGGGTATGAATAATATTAAAAAACAATAATAGTAACTAAGAAACTAGGAAAATTTTATGTAAATCATAAATATTAATTAAGAAAGTGAGAAAAATTGTTTTAATAATTTAAAATAATAATAATTTAAAAATATCAACTTAATGTGACTAGCGCGATAAATATACACTTGCACTTGTAGCGCTGGGATATAAACAATATATATTTTTATATTATCGCAAGTTTGTTTCAGCAATGTGCCACGCCCACTCTTACGCCCACAAACCGCCCAAAACTGTGGCTCCTACAGTTTTGATGCTAGAACAAAAATTTTAACATAAGTGTATTCTTCTCATCAATACCTATCGAGTGACCTGAAAAAAAATTGCCACGCCCACTCTAACGCCCACAAAGCGCCCAAACCTGTGACGGCCACAGTTTTCATACTAGATAAAAAATTTTAACTGAAATGTATTGGTCTCGTCAATACCATAACGCTTAAATCTGTCTACCGCCGGTAGGGGGCGTATTTAAATCTCGATTTGCTGCTTGCATATCTCCATTTCCCTTTGGTCCCTTTAGCTAAGTAACGGGTATCTGATAGTCGAGGTACTCGACTATAGCGTTCTTCCTTGTTTTTTAGTAAGAATGTAGTCCGTAAATAATTAATTAATCTATGTAATTTTACTGCCTATTAATGGCCTTACTTTTTGTACTCCCTATAAAAGTGTTCCATGTGAAAGCATTAGTATTATTCTCCCGAAGTTTATATATATATATATATGCATATTTCTTGAACTTCCACCTTGAGAGCTCTTACGGTAGAGCTAGGGTGGATATAAAAAGTTAAAAATGTAGAAAAAGAAAAAAATAAGTGTACACTGAGACCAAATATTTCGATGCTTAAGGCAAATGTGAAAATAAAATTAATATGATGTTTGTAAGCGTTATGAAAATTGAGTATACTAAATTGGTTGGGAGGAAGGGACACACAAAAATTGGTGAGTAGCAGATGTACCAAGACAATGAGGTTCGGACAGCTGCAAAGATATGCCTTAATGCCGTTAGCACGGTCGGATGGGATGAGCAGGTTACCTCCAGTACATCGGGATGGTCCAAACCAAGCCATGTATACATAGACAAATTATATGTTGAGTGTTTTCGAATTATGAATTTAAATTTTTGCAGGTTATAGTGTTGTGAAACGGCGGACGCTTATATATGATGTTTGTAAGCGTTATGAATATGGAGTAGACTAAATTGGTTGGGAGGAGAGGCCATACAAAAATTGGTGAGCAACAGAAGTACCAAGACAAGAAGGTTCGGGCAGCTGCAAAGATATGGATCAATGCCGTTAGCACGGTCGGATGGGAAGGGCAGGTTACCTCCAGTACATCGGGATGGTCCAAACCAAGCCATGTATACGTAGCCAAATTATATGTTGAGTGTTTTTGAATTATGAATTTAAATTTGTGCAGGTTATAGTGTTGTGAAACGCCGGAATCGTATATGTGTGAGTCCGACGTTAATTTTCGTGTGATCGGGCTGGGTTAGGGGAACCACGTAATATCAGGCAGGACTAACAAGGTACTTGATAAATTAAATATCGAAAATGCCCTATGATACACTCATGTAGATGATGAGTATTTTTTCGTTAGGTTTGAAGTGGGCACAGCTCTTTAGCGTGGCGCGGAGGACCTCATGCTAAATATGGCTAAGGATTACTGCTGTAATAGCGCTAACGTATCTGTTTGTATACCCGTAGAGTAAAAGGGTATATTAGATTCGTTGGAAAGTATTCCACATGTCAAAGAAAGCGTTTCCGACCCAAAAAAGTATATATATTCTTGATCAGAATCACTAGCCCAGTCGACATAGCCATGTCGGTCTGTCCGTCCGTCCGTCTTTCCGAATGAACGCTGAGATCTCGGAAAGTACAAGGGCTAGAATGTTGGGATTTGGTACGTAGATTCTTGGGCTTCCTGCGGAAGTTTGTTTCGGCAGGGTGCCACGCCCACAATCGCCCAAAACGCTAATACCCGTCTAGCGACCACATTTTTTAATATTTTGATCAAACCAAATGAGATTTTGTTCTTATTATCAATACCTACTGTAGGTAGAGTAAATGTTATAAAATGTTATAACCAAATAATAATTGACAATAAGCAAACTCAATAGAGTGCGACAGGGATGTTTATATATTCTTACAGAAAATCGGCTGCTTAAAAAATTTCACTAGCGCCACCTTGGTTTCACGTTATGTGACGTGTTAGGGAAATCTCGTAAACAGCAGCATTTTTTGAGCTGAGTGTAACGGGTATCTGATAGTCGAGGTCGACGACTATATCGTTTTCTCTTATTTTTAAACACAACAAATCAAAAATGCTTGAACTAATATTTACTAAATATAAACAAATTTCATAATATTCCTTTCTAAAGTAATATTACCCATTAAAAACAAAAAAATAAATTTTGACCTTAATATTATATTGACATACTACTTTAAAACTCAAATGAGTAACAACTTTTATTTTATTAAGAGTAACTAAATTATCAATTAATTATAAAAAAAAAAACTGCAAAAAACTTCCATTTTTAACATGATAAATGTAAGGAAATAATGGAAAAAAATGTTTGACATGTGTGTCAAATACAAAAATAACAAATGTGAACATAATTGTTAGCACACACAGCACACTTGTGTTTTTCACACGACGTGTTTTTAACACAATTAGGGTATTCAATTGCGTTGCAAACGTTTGAAAAGTGTAAAAGTGTAAGCAGTTCAGACAACAATTTCCATACAAAATAGTTTTCAAGGCCTACAACACCCCAGCCTATGTATACAAATCTGTTGTACTTGTGTAGAAATAGGGGGTTAATAATGGGAAGGAACTTTATCTAAAATACTAAAAATATACTGAAAAGTTGGGTTAAAATTCATGGTAATGACAGTAAAAGGAAAGGAACAAATTTGAATTTTAAATGCAAAAGAAAAATATTTGTCTTCTGTAAAACAAAATAATTGAATAACAATTTCAATGGAAGAAAAACCCTCAAGGAAGAGAGCCAGGGAGGTCGAAACTAAGCGATGGTCATAGCCTTCTTCTCACAAAAATTTAAAAGTTAGCTTTCTTTTTTACGTCAATATCCTGCAACGATGTTTTAAAATAGAGGGCGTTCACAATTCTCGTCTGGCAAACTTACAAAGTTTACACTTTTGCAACGCAATTGAATACCCTAAATGTGTTATTAACACATGAGGTGTTTTTAACACAATTAGGGTATTCAATTGCTTTGCAATCGTTTGAAAAGTGTAAAAGTGTAAGCAGTTCCAACAACAATTTCCATACAAAATAGTTTTCAAGGCCTACAACACCCCAGCCTATGTATACAAATCTGTTGTACTTGTGTAGAAATAGGGGGTTAATAATGGGTAGGAATTTTAACTAAAATACTAAAAATATACTGAAAAGTTGGGTTTTAATGACAGAAAATATCATAGCCTTCTTTTCACAAAAATTTAAAAGTTGGCGTTATTTTGTTCGTCAATTTCCTGCAACGATATTTTAAAATAGAGGGCGTTCACAATTCTCGTCTGGCAAACTTACAAAGTTTACACTTTTGCAACGCAATTGAATACCCTAAATGTGTTATTAACACATGAGGTGTTTTTAACACAGTTGCTTATATAAGTTAATTTCCAAATAATTAAAACTTAAAAAATTGGATTAGATGTCTTATTTATTCGAGATACAAATCGGAACTGCCCTACTCTACATAGCGATCCCTATTTAAAGCTGTAGTTTGGGGCAGCGACGTTGGCTTCGGCGGCTTCGGCGGCAGCGGCGCTGGCAGCGGCGTTGGTAGCGTTGACAAAATTGCTTGGTTGGCAGAATGTGCAGGGTCTGCAGAATTCGTATTCCGTACTTAGTTGCGGCTGACCGGATGCTCGTGTTTATGTTATTGAACTTTATGTTATTGAACTTTATGTTATTGAACTTGGGCTGCAACTTTGTGCTTGACAATGTTGCAATATTTTCGGAGAAAAATATGCGGAAATATTGCTGTTGCTAACTCTCTCTCCTCAAAATCCTTCTTGTCCTTAAGAGGAGTTAGAAATATGGAATCTTATTGAATTCAGGTATTATTGTTTTAGTGGTTGATATGGTGTTGGTCTTGTTATTTAGAACTTTTGGAAGTATTTCCTGAACTTGTAAAATTACTTTTTCTTTTCTTTGGAAACAGTTAGAACCTGTTTCTAAAGAAAAGAAAAAGAATTGAGAATTGAGAAAAAGTAAGTGATTAAAACAAGAACAATGACACTTGCTAAAGTGATAATTGTGATTCGGTTTAGGGTCGCATCGCTTTCTAATATTTGTAGGTGTCTCTTATTTTTTATGTGTAGGGATTTTAAGGCTTCTAAGGACAGAATTAGTAGACGCTCGGCTTCTATTGGTGTTATCTGGATTCCTGGTATTTCAGATCTTGTTATTGTTTTTTCCTTATTTGTGTAGTTCTTTCCGTTTATATTTATGGTATCGTTGAAAAAATGAATTATGAAGGTGCCTTTTAGGTTGCGAGTAGTGTTGTCTGCTATTACATTTCCGTCAAAGTCGTTGAGAAGTATTACGCCATCGTCTAGTTCTTCTATTGGCTCTATGTGGTCCGAGTTACTATAGTCACACAGCGATTCCTTTCCCTGAACTAATTTAGAAATACATTTCGATTCTCTTAGGTCTATTGTGTTTTCTTGCTTACAAATTTTTATGAGGTTGGACGCTTTACAATTTTTGGGTAAGGCTAATATTTTATTGTTTGATACAAAAATGTCGTTAATATCTAAATGTACTACTGATTGGTTCTTAATAACAGGTTTAATTACAAGATTTTCGTAGTTGCATGGTTCAAGTTCGGGAATTTTGATCATGTAAATAATAGTTGATTTATTTTGTAAGACAGACACATCAACAAATTCTAACATTTCTTCAACGGAAAAGGAGGAGATATTATTTCTTTGGAATATCTTGTTTATTTCAATTAACTCGAATTTATTTAATAATAGGGTATTTATTACGTTAATTTTGGCCCATTGTATTGCGAATTTAATGTTTCCTATTTCTTCTTTTATTAGTCTAACTTGATTTTGTAAATTTGATGCAATTTCATTACTAAAACGATTGTCATTTTGAATAGTGTTTGCTAACATGTTCGAAATTGTGGTTAAGTTATTAATTCTGTCCTGAAGTTGGTTATTAATTATTTGCTCATTTTTATTTATTGCTAGGTTGTTTAAACTTTCTTCTATCATTACTAAATCTTCATGATCTGGACTACCTGCGATGTATTTCCAGGCTGAGCCGATCATATTTATTGATCTGGTTTGGCGTTTTTTTGGTTCTATTGTAAGTGTACTAAGTGCTGTGAGTGATTGTATTATTTCGTGTGTTAGAGTATGGTAGTGATAGCTATTTTTATACCCGTTACTCGTAGAGTAAAAGGGTATACTAGATTCGTCGGAAAGTAAGGCAGAAGGAAGCGTTTCCGACCCCATAAAGTATATATATTCTTGATCAGGATCACTAGCCGAGTCGATCTAGCCATGTCCGTCTGTCCGTCTGTCCGGATGAACGCTGAGATCTCGGAAACTATGGGAGCTAGGCTATTGAGATTTAGCGTGCAAATTCCTGAGCTTCCTACGCAGCGCAAGTTTGTTTCAGTAGACTGCCACGCCCACTGTAACGCCCACAAACCGCCCAAAACTGTGGCTCCTACAGTTTTGATGCTAGAATAAAAATTTTAACTGAAATGTATTGTTCTCATCAATACCTATCGATTGACTCAAAAAAAAGTTTGCCACGCCCACTCTAACGCCCACAAACCGCCCAAAACTGTGGCTCCTACAATTTTGATGCTAGAATCAAAATTTTAACTCAAATGTATTGTTCTCATCAATACCTATCGATTGACCCAAAAAAAAGTTTGCCACGCCCACTTTAACGCCCACAAACCGCGAAAACCTGTGACGCCCACAATTTTCATGCTAGATAAAAAAATTTTAACTGAAATGTATTGATCTCGTCAATACCTATCGATTGGTTAAAAAAAAAAATTTACCACGCCCACTCTAACGCCCATAACGCTTAAATCTGTATACCGCCGGTAGGTGGCGCATTTTAATCTCGCTTTGCTGCTTGCATATCTCCATTTAGCTGAGTAACGGGTATCTGATAGTCGAGGTACTCGACTATAGCGTTCTCCCTTGTTTTGATCCTAATCTTGTATTTTGTTTAACAAAAATTTCTTGCCCTGGTAAATAAGTTTTTATTTCTTTTCTTTTTTTGTTGTGCTTTTTTCATATTGTTCTGGATCAGTAGTAACGTTTCTTCCAAAAAATATTTCTAACGGTCGTTTTTTTGTTACGGAGTGGATTGTGTAATTATATTCGTAAACGGCTCTATTTAATAGTTCTTCAAAAGTATTGTAAATTTGTTTGCATCGCATTATTTCAGAAAGAGTGGAATGAAACCTTTCTATCTGACCGTTAACTGAACTTTTAAAAGGTGGGGCTCTAAAAATGGTAATATTTAATTGATCTTTCATCATAAAATTAATGGTTGCTGAGTTAAAAGATTTTTCATTATCCATTACAACGTATTTCGGTACACCGTAGTAAAATAGAATATCGTGTAGCTGTTTTTTAATGTCTTCTGTTGATTTAGATTTGATCATTTTTGCCTGTGCTAATTTTGAAAATTTGTCTATTGCGGTCAAAACTAATTTTCTTTCTGTGGAAAAAATGTCAATGTGAATTACATGTCCTGGGTATTCAGGAATTGGAGTTTCTGTAATTTCTGGGTTAGGTGGGTGTCTATCGTATTTTCCTTCTTTACACACTTTGCATTGTTTAACTAAATTTGTTACTTTTTGTTTCATTTTAGGAAAGTAATATTTTTCTGCAAGCTGAATTTTATTTTCTTCTGAATTTCTGTGGGCTCTGTTATGGGTTTCTAATATGATTTCTTCTTGGTCACTTTCATTTGTTACGTCTTCTACTTTATTCTGTGTGAACCTGATTTTAAAAGATCTAAAATGTTCCGGATAAATTCTTTGTATTTCTCCCATTATTTCTTCCGTTGTAAATATTCCATTTATGACTGAAGGATTTAGATATTTTTTAGTAATTCTATAAGAGTGTTTTTTGGAAGGTTTGGTTGAGTGATTGTTTGTGGGGAAGACAACAAATATGCCACCCTTATATTTATAATTAATAACGCACGAATAGGTTATATTAAAATGTATAGCGTTTATTCGGAGCGGCAGACGGACTGTGAATGTGTAAAAAGCTTGGCTCCAAGATCTTCATATAGACATATGCAGGCTTACAAAGTAGTTGCTGAATAGATAAGCGACAGCTTCAGTGGTATAAGAAAGAAAGCGAAAGGTAAGCAGAGAGCGCTGCAGGTGCCGTCGTACACCTATGCGCGCATGACTAGGCGATGGCGATCTGCTCCGAACAGTGATAATGTGCCGATGAAATGTTGGGAATGGAATAGTGAATTTATAGTTAGGGGGATTTTCTTTATGAATGAATATTATATTTTTAAATGCATTTATATGTGCTTCTACGTTGTAAATAAGATTGTGGCCTGAACTCTGAGCGCTATGTTGTGTTATGGTTAATGAATTAATTTCGTTGGTTTTTGGGATTCTGGATAAGGCATCAGCCACTACGTTTTCTTTTCCGGGTTTGTAAAGTAATTCTTTGTTGTATTCGTCAAGGTATGATTTCCATCTCAGTTACAATCGTGTGTAAGTGGTTCGTGATCGGTGTAAATTTTAACTTTGGTTCCACCGTAAATGTATCCTCTAAGCGACTTTACTGCCCAAGAGATGGCTAACATTTCTTTTTTAGCTGTTTCGTAGTTTTCTTCTGTTTGTGATAGGGTTCTGGATATGAAAGCTATTGGTCTGTCCTTTTGTGAAAGTACTGCTCCTATTGCGTGGTCGGAAGCGTCTGTTGTTAGTACGAATTCCTCATTAAAGTTAGGGTATTGTAATATTACGTCCTTTGATATTAGGGTGCTTTTAAGTTTATCAAAGCTTGCATAGCATCATCGTTGAGGTGGATGGTTTTCCTCGATGAAGCCTTTTTTGAAATACGCCCGTCCTCGCCTCTAGGTAAAGTCGTGAGGGGTTTTGCTAGAGTGGCGTATCCCATAATAAATCTCCTATAATATCCAGACAATCCAAGGAATGCTCTTAATTCTTTTACAGTTTTGGGACAAGGGTAGTTGGCGATCGCTTCTACGTTTTTGGGATTTGTCTCTATTCCTTTATCTGATATTACAAAACCTAAGAATTCAACTTTATTTTTATAGAACTCGCACTTGTCTAGTTGGCATTTGATATTGGCATTATTTAAGGTCTCAAATATTTTTTCTAAGTCTTTGGAATGGTTTTCAGCGTCCGGACTAAATACAATTATATCGTCGATATAATGTAACAGATTTTACCTATGTGTTCCATAAGAATGTCGTCTAATGCTCTTTGAAATATGGATGGCGCGTTTTTTAGCCCAAATGGAAGTCTTGTGAACTTATATTTTCCGTTGTTCACGGAAAAGGCAGTTTTTTCCACATCACTTTCTTTTAAAGGAATTTGATGGAACCCGCTCTTGAGATCTAACACAGAAAACATTTTATTATATTCTAATTGTGCTAAAACTCCATTAATATCTGGTATGGGGTATCTGTCTGCTATTGTTACACTATTTAATTTCCTGTAGTCTATTACCATTCTGTATTTTTATACCCTTGCAGAGGGTATATTGATTTCAGTCAGAAGTTTGCAACGCAGTGAAGGAGACGTTTCCGACCCCATAAAGTATATATATTCTTGATCAGCATGACTAGACGAGTCGATATAGCCATGTCCGTCTGTCCGTCTGGCCCTCCGTTTCTACGCAAACTAGTCTCTCAGTTTTAAAGCTATCGGGCTGAAACTTTCCCAAAAGTCTTATATCTTTTGCAGATAGTATATAAGTCGGAACCAGCCGGATCGGACAACTATATCTTATAGCTCCCATAGGAATAATCGGACAAAAAAATTTAAAAAAACAAGGAAGAACGCTATAGTCGAGTACCTCGACTATCAGATACCCGTTACTCAGATAACAAACTTTAAAATAAGTTAGCCGCGCACTTTGTTCTCTCTCCCTTGCTCTCATTTCTCGGCTCTGCTTTTGTTTCAGCCAGCGCCAAGAATGAGAAAGCAACACATAAAATAGACAAAAAACATTTATATTTATGTATGCTTGCTAAACATACACAATTTTAAGGCACATTCTGTATTTCAAAATATTTGGTTGAATAGCTTTGTTTGAAAGAATTCTATTTGCCGCGGATATTAGATTGCAATTTTTTACATCCACACATGCATAAACACATACATGTATGTATGTCGTTTTCTGGCTCTATTGTCAAGGCTTGTCCTAACTACTTTGGTTTGAGAGCATTGGACTGAAAACGGAAAAGTTTTTTTGGGACAATCTATAGGTATTTATTAAGCTAATTCATATTCTTTGAAAGAGATAAATAAAGATGTACAGATCTTTAAAGGTTTTTGCCCGTCAATGGGACAAATAGATAAAGGGTTCATTATTCAATAGAATAAGTTAGCCGCGCACTTTGCTCTCTCTGAGCGCCGGCAGGGCTTTTTTCTTTGCCGCTAAGTTCGGCAGGCAACTATTTATTGGGTGGGCAAGAAAGTCATGTCGTTTTTTTTAGTAATCGTTTTTAATCTAATTTATTTACGACTAATCGAGCACCAGGGTCACACTTTTTAGTATCGTTTTAAAGCTTATTGTCTTAGGTACTATCGACGAAAATTTGGTAATTATTCGATAACATTTGTGGAAGCTATAGCAAATTAAACATGGAGGACCAAAGTGAGCATTTTCGGCATATTTTGCTTTTTTACTTCCGAAAAGGAAAAAAAGCGGTCGAAGCTCGCGAAAAATTGTGCGAAGTGTATGGTAAAGATGCCATGAGTGATCGCCAATGTCAGCGCTGGTTTGCCAAATTCAGGCTTGGAGATTTTGGAGTTAAAGACGCCCCACGTTCTGGTCGACCATCGGCCGTTTTTGACGAACAAATTCAGGCTTTGCTGGATGAAAACCGGCGCTATTCAACGCGGGAGATGTCAGAGAAGCTCAGTGTGTCGCATACAACGGTTGAAAACCATTTGAAGAAACTTGGCTACGTAAGCAAGCTCGATGTTTGGGTTCCGCATAACTTAAAGGAAATTCACCTAACTAAGCGTATCAACATCTGCTATTCTCTGCTGCAACGGATTAAAAACGATCCTTTTTTGAAGCGGATCATTACTGGCGACGAAAAGTGGGTTGTTTACAATAATGTCCAACGAAAAAGATCATGGAGCAAGAAAGATGAGCCAGCCCAAGCCACATCAAAGGCCGATATCCATCAGAGGAAAGTTATGCTGTCTGTTTGGTGGAATTGGAAGGGTGTAGTGCACTTTGAGCTGCTGGGACGGAATGAAACCATCAATTCAGATGTGTACTGTCGCCAGCTATCCAATTTGGCGGAAAAAATTAAAGAAAAGGAGCCGGCACTAGCTAATCGCAAGGGTATAGTCTTTCACCATGACAACGCTAGGCCCCACACATCTTTGGTCACTCGGCAAAAATTAACGGAGCTGAATTGGGAAGTGCTACCACATCCACCTTATAGTCCGGACTTAGCACCTTCAGATTACCATTTGTTTCGCTCTCTTCAAAACTCTTTGAATGGTAAAAACTTTGATTCAGATGAGGCTGTCGAAAACCACTTGTCTCGATTCTTTGCTGGAAAAGACCAAAAGTTCTTCGAGCGCGGAATTATGCAGCTGCCCGAGAGATGGTCATTAGTGGTCGAACAAAACGGCCAATACATAATTGATTAATTATAAGTCCTGATATAAATAAATCATCTTTGAAAATATTGAAAAAAAACGACATGACTTTCTTGCCAACCCAATACATACAGACACATACACGCGTAAAAACATTTCGCATTGTCTGGCTCTGACGTCATAGCTTTTTTCTTTGGAGGTTTGTGGGCGTAGCAAAATTTTTTTTGGTCAATCGATAGGTATTGACAAGACTAATACATTTCAGTTAAAATTTTCTATCTAGCATCAAAGTTGTAGGAGTTACATTTTAGGGCGGTTTGTGGGCGTTAGAGTGGGCGTGGCAGTCTACTGAAACAAACTTGCGCTGCGTAAGAAGCTCAGGAATCTGTACGCCAAATCTCAATAGCCTAGCTCTCATAGTTTCCGAGATCTCAGCGTTCATCCGGACAGACGGACAGACGGACATGGCTAGATCGACTCGGCTAGTGATCCTGATCAAGAATATATATACTTTATGGGGTCGGAAACGCTTCCTTCTGCCTGTTACATACTCTCCGACGTATCTAGTATACCCTTTTACTCTACGAGTATCGGGTATAATTATATCATTGGTGTTTTTTTAGCATATAACCTCCTAAGCTTGGAAATAACATTTTTTAATTAGTTTTGAATTTTGAATTAAATTTTATCGAAATCGGACGACTATATCATATAGCTGCCATAGGAACAATCGGAAAATTGGTGGAAAAATAATATGAAACAAATTATAGCTTCGGTGTTTTTCAACAAATAACCTCCAACGCTTGGAAATAACATTTTTTAATTAGTTCTGAATTTCGAATTTAATTTTATCAAAATCGGAAGACTATATCATATAGCTGCCATAGGAACGATCGGAAAATTGGTAGGAAAATAACATGAAACAAATTATAGCTTCGGTGTTTTTTTAACATATAACCTCCTACGCTTGGATATAACATTTTTTAATTAGTTCTGAATTAGGAATTTAATTTTATCAAAATCGGACGACTATATCATATAGCTGCCATAGGAACGATCGGAAAATTGGTAGGAAAATAATATGAAACAAATTATAGCTTCGGTGTTTTTTGACATATTATCGTATACTATTGGGAATATCATTTTTTGTGTTTTTAAATTTAATAATTATAGCTGCAAGGGTATATAAGCTTCGGCTTGCCGAAGCTAACTTTCTTTCTTGTTTTATGTTGGAACTATCTGGTTTTTTTGGAACTATCCAGACTGGTGAGTTGTAAGGTGATCTTGAGGGTCGTATTATATTGTTTTCTAAAAGTTCTTCTATCTGTCGGTCTATTTCGTCTTTAAGTGCCATAGGATATTGGTAAAATTTTGAGTAAACTGGAGTGTCAGTGTTTGTACGAATTTCAGCTTTCACATTTGTGGTGTAGGTCAGTTTTTCGTCGGGTTCAGCAAAGAGTTTTGGGTATTTTCGGAGGAGTTGGTTTAGTTATATTTTTTGTGTCTTTTTAAGATGGTCTGTCCGAGGAATAATTAGGTTGACTGTTTCTATTTTTTCTTCTTTTATAGCTATGACTCTGCCGGATTTTAATGACATGGATTTATTGTTGGTATCGATTATGGCTCCTAACTCTTTTAAACTGTCATTTCCCAATATGGCATCAAATTTATTTAATGTTGGTAACAAAAAGAATTTGATTTTCGAATCGGTGTCGTCGAATAGGTTTGCTATTTCATGGTGTGTGACTTTGATTTTTCCGCCAATATCGCAATATGGCATCGGATGAGGATATGTTTTTTACTGGATTTTTTATGAATTTAGGTAGGATGTAATTTTTATTTGAACCGGTATCAATAAGAATTTTTAGTGTTTCTCCACTCCTCAATTTACTTTCAAAATATGGTAATGAGGAGTTGGTTATTCTAAAAAATTAAGGTATGTGTAGTCATATGGGTATTCCTGGTCTGTCTGCTCTATTGTGTCACAATAATCGAAAAGAGTTTCATGGTATTCGGTCGGGGTTTCCTCTTGAGTTTTTAGAGTTTGGTCGTAATCTTCGAGTGATGGTGATTCTTCTTTTACTTCCGTGGAAGTACCCGTAGCTGATTGAATATTAAAGTTCCTAGATTTTTTTGCTGTCTCGTTAATTGGATTTGGTGGTCTTTTGCCAGTGTCAAAGCGTCCTGGTTTATTCATATAATTTATCTGTTTGGTTTGTAGAGTCCTGTCTATGTCCATTGGTTCAGGTCGTGGTTGTGGCTTTGCGGCGAAAGGTCGAGGGGGTGGTTGGCTTCCTGAAGGCCGGGCCGTTACATATGGGGCCACTTGTAAGTTCTGGCCATTGAATGGTTGTCGGTGTAGATTATGTCTATTTGAGTTGGGTTGTGCAAAGGGAGTCTGGAACTGGGCGTTCCCTGTAGGGATTGACCATTGTGGCCAAATTGGTACAGCTGGTTGCATTTGTGGCACGAACCGTGAAGGTGCATTCTTGAAGGACGATTGTTGTCCTCTGTTGGTAGCGTGGTTAGCGCGGAATGCCTGATTCTCAAGCTTTAAGCATAAATGCAATGCTGCCGGAAGGTCAGCAGGTTCTTTCATACCAAGTAGTAGTAGATAAGTCGCCACGAAGTCCGCGTACAAAAGTGTCTAAGGCTTAGGTTAGGTTAGGTAGGTTAGGTAGGAGTGGTTGGAGACTAAAGATTAGTCCCCTCTTTTAGGCCACAATGGGCCCCTTGTGATACCACATGATCTCTGAAAGATCCGTTTCCCTAGCTCATGGGTTTTCTGCCTTCGCGAAGTATTCTGTTCTTTTTAAGAAACATAGTAGTTTTTGAATGCTTACGTCCTGAATGGCCGCAAGGTTCGGAAGTGTGTAGCTACCTAGGGTTTGAAAGCGCTTTAGGTTATGCGCTGGGCAGAAGCATAGGAGGTGTTCGATGCTCTCCTCTTCGTCTATCTCTTTGCAGCTGCGGCAGAAGTCGTGGTTACTTAGACCCAGCCTTGTCGCATGAGTCCCTATGAGACAGTGGCCCGTGAGGGCATTTAGGAGAGTGGAGTTGTCCTCCCTACTACATTGTAGGAGAGTTTTTGTTCTTTTCGTGTTATAGTTTGGCCGTGTGAGTCTAGAATGGTGGCATATTGAGATTGAGTTCCAACGGTTGTTGGAAAGAGTATACAATCTCTGCCTGAGAAGGAGCTTGCAGGTAGCCATGGGCATCCCTACCGTGTCCTTATCACGAAGGATATCGGCGGTTGTCCCCTGTCTTGCCAGCTCGTCTGCTATGCAGTTGCCCTCAATGTTGCGGTGCCCAGGCACCCAGATGAGGCTAATTCTCAGATGAGTGGCCATCTCGTTAAGAGATTTGCGGCATTCAGAGATTGTTTTTGAGCTCGTTGTGTAGGAGTCGAGGGCCCTGAGGGCAGCTTGACTATCCGAGAATATGAAGATATCACTGTCCTTATGTACAGACGTGTTCAGGTGGGTAGTGGCTTCCTGAATTGCCATCACTTCCGCTTGGAAAACACTACAGTGGTCTGGTAGGCGGAATGAGACTTTTATGTCTAGTTCGGGGGAGAAGACTCCCCCACCTGTTTGGGAGTTAAACTTGGAGCCGTCAGTGTATATGTTGACGGCGTTTACGAATTGATGTGGGAGGTTGTCCCAGTCTGAACGGGTGGGTATATGAATTTTGTATCTTCTTTCGAAGTTGACTATGGGTGGGACGTAGTCTGTATAACGTGGTAGGGGTGAATGTTTTGATAGGATAATGGAGTGACCCGTGGAGCCCGTTGTCCAAGCCGCTGCTTCACGGAGTCTCAGCGCTGTTGCAGATGCCCAGCTTTTGGCAAGTAGGTCCAGGGGTTGGAGATCGAGAATTGTGTTTAGTGCCTCGGTGGCGGTAGTGCGCAGCGCCCCACTGATGCAGAGCTCTGCGCTCCTTTGGATCTTGTGAAGGATCCGGAGGTTGCAGTTCTTATCTAGAGAAGGCCACCAAACGATGTTTCCGTAGAGGAGAATGGGCCTGACTATTGCAGTATATAGCCAGTGAACTATCATGGGGGAGAAACCCCACTTCCTCCCTATGGCTTTTTTACAAGCGAAGAGGGCTATGGCCGCTTTGCGTGTGCGATCTAGGATGTTATCAGTCCAGAGGAGCTTTTTGTCAAGGATGACACCTAGGTACTTTGCTTGGTTGCTAAGGGTTAGGCGCGTTTGGTGTAGTTTTGGGGGAACTAGAATTGGTACCTTGTACTTCCTTGTAAAGAGAACTAGTTCGGTCTTTTCCGGGTTAACTCCCAGTCCACAGCCAGCCGTCCACCGGGAAAGGGTGGATAGGGCTGTCTCCATTAGATTACAAAGGGAACTTGCCCTGCAGTAGGATAACCACGTCCGCGTAGGCTACCACTTTTGTGCCCGCCTCTTCTAGAAGTGATAGCAGTTTGTTGACCACCAAAACCCATAGAAGAGGTGAGAGTACGCCCCCTTGTGGGGTTCCTCTACTGACATTCCTGGTCGAGAGGGCCGATCCCATAGTGGAGTGCACTACCCTGCTGGTTAGCATGGTGTGTATGAGTCCCACTATGGGCCGCTCAATGCCCAGTTCAGTCAGAGCACCAGTGATCGCCGTTGGGGTGACGTTGTTGAAGGCGCCTTCTATGTCTAGAAACGCTGCAAGAGAGTATTCCTTATTGTGGAAGCCTCGTTCTATACTGTACACTAGAGAGTGGAGGGCGGTATCGGTTGATCTACCCTTACGGTACGCATGCTGTGCGTCAAAGAGTAGGCTATGGTCGATGGTTAGTCTGATATGGGTGTCAATTAGCCTTTCCAGGGTCTTCAACAAGAAGGAAGAGAGACTGATCGGGCGGAAGTCCTTTGGGAGGGCTTGCCGGCTTTCGGTATAAAGATTACCTTGACGTCCAGCCACCTTGTTGGAATATGGTTTAGAGCAAGGCAGCCGTGGAAGATGTCCCTATACATTTTGGTCATCAGTTGTTCTGCTTCAGGTCCTAATTCCATACAGCCAATTTTATTAAGTATCAGGGACAGATGTTTGTAGACCGCCTGATGGAACTCTTCTACAGTCTGATTAGTGCCCTGGCTAATCGTCGTCATTTGGTACTCAAGGGTTCCTATATCCCGTTTATCTGCGTAATGGAGGGTTAGAAATTTCGAGATAGCATTCCAATTTAATGGAATGTTGTAGGATTCCAATGCAGTGTCTGCATTTCCCGTTATTGTGTTACGAATAGTGTGTAAAATACCAAAATATATATTTATTTTTTAGCACTCTATCGACTCCTTTTTTCCAAGAACTAAATTCTGCTGGATTTCCTGAAAATTCTCGCAGACTTTGTACTATGTCTGGTACCCTGTCTAGACCTTCGAGATTACCTCTATTTTCTAGAAAAATTTCTTGATTTGGGGCACATGCGAAATCAATCCCTGGTAATTGCTCTGCAAGTATTTGCCTGACGGCTGCCTGTAATTCTTCTGCTGCCATGTTATTCCTGTGTTGTTGTTGTTGTTGAATTTCTAGTCTCTGAAGCTGCTGAACTAAATGAATTTGGTTTGGATTTACTTGCTGTTCTAAAAGTGCGTTGGGTTCTTCTGGATTATTTGGTCCTGCTGGCTGTTGTTGTTCAAAATTGATAATGGGGGGGTCTTATGAGATTTCGCTGATTGGCCATTTGTTTTTTTAAAGAAGGGGAATATTCATGGGTGTGTCTTACGCATTAAAGTAGTTTTCATTTCAAATATAATAATATTAATGTGAAATTAAATGGTAAAGGTAAAATTGTTGGGGGAAAAATTTTTTCAAATTCTTAATATAATTTCCTAAATTGTAGTTTAAAATTTGAATGTTTTTTTTTAATTTTAATTTGGTGCAATATTATTTAATTTTAATTTTGTGCAATATTATTTATGTTTGATTTTATTTGTATTTCAATTTTTAAATTTAATTTTAATTTAATAATTCGAGTTTGATAATTTTTATTGATTTGTAATTGGTTGCAAAAATTTTTAATTTAGATTTTTGATTTAGTTTGGTTTCTTATTTGTTTCACTTAATCACTATTTTCACTTAACTTAACTTTGATGTGGCTACTTCTCCTGGTGGCCCGGATGTCTTCCTGTTTGTTGCCTACTGAGGATGCTGCAACGCACACGAATACAGAATGTCCTGCGGGCTTGCCTGACAGTACTTGTAGTCCACCGATGGATCAGCAATTATTTTGCCGACCGGTTGTCGTCCTCAGCTTCAATTTTATTATGAAGGAATTCCTCTGATTCTGACCTGAGTGGGCCAGCGGAGTTGCACTTAATAATTTTCCGCACGGATTGAACTTAATCAGATGTCCCCGCGTTGCACTTTAAAGTCAACGAAGTTGCACGGATTTATTAGCACTGATCGAACTTAATCGGATTTACTCGCGCTGGTCCCTGTTCGGGCGCCAGTTAATTTCCAAATAATTAAAACTTCAAAAATTGGATTAAGATGTCTTATTTATTCGAGATACAAATCGGAACTGCCCTACTCTACATAGCGATCCCTATTTAAAGCTTTGGGTTGGGCAGCGACGTTGGCTTCTGCGGCAGCGGCGCTGGCAGCGGCGTTGGTAGCGTTGACAAAATTGCTTGGTTGCAGAATCTGCAGGGTCTGCAGAATTCGTATTCCGTACTTAGTTGCAGCTGACCGGATGCTCGTGTTTATGTTATTGAACTTTATGTTTTTGAACTTGGGCTGCAACTTTGTGCTTGACAATGTTGCAATATTTTCGGAGAAAAATATGCGGAAATATTGCTGTTGCTAACTTATATGTACATATTTATCAAATCGGTTTAAATTCTGTAAATCATTTGTAATGTGAAAAAAGCCAGTATTTAAAATGGGGGTTGAATAAAATAATTCGAAAAAGAATTCTGCCAAAAAAAAATTGTCAAATACTGCATTCGCTGGTTTAAGTGATTTCAAAATTTAAAACAGTTGTTAACTGTGTTAAAAGCACCTCATGTGTTAATAGCACATTGTGTTAAAAACACGTCGTGTTAAAAACACATGTGGGCTGTGTGTCGTAACAATTGTATTCACATTTTAACACTTTTATATTTGACACACTTGTCAACAATTTTGTTAACACTGTAAACAAAATTTGTCATGTTTTTAATGTGCGTGTCAATTTCCGAGCCCTGAAAATTAACGTCCGCATTAACATGGTCCCTGGCTTAAATTGCACAGATTTCTGATACCTTTTCTGGTCGCAAAACGTCTAAAAATGGTTTTTATAATTAATGGAATATTGTGTCCTCTTAATGCATTAATCTCGATTTAAAGATTAAAACGCAAATTGGGTTGTTACAGCAGCAAAATAACTTTATTATTTGTATTATATTTATTATATTATATTATTATTATATTATGAGTAATATATATCGACGAATATTTTCCCCAAAAGGTCACATTTGTGAAAACAAATTATTAAACCGGTTGCCAACGAAATTATTTATTATAAATTATTTGTCATATGTATTAATTCCAAGGCTCGAGAGCACGCAGAAAATAAGCATCCTGCCTTAAGGAGTTCAACATTGCTATAAAAATCTGTGATAGCCGCGTTACGAGGATCGAATATGGTAACAGGCTTTGATCATTTATTCTGTATGAACCACCTATTGAATAACATAATTGAAAATGAGTTCAAGATCCACCCTGAACTAGCTACTCGTAAAATATTTTAAAAAGTCAGAAAAAAATATAAATTTAAACTGCAGCTTAAAAATTGTCTGTCCCACCCTCAAATCTATTGAAAAAAACTGGCATGAAATTACTTCTTTATTAGTCCGGAAAAGTTAATTTAAAATTATTATAGAACATGCATTTGCATTTTGTTATACTATATATGGGCAACTAAAAAAATCTTGTAGGGACTCGCAACGAATGCAGAAATCTCTGAAAAAAACTAAACATTTTTGAAGCATGCTTTGAAGACTGTGGTTCTAGCACACATTACAAAATATCTTAATTTGGTCCTTTTTTGTTTCCTCTAACAAAACAAATGATAAAATTCAGCGTTGAAACTGATATACAAAAATATATAAAAACAAAGTTGATACTGAAATTAAACAATACATGAACTTAGAAGTCTAAGATACAGTGTTGAACTAATAAGCTTTTTTATTAGTTATTTCTAAATTAAAATACGAAATTCCGGTTGCTTTAGGCTTGTTAACAATTTATTAGCGAGAGAGAGTACAGCAGGCGAGACGAGAATGCATTTAAAGTCGAGATCAGAACTCGTACTACCTTTACAAAGGGACAGCCAGCCGAATGCTGGGCCCAAGAATGCAAGTACACAAAAAACGAGAGAGCTAGATAGAGAGAGCTACCTTTCGCGATGCAATTAATATAAGAGATCGAACTAAGACGTTAGTTGGCTGCTGCGGCTGCGTGACCCGACATACTCCCCCCGTTGGAAGCCTGGGTTTCAACATCATCTTTAAGGGGAAGCAGACACAGCCTGTTTACTGCTCGCTTTGTCACTCCTGATGCTGTCTTCAGAACGGCAACTCGAGCAACCCCATCTCCACCGAACAGAAGCTCGATCACTCTGGCGAGGGGCCACTTCATGGGAGGCAAGTTTTCGTCCTTGACCAGAACTAAGTCATCGACAACCAGGCCAGGTTTTGGGGTGCGCCACTTGAAGCGCTGCTGCAGTAATGTTAGGTATTCTTCCTTCCATCGGGACCAAAAGATCTGCTGCAAGTAAGCCACGCGTTGCCATCCATCCAAGCTATTGAAGTTAAGACTGGACACATCCGGCTCGACGAAAGAGGAAGGCGGACCACCATTCAAAAAATGTGCTGGGGTTAATACATCCAGATCAACTGGGTTTTCTGAAATCGAGACTAATGGTCGAGAATTAACAACCGCCGAAATGTGACACATCAGGGTCCGCAACTCCTCAAAGGCTAAAACAGCAGTGCCAACAGCGCGGTAGAAATGATGCTTAGCGGTCTTCACAGCCGCTTCCCAAAGACCGCCAAATTGTGGCGACCTAGGAGGAATGAAACACCAATCAATAGCCTCCGCTAGGCAAAAAGCCAACGTAGCTCTCTGGTGATCACTGCTGAAGAATAGGCGCCTAAGTTCGAGCAGCTCATTACGAGCGCCAACAAAGTTGGTTGCATTATCAGACCAAATCTGCCGCGGCCTTCTTCTAGTGCATATAAATCGTTTGAGGCCATGTAGAAACGATACCGTAGAGATCATTGATTAACTCCAAATGAATAGCCTTCGTGGCGAATCAAATGAAGACACAAACGTAGCATTTTACTGGAGGCTTGCTTCGCGCCTCTGACTTGTAGAAAAACGGCCCGCAAAAATCAATGCCAGTGACTTCGAACGCATGAGATCCATCAATTCGCTCCTTTGGAAGATCCGCCATGATATGCTCCACTACTCGAGGCTTCATTCGAAAACATCTAATACATTTGTTTACCGCCTTCATAACCGTCTTCCTCCCCCCCAATAGGCCAATATTGGGATCGAATTATGCCGAGGTAATGCCCGTGGCCCAGTGTGCAGATTGCGTTCATGAAAGTGAGTAATAATGGCTATAGTGACCGAATGACTCCGTGGTAATATAATTGGATGACGCCCATTAAAACCCAGAGAAGAATTCCCCAGCCGGCCATCCACTCTAAGAAGCCCAAATTAGTCAATGAATAGCGAAAGAGATGCGAGCGAGCTGGAGGAGTGCACTATTCCCTTTGTCTGCAATGATTTGATGTCATCCCATAAATGTGAGCGCTGGACAAGACGAAGCAACAGCAGCGTACCGCCTTGAAGGTCATACACCGTGAGCGTAGGGCGATGGATGCGATTACTAAACTTATAGACGTATCCGAAAATTCTTTGAAGGGCAGCAAAGGAATTGGCAAAATCCTCCGGCGAACCTCAAGCGTTGGCTTTTCAGCAGTGATTGGGGTCGGCCAGTTAGCTTTGGGGCCACAGAGGAATTTTGGTCCATGAGCCCAGAGAGGAAACTCGTTGAGCTCAGCAGGAAAAGCACCTCGGGAGAGAATGTCAGCTGGATTTAAAGAAGTTGGAACATATCGCCAGTCCAATGACTCAGTTAGCTCTTGAATGGCAGCTACTCGGTTCGCTACAAAAATATTAAATCTGGACGGCTCGTCCCGGATCCATGAAAGCGCAACAGCAGAGTCGGTCCAGCAGTAAACCTTTCCCTCAAATGCACTCGTCCCAGCCACTTCTGCGATGAGCCTAGAGAGGAGTTCCGCCCACACAGTTCCAACTTGGGCACAGTGAGTGTGTTCAAGGGGGCTACCCTTGACTTTGAGCAAAGTAATTGAGATCGGCCGTTGCAAACGATGTAGACACAGGCACCATATGCTTCTATGCTGGCATCACAAAATCCATGGATTTCACTCTCAGAGTTTGGAGAACGACTCAGCCGAGGAAATGACGCATGCTTAATCTGACCAAAACTCGTACATATAGCACTCCATTCCGTATTCTGTGACTCAGGAAGGCTTTCATCCCAGGATAACTTCTCCTTGCACAGTTGTTGAAGGAAAATTTTCGATTTTGTTATCACAGGTCCAACCAACCCGAGAGGATCGTAAAATCGCGCTATTGCAGACAGGATAGATCGCCTGCAGGGGCTTGATGTTGACTGTAAGACCGAATAGGAAAACAATAGTTGGTCAGAAAGTGGATCCCAAGCGAGACCTAAGGTTTTTGCAAAACCAGTGCCATCATCAAACTTCAAATAGGACTCCTTATCCTTGTCTGCAACTCCATCCAAAACAGCCGACACATTTGAGCACCACTTTCTAAGCTTAAATTTTCCCTTGGCTAGAAGTTTTGATGCCTGATCCAGAATGATGACGGCCTCTTCCTTGGACTTGGCTCCAGATATCAAATCATCCACATCAAAATCGCGACGAATGACCTCAGCCCCAAGCGGAGACGCTGTATGCTCGTCTGCTGCCAACTGATGATGCTCGCACAGCCAGAAATGATGCTGGCTTCGTGCCATAAGTAACGGTGTCTAGCTTAAACACCCGCAATTGGTCCTGGGGGGAATCCTTCCACAAAATGCATTGCAAATGGCTGTCCTCAGGCTGAACCCTAACACAACGGTACATTTTACAAATGTCTCCTGTGATTGCTACTGGGTGTGAACGAAACCGAAGAAGAATCTGGAACAGCTTAGGCTGAATAACAGGGCCTGCCATAAGAACATCGTTGAGAGAATAGCCTGAGGAACTGGCCGCCGATCCATCAAAAACTACGCGAAGCTTAGTAGTGGAGCTATCTTCCTTTATGACGCAATGATGAGGCAAGAAGTATCGGCACAATCCGATGTCAGCGGCAGAAACTGATGACATATGAATGCTGCATATTGAGCCTTCAAGGCTGACTGACGATTCAACTTTCTCTCTAGGGACAAGAATATTCGATAAGCTTGCTGGTAGGACTCTCCCAAAATATCTAGATTGAACTTGGCAGGCAGCCGAACAGAATAATCACCAGCTGGCAACGAAATGTGCTTCACAGTCTAATTCTTCCTTAGTAGCGCGTATAATTGGCTCGGTGCAGCTTTCCACTTCCCAAAATCGTCTAAGAAGTTCATCTAACCGATCGAAACTATCCTCTCTACTAGCGAGAAGTACATCTCGAGAGGACATTAAAGCCGAGACATTGGAACGGCCATAACCTCCAAAAACAACCCAACCCAGACGCGTCTTTTGAATTAGGGGTAATCCAGGTGGGAGCTTGATTTGGCCAACGCACAACATCTCGAAAAAGAGGCTGGCTCCGATTAAAAGATCCACCCGCTGGGGAGCATAAAACCTTGGGTCAGCTAACTGTATATTTTTGTGTGTTCCAGCTGCCAATGTCGACGTTGAAGCTAGGCTGTCGCTCTGTTATGTTCGGAGCAATCATCGCGGTAATGTTGGCTGAGAACTCGGAAGTTCGGGACTGAATCGTAATATTGACCGAGTGACCGTCCGTCACAAAACTGGAATCTCCTATTCTAGTTACAGATGCTGAGGATTTTATTTTCTTTACTTGAAGCGGATTTGCGAATCGGGACGTTATTAGATGCAGTTGGGAGCCCGAATCGAGTAGAGCTCGACAGGGAACGAAAACCCCAGAACGGTTTTTTACTAAAATGCTAGCCGTTGCTAAGAGCACAATATCATTACTAAACTCCTGTGCAATAAGAGCAGTCGAAGTGGAAGGCATTGCAGAGAGTGAGGCAGAGGGAAGTGCTTCTTGAAGCTGTTCTCCTTCTTGTGAAGGAAAGGAAGGTGAGTTTTCCAGGTGAAGCAGGGTGTGGTGCTTAGATCCGCATGCACGACAACTTCTGGAGTTGCATTGCCGAACTTGATGACCAACCTTAAGACAATTTATGCAAAGACCGAGTCGTTTCGCTTCTTGATGCCTATTTGCAGGAGACAGGATTTTAAAATTTTGACAATAAGAAATGGAATGCCCCGCATCATTGCAGAATATACAAATCCAAGGGTTGGCATTCGAGGCAACCAATGCTGATCTACGCGCATTGGGTATTCTGTTACTTCCCACCTGATTGCCCGGCGCATAGTTTGCCATGGCGAAATCCATAGTCTCCAACGTCCTGCATCGCTGCTCCAGAAATGATGCCATTGACACCCACGTAGGAATTAAATTGACGAGGGCAGGGTCCCCTAAACGCTCTTCCCACTTTGCCCGACTTGCCGGATCCAACTTTTGGAAGAGGACTTGGACGATGATGCATCCTGCGATTTGCTCCGTCGTGCCCAGTCCTTTGAGAGTACGAATATGAGGGTTGAATTTATCGGACAGCTCCCGAAGTATCCAGACGGAATCAGTCTGCACCGCCTTTAGTCCCAGGATCTCAGTAACGTGTGCCTGAAAAACCAAACGTCGATTATCAAATCTATTTTGCAGCAAATCTAAAGCAATTGCGTAGTTGCCATCCGAAATTTCCAATGAGCGAATAGTTTCCAACGCTGCGTCCCTCAGGCATGAGATGCTGCAGCTTTTCTACGTTGGTGAGGTCCGGATGACTGCCCTTTGTCGAGGTTGACGCTGCTGCCGAAAACTCCCGGAGTGATGCCGTGAGCAATGGTTGAGTGCGAAAGAAGCTGTGAGGCGCGCTTTGAAATTTCGGATCGAACCGATGACTTCAGAATTACGAGAATGTCATCAAATTTCTCACTTAAATCACTTTCAATCTCCTCTAAATCCAATTCTTCGAGCTCACTGACCACCTTTTTAAATGATTCTTGAAGCTCATCGATCAACTCCAACCTCACATGAAGACCGGATTCGTCGCATGAAGTTAACGCCGAACTTGATAGCGAATCCACTAAACGCTCCACTCTATTAAATAAAGCCGTTGCCTTGCCCTTTAAAAATATTTTCCTATTTGCATCAGCGGTAACATCTCCAAAAGTTCCCGTAGGCATGGCTACAACAACAGTAGACGAAATGCCCGAAATTCGGCTCTAGCGGGAAGATGAGCGCAAAGCAAACGAGGGAATAACAACCCGTTACTGGCTATGTACGCTTCTATGTAAAGCTGATTTTGCGCCTTATATGTAAATTTCCGCAATCACCAACTGCTATTTAATTATAGCGCTCACTGCATTTAAGGCCTTATGATTGTTGCTCCGCCAATGCACAGCAGCCGCAATAACGAAAAAGTCAATAAATAGACTTATATGATTTGCACTTAGTATTATTTATGCACAAATCACGTCGGGGTCACCAATGTTGAGCTAATAAGCTTTTTTATTAGTTATTGCTAAATTAAAATACGAAGTTCAGGTTGCTTTAGGCTTGTTATTAGCGAGAGAGAGTACAGCAGGCGAGACGAGAATGCATTTAAAGTCGAGATCAGAATTCGTACTACCTATACAAAGGGACAGCCAGCCGAATGATGGGCCCAAGAATACAAGTACACAAACAACGAGAGAGCTAGATAGATAGAGCTACCTTTCGCGATGCAATTAATATAAGAGATCGAACTAAGACGTTAGTTGGCTGCTGCGGCTGCGTGACCCGACATACAGTTTAAGGTTTTTAAAAGGCGGGAGTAGTAAATCTTAAATCCCAACCCTACACAAGCTTTCTCAAAAAGTTCTGCGAATTCCCGCAAGCAACGACTCATCGATAACGATAAAAGTAGCGCCATTGGGAACAATCCAAATAAAATTTCAGTACAAAACTAACATCAAAATAAGAAAATTTTAATTTCCAAACCTGCTACTTCAAAATTATGTTACAGTTTTTATTTATAGGTCACGTTGGGGACTGAATCCTATGAATCACACTGCCTTAGATGTTTCAATGATTGGGGTCGGCCAGTTAGCTTTGGGGCCACAGAGGAATTTTGGTCCATGAGCCCAGAGAGGAAACTCGTTGAGCTCAGCAGGAAAAGCACCTCGGGAGAGAATGTCAGCTGGATTTAAAGAAGTTGGAACATATCGCCAGTCCAATGACTCAGTTAGCTCTTGAATGGCAGCTACTCGGTTCGCTACAAAAATATTAAATCTGGACGGCTCGTCCCGGATCCATGAAAGCGCAACAGCAGAGTCGGTCCAGCAGTAAACCTTTCCCTCAAATGCACTCGTCCCAGCCACTTCTGCGATGAGCCTAGAGAGGAGTTCCGCCCACACAGTTCCAACTTGGGCACAGTGAGTGTGTTCAAGGGGGCTACCCTTGACTTTGAGCAAAGTAATTGAGATCGGCCGTTGCAAACGATGTAGACACAGGCACCATATGCTTCTATGCTGGCATCACAAAATCCATGGATTTCACTCTCAGAGTTTGGAGAACGACTCAGCCGAGGAAATGACGCATGCTTAATCTGACCAAAACTCGTACATATAGCACTCCATTCCGTATTCTGTGACTCAGGAAGGCTTTCATCCCAGGATAACTTCTCCTTGCACAGTTGTTGAAGGAAAATTTTCGATTTTGTTATCACAGGTCCAACCAACCCGAGAGGATCGTAAAATCGCGCTATTGCAGACAGGATAGATCGCCTGCAGGGGCTTGATGTTGACTGTAAGACCGAATAGGAAAACAATAGTTGGTCAGAAAGTGGATCCCAAGCGAGACCTAAGGTTTTTGCAAAACCAGTGCCATCATCAAACTTCAAATAGGACTCCTTATCCTTGTCTGCAACTCCATCCAAAACAGCCGACACATTTGAGCACCACTTTCTAAGCTTAAATTTTCCCTTGGCTAGAAGTTTTGATGCCTGATCCATAATGATGACGGCCTCTTCCTTGGACTTGGCTCCAGATATCAAATCATCCACATCAAAATCGCGACGAATGACCTCAGCCCCAAGCGGAGACGCTGTATGCTCGTCTGCTGCCAACTGATGATGCTCGCACAGCCAGAAATGATGCTGGCTTCGTGCCATAAGTAACGGTGTCTAGCTTAAACACCCGCAATTGGTCCTGGGGGGAATCCTTCCACAAAATGCATTGCAAATGGCTGTCCTCAGGCTGAACCCTAACACAACGGTACATTTTACAAATGTCTCCTGTGATTGCTACTGGGTGTGAACGAAACCGAAGAAGAATCTGGAACAGCTTAGGCTGAATAACAGGGCCTGCCATAAGAACATCGTTGAGAGAATAGCCTGAGGAACTGGCCGCCGATCCATCAAAAACTACGCGAAGCTTAGTAGTGGAGCTATCTTCCTTTATGACGCAATGATGAGGCAAGAAGTATCGGCACAATCCGATGTCAGCGGCAGAAACTGATGACATATGAATGCTGCATATTGAGCCTTCAAGGCTGACTGACGATTCAACTTTCTCTCTAGGGACAAGAATATTCGATAAGCTTGCTGGTAGGACTCTCCCAAAATATCTAGATTGAACTTGGCAGGCAGCCGAACAGAATAATCACCAGCTGGCAACGAAATGTGCTTCACAGTCTAATTCTTCCTTAGTAGCGCGTATAATTGGCTCGGTGCAGCTTTCCACTTCCCAAAATCGTCTAAGAAGTTCATCTAACCGATCGAAACTATCCTCTCTACTAGCGAGAAGTACATCTCGAGAGGACATTAAAGCCGAGACATTGGAACGGCCATAACCTCCAAAAACAACCCAACCCAGACGCGTCTTTTGAATTAGGGGTAATCCAGGTGGGAGCTTGATTTGGCCAACGCACAACATCTCGAAAAAGAGGCTGGCTCCGATTAAAAGATCCACCCGCTGGGGAGCATAAAACCTTGGGTCAGCTAACTGTATATTTTTGGGTGTGTTCCAGCTGCCAATGTCGACGTTGAAGCTAGGCTGTCGCTCTGTTATGTTCGGAGCAATCATCGCGGTAATGTTGGCTGAGAACTCGGAAGTTCGGGACTGAATCGTAATATTGACCGAGTGACCGTCCGTCACAAAACTGGAATCTCCTATTCTAGTTACAGATGCTGAGGATTTTATTTTCTTTACTTGAAGCGGATTTGCGAATCGGGACGTTATTAGATGCAGTTGGGAGCCCGAATCGAGTAGAGCTCGACAGGGAACGAAAACCCCAGAACGGTTTTTTACTAAAATGCTAGCCGTTGCTAAGAGCACAATATCATTACTAAACTCCTGTGCAATAAGAGCAGTCGAAGTGGAAGGCATTGCAGAGAGTGAGGCAGAGGGAAGTGCTTCTTGAAGCTGTTCTCCTTCTTGTGAAGGAAAGGAAGGTGAGTTTTCCAGGTGAAGCAGGGTGTGGTGCTTAGATCCGCATGCACGACAACTTCTGGAGTTGCATTGCCGAACTTGATGACCAACCTTAAGACAATTTATGCAAAGACCGAGTCGTTTCGCTTCTTGATGCCTATTTGCAGGAGACAGGATTTTAAAATTTTGACAATAAGAAATGGAATGCCCCGCATCATTGCAGAATATACAAATCCAAGGGTTGGCATTCGAGGCAACCAATGCTGATCTACGCGCATTGGGTATTCTGTTACTTCCCACCTGATTGCCCGGCGCATAGTTTGCCATGGCGAAATCCATAGTCTCCAACGTCCTGCATCGCTGCTCCAGAAATGATGCCATTGACACCCACGTAGGAATTAAATTGACGAGGGCAGGGTCCCCTAAACGCTCTTCCCACTTTGCCCGACTTGCCGGATCCAACTTTTGGAAGAGGACTTGGACGATGATGCATCCTGCGATTTGCTCCGTCGTGCCCAGTCCTTTGAGAGTACGAATATGAGGGTTGAATTTATCGGACAGCTCCCGAAGTATCCAGACGGAATCAGTCTGCACCGCCTTTAGTCCCAGGATCTCAGTAACGTGTGCCTGAAAAACCAAACGTCGATTATCAAATCTATTTTGCAGCAAATCTAAAGCAATTGCGTAGTTGCCATCCGAAATTTCCAATGAGCGAATAGTTTCCAACGCTGCGTCCCTCAGGCATGAGATGCTGCAGCTTTTCTACGTTGGTGAGGTCCGGATGACTGCCCTTTGGCGAGGTTGACGCTGCTGCCGAAAACTCCCGGAGTGATGCCGTGAGCAATGGTTGAGTGCGAAAGAAGCTGTGAGGCGCGCTTTGAAATTTCGGATCGAACCGATGACTTCAGAATTACGAGAATGTCATCAAATTTCTCACTTAAATCACTTTCAATCTCCTCTAAATCCAATTCTTCGAGCTCACTGAGCACCTTTTTAAATGATTCTTGAAGCTCATCGATCAACTCCAACCTCACATGAAGACCGGATTCGTCGCATGAAGTTAACGCCGAACTTGATAGCGAATCCACTAAACGCTCCACTCTATTAAATAAAGCCGTTGCCTTGCCCTTTAAAAATATTTTCCTATTTGCATCAGCGGTAACATCTCCAAAAGTTCCCGTAGGCATGGCTACAACAACAGTAGACGAAATGCCCGAAATTCGGCTCTAGCGGGAAGATGAGCGCAAAGCAAACGAGGGAATAACAACCCGTTACTGGCTATGTACGCTTCTATGTAAAGCTGATTTTGCGCCTTATATGTAAATTTCCGCAATCACCAACTGCTATTTAATTATAGCGCTCACTGCATTTAAGGCCTTATGATTGTTGCTCCGCCAATGCACAGCAGCCGCAATAACGAAAAAGTCAATAAATAGACTTATATGATTTGCACTTAGTATTATTTATGCACAAATCACGTCGGGGTCACCAATGTTGAGCTAATAAGCTTTTTTATTAGTTATTGCTAAATTAAAATACGAAGTTCAGGTTGCTTTAGGCTTGTTATTAGCGAGAGAGAGTACAGCAGGCGAGACGAGAATGCATTTAAAGTCGAGATCAGAATTCGTACTACCTATACAAAGGGACAGCCAGCCGAATGATGGGCCCAAGAATACAAGTACACAAACAACGAGAGAGCTAGATAGATAGAGCTACCTTTCGCGATGCAATTAATATAAGAGATCGAACTAAGACGTTAGTTGGCTGCTGCGGCTGCGTGACCCGACATACAGTTTAAGGTTTTTAAAAGGCGGGAGTAGTAAATCTTAAATCCCAACCCTACACAAGCTTTCTCAAAAAGTTCTGCGAATTCCCGCAAGCAACGACTCATCGATAACGATAAAAGTAGCGCCATTGGGAACAATCCAAATAAAATTTCAGTACAAAACTAACATCAAAATAAGAAAATTTTAATTTCCAAACCTGCTACTTCAAAATTATGTTACAGTTTTTATTTATAGGTCACGTTGGGGACTGAATCCTATGAATCACACTGCCTTAGATGTTTCAAATCATTTAAATCTTAATTTGAAAATGTTTCGAATCATTTGAATCTTACTTTGAAAATGTTTCTAAACATAAAATGTCTCGAAAACTGTTAGTTCATGCAGCGCTCTATTGCACTGAGCAAGTTACCGAAATTAGCTAAAAACCATTTAAGTTTCTCTCGCTTAGCTCGCTTATAACGGGTTTAAGATTTTAATACCAGTTTTATTTATAATAACTTTTAAGGCGATTGAATATTCAAACTCATGTCTTCAGCAATTATGTAGGCATAAACTTACCGAAATTAGCTAAAAACCATTTGCCCGTGGAACTAAAAATCGAAAACACCCTTTCAATGAAGTGCTCTTATAGCATTACAAATAGAAAAACAAGAAAGGAAGCTAACTTCGGCAAGCCGAAGCTTGTATACCCTTGCAGTTATATTTATTAAATTTAACAAGGAAGAACGCTATAGTCGAGTACCTCGACTATCAGATACCCATTACTCAGCTAAATAGATAAATAATACCACCTACCGGCGGTATACAGATTTAAGCGTTATGGGCGTTAGAGTGGGCGTGGAAAATTTTTTTTTGGACCAATGGATAGGTACTGACGAGACCAATACATTTCAGTTAAATTTGTTTATCTAGCATGAAAATTGTGGGCCTCACAGGCTTTTGCCGTTTGTGGGCGGTAAATTGGGCGTGGCAAACTTTTTTTTTGATCAATCGATAGGTATTGATGAGAACAATACAATCAGAAAACACCGAAGCTATAATTTGTTTCATATTATTTTCCCACCAATTTTCGGATCGTTCCAATGTAATATAGTCGTCCGATTTTGATAAAATTTAACTCGAAATTCAAAACTAATTAAAAAACGATATTTCCAAGCTTAGGAGGTTATATAAAAAACACCAAAGATATTGGGAAAGTTTCAGCCCGATAGCTTTAAAACTGAGAGACTAGTTTGCGTAGAAACGGACAGACAGACGGACATGGCTAGATCGACTCGTCTAGTGATGCTGATCAAGAATATATATACTTTATGGGGTCGGAAACGTCTCCTTCACTGTGTTGCAAACTTCTGGCTGAAATCAATATACCCTCTGCAAGGGTACCGAAATATTACGGTATTTTATATTTAGACGGCCGTACTTCGCGGAATACAGCAACATATACGAGGGTGGTCCGATAAGTACTGAACCTCCAAAAGAAAAACGAAAATTTTGGAAAAGTGTCGATGTATTTCTCAGCATAATCTGCTTTTAGCTCGATACACTTGACCCCGCGATGCTCGAACTTTTTAACCCGTCTGAAAAATACGTTTTCTCGAGGTTTGCAAAATAGGCCTCTGTAGCGGCGACGACCTCCTCATTCGACGCCAATTTCTGTCCAGCGAGTGACATTTTCGATGTAGTCGATGTAGATCACACCTTGTGAATCCCAAAAAACGGTGGCCATCACCTTTCCGGCCGATGGGACAGACTTCGCCTTCTTCGGAGCAGGTTCGCCGGGTGAAGTCCACTGTTTCGACTGTTCCTTGGTCTCTGGTGTGTACCAGTGGATCCATGTTTCGTCGACGGTCACGAAACGACGCAGAAACTCCTTCGGATTGCGCTTAAACAGCGACAAACACAGCTCTGAAGTGGTCTCACGGTTGCGTTTGTTGTCCGGAGTGAGCAAACGCGGCACCCATCGCGCAGACAGTTTTCTGATGCCCAAAATTTCATGTAGGACATGACCCACGCGGTCTTTTGACATGCTTACTGTCTCAGCTATCTCGCGTATCTTCAATCGGCGGTCTGCCAATACGAGATCGTGGATTTTTGTCACGTTATTCTCCGTGGTAGTCGTTTTCGGGGCACCTGGGCGTGGCTCATCAAAAACCGACGTGCGACCACGTTGAAACTCGTTAAACCAATTTTTGACGGCCGCCATCGAAGGAGAAGAGTCACCGTACACAACATCCAAGCGCTCTTTGATTTCGCTGCGCGATTTCCCTTCCAAAAACGAGAATCGAATCACAGACCGATATTGCTCTTTCTCCATTTTTCTAAAATCCACGGACACGTCCGATTCCACACGCAGTCAAAACAAAACTACGAGTCCGATTTCTGAAATTTCGACAGTAGCCGTCTACGAGACGATAGTGACGCCATCGGACGATGAGGCTAAGTACTTATCGGACTGCCCTCGTGCAAGCTAACCAACTATTTTTCTTTATTATTAAATTGCACGCGAGTTACAGTTTCTACATTGGTGTGGTATTTTTTCAAAAAGACAATTTGATTTTAGACAAAAGAAAACGCTGTAGTCGATGGCCTTGACTATTAGATATCCTTTACCCAGCTCAAGGCTGTGCGAGAGGGATGGAGACATGCTAGGAGCAAGTCTGTTTTTTCATTAACACACCTAGCCCATAGCGCCACCTAGCCTTTAGCTGATTTGCTGCATGTGGTGTGCGATCTTGATTGAATTTGCAAAATATTGATTATTATTTGATTATAGCTTTTTATTGACTGGTCCGAATTCAATCATATTTGGTATGCATTATTGATAATAGTATAGATAACAATGGGCGCCAGACGGGTTTTAGTGCTATGGTCGTTTGTGGGAGTTTCTCCCTGCTGCAAGAATCAAAGAATCTGCATGCCAAGTCCCAATGTTGTAGTTTTTATAGTTTCTGATATCTCAACGTTCATACTGACAGACGTTCAGAACGAGCAAAGGGTTTAAAGTGTCCGAACACTTTGTTTTCTTTCCTCGCTTATATGCTCGATCTGAGCTACTTAGAGTTCGAGTTCAAATTTAAAATTTTCACAGCATGTTTTCCAAATAATAAACTGTTTTTCAAAGAAAAAAAAATTGTTTTTAAAAAATGTCGATCTACATGTAATAACCACTTTAAAGACATGGCCATTATAAATATAAATGGTATTTAAAATTTTAGATCGCCCTAATAGGTAAACGCGAGCTAAGCCAGAGAAACCCAAATGGGTTCTAGCTAGTTTCGATGAGTACTTTCCGCACGTAAAGTTCAAAATGCGGTTGCATTTTTTTGTGTTGCACTGTGTTATATAAAACTACATGTTGTCAAATGTAAAAAAAAAGTCATGGCAAGCATTCTATGTGTAGCCATGTTTGGTTTTTAATGATACTATATAGAAGTAGTTTTAAAATTGTGTGATATCATTGCTATACAAATTTCAATGAAACAACCTCGTAATAACACTAAAAAAAAAACGAAATTACAGCGAACAAAGGGCAATAGGTTCCAAAAAAAATAAAAAGTGTTTCTTTTGTAGAAGCTGATCAGAAAAATCAGGGTTATTCAACTTTAACCTCAAATCCCAAAGACATGGAAGATGGTTTTGGTTGGGGACAAAATTAGTGTTAAAGTGTGCTTCAATTAAGGGAACGTTCTCTTTGTTTTGGATCAAAAAATCGATTTTTTTTTTGCAAAAATTGAAAGCCACATATCCGTAGAGTATGTGTGTGAAAGGATTTTTCGATACGATGAATAGTTTGTGAATGAGAGCGTCTCGAATACACCTGCGTCACGCGCGCTGCGTACTTTTAAAAAACTTTAAACGCGTTTTTCTCGAAACCATGTTTTCCAAAAAAATTCCGCGTCCACAGCTTCATCCTGTGAACCGATTGTCTTCATGTAAAATTTTTATGAAAGTATATGCTGTTTTATTGGGCACTAAGCTACTCCGGAAATAAACAATAATTTATTTATAATTTTTCAACGTGGTTTAACTGAAAAAAATGTACGAAAATTGAACTTTAAAATTCGAACATTCATTACGCGGTCAATTTATGGCCGCAATTTGATGCCATTAGGTTAGTGCCTTACAAAAGTATATTAACTTTAACTAATGATAACAATTTTCTATTTGAGTTGACTACAAGAGGCTGCAGGCTCGGAATTTTTGGACGATGTTTGCCGCGCGGAGGCAGACGAAAGCCGCCATTTTGCAGCCGCCATTTTGAATTTCACCATCAAATAAATTTTAAAAAAATCTTGAATAATAAACGAATTCAAAAAGCAAAACCCGAAGTTCGTACGCCTTTTCATTATCCCACAAAAAATTGACGAACTTTGCCTTCATTTCGACCAAAACAAAGAGAACGTTCCCTTAAGGAAAATTACAGAAAACTTCGATACCTGCATGTAACTAAAAAAAAGTACATAAATATTATGGGCGAGTGAAAATGGTTCGTGAAAATTCCAAAAGCTTATATTTTGGGTTCCTGTGTTATATAACTGTATATATATTTATTTCAATTTTGTAAGACTTGATGGGAGAATTCCACTGTAACTTTATAGTCCCACTAAATGGTATCGCACTTATCTTATGCATTGGAAAAAATGAATCTACTTAAAATATCTTGGACATCGAATTGCGTTGGCATCGAAATGCGGATAGTACCAGCAAATGTCCAGGTCGTTAACAAAATTACATGATCCTAGTATCTGGCACGCTTGGTTTCTTAAGAATACATACACTGCTAAAAATGATATATTACACATTTCGAAACAAAGATGGTCAGCGCTGTCGGGAGAATTCTACTGCAGCATAAGAGCATTTAAGTTACGTTGCAGTATTGTATCCTTTACAGAATTAAACACTACATTAGTATTGCGCGTATCTATGGCGGTGGTAAAATGATGGTATATCCTAGTTATGCTGCTACTGCGATGAACGCTCATAAACATTTGTAAAATGAAGTTTTGAACATCCAAAATTGAGTGTGGGTTCCCATTGAACTGTGGATAGTACCAGCGAATGTCAGTCTCAGGATCACAAACTTTCTGTTCCAGTAAGTCTGTTTTGTTCAAAAATAAAATAATTGATATTCCTTTGAATGTGTTGTTATTGACAATAGTATCGAATATATTCTTTGATTCTTCCAGACGATTTGTTTTTCTACAACGATATTTTTTAGCTTTATCCGATGTCTGTTATTTGTAAATAATTTACCTGTCTTCCGCAAGCACTTGATCGAACTCGGAACTAGATACGAGAAATATAATGGACGTTACGGAACTGTCAAAACATCTAGTCCATTTTTGACGCTGAGTCCGTTGTCCACCCACATCGACGAAGACAAATGGAATGTTCTAGTGGTATCGGAATTTTGAGTATGAATATTATTGTTTCATATAATTTCCTTACCTGTACTTTGACGCAAAACTCATAAACCCCTTTGGTAGCCTTCCGGCAATGTAATATGTCTTTATGCGTTGGTACATAATCCGGTGCAGCTAGCCGCTCTATTTCGTCCAGAAAATAGCTAACAGAATCGCTCTGAAAAACATAATGGTACAACTTTTGAACAACACATTACTTTCCACTTACAATTTGAAATTCACGCCTCCTCTCAAAAGCTCTTCTAATTCCGCGATCTTGCCACAGGCGTTGAATTTGCGGCGCATATTCTATAAACCTGGGTGACTCTAATGCATTACAATCCATCAATTTGGCATTGTTAGCATCCTGTTCTCGGCCGTCGCTTCCCCAGGCAATTTCCAGCTTTTCTCGAGCGTCCAGCAGTACTTGCATTCCTTAAATGTTTGTTTGTTAGGCCAAAATAATTTTTGGTCCTTAAAAATGACCACGTACCTCTTATAACATTTTGGTATATCACATTTTGGTATTCGCGTAGCAGTTGATAATCAAAATTAACTCCGTGAATTATACGCATTTGTTTGAGGAAAGTTGACTTGCCAGATTCCCCCGCGCCTAGGAGCAGCAGTTTTACCTAGAACCGAATTTAGTAGTATAAGGATTGTAATCTTTAACAGCTTGGCGTAATTTTAGTCTGATTAACTAAATTCAATCAGCAACATCATCAAGGCTTCGTAAAAAACTTTTGTACACATAAATTATATTATATTTATTTAAAAAATATATACCCTTGTATAATGAATTTTACAGTAGTTTGCAACGTAGTGAAAGTGACGTTTCCGAGTATATGAGTGATTCTTTGTAAAACGTATCGAGATTTTTTTATGGTCTCAAAAGGGTTTCATAGTTTTAACACGATATTATACCATTTATATAGGATTTATAAAAAAAAATCAAATAAATTTATTTGACAGAGCAAAGATATGGCGATGACTTTTTTGTTAAGTTTATGTATAGCTTCAAATTTCATGGAGTAAGAAAAAGTTTTGGCAACCTTTCAGATAAAAAAAAAATTGCATTACAGTTTTAAAGTAACTTATAGCCCAAACTTAAAAAAAAATTCAATTGCGCTTTTCTGCAAATCGGCAATTTTAATTTTTATAAAAAATTAGTATAATGTTTTATACATAACCTTGTTGAACAGTTTATATTAAATAAAAGTCAAAGCAGTCTTTTCTTGTTTTAATTTTTAAATTATGTTGTAACGAACTGTTTTCGACCGTTCTACGCACTACGCGTAGTTCTAGTTTTATTCGTAGCATCCGGCTATACCTTTTTGGAATGCTCTTTTCACGCGCTAGCACGTGTTTGATTGATTGTTGTTTCTTTTTAGTGAGTGAGTTAAAGCTGCGCAAATATGGAGCAATTATTTTGGAGAAAATACGGCATATTTTACAGAACAACAACGATAAAAGCAACAAGCCGACAATAAAATTTGTGCAGTTTATGGACTCGATACAGTTTCCATTTCACCGCACAACGATGGTTTCAACGTTTTTGTTCTGGTATATGGGTGGTCGAAGATGCGCCACGCTCCGCAAGGCCTGTCGGCGAAAACTGCGATAAAATCGCTGAATTGGTCGAAAGAGACCGGCATAGTAGCAGTCATACCATCGGTCAAGGGCTGGGCATAAGCCATCAAACCGTTATAAACCATTTGAAGAAGGTTGGAGTCACTAAGAAGCTCGAACACGAATTGACGCAAAAAAACGTCTTTGACCGTATCGACGCAAGCGAATCGCTTCTAAATCGCAACAAAATCGACCCGTTTTTGAAGCGTATGGTGACAGGCGATGAAAAGTGGGTCACTTACGACAACGTAAGGCGCAAACGGTCGTGATCGAAAGGCGGTGATGCGTCCCGGACGGCCAAGCCTGGATTGACGCCAGGAAAGTTATTCTGTGTGTTTGGTGGGATTGGCAGGAAATCATCCACTATGAGCTGCTCCCCTATGGCCAAACTCTCAATTCGGGCCTGTACTGCCAACCACTGGACCGCTTTAAGGCAGCAGAATGAATTGATCACAGATGGAACAGAGGCCGAATTGTCTTCCATCAGGACAACGCCAGGCCACACACATCTTTGGTGACGCGCCAGAAGCTCCGGGAGCTCGGATGGGAGATTCTTTTGCATCCACCGTATAGTTCGGATCTCGCACCAAGTGATTACCACCTGTTTCTGTCCATGGCGAACGAGCTTGGTAGTCTGAAGTTGGCCACAAGGGAGGCCTGTGAAAATTGGTTCTCCTCGTTGAGAACGCATCATTGAACAAAACGGCGCATATTTGACTTAAATCGCATTGTTGTAACCTATTTTATGAACAATTGAAAATTCAATAAAAATACCGCAGGACTTTATTGACAACCTAATATATTTTTAATCAGAATCACTAGCCAAATCCGTCTGACCGTCTGTCCGTTTCTAAGCAAACTAGTGTCTCAGTTTTAAAGCTACCAGTATGAAACCTTCACAAGTTTTATTTATATTGTAATAAAACCTTGAAACCCAAAAGTCTTTTTTAATTGCAGGTATTATATAAGTTGAAACCAAATTATTTTAATCCAAAAGGATGCACGTGTGTATGGTGTAACTTAAATTGATTTTTTCTTTTCAATTATTCTCACAGTTGGTATTAAAGTTATTAATTTTTCCTTAAAATACCCATTTTGTGTGGGTTGGGAAACTTTGAGCGTGTAAGTTGGCACAGCCGTTTTCCATACAAAACTGCATTAGCCTATAGAAGACGCTTTTGGCAAAGTAGATTTCTTTGAGTTGAGGGGAGTTGTGAGTCTTTAGTTATTAGTTAGTTATTTAAGTTATTATCGTAATTTGGTCAAAATACTTTCAAAAAGGACGGGATACAAGTTAAAACTAAGATATTGATTGAATTATCAAAAACCAATATTTTTAAAAGTATGAACTACTCTTGAGGTAAGAATTATTGTGTCCCAACTTATAACTTTCCATTTCCGGCACTCAAAATAATGTTCTGTTTCCCCAAAAGGAATTTTGTTTGGTTTATTTACTGTTAAGTTTCAGAAGCAAATGACAAAATGGATGGACAAAAAGAAAGTGTTCCAACTCAACGTTTATGATTCAATCGACTAAGACTGCTCAAAGGTGACCATACAGAATTAGTCCAAGCGAAAGGGAGTTAGTACGTGCTAAAATTAAAGAATTAACCGAGTATAAAGTTTTCAGACCTAGTTGATCACCATTTGCTAATCCTACAGCAAGACTTTGTGTTGATTATAGAGAAATAAATAAAAATACAGTAGCTGAGAAGTTTCCATTATCGTTGATATCAGATCAAATAGCCCAAAATTTCACTTCTCTTGACATGGTTAGCGGGTATTACCATATTTTAATGCACCCTGAATCAATGGAATATATTGCTTTTGTTAGTCCTGATGGGCGTTACGAATTTCTTTCGATGCCCTTTGGATTAAAGAACGCACCCTCAGTGTTTCAAAGAGCTGTATTGAAAGCACTTGGCAGTCTTGCTCATTCGTTTGTAATCGGTTATATAGACGGTACATTAAAAGTGTAGTCCTCTAGAACTTTTGATATATATAGTTGGTACATTAAAAGTGTAGTCCTCTAGAACTTTTGATTGGTAAAGATGCGCGTCCAATGGGATTGATGTCCAAATTCCAGAAGAGCTTGATGTAAATTATAAAGAACAAAGTCTGTTGAAACAGAAGAGTGTTTGTGAAGTCATGTGACTGCCGATGGACGAGGCTTTCTTTAGAAATGTGTGAAGCCAAGTGTTGGGCGATGGACGAGCAATAAGGTTGATGCATTCGTGGGCGATGGACAATTTAATTTGTTTGAAGATGTGTGAAGCCAATGTGTTTGGCGATGGATTTAAAAGTTGGCTAATAAAAGTCTAGTTATGTATCTTGAATTACGAATTGATGATTTGAACTCATTAATGTATAAGTTTAAAATGTTTAAATGATCTCTTGCTGGGAAATGTAAATGAAAGAAATGGTTTATAAGAGTTAAAATTACCTACACGTTAAAAATAGCAGTAAAGTTATGTTATGGAATATTACATGAATTTGAGATTATGTGGCTAAGTTTTTTTTTAAGTATTCAATAAAATTATAAAGTTGGAATGAAACTGAGATGTTGATTGTAGACACAAGGAAGTGTATATGTCAACATGGCCGTGTCGGAGAGGAAGTAATGCAGCATCTCGATAGGCATGAGACTTTAAGGTGTGACCATAAGTTGGGCTGGTAGATACTAGTTCTGGTAGAATGGGGACTCAGTTTGCGAACTGAGGCTGTGTGTGGCTTCGTACTCATTGTTAGATCTGGACTATCTCTTTTCCTTCTGGTTTTTACCGTGGCGTGAGATGGTCACGCGTGTGTATCTAAGAGACAATAATGTGCAACAAAGGCAACGAAGAATCGCTGCATCCGCCAGTACGGAACACCAGATACCAAACGATTAATCGACCAGCAATGACGACCTGCATGAAGATGACGTTAATTCTCCAACATATTTATTGATAAAACATTAAGTTTTAAAGTCAAACCAATCCGTTGACTTTCCTCTAGACGCCGAAGCAATCACTTTAAAGGTATTTGCGATTACATCCTATTTATTCGATAATTCAACTTCGTACCATTTAATAAAAATTGGTCTTATCGTTTTAAATTTCAAATTGAAAAATAATTGAAACTCAGGCAGCTTTAGTTGTTTTGACCTAATTATAATTGTCATTTTGAAATCTTTATGATTTTCAAACGTGACTGCTTAGGATAATATCTTATATGTCAGAAGTTGGGAAACCTTAAGGAAAAAGAATGGAAAACAAGAAAGTACAATATAGCATTATATTATATTCAATATTATATTCTCTTTACTGAGGAAGTCCGAGAGAGATGGAGATATGTATACAGAAAATCTGACTGTTCCCAAGAGTTTACACATTATTTGCTTATACCATTTTAATAAATGTTCAGATTTAAACCATTTTGCCTTATAGATTTGGCATTGATAATCAGAACAAAATCACATTTACAATTTTACATAACATAAAAACAAGAAAGGAGCTGAAGTTTGTTTTCCCTTGCAGCTATAATTATAAAATTTAAAAATACAAAAATAAATTCCCAATAGTATAAAATAATGTGTTAAAAAACACCGAAGCTATAATTTGTTCCATATTATTTTCCCACCAATTTTCTCATCGTTTCTATGGCAGTATATGATATAGTCGTCCGATTTTGATAAAATTTAATTCAAAATTCAAAACTAATTAAACAATGTTATTTCCAAGCTTAGAAGGTTATATGATAAAAAATTCCAAAGATATCATTAAAAACAATTTTTTTCCGATTATTTCTATGGGAGCTATAAGATATAGTTGTCCGATCCGGCTGGTTCCGGCTTATATACTACCTGCAAAAAATATAAGACTTTTGGAAAAGTTTCAGCCCGATAGCTTTAAAACTGAGAGACTAGTTTGCGTAGAAACGGACGGACAGACGGACATGGCTAGATCGACTCGTCTAGTCATGCTGATCAGGAATATATATACTTTATGGGGTCGAAAACGTCTCCTTCACTGCGTTGCAAACTTTTGACTGCAATCAGTATACCCTCTGCACGGGTATAAAAATGTTATCAAAAAGCTGATATTTGGTATGTAGCTGTATGTATGTCCTGAGCTTCTTGCGCAGCGCAAGTTGCAGGGTGCCACGTCCACTCTACAGTTTTGATGCTGGAATACAAATTTTAACTAAAATATATTGTTCTCATCAATACCTATCGATTGACCCAAAAAAAAAAGTTTGCAACTCCCACTTTAAAGCCCACAAACTTAAAAAAAATTGTAAATATGAACGTGGATATCTCGGAAACTATCAAAGAAAGAGAATTGGGATCTCAGATTTAGATTCCGTAGCCTTGTACGCAGCGCAAGTTTGTTACGCGAACATGACACATCAAGGACGTTTTATTTAAGCTGTCGCCCATTATTGTGGGACTTTACCCAATACAACAACAGGGCAAATCCGCAGAAGAGTGGAAGTGCTGGAGGAAATTCAAGAGAATCTCAGTAGGAACGGGCATGCCGAATGGGACTTCGCTCCCTACCAGCAGTAATACGATCTCTGACGAGCTCTCCATTGTGAAATCACTGGACTCCACCAAAACCAGCTACTTGGCAGGAGACGCCATTGCCAGCTATTGCCAGCGGAACATCCCCGTTCCCAACCACGCTACCACTTCATCAAGGTCCAATATTCGGTTGCAACGCCCACAGTTTTCATGCTAAACAAAAAATTTAACCGAAATGTATTTGATTCGTCATTGATTGATTTAAAAAAAGTTTGCCTCGCCTACAAACGCCCATAACGCTTTAATCTGTCTGCCGCCCTCATAACCATATGTTGAGATCGCGAGTAGGTTGCGCATTACAATTTCGCTTTGCTGCTTGTATTTCTCATCTCCCTTTTGTTCCCACTAGCTGAGTAACGGGTATCTGATAGTAGGGGCACTCGAATATAGCGATTTTATACCCTTGCAGAGGGCATATGCAGGTAGTATATAAGTCGGAACTAGCCGGATCGGACAACTACATTTAACTACAACTACAATTTAAAAAAAAAATTAACTTTAGTGTTTTTTGACATATTAACTTCTTCTCGTGGGAATATAATTCCTTTAATATTTCAGAATTTCTAATAACATTTTAAAAATATTCCATATGAATAATCAAAAAAATAAAATAGTTTTTTGTTTGAAAAATTATAACTTCGGTGTTTTGTCATATTTTTTTCTTCTCTTAGGGCTATCATTATTTAAGTATTTCAGAATTTTTAATTCAATTTTTTTTCAAATCGGATGTGTATATCATGTTTACCATTAATTAAATATTAGTATAATAATAATACCTTCGTTATTTTCGTTAAAGCATTTGTTTATTACTTCAGAATTAAGAAAAACAAGAAAGGAAGTTAGCTTCGGCAAGCCGAAGCTTGTATACCCTTGCAGCTATAATTATAATTCATATTATTTTCCCACCAATTTTCCGATCGTTCCTATGGCAGCTATATGACATAGTCGTCCGATTTTGATAAAATTAAATTCGAAATTCAGAACTAATTAAAAAATGTTATTTCCAAGCGTATGAGGTTATATGTTATAAAACACCAAACCTATAATTTGTTTCATATTATTTTCCCACCAATTTTACGATCGTTCCTTTGGCAGCTATATGATATAGTCGTCCGATTTTGATAAAATTTAATTCGAAATTCAGAACTAATTAAAAAATGTTATTTCCAAGCGTATGAGGTTATATGTTATAAAACACCAAAGCTATAATTTGTTTCATATTATTTTCCCACCAATTTTTCGAACGTACCTATGGCAGATATATGATATAGTCGTCCGATTTTGATAAACTTAAATTCAAAACTCAGAACTTATTAAAAAAATTTATTTTATGTTAAAAAACACCAAAGAAATAATATTTTAACATTTTTTTCCCGATTATTCCTATTGGAGCTATAAGATATAATGTTCGATCCGGCTGGATCCGACTTACAGGGGTGGTCAAAAGTATTTTCACAAAGCAAATGTTAAATATACTCATAATTTGAACTTACTTCTTGTTAATTTTGGCATTTTTAAACTTTTTTCCTCGACTTGAAAACTTAAAAAAATAATAGTGTTAGCAAAAATAATTTTTCAAAAATCTTTTTATTATTGGACGTTGATGCACTATGGTCAGTACAAACAAGTGGCCCTACGACACCAAGCAAAGCTTGTTACGCGCGGAGCCCATCACCGTTTTGGGCGAGTAAACATAATCGCGGACAAAGAAAAAGACAATGTAACAATAGACAATTAAAAATACAGGTCAATATACGAATAGACAAAATACATCAAGTAAAACTAATTAGTTACTAGGGAGGATAGTATTATTGATTTAAAGATAGGAAGTGAGTCAGTAGTAGATATTAGATGATATAGTCTATTATAATCATTGCAAAGTACTCTAAAAGGTTCATGCATTGCGTAATTAGAGATACAGTTATTTAATACTAAAGGAATATAGTTTCTAGTGAATCTATTTGGCACATTAAAATGCAGGCGACCCAGTAACTCGGGACTCTCTACATCACCATGAATAAGATTTCTAATAAACGTAACACCAAGCATAGTTCTACGGTTAGCTAACGATGGTAAGTTAATTAGAAGTAGTCTACTAGAGTAGGATGGTAGTATTAGGCTTGTATCCCAGTTAAGTCTCCGTAAGGCAAATATTAAGAAGATTTTTTGCACAGACTCAATCCGGTCTATATGCACCCCATATTGGGGACTCCAAACAGGAGCGCAGTACTCAAGAATTGGTCGGACTAATGAAATAAACAAGGTCTTTGTGACATAGGGATCATCGAATTCCTTTGACCACCTTTTGATAAATGCAAGCACGCCCCTGGCTTTATTTACCATAGTAGTAATGTGATCGGAAAATTTAAGTCTAGGATCCATGTAGACTCCAAGGTCGTCAGCATGCGTTATCCTATCTAACGCACAACCACTCAAAGTATACGTTGAGTAGTGGGGGCTGACACGAAAAAAGGTCATTAGTTTACACTTAGAACCATTTAAATTCAATTCATTATCCATGCACCATGTTTGAAATGCATTTAGATCCGATTGTAAAGCTAAACTTTGTGCGGGGTCATTATATTGCAGGCACAACTTAACGTCATCTGCGTACATAAGAACCCGTGACTTCGTTAAGACTAATGGAAGGTCATTTATAAATAATGTAAACAGGAGCGGACCAAGATGACTTCCTTGTGGTACACCGGAAGTAACTCGGATTAGGGATGGCAAAGAGTTTTTAAAAATGACCCTTTGAGTCCTATCATTCAAATAACTTAAAATCCACCTAAGAAAATCACCTGAAAACCCTAAAAGGTCCAATTTCCGGACTAAAATCGGGTGACTTACAGAATCAAACGCCTTACTAAAATCAGTGTAGACCACATCAGTCTGACGATTCTTTCTAAAACCTCCTATAACAAATGAAGTAAACTCCAAAAGGTTGGTTGTCGTTGACCTACGTTTTATAAATCCGTGTTGACAAGAGGAAATAAGGGACCTACAACTGTGTTGTAAATGAGGCGTAATAATGTTCTCAAAGAGCTTCGGTATAGCTGATAGCTTTGAAATACCTCTGTAATTACATGCGTTCAATTTACTCCCTTTTTTATGAAGCGGGATAACAAACGATTCCTTCCATCTGTGTGGGAAATCGGATGTTTCTAAAGACAAAGTAAACAGTTTGTGCAATGGTCTACACAAAGTCTCAGCGCAAAAGAAAGTGAGCTTTTACTTATAACAGGACAACAAATAAAGTTTGATTTAGGAATGACATATGGGTAAGACTGATCTGGAGGACTTGATGTTGAATAGGCGGTTTGAAAAAACTGTGCAAAAAGATCGGCTATGGCTTGATCAGTGCTAGCAGCCGAATTTTCAAATTTAAGTGATGATGGGTAACTAGAAGATTTACGCTTTGTGTTAACAAAATTATAAAACTGTTTTGGATCCAGTGTAAACTTGGTCTTGCAACGAGCTAAATGGTTTTTATAACACTGGGCGTTAAGCACGGTGAAATCAGACCGAGCACTTAAGTATCGGGAAAAGGCAGCTTGTGAACCTGAAGCTCTAAACTTTTTGTAGAGTCTAGACTTTACATTTTTAAGTTGTGCCAGCTCTTTGTTAAACCACGGAGGTTGGTTTGAAATTTTAGGATAATACGTAGGAACGCATGTATCAAAAACTTCGTTTAATATGTTATAAAAAATATTAACCGCTTCATTTATATTAGTACTTAAGTACAGATTGGACCAATCCGAGTAAGCTATAAGGCTATTAATGATTGGAAAGTTCGCTCTACGAAAGCAGGGGATGCGTTTAGCTATTTTTTCAGATACTTCATACACTTTTGTACCCGTGTCAATAGTCAGCTCTAGCGTTGGGTGATAAGGGTCTTCTGGTAAAGTAATTGCAGAGGTTCTAGCTATGCAGACACAATCTGGACTGGAAACAAAGCATAGATCTAGTAATCGTCCTAAGAAATTTAAAACATGATTTACTTGAGACAATGAAATATCAAGCAAACCGCCAAGAAAATCATGCTGCGTTGAAGGTAACAATATATTTGAGGTTTCGACGGTGGACCATGTCGCCCTAGGTATATTAAAGTCACCTAAAACTATTAACTGATCCCTATCTGATAGTTTACTTAAGATAAACTGGATAGCGGACAGATGATTCGCATATGTCGGGAATTCCGATGATCGCGGAATATATGAACATGTTATATATATAGAAATACCCGGAAAGGATAGTTTTATACACAGAAATTCAATGTCATTTATTTCGTCGGACGTTATTACTTCAGACGTTAATTCTGAGTCAACTGCAATTAAAATTCCACCTCCACGTCGGGACGGACGATCAAGCCTGTAAGTTGTGTACTGACTTGGAAAAACTTCGGAACTTAGAACTTCCGGTTTTAACCAGGTTTCAGTAAAAACAATAACATGGGAAGACAAGGAAAAACTATCAGTATACAATTTGGCCAACTTACTTTGTAAACCTCTTGTATTCTGATAAGAAAGCTGAAGAAAAGAATCTAGTTTATTGAGATAGATGAGGATGAAGATGTGGATGGCTCTTTAAGGGGATTTCCAACTTCCTTTGAACGAATTTTCTTTTTTTTAGCTTCGTACTCTTTAACAAAAATGCCAGCAGGCCAAAAATTGGCTGAGCACATAGTTGCAAAATGAGCACAGGGAACACCGATCTTAAAAGATGATACTTCCCTAGCATATGGAAAATTAAATCGTTCAACCTTTAGATCATCAATCTGAACTTTGTTACGGATATAGGCCGTAATGTCCAGCGATGAAAGGTCAGGATTTAGCCGAGAAACAAAAATTTGTTTCCGCTGCGGTACACAGGTGACTGTTTTAGGTACCACGCATGTGACAGGTTTTGGTACTACGGCATTTACGGCTGCACTACCAGTTTCATTCGGTACTCCGGACGTTAAGTCAACATGCGGCGTTGGAATTATTAAAGTATTGTTTATAGCAGATTTTTCGGGCGTCTCATGCGGCCAAATCTCGCGTCCTTTGCATTCGGAAACCGAATCTTTTTTAGTTTTCGATCTCAGTACCATTTGTGCGGCGGCTGAGATCGACTGCTGTGCTGCAGACCCCGGATCGCCAGAGAGAGTTACACTAGCGGCTACCGTGGGTTGTCTATCGACCGCGATCTTTTTACGCTTAGGAGAATCGGGCTCAGATAGCATACGGCTAGTGAGCTGCGACTCAAGCGCCACAAGCAGATCCGTATTTTTACGGCTGTTCCGGATTAATTCCGTAACAGTGCTTTTTGTAAGCCGCCTTATAGAGAGTGCCTGGGTTTCATAAGCAATGCATTCATCACAGTAGTAGCGCAAGCCACTTCTCATGTCGATTGCATCGCGTACCAGGCCCGAATAGCCAAGGCATTTTGCATGAAAAATATTCTCACACGAATGGCACGGAATGCTCTGTTGTCCAGCCGAAATTAACGACTTGCATTTCTTTAAATTGCAGACAGCCATTATCGCGACATTCCGAACCACAGTGCCAAGAGAATAAAGCTACGCAAGTAAAAGAGAGAGTTAGAGAGCGGGAGAGAATGAGCGGGAGTAAGTAAGCTGGGGGAGCGTAAGTTTAAACAAAGTTATAAGCGGGAGTGCTGGAGAGCGGGTAACTACCGTTTAGACACTTACCGCTCCAATTAGAAAAAATCAATAACAACAAACACTGCACAGAGATTAGACGTGCAAACTAATTTTGTTAATTTAAACACAAAACAATCACTATGCACTCGCGAAGCGAACGGATGTTGTTAGGGACATAAAAAGTTATATAGACGTATGAAAATATGAATTAAACCCCGATGGTTTATGGACAAAAAGAACCAAAATTCGGAGCGCAAGACAAAAACACGACCGTTCACTGAAAGACTTTTGATTAAATTTTATACATGGTTATATTTTTTATGATTTTTTGATTTTGGTGTGGAAATTAGAAATGTTTTAAATGTTCATAGTTTATATAGCAAAGATAAAAGCAAGTCAAGTGTATGTTTATAAAACAATCTACTTACGAAATTTCCGCTGGCGAATCTGCGAGCGACTTTGCTGGACTACTCTATATATAAAACAAGGAAGAACGCTATAGTCGAGTACGTCGACTATCAGATAACCGTTACTCAGCTAAATGGAAATATGCAAGCAGCAAAGCTAGATTAAAATGCGCCACCTGCCGGCGGTAGACAGATTTATGCGTTATGGGCGTTAGAGTGGGTGTGGCAAATCAATAGGTATTGACGAGACCAATACATTTCAGTTAAAATTTTTTATCCAGCATGAAAATTGTGGGCGTCACAGGTTTGGGCGGTTTGTGGGCGTTGAAAACTTTTGGCAAACTTTTTTTTAGGTCAATCGATAGGTATTGATGAAAACAATACATATCAGTTAAAATTTTTATTCTAGCATCAAAACTGTAGGAGCCACAGTATTGGGCGGTTTGTGGACGTTGGAGTGGGCGTGGCACTCTGCTGAAACAAACTTGCGCTGCTTAAGAAGCTCAGGAATCTGCACGCCAAATCTCAATATCCTAGCTCTTATAGTTTCTGAGATCTCAGCGTTCATCCGGACAGACAGACGGACAGACTGACACGCGGACAGACGGACATGGCTAGATCGACTCGGCTAGTGATCCTGATCAAGAATATATATACTTTATGGTGTCGGAAACGCTTCCTTCTGCCTGTTACATACTTTCCGACGAACGGCTTTATCATATTGCTGCCATAGAAACTATAAGTAATATGTGCGAGACTAGTGCACACGCACTTGATTGCGCCTCGGCAAACTTGGCCAGCCAAGACTTTACATATGTTTTTATGAATACAAATAATAATGTAAAAAGTGTAGTTAATTTAATTTGAAGTGAAGGCAAATATTGGCAAACATACGCATACCTTCGAAGTTGCGACTGGTAATGACGCTACAGTACAGGTCATGATTTTAGATTCGATTAAATAAATACATCTACATTAAACATAAACGTATCAGTATCAGTCAGTCATGCCCTTTAAAACAGGCTCCGTACTTTAAACCATATTACTAGTGCGACTTTGTTTCGCCTTAGTTCATGGGTGGGTGTTGTTGGGTTTGGAAATTTGTTTGGAGCAAATAAGTTGAATTTTATCGAATCAATGTTAAGTCAACGAGGAAAATAAAAGCGAAAAATCATTCCAAACGAAAATTGGACGAATATCGTGCTTCCTAGATTGCTTAGTTGGTTTATATACCATATTTTAGACACAACGGTTTCCATAAAAACATTTCACACTATGGCAATGGCATAACTACAATGTCAAGGTGAACGTGATCAAATCTACCGCTTGACACCACTTTTCTGATGAGAGGTGGTTGTGTGCATGGATCTTAGAACGCTGGCAAGGTAGACAAACTCTGCACCATTTGAGGACATCTTCTGGACATCCTCTACATGCTGCAGCAGTGCAACCCTCATCTTTCCACAAAGGACTGGAAAGTCGTTAAGGTGGAGCAACACGAGGGTGACATAAACAATGCGCTTCTGGTGCTGAACAAAGATTCAGTTGCCCAAATAGAGGTTGCTCGCGGGGTGCTGAATGACGGCTTCAGTTGTAGGCGCCTGTTGATCCGGATGACGGGTACTCCACTGATACGTCACTGAGCAGAGTAATGCGAGTGCGGCGATAGACGACATCGATGAGGGCGACATCACGGTGGCACAGGGCTCTACTCCGGACGTCACTGCGACTGCTGCAGATAAACCTCCACCACAGCAAAGCAGCGTCTGCTGACCTGTTAGGCCTAGAAGTACAGTCTGGCTCCAATAGACTGCTTTCGGCCGACATGGCCATTAGGGTAGGGTAGTATAAAATGAACGCTCTCAAATCACAAGATTATAGGAACAACATAATCACTTGATACACCTCCGCCAGTCAACTTCGCAAACCAAAGGCAAACTAACTGGCTCTTGGGGTATGAAAAAACCACCTGGTGGAGCCAACAGCTATCGATTCTCAGAACCAGCTGCAGAGCCCTGTTTAACAGAGCGAGAGCGAGGACACAAAGTAGCCAAACTACAAACGGGAACTAGCTTACAAAAAAGCCATAAGAGCAAAGTGAATTGCGTGGCAGACCTTCTGCTCAGATTTAGAGTTGGCAGTTGCACAATTATCAGCCTTATGGAAAAGCCTCTCAGACCACGGCAATGGGGTTCAAATCAATAAGTCTGACATCATTCTCTCTTCACAAATAAGTTTAAAATCGCACAACTTAACCTTAAGTAAAGAACTGCAATATCTCTTTTAGTGATCACGATAGATACTTAGGGTTGGTATAAGACATGCGCCTAAAATAGACTTTGAACAGCTAAGAAAGTAAAAAGAAAGCGACCATCGCCCTTTACTCAATTGCAAGTGGATTGGGATAGGCAATACCTCCACGAATCGTTAATGTATCTCGGCACCACGGATCTCTGTACAACATTTGTGTACAAATGGGTCTTGGATGGAATGGGAGCAATGCCGACCGGGTTCTACGAACGCAATCTGATTCTATACCGACGGCTCTAAATTAGAAGGGCACGTTGTCAAAGGCGCGTATTCCAAGCAATTAAAGATCAGGAAGTCTTTTAGATTTCCGAACCGCTAGCGTCTTCCTAGCGGAGGCCTACGCTATAATAAAAGCACTCACCTGTCTGAGCTACATATACGTCCAGAAATAAACACTTTAATATCTTTAGTGATAGCAAAGCGGCTATCAATTCGATTTACTCGACAAACAAAAACTCTCAAACAATAGCGAATTGTCGCAAATCTCTTCACGAGTTGGCTAGGCAGTTTACTATCGGCCGGCCATGACGTACCTTTCATGTGTAGTCATTCATACACATGAAAGGTACGTCATTTAGCTAAACTTTGATCATCGGTGAAACTTTACAAGGCCGTTTATTATCGCCGACGTACCACAGCACATTATTGAGGCTGGCTTTTTGTGGAAAGTCTGGTTCGATGCATATAGTGTCAAATAACCAGCGTTCTTGGCATCACGGATACCACAGATCCTGAATCAGCGAATGTTATATGTGCGGAAGCGAATGTGATATGTGAGATCGGTGACGTGTAGGCGCTGCTCCTGAGGAACAGCAGGATGAGCTGCAGGCTCGCTGGTTACATACGTGCTACCGACGACTATGCGTGTTAGGCGACTGCTTCTTTAGCTTAACGACGAGAAGCGGGAGCGTGGTGGGCGGCACCTTTGGGCGTAATCTCAAAATCGCTCGTGATAGAAACAGGCCCGAGGTTGTTTCCAGGTTGTACGTGGTTACGCGGAGACGTTTGACATCTTTTTGCAGTACGTCAAACTTTTGAAACAGCGAACGCAAGTTATCGTTGATGTTTTTGCAAGGGTCTTCGGCGGAAGCTGCACAAACAGATGGGTTCGTAGTAGTCGTACTAATCGTGCTGATGGCAAAAGTAGCGTCGTGGCTTACTGCTTCGAGCATCTTGTCTGCGATCTTAGCGACCTTATCCAAATCGGCTTGATCCCAGGCTGTAAGGGTAAGGCGAGTTGATGCCGGCATCTCTGCCAGAAAAAGAGTGAGAATAATGTTCTCGCTGACCGGGTCCTGCTAGACGTCGCATGTTGGCCAGGATCTTTTAAACTGGACGCACCTCCACCCTGCAGAAGTCGGCGCAGTTTGGATTCTGGAGATTCCGCAAATTTTTATAGGAAGCGATTTTGTATGCTACGTAGTTGCTTTCGTTGGGTGGTACTATGACATTAATCACCTTTTCTGTTATGTATCCGTGTTAATTATTTCTCTTCGTATACAACGTTTTATAGCCATTCGGTTGGCTGATCAACGTTAAATAAATAAATATGTTAAAATGACTAAATCATGGCATAGTTGAGTTTTGGTATATAAAAATGTTGGCAAGTGGACTGTCGTACGTGTGCATGTACGAGTAGTCTCATCCCGGTTAGCAGGGATGTTTGTTAAAAGTGCCTCAGGGCAATCAGCATTGGAATCCGACATGTTGTATGGAAAACCGGCTGAATCGCTTTCTTCGTCGAAATATGAGCGTCAAATAAAGTTTATAATGTTCTCACTTGACGGGGTCACCACTATGGCGAAGTATATTTGCTATTAAAGTTTATTGAGACTAAGAAATACAAATATGGTTAATGTTATTAAAACACTTGTGTCGTTCGCTGATTCTCGCCGAAGTCGCGTGGAGGGTTGCCACCCATTTTTACACAGTGAGTTTGGCAAGTTTCTGTTGGCGCTGCTACAATATGTGGTTGCCACACAGACCCCGCAACAGTGTCACCTAGCGTCAATTCCTTTATTTGCTTATACCTTTTTAATAGATAGTCCGATTTGAACTATTTTTGGCATGGTATCCCACTTACAAAACTTTACAAAATCTTTAAAAATGTGGGTGCTAGACAGGTTTTAGCGTTATGAGAGGGCGTGGCACTCCAATGAAACAATCTTACGCTGCGCATTCTTGCTCTTAAAGTTTCCGGAATCCCAGCATTCATACGGACAGACAGACGGACATAACTAGAGCGATTCGGCTAGCGATCTTCAACAAGAATGTATATACTTTATAGGGTCGAAAACCATTTCTTCTACCTGATACATTATTTCCGATTGATCTTATATATCCTTTTTGTCTACGAGAGTAGCGACCGACTTTGGCGTCACTAGACTCCAAAATCTTTTCTTGGGGATATTGTTGGGGATATTGTTGTAAGTTTCCGGAATCCCAGCGTTCATACGGACAGACAGACGGACATAACTAAACGAAAACGATTTCTTCTACCTGATACATTATTTCCGATTGACCTTATATATCCTTTTACTCTACGAGAGTAACAACCGATTTTGACGTCACTAGACTCCAAAATCTTTTTTTGGGGGTATTGTTGTGTTACTCGCCCAAAAAAATTTCAAGAGCTGTTTTTTATATCGGTTTTGCATTAAAAACATTGTTTAATAACATTTATGCAAAGATTTTCTGTGTTTTAGTTCTGAAGCCTATAAGGTCCATTACCCCATTTAGACTCTATCTGATTTGCTTTTTTTTATAATCGTGGTAAAGCTTCCAAAATAAATGAATTTTGTATTGGGTAAAATATAGGAACAGGCCCATATCATTATAATAGTTCCACTAGTATTGTTTTATGCAAATGTGAATTGGAATTTTTAATTTTCGTATGTGAATTTGAAGGCATTTTTATTCAAACCTAAAAAAGTTTCAGCCGCCAGAACATAAAATTTATGTTGCTCTTATTGTGGGCCTTATTTAAGACCCGTTCTACAAATCCACCCATGCTTTGCAGTCTAGGAAGATTTTTTGATCGTCAGGTGCAAACTTTTTGATTATGTACTTTTCATGTACCCACAAATATTAAAAATTGAATCGGGACCTACTTTCTTTACTGCACCTGAACTCTTTGCAGTTATGGGGTCATTGCGGCTTTTCTACTTTGTCTTAATCTTTTGGGTTCTTGTTTTAGGTCACTACTAGTTATTACTTTTAAGAACTCGACGATTCAAAGTAACATCTTTTGCATTGTATTCAGAAATTAGCTTTTTGTGCTAGGAACACTATTTTATTAATTATTTTACCAAATAACTTAATTGTAATTATTCCTTATACAGCAAACCAATAGAACAACAAAAAGCTCTGAACAACTAAAGTTTTAATGCAGGTACAGTTAATGGAGCTATTTTTGTTGCCGCAGTTTTGCGACAGATATTGTAAAATATGGCCATTTTACAGCACACAGAAAAACTGCCTACACAATGGTGCTATTTTTTTTGCCGCAACTGTATAAATGTATATAATGGGAACCTATCGGTGCTCATATTAAGGCCAAAAAATTACATCGAACATTACGGTGATTAAGAATTTGTTAAAAAGTTTCTGCTTGTGCTAGACAAGACACTATTTGTTTTGTGAAAGATTGGCGAGAAACTTTGATCCAAAGTAAAGATGTAAGTGTATTTTTTTGGTTTAACATATTCCATGTAATCCAAATCAACTATTTAAGGGAAACGACCATTTACTCATGGGTTAAACATGTCATATCACGCGAGGGTCAGTCTTTTTATAACTGTAGGCTATTTTTGTGGTGTTTGCGTGGCCACAGCCTTTACAGTTATTAAGGAGATTTCTTTCCGTATAGCACTCATCAAAACAGTTCATTAATTTCCCGCTCTCTGATGATCTTTAAGAAAATGTTGAGATTTATAGGATATCCAAGTTCCCAATGGTCTTCTGCTCTGGAACCAGTTTTACGAGAATTGTCTTTTGCTCATAGTATAATTTTTCCACGAAATTTCTTTTCCGCAGAAATTGTTTTAATATTTTTTAAAATTTTGTTTAAGCTATCAGCTGATATTATGACTGCTTTATGGTAATTTTCGTTAATTTTTCCATACATTTTTGACAATTAGCTAGCTCTTCTATTGTGGGGTTGCAACCTAGTCGCAACGTGTTATATCTTTCACTCGGAGTTATAAATGACGAACGAAAAAAAGAAAACCGAACTGCCGCCTAATAAAATGTATTTTAAAATAATACTTTGCAGGACAGACGAGAAAACGGCACTGAATGTTAAAATACTACTGAACAAGACTGCGTTAAAATTGTGTAGTTACCTTAAAAAGGCCATTGGCTATACAATTTATAAATTAAAGTATCGGGGTGCCACAGAAATCGCAGATCGCTCATTCAGTGTAAGTTTCTTATGCGCATGTATGTATGTACATTTTACACGATATACCGCTGAACTGATTTCAGTAGCATTCCTGTACACCCCTGCACGAAATAACTTTTGGGCCAATATAACATATTGTGATTAGGGGCCGTCCATAAACCACGTGGACAGTTTTGGGGGGATGGGGGGTTCGTCAAAAGTCCACGATTTTCCACGAGGGGGGGAGGGGGGTTTGAGGTAAATGTCCACGTGGACATAGTAAAAATTTAATTTTAACCTTTATGTTATTTATTCCACTTTTAAATTTACTATTAAACTTCTATGTACACTCATGGACAATATAATAGGTGTGCTTTTTTTTCATTTTTAACTTTTTATTTCTAATTCTTATCATCTCTAATCTCAACAAAACAAACTTTTTTTAAAACTTATGTTAATTGTCTTTAAACAAAAAGTAGCAAAGGTTTCACAAACCTTTTCATAAACAACTAAATTAAATATTTCCTTAAATCCTCAAATTTTGGCTGGACACAAGATAAATGTTTAAATTAAATCAATATTTCACTATGTTTGATCTCTTTTTATATTAAACTAAGTATCGGGCAGCTAATAGCCGGTATATCCGCCATTATTTTGCAGGACTTTCTCCATTCGTCTTGGCATGGAGGATATAAGCTTGCGACATGTGCCAATTGGAATATTGTACCATGCTCTTTGGACAATATCCCAAAGTTGACTTTTATTTTGACATAAAGTCTTTCCCACGTCTCTTTTGAGTTCACCCCAGAGATTTTTGATGGGATTAAGGTCCGGGGATTGACTTGGCCACTCAAGAACATCCACATTTTGCTCTCGGAACCAATCCTTTACTACTCCAGAGGCGTGCTTCGGGTCATTATCCTGCTGGAACTTCCATAAAAGTGGCATATCATACTCGGATTATGGTAGCATCATCGTCTCCAATATATCTTTGTAAACAAATCTGACCATTATTCCGTCAATGCGATGAATCGGACCAACACAATACCATGAAAAGCGGCCCCATACCATTAGGCTACCACCTCCATGTTTCACAGTCTTATATGTGTATTTAGGATCAAATTCTTTGCCAATCGGACGACGAACATTCCTTTTGGCATCATTTCCAAATAAATTTATTTTGGTTTCATTACTCCAGAGGATATTACGTCATTTTTTCTCACCCTCTGGTCCGCACCAGGTTCTACGATCTAATGAAAATTTTTTACTCATCTGTAAATTTTCCGACCGAAGCAAAGGAACCCTGCGAGCAATCCTACCTGGTAGGTTTGCTATTGCCAATCGTCGCCTAACGGTCCGTGATGACACAATATTCCCAATTTCATTGGCAATCGTCCTGGAAGACTTGAACGGGATTGGTTCCGAGAGCAAAATGTGGATGTTCTTGAGTGGCCAAGTCAATCCCCGGACCTTAATCCCATCAAAAATCTCTGGGGTGAACTCAAAAGAGAGGTGGGAAAGACTTTATGTCAAAATAAAAGTCAACTTTGGGATATTGTCCAAAGAGCATGGTACAATATTCCAATTGGCACATGTCGCAAGCTAATATCCTCCATGCCAAGACGAATGGAGAAAGTCCTGCAAAATAATGGCGGATATACCGGCTATTAGCTGCCAGATACTTAGTTTAATATAAAAAAAGACCAAACATAGTGAAATATTGATTTAATTTAAACATTTATCTTTGTACACCTATTATTGTGTCCAGCCAAAATTTGAGGATTTAAGGAAATATTTAATTTAGTTGTTTATGATAGGGTTTGTGAAACCTTTGCTACTTTTTGTTTAAAGACAATTAATATAAGTTTTGAAAAAAGTTTGTTTTGTTGAGATTGGAGATGATAAGAATTAGAAATAAAAAGTTAAAAATGAAAAAAAAACACACCTATTATATTGTCCATGAGTGTATTTATTTACCATTTTTAAAAATCTCTAGATATCATTTTTAATATTTTTAATCATTTTTAATAAGAAAAAAAAATGTTCAATGAAAAAGTTCTCGTGGACAAAATGGGAAGGGGGGGGGGGGGGGGGGGGGGGGTTAGTTAAAAATCCACGATTGTCCACGAGGGGGGAGGGGGGTTAAAAAAGTGCTGAAAATTTGTCCACGTGGTTTATGGACGGCCCCTTACTCTCCCTTCGTGATTTATATGAAGCTGTCACAATGATACTGTTACTGTCATCCCAAAGCAATATCTTCCTAAATGTCTTACACTGATGGGAACCTTTTAGTATCCTTTTACATAAGCTGGCATCTTGTTTTAAGTTTTTAAAGAATCTTATGATCCGTGTAAATAGGGGGCTTAAAATCACATATAATAAAGATAACTTAAATAACGTAAAGTCCGATCGGGTTAATATAAATTTCTGTGTTACACAAACTAAGAACTAACTAAAACTAATCGTAAAGTTAAAAGAGGATTAAACTATTTGTTACAATGGTATAAGGGCAGTATTATCGTATGCGTATTAAACTTAAAGTTAGTTTTAATAAGTATTAAAATGCAGTGTTTAAACTCAGTTTTGTTTAGCAAGCAGACGAAAAAAATCTTAGTTTAAAAACTATTTAAGGCAAAAAAAAAGATTTTGAACCTGGGAAAGGTTTTCCCGTTAACCTTCTGGCTTACCTGTCGTCGAAATGTGTGCTTCTCCTTCTTCAGAAATCTATCAATCTCTTTCGACTTGTATCGTTGCTCCAATTCCTCAGGCGTACTTCTTAGCCTTACCAGATAAGTGAGAAAGTTACCGAAACATTGAAAGCAAGCAAAGCGCGAGGTCTGAAGGCGACTGCCCTGGAGTCGCAGATGCTCCGCTCTGTCCGAAATTAACCCTCCAGTAGATGTGGTCGCTTGTGCTTGTCCCGTTGCCGCTCCCAACTGCGGATAATGCTCTTCCATAAGATGGGCTAGAGTACTACTGAGCGTGTTACTGTCGATGCTTGTATTGGGGATGCTTCCGGGCTTTAACTTGGTTAGAGTAATGCCAGACATCACTGTCTAGCCACGCCTGATGTTCAAACTTTCTATACACATACACCAATGCGTCAAACTCTCGCACACTGACGGAACTAACTGCAGTTGTAGACCTTTTCGTTGTTTATTACCCAACGCATGTAGTCGTAAAATATCATGATCAGAAGATTTATCTCAGTAAATTACTAATTTGGTGGTAATGTTGCCATCTCCAAGCCGCTGCCGGATTATTAGCACTTATTAGTCTGTGTGCATGGCATCTCAAGCATAAAATTAACACTGCAGAGTTAAATAGTTTATGAATACTTCAAACTACTGCTAATGGGAAGATATAAGTGATAATAAATAATATATAAGTGGTGGCATTTTTCAGGCTTTTTGTTAGCAAATAATTCGCAGAAATCAAAGTGTCGATTTTGTATTGGCTAGTGATGGCAACTGCGGTATAAATCATTCAAATATTACTGTTTTGTATAAAGGCTGTTCAGAATGCAGCGCATATGCATCACCGATCGTTAAAAGCAATGGGTCCTTATCAACCGATTCAACGCTGTATGGACTTCGCATTGTTTCACATCTAAAGCCTAGTACTCACATCGACGAAAATAGCGAGCTAACCATAGGAGTGAGCGAGAGGCAGATAAGCGGCTAACGCTTTTCGTCGGGTCTGTTGTTCAGCGCAGTACTCAGATGAGCTAAGGAAATACCAGAAAAAATACCAGATTTCGAGAGTGAATTTTCGATGAACGCCGTTAGCCGCGGTCCAAAGAATAAGAAATTTAATCTTTGGAGGTATTTGTGCAGAAGTGGTGGGGAATTTAAAAATGAAAAATGGAAGAAAAACACCAAAAACGGCTAAAGGAGGTCAGTGCAGATGAAAAAGGACGCCTAATCCAAGCTGTTGCCAATTATTGTGGGACTTGACCGACAGGAAGCAAAACCACAACGGGGCAAATCCGCAGAATAGTTCAAGTGCTGGGGGAGATCTACTAGAGAACTCCAGTGGGAAGGAACATGGGACATCGCTCGATCTCCGACGAGCTGTCCGCTAAAGCGGAGATGGTGGAGAAGCATACGTGGGACGAGAAGGAAGCCTTAAACTTCTAATTTACATAAATTCAAACATTCGTTTAACATTTCATTTATTTTTATTATCATTTCTTTGTGCACCAGCAGACTCTTCTTTTTTATATTGCTCCAATTGATTTGTTTTCCGTTTGGCAACTAGCCCAGCTGCTTGACAGTAAGATCATGCGGCATGCATTGCGGGTAAGCTTTGAAACTTCGGTCACTCTTCAAAGAATACGATTTTTCGACTAGTGAAACTCTGTGCCGATCTAAGTACTAGGCTTAATAATTTTAAGCCAGCTGTTTCCGGACGAAAAAATACCCTTCAGTTCCAATAAAAAAGTTTCACTTGTGAATCACCTTGTGAATCCCGCGGGACATGTCCTCTTGCACAAGTGAAGAACAAGTGACGCTCCATATAGAAAATTGTATGGGATGTCCGCATTTTCACAAGTGAAAATTCAAATGAAAATTTTTCGAAGTCCCACGGGATATCACTTGTTCCTTATACTCATTTTTCGTATGGCCTGTCACGTGCCGGTGACACGTCCCAAGTGAAATCACTTGTGAAAATCAAATTTTTTCCATGAGTTTTCACTTATGAAATCACTTGCAAGTGACACGTCCCAAGTGAAATCACTTGTGAAAATCAGAATTTTTCCCATGAGTTTTTACTTATAGAATTTAAAATACATAAATTTGTATATACTTTTAAATATATTTTAATTAAATAATGTTATTTAGGTTTTCTGTTAAAGGACAATTATTGTTAGTAAGCCTAATTTTATGTTACGTTAATTTGCTTTTTACATTGGTCATCGCCTTCCTTAAACCTTTGTCCGGGTCCTCCGAGTCCTTGGCCAACGCTCCTGATAAAAAATTATGGTCATATGCTTAAAAAATTCGTTTTATTTGTTCATTTGCATATCTACCTTTTAGAGCTGTGTTTCACCCTTTGCAGGATTTTTATTGGCGCAAAACATTTCATCATCCACTTTCGGCTAACGGAACCCATTGAATACCTTAATACTTTAAACTAAGATCAAGGCACAACATCTTCAACTTAATGTAACACTTACCTGACTTTATTATTTTCACTTAAAAAAACGAAAGAAGTAAATCCTGCTGCGCACAATTTAAATGGCTTGCTTTCCTTTCAATAACTCAAACAGAATGAACCAAGTATTCCTCTCACCCCTTTACATGATTTCTTTTAATTTCTCTTCGCTGTTAACGCGTGCCACTGCACCTATACCCTTTCTAAAGCGAAAAATATCCGACTACATAATTTTTACTTTTTTGAGTAAAAAATACAAAATGAATTCTTTAAAAATGGTACTATTAAAATGTTTTAAATAAATTTTAACTTCTATAACTTAGTTAAAAAATTATATTGTAATATTAATGTATAATACGTAAGCATAATATTAAAAGTAAATTCAATTTATTTAATTTTACTATAATCAAATAATGTACTTTTATAAAACAATATTAGTTGTTTTTTTTCGATACACAATAATGCTCCTAAAATATTAGGGCATTCACATGTCGCTGCGCAACGAAAATTTTTCCGCCGAAACATTAGTCGCTAGCCGGACATAACGGAGAGACTCAAAAGAAATAACGGACCTGCCGAAATTTGTCTCTGAGAGCGCCGAGTGTAGGCAGATTATAAGACAAAGAAAGAGAGGGAAGCTCTGAATATCTGCCTCTATTTGTTGCACGATCGTTTTCGTAGGCAGTCTTCTACACTGCGCCGACTTCTCTGCTGACGTCAACAGCGGCACATCGTTTTAGGCACAAAAAAAAAACATAAAAGCTTTTTGCCTTGAGCCATGTCACCGCGTCCCTACTGCAGAACTGAAGGGTACATACCATTGCATACTATTGAAGAATACGATGAGCTCTACCTTAATATCATATTCACACAGAGAGGGTTTCCGCTCAACGACCAAAATACGCTTCGGCGACTTTCTTTCATAAGAAATTCACGCTCTAGAAAGGGACGGAAAAAGGTTGCTATAACTCGATGAATCGAAAATTCTGACCGCACACGTTTTTTTTCAACTGCAAGAGCGCCGTTTCTAGAAACATTTTGTTGGTGCAGGCCCTAGGAGCCTTCCAACGGTTGGAACTCAGCAATTTATCTCATCTTGAAAATAAATATTGCCATGGTTTTTTTTAAGAAATGGGCAACCTCTAGCTTATGTCCTTCATGGCATGACCTGGCACCTGTTGCACTAAAGCGTACATTATTTATCTTAAGAAAAAGGCATTTGAAGGCGCGTCAACCTTCCAAAATTTTTGCTTAAATGGGGAAGGTGTTATAAATGCCTAAAAGTGTCCAAAGGGTTCAAGCTTGTGATAATTATTGGGGCGTCAATAATGGCCCAATATAGTCCCTATTTAATTATCACTACGCTTGCCAGAATTTAAATTTAATTATTGATTAATTTGCTAATCTTAATAAAACAGTAATGTGGCGCTGATAACATTCCACATGCTAGCGTTTAAATTGTATTCAGTTTTCCGTTGTTATCCATTTTTTTCGGAGCGACTGAATTTGCACGTCTACCTTTGCATACGGTTTGCTTATGTCAAACAGCTTTTCGCTTCAGCGATTGTCTATGTGAACAATAATCCGCTTAAAATTGCTACATCGATTTCAAGCGGCTGTGTCCTCTTTTTTTTATAGCCTCTTTAATATTAACCGTCTCTTTTTGGCTCATGTACTTCTGTGGAATGATATTTTTTAAAGTAAATAATTATCTTTGTTGCTCAAGCAAAGTGGTACTTTTTTTAGTAATTTGAAATCGAAAAAAATACTGGATTAAATCATGTGACCAAACACTTGCATATATCGACTTAGTCCTTTTTACTTAAATTTAATTTGGATGGATCATTATTTGCATACAGCATTATTTTTCTGGGGTGCTGAATAGGGATACAATGTTTAAAGCTTCCTTTTCGTCTCGCGGATGCTTCGCCATTTTCTCCATGCCATGTACGGTCCAGCTCTGGTTCCCAATATTCCAACATGGGCCTTGAGAGAATGGGTGCCAGGAAGTCGTTCAGCACCATGGCAATGGCCTGTAATGGCTCGTCCAGCTATGCGGATGGACTTTATTTCATCCTCCCTATAGAAGCCAACGCTTCTTCCAGCACCGCTTTAGCTGTCTGATAGCTGGTGGTGGTGGAGTCCAGATTCTCCCCAAAGCAGAGCTCGTCGGAGATCGTATTACTGGTAGCCACATATCCGTAGAGTATGTGTGTGAAAGGATTTTTCGATACGATGAATAGTTTGTGAATGAGAGCGTCTCGAATACACCTGCGTCACGCGCGCTGCGGGACGCTACGGTGCTGATTCATGGCGCGGTGAGAAATGGCTTTCTATTCACCGAAACACGAATGAGGGTCGGTATTATCGTGTATTAGTGGTACATAGAAATGTATTTAGATGGCAGCACCTACAAGAAATAGCAGATGTTCCGAAAAATCTCTAACTTGCAACTGTAAATCGCCGAGTTCGCTCACGTTTGTTGTTTTTCTGTCGCGAAATATTTGTCACTAATTTCGTACGAAATGCCGAAAACAAAGGGGTCACTTTCGCGGGTTCGCAAAAGGAAATTCCAAGGGAATCAATTTTCGGGGGAAGCAAGTGCGGATCATGTCAGTTCGTCGGCGAAAAAACTAAAAGACATGGGCTTTGACGATATCGAAATCGACGCAAGCACTAGTTACGTTATTTGCAACTTCTTAATGGTTTTCAACGCGTTGAGTGAATTCCTGGTGTGCAAATCTTGTTCTGGTGCAGTGAAGTTTGGACGCACGGCAGGACCTGGTGTTGGATTCAAACTTATTGTAGATTGTTCGTGTGAAAAGCGCCAAATTTTATCGTCTCCGATGTCGCAAAACGTTTACGAGATCAACCGACGACTTTTATTCGCTTTTCGCGTTTTCGGGTGCGGATTGCAAACTGTAAAAACGTTTTGCTCTTTACTTGACATAAAACACTCGTTCAGTAACAGTCAGTATTATAACTTCCTGGACAATTTGAACGCCGCTTCGAAGGTCGTCTTTGACATCGTCCGGAGGAAAGCCGCGAAAGAAGAAATCGGAGCTAACTCCGCAGCTGGGAACGAGCCGACGCACCTGTCTGTTTCTGGGGACGGATCTTGGAAAAAGCGGGGATTTTCTTCGTTATTTGGTCTCGTTTCCCTTATCGGCAAGTACTCTGGCAAGATTTTGGACGTGATTGTAAAATCATCTTATTGCCAAGCTTGCTACAATTGGGCATCGAAAATAGGTACCCCGGAGTATGAAGATCATGTTGACGATTGTGCGGCGAATCACAGTGAAAGTGCGGGCAAAATGGAGGTGGACGGGGTGCGCGAAATGTTTGAAAACTCGGAAAGCCTTCTGGGGGTAAAATATAAATATTATATTGGCGACGGAGATACGAAAACCTTCAAGGCTCTGGCTGACATGAACCCATACGATGATTGCCCAGTGGCGAAGAAAGAGTGCGTAGGTCATGTCCAAAAGCGCATGGGAAGTCGTCTCCGCAAGCTGAAGAAGGACACAAAGGGGCTTGGGGGGAAGGGGGCTGGAAAACTAACCGATAAACTCATCACAGAATTGACCCTTTTTTACGGGTTGGCGATAAGAGGCAACGCGGATTCATCGTCGCGTATGAAGGATGCAATCTGGGCAACTTATTATCATAAGTGTTCCACCGACGACCAACCTCAACATCATTTGTGCCCCGAAGGAAGTGAGAGCTGGTGCAATTGGCAAGTCGCTAAGGCGGAAGGAAAGCTCGAGACCTTCAAACATAAACCTCCGCTCGCAGAAATTGTTGCTGACGCCATCAAGCCGATCTACGAGGCTCTGTCCAACCCGGACCTGGAACGTTGTGTTGGAGCAAACACACAAAATTCCAATGAGTCGTTTAATGCTATAGTTTGGAGAATGGCGCCAAAGCATTTGCATTGTGGGAGCCACGTGATTGAAATTTGTACCTACATCGCAGCCTGAATTTTTAATGAGGGACGATCAGCTTTGCTGAAGATAATGAACGTCATGGAAATCAGTGTTGGGCAGGAGGCCAGCCGATACTCCCACAAATAATAATTCTTGACGCCGAACGTCAAATTTCATCCACTGTTAGAGAAGCCCGCCTCGCAAATCGTCTGCAGGAAAAGCAGAACCAGAAGCAGTTCGAACTTGAAGAAGGAATCCTCTATGGCCCAGGGATATGCGACTAAAATCCTGATGTAAGTAAAATGCAGCAATATTCTTTTTTTTTGCAGCAATAAACTTTTTTTTCGAGTTTTCGCCAACGCCGAACGTTGATTTTCGGTAAAATCAACGTTCGGCTTTTGCGAAAACTCGAAAAAAAAGTTTTCGTCACAAATTTCCGGAAAAAAAGTTTTTTAAGTCCACTGTACTGTATTTGTGATCTTTTATTAAAAAAGTAATGATTAATACGCGTCCACTAACCACGAAAACTAAAGAAACAGACGTTTTCATGTAAATTAGAAAATGCAAATTTTTTTAAATCCGCCATATTGGGTCCGCCATTTTGAATTTTGACATTTTGACTTCAAATTCGTGTTCAGCGACCCTGAAAACCTATAAGATCGAATGGTGGCCGTAATAACTAATCAAACAAAAAAGTTATTCTAAGTCATACTTTTAAAAAACTTTAAACGCGTTTTTCTCGAAACCATGTTTTTCAAAAAAATTCCTCGTCCACAGCTTCACCCTGTGAACCGATATGCTTCATGTAAAATTTTTATGAAAGTATATGCTTTTTATTGGTCACTAAGCTACTCCGGAAATAAACAATAATTTATTTATAATTTTTCAACGTGGTTTAACTGAAAAAAAATGTACGGAAATCGAACTTTAAAATTCGAACATTCATTACGCGGTCAATTTATGGCCGCAATTTGATGCCATTAGGTTAGTGCCTTACAAAAGTATATTAACTTTAACTAATGATAACAATTTTCTATTTCAGTTGACTACAAGAGGCTGCAGGCTCGGAATTTTTGGACGATGTTTGCCGCGCGGAGGCAGACGAAAGCCGCCATTTTGCAGCCGCCATTTTGAATTTCACCATCAAATTACTTTTAAAAAATCTTCAATAATAAACGAATTCAAAAAGCAAAACCCGAAGTTCGTACGCCTTTTCATTATCCCACAAAAAATTGACGAACTTTGCCTTCATTTCGACCAAAACAAAGAGAACGTTCCCTTAAGAACAGCGCTAAAAAGCAGACCCGACGACGAAGAGTTGGCTGGTGCACAAAGAAATTAAAACTAAAAGCTTCCTTCTCGTCCCAAGGATACTTCGCCTTCTTTCCCGCCCCATCTGCAGTCTAGTTCCGAATCCAAAGTCGGATTGGGAACGGGGTTGTTCCGCTGATGCTGCATGAAGTCGCCCAGCATCCTGGCAATAGTAATGGCTCCTCCAGCTGGCCCTTTGCGGGCACCCTTTTTTCCTCCTTCCTATAAAAGTCAGCGCGTTCTCCATCTCCGCTTAGGGGCCAAGTAGCTGGTGACGGTGGAGTCCTGTGGTTCCCCAATGAAGAGCTCGTCGGCGATCGTTCTTGTGGTTCTGCTAAAAAGATACTTCTACGTATTAAAATTCTTTTTGCCAGAACCACTTTCGTTGCGGGGACACGCGCAGCAGGATGTCTATGTAGCGAGCGAAGTCCCACTCGGCATCTTCCATATCACTGGGATTCTCTAGTGGATCTCCTCCAGCACTTCAACTGTTCTGCGGACTTGCCCTGCTATGAAGTTGATCGCTGTAGGTGAAGTTCCACAATGATGGGCAACAGCTTGGGTTAGGCGTCCTATTTCATCTGGACTGACCTTCTTTAGGCGTTTTTGAGGTTTTCTTTCCATTTTTATACCCTTGCAGTGGGTAATTTGATTTCAGTCAGAAGGAGACGTTTCCGCCCACATTCTTGATCAGCATCACATGACGAGTCGGTCTAGCCATGTCCGCCTGTCCGTCCGTTTCTACGCAAACTAGTCTCTTAGTTTTAAAGCTATCGGGCTGAAACCTTCCCAAAAGTCCTCTTTCTTTTGCAGGTAGAATATAAGTCGGAACCAGCCGGATCGGACAACTATATCTTATAGCTCCCATAGGAATAATCGGAAAAAAACACAAAATATTATATCTTTGGTTTTTTTAACTTATAACATCATACGCTTAGAAATAACATTTTTTAATTAGTTCTGATTTTTGATTTTAATTTTATCAAAATCGGACGACTATATTATAAAGCTGCCATAGGAACGATCGGAAAGTTGGTGGGAAAATAATATGAAACAAAACATAACTTCGGTGTTTTTTGACACATTATCTTATACTATTGGGAATAACATTTTTTGTATTTTTTAGAATTTCGAATTAAATTTAATTAAAATCGGACGACTCTAACATATAGGTGTCAAAGAAACGGTCAGAGAAATAATGAAATAATTATTATACCCTTTTATTTATTATACCCTTGCAGACGGTATTATGATTTCAGTCAGAAGTTTGCAACGCAGTGAAGGAGACGTTTCCGACACAGTAAGGTATACATATTCTTGACCAGCATTACTAGACGAGTCAATCTAGCCATGTCCGTCTGTCTGCCTGTCCTTTAAGTTAACATCCTTTCTTGTTTTAACATATAATCACCTACGCTTGGAAATAACAGTTTTTTATTAGTTCTCAATTTCGAATTTAATTTTTTCAAAATCGGACGACTTGGGAATAAAATTTTTTGTATTTTTAAGAATTTTGAATTAAATTTAAAAACAAGAAAGGAAGTTAATTTCGGCAAGCCGAAGTTTTTATACCCTTGCAGTTATAATTATTAAATTTAAAAATACAAGAAATGATATTCCCAATAGAATAAGATAATATGTCAAAAAACACCGAAGCTATAATTTGTTTCATATTATTTTCCCACCAATTTTCCAATCGTTCCTATGCCAGCTATCACTGTGGACGGCAGTACACTTAGTGGCGAAGCGCGCAAGAGAGCGTGCGAAGACAACTACTATATATAGCCGCAGAATTGAAAATCTGCAATTATGGTCCGATCATAACGAGAGAGATACACCAATCGAAAGGTATCGCACTAACTAAGAAGATTGCATACCAAGACTTTCGAAATATAGATTTGTTTGGGAGAAAAAGCGGTGAAAGCGTAAAAGTAAAAATTTAGAGAATTGGAGCTGCTGGATACGGTGGGGATAAAAGCCCCAAGCTGTTTAGCTAGTTTTATTTTTACTGAGAATACGCGTCGAATGACACCTCATTTGTTGAAATCCGATGTTCCAAGATTTTCTTCTTCTTCCCAAAATGAAAATGTTTGTCCCTTTGTTTGTGGGTTTGTATGCATCCCATCTTATTTTTAGGGTTTTGGAAACCCTATGGGTGTATAAAGTAGCTTGAAATAGAAAACGTTTGTTCTACGACTTTTGGAAAAACCCGCTAGTTTAGCGGAAAATCAAAAATAAAAGCCAGATGCTTATAGTAGCTAAACAACTAATGCTACAGAACAGTGCTATATATCTCGGAAAAGATAATTTAATTTGCTAAAAACTCTTTATATAGTAAAATTGTATGAATATAATAGATTAAGTGTTACGATAAAAAGTTATTTTTTAAAACCACTTTTTGACTACTTTCTCAAAATTGAGTCGAACGATTTCTTTTTAAATTTTATATCATGTAGCTCTTAAAATTCCTCAACTTTAGTGCAACTGGTTTCAGCTCCGTATACGTAATATTTCATACTTACTGGAATAATCATGAAAAAAAAACAATTTGATGAAAAATATTCTTATTAGATTTTTTCAAACGGAAAACCTGTTATGGTTTTAGGGTCCTTTACTTGCATGAAGCTTATCGAAATGGGAAACTTGATCTATTTATTCTACCACTTTAAAAAAAAAACCCCGCTAGTTTAGCGGGAAATGTAAGAAACGACAGATTTCTCTTCGAATCTGAAACTGTACAACCCTTTAGATTCCAAACTTGTGCTATTAAAATAGGTAATTGAAGCGATAAAACTTGTTATTAAAAAGTTTAATATTCATATTATATGTTTCATTCTTGATAAAATGTGAGTGTAAACAACCCATACCTTATTAGAATAAAGTTAAGCCGAAGTGGAACATGAAAGTGTGTGTTTGGTTTTTCAATAGCCAAGCCATATGGGGACGACTCCTAGTTATGGTATTGGGGTACTTAAACTCTTGTGCAAGAAAAACTTCTGATATCAAACAAAAACACCTCTTAACGAGGTAAAAAGTAGTGGCGAAAGCGCTCTTAACAAAAATTTCTGATATCAACAATTGTGACGAAAAATGATATTACATTCGATAAAATAAATAAACTATATTAAATTTATGTATTCGGCACGCTACAGCAGAAAATTTACGTGTAGGTAAATAAATATTTACTGTTGCGGGCCGAAATCATAAATTTAATATAGTTTATTTATTTTACCGAATGTAATATCATTTTTCGTCACAATTGTTGATATCAGAAATTTTTGTTAAGAGCGCTTTCGCCACTACTTTTTACCTCGTTAAGAGGTGTTTTTGTTTGATATGATATATTCGTCCTATTTTGATAAAATTAAATTTAGAATTAATTAAAAAATGTTATTTCCAAGCGTAGGAGGTTATATGTTAAGAAACACCGAAGCTATTGTTAAGTGTTAAACAACAAAAGAATACACAAATTACGAATTTAACAAAGCTGTTTACATTAAGACAGATAACGATAGGCACAAAATCGATACACGACTATTGACGACTCGTGAGTTCAGGGAGTCGGGCAGCTGAGTCCAATCATGGAACTGGTTCCTTAAACCGGATAACTCCCAAGTGAACCGAAGTTTAAGTCCGAAAAATTTGAGTGGTTTTTGGCGAAGAGTGAAACAAGCAAAATAAGTGGCCACAGACGGTTCTGTTGGCAAAAGAACAATATCAAAAGATGTGAAGTTCTTACCCAGTGAGTGATAAAAAAAAAACTTCTTGATGTGAGTGGAGTTAAAATTTAAATATTTATAGAATGTTCCGTAAGGGATAAGCCAGGATCGGGAAGATAGATTTATATAAGTTTAGACGAAGACCAGCCACCAGGAGATCAAAATTTTCAGCAAAAAAATTGGCCACTCATCCCGGGTGGCCACAGGTTTTTATTCGCTCTTAAATTTATATTTGCCAACGAAAATTAAAAAGTTGTCTCTGAAAACTGCGAGCGGCAAAAAAAAAATCAGTAAGCGGAAACTTAAAATAAAAACGAGACTGATAATATATTTAATTATGTAACCCGCCCAAACTAATTTATTCCAACTTATATCTATTCAAATTATTATTAATTTAAATTGTTTATTTATTGTTACTTATTTATCTATTTATACATATAAATGTTTTCCATGTGAAAGTTCGGTACCATAGGTAGGCTTATTAAATGTTAGAATTTAAGAGAAAGTTGTGAAATATATGGTGATAGCGAAATGAATTCGTGTTAGTAGAAATTCGTGTTGGGGGGTTAGATGGTTTAGGCGAGGTAGTACGACCCACAAAGCAGAATTGGCAGATTTGTCCAAAAAAAAATGTTGAAGGATACAGTCATGGTTGGGTGGGATTCCAGGACCGCGATTAGAGCTGTGTGTCCAGTCCAGATGTTCGAAAATCCGTCGTGAAGATTGCTGTTGTCCAAATTTGAATTTCCGTTTTGATTTTGTTGTGTCTGCTGCGTGGACAATATTTTTTTATTGTTTCCCTCCCTGGGACATTCGATGACTAGCCGGCATCTACACTGCGCGAAAATCAGGACACGACAAATGGCACCCAATGAAAATATAAGAAAATTAATGAAATGGAAGCAATAAAAGTTAAATATGCAAACTTAACGTAAAAGGTAAACACTCACCAGGGAAAGTGGCAATAGAAAACGACATAGGAAACTAGCTGTTTGGACCGTGTGCAGGCGAAAAAGGTCGAACCCATCGTAGCCACAGTGAGTAAAATTCCGTAAGGTCCTTTCTGCTGAGCACAATCCTTGCTGAGAAAGTGAAGACCGACTAGAAGTGGACCCATGACCGAGTAAATACGGGACATGCGAAGCCAGGCTAGGAAGCTCATCAGTAGCTAAAATAAAAAGAAAACAATTATCTTTTTAATATGTTGTCTGTGGTAAAGAACATTTTTAATAACTCATCTAAATTTGTTGTCTGTGTTTGGAGTTGGTGTGGTCCATGTACACTGTGCATAAAGTGTGACTTCGACACCCAGCAAATTTCAAGTAGAGGCTGAAAGATGAAGAGTAAATTAAGTTAGTAAAATCGTTTAAATAATTATAAAAAAGTGACACAAACGGATTAGGAACTGAAGGAAAGCAGAGAGAAGTTAGTGGGTAATATAAATAGAAACGGCTCATCCCCCCATATTAGAAAAAGTTGAAGAAAAAGGAAAAAACAAATATAAATAAGAAAAGAATTAGGACATGCCAAATAGTGATAGGGATAGAGTTCAAATCGGAAGAAAATTGAGGAGAAGTTTGGAGTTCATTCGGAATAGGGGACCAGCAAGTATGACTCCGGAAAACGCAGCTTGGCAGGCATCTACGCAGGTTCATCAGGCTCAAATAAAACAAGTTGGACAGGGCCAAATACCCTCTTCGGGGACGCATATACAGCCACCGAATCATATGCAGCAAATCCGAATCAGATGCCACCATTCGATCCGAGGATGCTCCAGCAGCCTCCGCCAATCATACTGCCGGGAGTACGTCACCATTTGGAATTCCCGCCGCCAACATCTGGGGCGCTGTCCGAGAAGCAGGAGATGAATCGTCACGCATCAAAAGGGTATCGGCAAACCGCCTGGTCGACGGAGCAGGAACCAAGAAGGTGGAATGGGTCTCACACGACGCCGCCAGAACATGCTCCTGGAAACGGTGGGACACAGCACAACTTCAATCCAGGACAGGATCAGCGTCGGTCAAGCGGGGCAGCAGGCGACTTAGCGTTTAAAGTCGGCCAGCTGCGGAAGTGGGGGCTAAGTTTCGATGGAAGTCCCAGAAGCATGCCCGTGTCCGAATTTGTATTCCGCCTCGAACATTTCCAAAGGTCGTATCAGGTGCCGTGGAAGGAGGTCCTAAGAGAGTTTCATGTATTAGTGGAAGGACAAGCCAAGGAATGGTACTGGATGTACGTCAGGTCGACGGAGAAGCAAGAATGGACTTACCTGAGGTTCGCACTACAACAGCAGTTTCGGAGTCACCGATCCAACTTCGAGCGAGAGTATGAGCTGCGAGAACGGAAGCAGAAGCCAGGAGAAGCCATCAGGTGCACATCCAGACCATGCTAGCGCTCCGATCTCGACTAGAGATGCCGTTTTTCGACTTCGACCTCATAAAGGTGATAAAGATGAATATTAGGGATCAGATTTCGAGAATTATATACCCGATATAGATCACAAACCTGGATCAACTCCGACATGAATGCCACAATGCGGAGAGAATATTGGCGACTCGATGGACCCGACATCCATGCAACCTCGAAACTCACCGGGGATATAAGGATCGTCCGAGGATAGATGAGCTTTGTCCGGAATCAGTCGGGGAAGAGAGTTTACCTGGAGAACATGAAGAAGTGGAAGCATAAGCTAGACACTGGAAGAACAACAGGGAACGACAGCCACATACATGCTGGAATTGTGGAACCGTGGGACATCCATTCAACGCGTGTGAATCGGAGGTGTTAAAGGTATTCTGCTTCAAGTGTAAACTACCCGGTGTAAGGACTCCAGGATGTACTCGATGCCAAACGGGAAACGGTGGGAGGAGCTTGGGCGAGAACGAGGAACCACGCTCCAATCCGTTTGCCACGAACAAGTGAAAGCCTCGAAACATTGCATGCCTAATGGTAAGGATAGCTGTAAGGAGAATAAAATTAGTAAGTGTTCGTACCCAAAGGTACTCAACATGACCACACCCAACAAATCAAGCAGTAGCCAAGTTGGGCACAGTACCAAGCGCTCAGTAGCACCCACTGCATATGAGAATTGCTGATCAGCATATTATATGTCTCACTAACTCACCGACTCAACGGCACACTGACCCCCCAATGCAGTCAGCACATTTTGCAGTGTCAGCCAACTACGCAAAGTCGACTACGCAAACTGCTACCATAATCACAATTCCCTGACCTACTTTAGAATATAGTCTACTTTACTAATCATTACACTAAACTTCCGTGGTCCAAGTAGTATATAAACATGTACCAAATGAAGAATAAATCAGCTATCAACGCATCTCATAACTCCGCGGTTCTACTTCCTACCTCTGGGAATAGGGCTCGTAATTACACTATCTCAACTTGCAGCTAACCACGTTAGCTCACCCTCAGCGCAGCTCCAGCATCGCCTGTGGTCCGGCATCGCAGTAACCATCGTTACCATTGCCGCGACGCGATCGTCCTGTCATCAAAGCGTCCCCGTGCCAGCGACAAGTGCTCATTACCCCCTTGTCCCGCGGTGTGACCCGGAGGTGTCTACTTCGGTTAGGCACAAACATTGGTGACCCCGACGTGATCCTTTAACAACAAAGGATCACACTCAAGCAACCCCCTTCCCACTAAAGGACTCACAGCTTTATCCAGCTTCACAGGATCCGCTTCTTCTTCCAGCGTCACAGGAACTTCAGCTTAATCCAGCTTCACAGGATACGCTTCGTCTTCCAGCGTCACAGGAACTTCAGCTTAATCCAGCTTCACAGGATACGCTTCTTCTTCCAGCGTCACAGGAACTTCAGCTTTATTCCAGCTTCACAGGATTCGCTTCTTCTTCCAGCGTCACAGGAACTTCAGCTTCATCCAGCTTCACAGGATTCGCTTCTTCCTTCAGCGTCACAGGAACTTCAGCTTTATTCCAGCTTCACAGGATTCGCTTCTTCTTCCAGCGTCACAGGAACTTCAGCTTCATCCAGCTTCACAGGATACGCTTCTTCTTCCAGCGTCACAGGAACTTCAGCTTCATCCAGCTTCACAGGATACTCAGCTTCATCCAGCTTCACAGGATACTCAGCTTCATCCAGCTTCACAAGATTCTTTGTTTCCAAGACACACAATATGTCTACTTCATTCATTGAGGAAACAAGTCACACAAGAACCGATTTACACAATCGATTACTAGACACCCAAAACGAGCTGCAAGGGAAAATCCAACAGCTCATTAAGAATTATGGCAAGGATTCTGCCGACCGACGCCACCGAGACGGCTATTATTCCGGTAAGCTAAATCAGTTAAACGATCTCTGGCAGCAGTTTTGCGACCTAGATGAAGAAGTCCAGCAAGCAGCATTACCCACTGGAAGTGAGTACTCTTCACGATTAGTAGCACTTAAGGTGCTGGTCGAAAAATATCAGAATAACTTTCTGGACAACATGCCGACTGGAAGCGGGCTTCCAAAGGCCCCGAGACGAACGTCGGCCAACATCAAGATCACAACAAGAGATCAAGTCAAAGGAGATTCCGCAATTGACACGGTGATCCGACAGTTGCAGAGAAGATGCAACGAATTGGAGTCATCATTAACATTAGCCTCGAACGCCCCAACCGTTACCCCAGCCCTACAAAGGCACCTGAATCTGCATTGGGCGTTACTGAGGCAGGCCCACGACGAATTGGACAGCACACCTGGGGCCGCAGCCCTGGCAGAAGCAGAGCTAACTCAATTCCACACATTACCTGCTTCGGGAAAACGACGCGCCAATGAGCCTAAACTTGGCACTTCCGCCAATTAGCATTCCGGAGTTCAACGGCGAGTATCTAGACTGGCCACGGTTCCATGATCTCTTTGTGGAATCGGTACATAATAAACCATATTCGGCCAGTCAAAAACTACATATTCTACAGAGTTCGCTTCGTGGTGAAGCGAGAAACGTCTTGACAGACACGGCCTTCTCACAGGGTGGCTATGACGACACCTGGTTGCGTTTAAAGGCCAGGTACCAGAACGGAAAAATACTAGTACTCGCCGCCATAGCAAAAATGGTTGACTATAAGCCTATAGACGGCTGTTCGCGCCAACTAAGGGCCTTACATGACACTATCAAAAACTCAATGAGTACTCTTAAAAACCTCGATGTGAGCACAAAATCCTGGGATCCACTCCTGTGTTTTATTATCAGAAGAAAACTAGACCAGCAGTCTGTAGCTGCTCTGGAAAATTCAGCGGATTCACCAACGGAAATTCCAACGTTAAGGTGTGTACTAACGTTTATTGAACCTACAGCAACACTACGCCATCAGTCAGTTCACAACGAAGAGAGCTGTAAGATTTGTCACCTAGGACCACATAATCTTAGAGCATGTAGCCGTTTCCAGGAAATGGACCCCAAAACACGGCGCCAAGCCATTATTCAAATAGGAGCATGCACAAATTGTTTGTCTACAGCTCATATGGTTGAAAACTGTGGATCACCGACCAATTGTCGAGTCTGCCAGCAACGGCATCATTCACTAACCATTGCAGGCTACGACAACGTAGGAGAATATACTCTGCTCGCGACCGCGAAGGTTTCATTACAAGGGCCCAACGGTCAATTACAAACATGTCGCGCTGTAATAGATGGTGGATCACAGGTGAATCTTATCTCAAGGAGAATGGCAGATCTGCTATCTCTTAAGGAAAGGTCACCGATTAAAATATTTGGAATCGGAGGAAAAATATCAACAGCAATTAGATCAACACTAAAGCTCTCATCAGTTACATCAGGGTTTAAAAGACTAATAGAGGTATTTATTATGCCCACAGTCATTACAGACCAACCGTCAGTATCGATTGATACCGATCTTAATATTCCCGGGGGACTGCCATTAGCAGATCCTGACTTTCGGCAACTTGGACCCATTGACCTAACCTTAGGGGCTGAGGTGTATTCTCGTGTAATAACCGGTGAACTTCTTGAACTACGACCAAATAAACCTTTGGCACAAGGCACTAGGCTTGGTTATGTAATCACAGGTTATCTCAATAAAGAAACCTCATCTGATACGGAAATCAACCCTATTCTGGTAGAAGGCAGAGGTGATTTTGCAGGACCGAACGCTGCTTATGAGCCAACAAAAGATAAAAATCCGATGAATATAGGACCGACTTCTCATCAATTTAAAACCTACAAGAAGACTGACTTTGGTTCAACATTTCTAAACCTAACCAAGAAATATCTTAGTTTTGTTGCAGAATGTCCACATACCATAGACGCGCCAAATGATCAAGTGCTACGAGGGCACAATTTCAGTCCCCACGGTAATGTCAATTTTATCGCAAAGGGGAGTGTTAAGCAGCATCAAGAAGATGTGAAGGACCTGAATCATAAACGTGAACCGCAGTTGAAGGAAATATCCACCTTGGTCAATGATTTGTTAGGTGCTTCCTATACAATTCGGTCAAGGGCTGACCGACATCACGGCTTAATTGAGGGTACCCCTCAATGGGGGGGAAAATGTTCGTACCCAAAGGTACTCAACATGACCACACCCAACAAATCAAGCAGTAGCCAAGTTGGGCACAGTACCAAGCGCTCATTAGCACCCACTGCATATGAGAATTGCTGATCAGCATATTATATGTCTCACTAACTCACCGACTCAACGGCACACTGACCCCCCAATGCAGTCAGCACATTTTGCAGTGTCAGCCAACTACGCAAACTGCTACCATAATCATAATTCCCTGACCTACTTTAGAATATAGTCTACTTTACTAATCATTACACTAAACTTCCGTGATCCAAGTAGTATATAAACATGTACCAAATGAAGAATAAATCAGTTATCAACGCATCTCATAACTCCGCGGTTCTACTTCCTACCTCTGGGAATAGGCATCGTAATTACACTATCTCAACTAGCAGCTAACCACGTTAGCTCACCCTCAGCGCAGCTCCAGCATCGCCTGTGGTCCGGCATCGCAGTAACCATCGTTACCATTGCCGCGACGCGATCGTCCTGCCATCAAAGCTTCCCCGTGCCAGCGACAAGTGCTCATTACCCCCTTGTCCCGCGGTGTGACCCGGAAGTGTCTACTTCGGTTAGGCACAAAAAGTAAGATTCTCATAAATATAAATAAACCAGTACATACCATTAAATGGTCGAAACGTGAACCTATAGCAGTCCGAGAAGCACACTACCAAAAGGTCAGGAACCGAATATTTGGGAAACATCATCCAGACCGGAATACTTCGCCATAGGAGAGGTCAGCAGCGGAAGGCAGAAAGAAGGATGATTTGTTCGGCCATCAGAGCTGCGGTGGAAGGCGACAATAGACCATTCGCACAAGTCAAGATAGAAGACCTGGAGGTCGTGGGTCTCTTGGATTCCGGGGCATCAGTAAGCTTGCTTGGGGAAGGTTGCCTAGAAACAGTGGAAAGGTTAGGACTATGATTAGAGAGGTCACAATCGATAATGAAATCAGCAGGAGGAACGCAGCATCGAGTAGTGGGGAAGATTCAACCCAACATATCGTATAATGGGTTAACACATCGATTGCCGATACTTCTTTGTCCTTCCTTGAAGCAAAAATTGTACCTTGGTATAGATTTCTAGAGGAAATTCGATTTGGCACCAGAGGTGGTGGGTGTAGAATCCTTAAACCAGGTGGAATCCGAATTTATGGCCAAAGGAGAACCGATAGAGGCACATATCCTATCCCCCGAACAGACTGAGCAGCTGGAAGAAGCGAAAGGACGTTGTCTGACATACGAAAGTCAAGGATTAGGACTTACCAAGGTAGAAGAACACTAGATCCAGTAAGTTGAAGGAGCCGTACCCGTAAAGGAGAGATTCTTTGCAGTTTCTCCGGCGAAACAACAACTGCTGTTCGCAGAAGTTGATGAAATGCTACGGTTAGGAGTAATCGAATTAAGTGAAAGTCCCTGGAACAACCGAACGACGCTGGTACAGAAACCTGGAAAAAATAGGCTGTGCTTAGACGCAAGGAAACTGAACACACTGACAGTGAAGGATGCTTACCCATTACGACGATTTTCGTCAGAAGCACCGATTTAAAACATGCGTTCTGGCAAGTGGAACTCGATGAGAAAAGTCGTCCCATGACCGCTATCACAATACCTGGAAGGCCACTTTATCAGTTTCGACAAATGCCATTCGACTTATGTAATTCGGATCAAAAGTTGTGTAGGGTAATGGATAAGCTAATCCCACATATTCTTCGCAGCCGCGTCTTTGCTTACTTACTTACTGATGATATTTCGGCTAAAGAGCTAGTGGGGTGGCTCTGAGGGCGCCGAGCTGAAGGCCACCGAACGGGTCGCAGGTTGCGGATAGCGAGCGCCCTGGTTCTCCAGGGTAGCTACGAATAAGCGTGGAAGTTGGACACGGCCCGGTTACCACCAAGCCCCCAACACGAAGCGCAAATAAGTAGCCCCGGACAGTTAGCCGGTATCTGCGCCGTAGCAGTACCGACGTCGCGCTTGTGCTGCCGCCTCCGACAAATAGCTCACACACACCCCTACCCACACGCTCTGTACCTACCTCTTCCCTACCCACACAACTCATCTCACCCCGGGCTGGACTAAGGTGTCACTCGTACCGTGCCGAGAATCAATCTGGCTGGGAGCCCGAGTCATCAAATAACTCAGTCTCAAACGGTGAGCTCAGGCAAGTGGCGACCGCCTGTTCTAATTCAGCCTTACCCGGGTACGGCGGATCTCTGCCCGGGTGGACCTGTCCTTTCTCCGCAGCTCGTGGGAATTAACATGGAGAACTCAACATATATAAAACTAAAAGACTGCACAAGACAAGAGCCCGACACTCTTATAAAGTCGGAAGTCGTAACCAACGACGAAAGAAAGAGCAAAATCACGGCTCTGACTACCCCAGTCCACGTGACGTCCACCCCTGCCAAGGCCAGCGAACAACGCAGCCGGCTAAGCCCAACTCGCCATAGCGACAAGCCCAAGCCTCCCACCAGCGTAGGTGTGGCTAACCAGCCACTCCAACCTGAGGGTAGCGCTAAGGCCGGTCTCGTGGTGAGTACCAGGGCAAAGGAGTTTAAGAGGGTACCACCTAACCAGACAGGACCTCTTGAAAGAAGGAAGGCTTCTAGGATCCTCAAACGGCTGGCCACCAATCCGATACGGGAGGATCAGACATCGAAATTGGATTACCAAAAAATCCAAGAGGACATAGCCTGGGCAAAGGCAATTATCCCAGACTTCGACATCGCTATGACCACCAGCCACAGCAACAAGCGAGAGAGGTCGATGGAGTCAGCTCAACCAGCGAGCAAGAAGGCTAAGGTAACCAACCGCGGCACATGGTCGAGATCCTTTGCGGAAGTGGTAAAGGATCGGAAGATCATTGGTGTCATCGACCAGAGCGTTGAAGGCGGTAGGATCCCACGAAACCAATGGGGTCTGGTTAGACGGGCCCTTGCATTAGTGGCCTTGAAAGTGCTGGACGAAAACCCAGGCCCGCCACCCGATTGCACAGATGCAGGGTGGTACCAGGGCAATGTAAAGTTGATCGCCTGCGAAGACGAGAGATCGGCAGCACTCTACAAGGCTGCAATTACCAAAGTCGGCGAGGTCTACCCCGGGGCCAAGCTGGCAGTTTGTGAGGCTGCAGACATCCCGTCTCGACCGAGAGCGAGGGTGTGGCTGCCGTCGGAACCATCGGAACCAGAGGCTATACTCAGCCTACTGACCAGGTTCAACCCAAAACTTCCAACAGACGGTTGGAAGGTGGTCAAGGTGGAGAAAACCGAGCGAGTCACCATGAGCGTGGTTATCCTCCTGAAGTAGGCCTGCTTGGAACCCCTCGCAGCCCAACAACACAGAGTGAACTACGGGTTCGATAAGGTGCAGCTACGCATATATGACACCGATAAGTTGGCGGCAGACAACCTGGCTGCCTGCGCGTCGTACGAACCCCGAGCGACGACGAACCAGATCACGAAGAGGCCACCCTCACCGGCTACGTGTCAACCGACTCGGAGCTGACAGAGAGCCTGAAGCAGCTGTGCACCCAGGACACAACCCGACCAGGGCGCTCTGTTCTCCAGGACATAGCGGAGGAAGCGGAGGGTACGCAGCCCGAACCCAGTCCCAAAGATGGTGCAGTTTCTGCAAATTAATCTGCACCACAGCAAGGCAGCATCCGCTGCCCTCCTCACCCGCCTGGCAACAGGCAACATAGACGTAGTCGTCATTCAAGAGCCATGGATTGTTGGTAACAACATCTGTGGCTTATCAACCCCCCTATACAAGCTTTTTTACACCAAGGACAAGGGTAAAACCAGAACCTGCATTCTTACAAAGTCACACTTTAACACATTTCTTATTCCACAGTTTAGCGAAGGCGACCTTACCACGGTCAGACTGGAGCTAAACGAACACACCCATCACACCATAGCATCATTCTATCTGGCTCACGACTACGAAGGGCCACTACCAAACACCACTACACAAGAACTCATACGCACTCACTCATCTAAGGAACTCATCCTGGGTGGGGACGCTAACTCACACCACACACAATGGGGAAGTACAAACACCAACGAAAGGGGTGAGTTACTCTACGACTATCTCCTTCAATCAAATCTATTCATCTGCAACAAAGGTAATGACTCAACTTTCATCACTAGAAATAGGAGGGAAGTACTAGACATTACTCTAATATCTGATCCCTTACTTAACCAGCTAGACGCGTGGAAGGTGGAGATCGAACACTCATTCTCGGACCACCGATACATAGAATTTAAATAAGTCTAGAACATCCTCCCGCCGAGAACATAACTAATCTAAGATTAACCAACTGGGGATACTATAAAAATCTCCTCAACAGGAACCTACCCGCTCCTCCGACACACATACGCAACCGTCAAGAATTAGATAGCCTAGTTAACACTTTTACTGATATCTGCGGTGAGGCCTTAAAAAGGGCTTGCCCAAGTAGAACAGTCAAAACAAAGCACAAACCCCCATGGTGGAACCCAACCCTAGCGAACCTTAAAAGAGAGTGTAGAACTTACTTCAATAAAGCTAAATACAACAATAGCGAATCCTCCTGGAATTTATATCATACAAAACTAATCCTATACAATAAGGAAATTAGAATATCAAAACGAAGAGCCTGGGCTAACTTCTGCCTTAGTATAGAATCTACTGCGGAGGCATCCAGACTCAGAAAAATTCTTGCTAAAGCTCCAGCGACCATTGGCTATCTTAAAACCAATGCAACTACTGTTAGACACCCACTTCCCTAAGAACACCCATGTAGTGGAGGACCTCCACATAGAGGAGAATTTAGACGACCAGAGTATTGACAACATTTCAAACCCTGGCCGCATTCAGTGGGCTGTCAACTTTTTCAAGCCCTTCAAATCACCTGGCCCAGATGGGTTCTTTCCGGCCCAGTTACAACGGACACTAGATATGTCCCTTCCCTGGCTGACAGCCATCTTCCACGGCTGCCTTGCTCTAAACCATATTCCAACAAGGTGGCTGGACGTTAAGGTAATTTTTATACCGAAAGCCGGCAAGCCCTCCCACACCAACCCAAAGGACTTCCGCCCGATCAGTCTCTCCTCCTTCTTGTTGAAGACCCTGGAAAGGCTAATCGACACCCATATCAGACTAACCGTCGACCATAGCCTACTCTCTGACGCACAGCATGCGTACCGTAAGGGTAGGTCAACAGATACCGCCCTCCACTCTCTAGTGTACAGTATAGAACGAGGCTTCCGCAATAAGGAATACTCTCTTGCAGCGTTTCTAGACATAGAAGGCGCCTTTAACAACGTCACCCCAACGGCGATTACTTATGCTCTGACTGAACTGGGCATTGAGCGGCCCATAGTGGGACTCATACACACCATGCTAACCAGCAGGGTAGTGCACTCCACTATGGGACCGGCCCACTCGACCAGGAACGTCAGTAGAGGAACCCCACAAGGGGGCGTACTGTCACCTCTTCTATGGGTTTTAGTGGTCAACAAACTGCTTTCACTCCTAGAAGAGGCGGGCACAAAAGTGGTAGCCTACGCGGATGACGTGGTTATCCTACTGCAGGGTAAATTCCCGCAAACCCTTTGCAATCTAATGGAGACAGCCCTATCCACCCTCTCCCGGTGGACAGCTGGCTGTGGACTGGGAGTTAACCCGGAAAAAACCGAACTAGTTCTCTTTACAAGGAAGTACAAGGTACCAATTCTAGTTCCCCCAAAACTACAACAATCGCGCCTAACCTTTAGCAACCAAGCAATGTACCTAGGTGTCATTCTTGACAAAAAGCTCCTCTGGACTGATAACATCCTAGATCGCACACGCAAAGCGGCCATAGCCCTCTTCGCTTGTAAAAAAAACAATAGGGAGGAAGTGGGGTTTCTCCCCCATGATAGTTCACTGGCTATATACTGCAATAGTCAGGCCCATTCTACTCTACGGAAACATCGTTTGGTGGCCTTCTCTAGATAAAAACTGTAACCTCCTGATCCTTCACAAGATCCAAAGAAGCGCAGAGCTCTGCATCAGTGGGGCGCTGCGCACTACCGCCACTGAGGCACTAAATACAATTCTCGATCTCCAACCCCTGGACCTACTTGCCAAAAGCTGGGCATCAGCCACAGCGCTGAGGCTCCGTGAAGCAGCGGCATGGATAACAGGCTCCACGGGTCACTCCAATATCCTATCAAAGCATTCACCCCTACCACGTTATACAGGCTACGTCCCACCCATAGTCGACTTCGAAAGAAGATACAAAATTTATATACCCACCCGTTCAGACTGGGACAACCTCCCACATCAATTCGTAAACGCCGTCAACATATACACTGACGGCTACAAGCTTAACTCCCAAACAGGTGGGGGAGTCTTTTCCCCCGAACTAGACTTAAAAGTCTCTTTCCGCCTACCAGACCACTGTAGTGTTTTCCAAGCGGAAGTGATTGCAATTCAGGAAGCCACTACCCACCTGAACACGTCTGTACATCAAGACATAGATATCTTCATCTTCTCGGATAGTCAAGCTGCCCTCAGGGCCCTCGACTCCTACACAACGAGCTCAAAAACAATCTCTGAATGCCGCCAATCTCTTAACGAGATGGCCACTCATCTGAGTATCAACCTCATCTGGGTGCCTGGACACCGCAACATTGAGGGCAACTGCATAGCAGACGAGCTAGCAAGACAGGGGACAACCGCCGATATCCTTCGCGATAAGGACACGGTAGGGATGCCCATGGCTACCTGCAAGCTCCATCTCAGGCAGAGATTGTATACTCTTTCCAACAACCGTTGGAACTCAATCTCAACATGCCACAATTCCAGACTCACATGGCCAAACTACAACACGAAAAGAACAAAAACTCTCCTACAATGTAGCAGGGAGAACATCTCCACTCTCCTAAATGCCCTCACGGGCCACTGTCTTATAGGGACTCATGCGATAAGGCTGGGTCTAAGTAACCACGACTTCTGCCGCAGCTGCAAACAGATAGACGAAGAGGAGAGCATCGAACACCTCCTATGCTTCTGCCCAGCGCATAACCTAAAGCGCTTTCAAACCCTAGGTAGCTACACACTTCCGAACCTTGCGGCCATTCAGGGCGTAAGCATTCAAAAACTAGTATGTTTCTTGAGAAAAACAGAATACTTCGCGAAAGCAGATAACCCATGAGCTAGGGAAACGGATCTTTTCAGAGATCATGTGGTATCACAAGGGGCCCATTGTGGCCTAAGTGAGGGGACTAATATTTAGTCTCCAACCACTCCTACCTAACCTAACCTAACCTACTGATGATATCCAAGACTTTCGAACAACACTGCATGTTGCTGAAAGAAGTGGCAGAGTGTTTAAATAAAGCAAATTTGACGATCGGCATACAGAAGTGAAAATTTTGTTTTAAATACTTGCGGTATTTGGGATTCATCATCGGTGATGGGGCCTTGCGGCAGATCCGAAGAAAGTTATGGCGATTATGAAGATTGAAGTACCCAAAAATACGCGACAACTTTGCAGCTACTTAGGAACCGCAGGCTGGTATTGCAGATTTATCCAAAATTTCTCCGGTGTAAGTGCGCCGCTCACAGACTGCCTGAAAAATAAAACGAAATTTACGTGGACGGAGGAAGCAACTACGCCATTTGAAACACTGAAGAAAGCACTTACCTGTGCGCCGGTATAAGCTCATCCAGATTTTGGGAAACACTTTTGGATACAGTGTGAGGCCAGCCATGTAGGAATTGGGGCAGTGTTATACCAGCAAGACGTAGAAGGATCGGACCGACCAATAGCATTCTTTTCGGCGAAGCTGAGAGGAGCACAACTCAATTACAGCGTAACGGAAAAAGAGTGCCTCGCAGCCTTAAAAGCCATGGAAAGATTCCGTCCCTATGTGGGGTTGATGCCGTTTTCTATAGTTACCGATCATGCAAGCCTGCAATGGCTTATGACGCTCAAGGATTTGAACGGGAGGCTGGCGCGGTTGTCGTTTGCATTACAGGCATTCGACTTCAACATAGAGCATCGAAAAACAAAAGACAACATCGTGACCGACATGCTATCTCGGCCGAATGAAGCCGCCGAAGTAAAGATCTTCGATTTTGAGACAACGGAATTTGAGAGTCCTAAATACCTGGAAAAACTACAGTTGATTGAAGAGCATGGAAGAGATAAGTTTCCGGACTTACGTGTGAAAGAAGGACTTATTTTCATGAAGACACACTTCAATAGGGAGGAAAGTGATGAATTTGAATGGAAACTGTGGATTCCGGAAGCACTGACGACGACTCTAATCCAGCAAGCCCACAGCGGCGACATGGCAATGCATGGGGGTACGGCAAAGACCTTAGCGAGACTTCAGCGTATGTATTACTGGCCCAAGATGGTAGTTCAAGTCCGAGACTTTGTAGCAGCATGCGAAAAAAGCAAGGAGAGCAAACACACAACGCAGATAAAGCGACCAGTGATGGGGAAGGAGGTACGGACAGATCGACAAATTCAAAAGATGTACGTGAACTTCCTAGGAAAGTATCCGCGGCCTCGCCGAGGAGATACCATGTTTTTTATCGCGTTGGATCACTTAACCAAGTTTGTGTGGCTAAAAGCGATGCCAAGGGCCTCATCGACAGCTGTAATCCGATTCCTGCAAAGAAGGAATATTCACCCAATTCGGAGTTCCGGAAACAATCCACGCGGACAACGGAAGATACTTTATCTCCAAGGAAACCGAGAATGCTGCAAGAATATGGGATTACGCATATGAAGACAGGGAGATACGCACCACAATCCAATGCTTCGGAGAGAGTAAACCAATCCGTGTTAGCAGCAATTCGAGTGAACATCCAGGACGACCACACGCGATGGGATGAACACTGAGCGGACATACAAGCGGCGCTGAGGTCATCCATCCATAACAGCACCGGAGCTTGGCCGTACTTTGCCATGTTCAGTCAGCACATGTTTACGAATGGGAAAGATTACTCGCTGGCTCGCAAATTGAATGCTCTGAATGAAGTTGAGATAGCCCAATTGCCCAGATCTGAACGACAACAGCTATACAGAGAGAAAGTAAAAGAAAGGATACATCAGGCCTACGAGAAAGCAGCGAAGCGTTACAACGTACAGCCCCGAGAGATTCGATACTCACCGGGACAAGAAATCTACAAGAGAAACTTTGTAATAAGTGATTTCAGCAAGAATAGGAATTCGTCCTGCCATCAAAGCGCCCCCGTGCCAGCGACAAGTGCCCATTACCCCCTTGTCCCGCGGTGTGACCCGGAAGTGTCTACTTCCGTTAGGCACAAACAGTAAGATTCTCATAAATATAAATAAACCAGTACATACCATTAAATGGTCGAAACGTGAACCTATAGCAGTCCGAGAAGCACACTACCAAAAGGTCAGGAACCGAATATTTGGGAAACATCATCCAGACCGGAATATTTCGCCAAAAATGGCCAGAACCCATTGGAGAAGTCAGCAGTGGAAGGCAGAAAGAAGGATGATTTGTTCGGCCATCAGAGCTGCGGTGGAAGGCGACAATAGATCATTCGCACAAGTCAAGATAGAAGACCTGGAGGTCGTGGGTCTCTTGGATTCCGGGGCATCAGTAAGCTTGCTTGGGGAAGGTTGCCTAGAAACAGTGGAAAGGTTAGGACTATGATTAGAGAGGTCACAATCGATAATGAAATCAGCAGGAGGAACGCAGCATCGAGTAGTGCGGAAGATTCAACCCAACATATCGTATAATGGGTTAACACATCGATTGCCGATACTCCTTTGTCCTTCCTTGAAGCAAAAATTGTACCTTGGTATAGATTTCTAGAGGAAATTCGATTTGGCACCAGAGGTGGTGGGTGTAGAATCCTTAAACCAGGTGGAATCCGAATTTATGGCCAAAGGAGAACCGATAGAGGCACATATCCTATCCCCCGAACAGACTGAGCAGCTGGAAGAAGCGAAAGGACGTTGTCTGACATACGAAAGTCAAGGATTAGGACTTACCAAGGTAGAAGAACACTCGATCCAGTAAGTTGAAGGAGCCGTACCCGTAAAGGAGAGATTCTTTGCAGTTTCCCCGCGAAACAACAACTGCTTTTCGCAGAAGTTGATGAAATGCTACGGTTAGGAGTAATCGAATTAAGTGAAAGTCCCTGGAACAACCGAACGACGCTGGTACAGAAACCTGGAAAAAATAGGCTGTGCTTAGACGCAAGGAAACTGAACACACTGACAGTGAAGGATGCTTACCCATTACGACGATTTTCGTCAGCAGCACCGATTTAAAACATGCGTTCTGGCAAGTGGAACTCGATGAGAAAAGTCGTCCCATGACCGCTATCACAATACCTGGAAGGCCACTTTATCAGTTTCGACAGATGCCATTCGACTTATGTAATTCGGATCAAAGGTTGTGTAGGGTAATGGATAAGCTAATCCCACATATTCTTCGCAGCCGCGTCTTTGCTTACTTACTTACTGATGATATCCAAGACTTTCGAACAACACTGCATTTTGCTGAAAGAAGTGGCAGAAAGTTTAAATAAAGCAAATTTGACGATCGGCATACAGAAGTCAAAATTTTGTTTTAAATACTTGCGGTATTTGGGATTCATCATCGGTGATGGGGCCTTGCGGCAGATCCGAAGAAAGTTATGGCGATTATGAAGATTGAAGTACCCAAAAATACGCGACAACTTCGCAGCTTCTTAGGAACCTCAGGCTGGTATTGCACATTTTTCCAAAATTTCTCCGGTGTAAGTGCGCCACTCACAGACTGCCTGAAAAATAAAACGAAATTTACGTGGACGGAGGAAGCAACTACGCCATTTGAAACACTGAAGAAAGCACTTACCTGTGCGCCGGTATTAGCTCATCCAGATTTTGGGAAACACTTTTGGATACAGTGTGAGGCCAGCCATGTAGGAATTGGGGCAGTGTTATACCAGCAAGACGTAGAAGGATCGGACCGACCACTAGCATTCTTTTCGGCGAAGCTGAGAGGAGCACAACTCAATTACAGCGTAACGGAGAAAGAGTGCCTCGCAGCCTTAAAAGCCATGGAAAGATTCCGTCCCTATGTGGGGTTGATGCCGTTTACTATAGTTACCGATCATGCAAGCCTGCAATGGCTTATGACGCTCAAGGATTTGAACGGGAGGCTGGCGCGGTGGTCGTTTGCATTACAGGCATTCGACTTCAACATAGAGCATCGAAAAACGAAAGACAACATCGTGACCGACATGCTATCTCGGCCGAATGAAGCCGCCGAAGTAAAGATCTTCGATTTTGAGACAACGGAATTTGAGAGTCTGTGAGGATGCGTGAAACACACCCTCCACATTTCGCCATTTCTATTCTTTCTGCCACGAAAGCATACAATTGGAGATTACGCCACGAAGGCAATTTACTTATATAAGTTCAAACTAGAAGCTAAGCTTATCCGATTTAAATATTGCGCGCACCAGGGCTGGAAAACCACCCAGTGTTGGTCGACCGAGGGCCAATAGCTGATAGTGCCGATAGCGATAGGCGGGAGGTTCGATAAGAAACTGTGTTGGGAAACGAAGAAACCCGGCCAGCCGGGCTTACATGCGGCCGCAAGGGCGGAAGCTCGGTCTCTTTCTCGAATGGCAGCCAAGGCGAGCAGACCTAGGAGCGGACTTCAACCCGGAGTGGTACAGCGGCACGAGCGTCGGCACGCCGGATCCAAGCAGTAAGTGGGACAATAGGAGACAATAGCGATCAGACTGAGTGCGAGTAGGGGTAGCAGTAGTAGTACTAGCAAATAATAAAGACAAGAGAGAGTGAAGAAGTATGTGTCCGTGTGAATTGGTGCATTTTTCGGGAACCCACATGCAGTGATTTGTGCCGGTCGGGAAACGTGTTGCGCCAGAGCTGCTTACTCAGTGCAAACGACCACCCGATCGCCCACAAGGAGCATAGGAAAGGATCGCCTCTGGCCACCCTCTCCTGGGAACCCCGCCCCAATTACGGTTTAGGTAGGCGCGAGCCACGTGCAGTGATTCGTGCCGGTCGGGAATCGTGTTGCGCCAGAGCTGCTTACTCAGTGCAAACGACCACCCGATCGCCCACAAGGAGCATAGGAAAGGATCGCCTCTGGCCACCCTCTCCTGGGAACCCCGCCCCAATTACGGTTTAGGTAGGCGCGAGCCACGTGCAGTGATTTGTGCCGGTCGGGAATCGTGTTGCGCCAGAGCTGCTTACTCAGTGCAAACGACCACCCGATCGCCCACAAGGAGCATAGGAAAGGATCGCCTCTGGCCACCCTCTCCTGGGAACCCCGCCCCAAATACGATTTAGGTAGTCGCGAGCCACGTGCAGTAATCTGTGCCGGTCGGGAATCGTGTTGCGCCAGAGAAGCTTACTCAGTGCAAACGACCACTCGACCGACCACAGGGAGCACAGGGAAGGGTCGCCTCCGGCCATCCTCCCCTCGGATCCCTACTCCCTTACCCCAGTAGCTTGTGAGTCGCACATCCAGGGGGAACGGCCACGCTGTCCAGTTTTGTTGGTATTTTCTCAGGGATCGGCTACGCCGCTCGTTTTCGTTAGTATTTTCGCCGGGAGCAGCCCCGCCCTCCACTATAACTTTCGGGTGCCGTGTTGCGTTAGAGCTGCTTACTCGGTGCAACGCGGATACTCTGGCCTCCTTTCCCTACAACTCCCCGCGGCAACTCCCCGTCCAGTTTCGTCCCAACACTTTTCTACAAATTTAACTGTAGAGGACCCTGGCCGGACTGAGTTTTATCCCAGCCCATGAAAAAGGTCCTTACAGTTTGGCGCCCGAACAGGGACGGATAAGGACGACTAGATATCCTTCAGGAGAGTTGGGTTTTTACCACCAACCGCATGGCCTAAAGACCCATGTCCAGTAGACGAGATTTAGAGAAAGATAGAAGACCGCAGGAATAGTTAGAGTAGGGGATCCCGTAACGCTGCGCCCGCCAATGCCAACCCACTCCCGGAGCGCCACATAGCCACGTGGTCTCCCACGAAGCCGTCAAGCGCATACCGCGCCCCGAGCAGCGCCAACAGAGCGGCCCAGCAGCGCCCAACAAGCGTCCAGCGATCGGCGTCAGTGCACCACCAGCGGCACCCACCCACGTGCCCACCAGGTGCCCACAGAGCGCCACCAGCAGCGCCGACAGCGCCGGACACGTGGTCACCAGCCACACAACGAGCGTCACCAGGAGCGCGCAACGAGCGGCCCCGCGCCCTCCGCAGCGTTCAGCGCCCATCGGGCGGCGTCATTTGCACCACCAGCAGCACCCACCGAGTGCCTACCGAGTGCCCACCGAGCGCCAGCAGTAGCGCCCACAGCAGCGCCCATCAGCAGCGCCCAGCCGCGCCCTCAGCAGCGCCAACCGCGCCGGATACGTGGTCACTAGCCACCAGGAGCGCCCAACGATCAGCGCCGCCGCTCACCAGCCGCACTCACCGAGCGCCAACGGGAGCGCTAGCCGCAACCACATCGGTCAGCCAGTGCCGCACGTCAGCAGCACCTGCCGTGCGCCCAGCGCCCAGTCACGCCACTAGGAGCGCTCACCAAGTGATCCCCAGCAGAGCCATCGGCAGCGCCACCGCGCGTATGCCCAGTGTCTCGGGAAAGAAAACGTCAGAGGACGCAGAATCAAAGCCAGATCCGGCAGCTGCCGGACTGGAAGAGGACAGGTTTTTCACCGCATCCGGGGGTGATTCCACGACCGCAAACGTGGGGGTCAGGTGGATAGCCTACCGCCGGAAGGACGAGCTGCAGGCTCTGCTAAAAGAGTTTGGACTTGACCCGAACGGCCAAGTAGACGAACTACGACCACGATTGGCATCCTTCATCGGAGGAGGAGACCACAGCCCGGCTCTACGAGAGCGCTTTGCCGCACTGGAGGCAATATACCCGGAAGCACCCACCCAGAGGACGTCCACCAGTCGGGCCACCTCACCGATGCCCGGAATTGAGGATCACACGCTTCCCGTGCCCTGCTTAGGGAACTTACGGAAAAGCCCGGGACGGGAGATACCGGCCGCCAACCCAGCCGCCCATCTTCCGCACAGCCCTATATCTGCGGCAGTGTTCGCCGAGAAACTGCGAGGATGGGGCGTACTGTTTGACGGACAGTCAGACCCCGTTCATTTTATAGAACGCATCGAGGAAGGTGCCACTACCTACAATGTGAGAACGAGTGACATACCGAGGGCCGTCATTGGACTTCTCTCAGGCCGCGCCGAAGGCTGGTACCGGGCATACCAAATGCACACCGAGCCATGGGAAACTTTCCGGAGAGAGTTTCTGGAGTTATTCTTGCCTCCACGGTACTACCAGAGCCTAGAAGATGCCATCCGGACCAGGCAACAACAAGTGGGCGAGCCCTTCAAAATATACGTAGTGGAATTACGCCTGATGATGCAACGCGCCAAGTACTCACTAGGCCAGGAGCTCGAGCGGATCTACGAGAATTTGATGCCGGAGTACCAGCTTTTCATACGGCGACATGAGTTCTCCTCACTAGAGGGGCTTACCCAACTGGCAACTGCGTTCGAAATCGCACGGGATCGAGACCCCGTTCGACATGCAGCCCTAATTCCAACCGCAAGCTGGAATTCCGGCAGGGAGAGCAGCGGAAGACCCACACCTCGACTCCAGAACTTTCTCGCTCCAACGCCCTCTGGACCCAGGAGGCCGGCGATATCCAACGGGATGATCGCCCAGGAAGCGGAACCACCGGTTGACGTCGGCCGAGCTTGTCACCGCTGCGGGGAAATTGGACACTTCACACGAGAATGCCGAAACCCACCGCTGATGTACTGCTGGGACTGTGGGAAACGAAGCATCCGTACCATCGACTGCTGCCGCCGGACGGAAAACGGCCAGGGTCGCCGCCCACGTCGGGAGCCCGCGGTGACCCACTCGGTGCTCCCCCATCACTAGATTCCCCACTCCGCCTGGCGGGGGGGCGAATTGTTGCCAATGTTACCATCGAGGGACAACCTTTCTCGGCAACAATTGACACAGGAGCCTCGCGAAGCTTTGTCAGCGAAGCGATCGCCAAGCGCTTAGACTCAGGAAGAAACAGCAGAGAAGTCCGCTCCCGCATCTCTCTGGCGGATGGATCCCAGAAAGAGGTGACCAAGGCCCTCCGGGCGCAAGTCGGCTTAAACGACCGACAGATCGGGCTGACGCTACTAGTCCTGCCAACGATCCTGGATGAAGTGATTTTGGGCATCGACTTTCTTTGCGCCATCAGCGCAACTCTAATCTGCGGGCAAGTCTGCTTGCAACTAGCCACACCTGCCACCCGGAGGGTAGAACCAACCCCAGATACGCGGGCGACTCCTACGGCCGCAACCGCGCAATCCCCAAGCACACCCGGTACGCGGCAATCATCGCAAGCCACCGAGGGGGGGACCAAAACAGTTCCAAAGCCTGCTCCGAGGACTCACATAAAGCCAAACGCGCCAGTGCGGAAGACAAGTCCTGACCCCTCGGGACCCCCGTTGTCAAGGAACCCGTCAGGCGACATCGCGGGAACCTGCATCACCACGGATAACGGGTACGGCCTACAACCGCAGGCGGACGCCGCCACGGCAAAGGAGAAGAACCCGTTTCGACGCCCCTCCACGAGCGCCCTGTTGGCCACCACAACGGTGGAAACTCACACGCGCAAACCAGCCACCTCACCTGGGCCTGGGGAACCGCAACGGAAAATCGGTGTACATCGGCTGCCAGCCCAGTCGGACGCAGCCAGCGCACGGAAGCACAACCCGTTCCGGAGCCACTGTCCCCACGGACACCTGGCCACTGTAGCGGAGGACCCAACCAGGCTACAGGTGACCGAAGAACCTCACGCCGAAGAAACCGCCCACTTTCTGCAGGAGGAGCTACAGCTTTTCGACGAGCTAAGCGGGCCAACGGAGATCGCCGAGCATACCATCACTCTCCGGGAGAATAAGCCACTAAAGCAGCGGTATTATCCAAAGAACCCCGCCATGCAGAGCATAATCAATCAGCAGTTGGACGAGCTATGACGAGACGACCGAATCGAGCCCTCCCGTAGCCCGCACAGTGCCCCGCTGGTGCTCGTGCGGAAGAAGACAGGGGATATGCGGATGTGCGTCGACTATCGACAACTCAACGCACATTCCATACCCGATGCGTACCCACTCCCACGAATCAACCACATATTGGAGCGGCTACGGAACGCCCGGTTCATCTCAACGCTGGATCTTAAGAATGGATACTGGCAGATCCCTATGGCGGAAGGAAGCCGCGAATGCACGGCTTTTACCGTCCTTGGGCGTGGACTCTTCCACTGGAAAGTCATGCCCTTTGGACTGCATTCTGCCCCAGCAACGTTCCAGCGAGCCCTTGACAGCGTCATCGGGCCGGATATGGAACCCCACGCCTTTGCCTACTTGGATGACATCATCGTCATCGGGGCGACGTGGGAGGAACATGCCAGGAATCTCAGGGAAGTCTTCCGACGACTGCGGGAAGCAAAGTTTCGGCTGAATCAAGGCAAGTGCAAGTTTTTCCAGAAAAAGCTGGTATACTTAGGCCACTTGATCAGCGAAGAAGGCATAAGGACGGACCCAGATAAGATAGCTGCTATCCAGGGACTACGCCCGCCAACCAACGTCAAGGAACTCCGTCGCCATTTGGGCATCGCATCTTGGTATCGACGCTTCGTCCAGGATTTCGCCTCCATCGTTCAGCCCATGTCCCGACTCCTCAGGAAGGGGGTCAAGTGGAGCTGGGAGGAGCCCCAACAGCAGGCATTCGAGACACTCAAAGCCAGACTAACGGCCGCACCGGTACTGGCCTGCCCAAATTTTGAATACAAGTTCCAGCTTCAGACGGATGCAAGTGATACAGGACTTGGAGCAGTCCTCACTCAGAGCATCGATGGAGAGGAGAAGGTCATCGCCTACGTAAGTCGACGCCTCGAGCGAGCCGAGGAAAACTACTCCACTACCGAAAAGGAGTGCCTCGCCATAGTTTGGGCCACGCGGAAGCTACGCTGCTACTTGGAGGGCTACCAGTTTGACGTGATTACGGATCACCTCGCTCTCAAGTGGTTGAACTCGATTGAAAACCCCACGGGCCGTATAGCCCGGTGGGCTCTGGAGCTGCAGCAATACCAGTTTACCGTCCTCTATCGGAAGGGCAAATACAACGTTGTCGCCGACGCCCTCTCCCGACAGCCCCTAGGGATGCTTCAGCTGCTCGCGGAACACGGAACTCAGTGCAAATGGATCCGGAGGATGCAAGAAGAAGTCCAGAGGCGCCCCGAAAAGTTTCCGGATTACACTCTGGATCACGGACAGCTGTATCGACACATCGGACACACCTCAGACGTGGGAAACAGCAACCCATGGAAGCTTTGCGTGCCTCGGGAGCAGAGACAACGAGTGCTGGAGGAATGCCACGACCACCCTTCTGCTGGTCACCTGGGCATCCGGAAGACTCGCAGACGGATTGCCCAACGATATTTCTGGCCGGGATTACATCGAGACGTTGTGCGGTACGTCACCAGCTGCTTGGTTTGCCAACAATACAAGGTGAGTCAACGCAAACCGGCGGGCAAAATGCTCACCCGCCATCCCACGGAGCCATTTGCGCTCGTCGGAGCCGACTTCGTTGGACCTCTTCCTCGGACCCGACGAGGGAATACCATGCTGCTCGTATTTATAGATGTCTTTTCCAAATGGGTCGAGATCATACCCCTAAAGAAGGCCACAGCCGCCCAACTGGAGTTTGGATTTCGGGAAAGGATAATATCCCGCTTTGGAGCACCCAGGACTTTGATCTGCGACAACGGCACGCAGTTCACCAGCCGCGGTTTCAAGACATTCTGTCGCACTAACGGCATCAAACTGGAATACACAGCTCCCTATTCCCCGCAGCAGAACCCCACCGAACGGGCAAACCGGACCATCAAGACAATGATAGCTCAGTACGTGGACCAGGATCACCGGACATGGGATCAGCTACTGCCAGAGATCTCGCTGGCCATAAACACGAGCATCTCAGATAGCACCGGTTTCAGCCCCGCCTATCTGGTGCAGGGTAGGGAACCCAGATTGCCAGGGGCCCTCTTCGATGTGGTCACGCCTGGTCTACACTCGTCGCCGTTGGACCCCACTGAGCGAGCTAAACGACTTCAGGAAGCTTTCCGCACTGCGCTGGAAACCAACCAGATGGCTTCTCAGGAACAAGGCCGCCACTACAATTTGCGACGTCGCGAGTGGAGACCTCAGCTCGGATCACAGGTGATGGTCCGCCTCCACCACCTGTCAAAGGCCAGCGAAGGCTTTAACGCGAAGCTTGCTCCTAAGTACTCGGGGCCATTTAAGGTGCTGAAGTTCCTCTCCCCGAATATCGTCAGGATACAACATATGGAAAACAGGAAGAGGCGAACAGCAGGAGTAGGCGACCTGAAGGAGTACCACCAACGCAGTGACCAACTATGGGACCCGGAAGAAGCCACCGGAGAGAGCGCGTGCCCAACATAAGGGAGTCGACGAATGTACCCAAAGCATCGTAGTAATAACTTAAGTAGGAAACTAGGTTAAGCTGAGAGTTGTACCCACTAGATAAGTCGATCCTCGCACTCAGGCAGGGCCAGTAAGGAACGTAGGCCTAGGCTAATATTCTAGCAATTTACAGATCGGAACTACAACAACAGGATGGAGGCCCAGTGGATCGTCGCCCCAGTCAGCTGGAGGGTAGACACCCACCAGCGACGACTGCCTACAGCCCTAGTCGCATCCATCCAGGAGCAGGATCGACGGAGGGTGCGCTACCTGCGCCAGATCGAGGGTCATCGGTTCCGAGTCACCATCACCGCCGGGCGGGAGGTGATCGTTTCCCTCCGCCATAATCACGCCGAAGAAAGGGGGGGGGTGTGAGGATGCGTGAAACACACCCTCCACATTTCGCCATTTCTATTCTTTCTGCCACGAAAGCATACAATTGGAGATTACGCCACGAAGGCAATTTACTTATATAAGTTCAAACTAGAAGCTAAGCTTATCCGATTTAAATATTGCGCGCACCAGGGCTGGAAAACCACCCAGTGTTGGTCGACCGAGGGCCAACAGCTGATAGTGCCGATAGCGATAGGCGGGAGGTTCGATAAGAAACTGTGTTGGGAAACGAAGAAACCCGGCCAGCCGGGCTTACATGCGGCCGCAAGGGCGGAAGCTCGGTCTCTTTCTCGAATGGCAGCCAAGGCGAGCAGACCTAGGAGCGGACTTCAACCCGGAGTGGTACAGCGGCACGAGCGTCGGCACGCCGGATCCAAGCAGTAAGTGGGACAATAGGAGACAATAGCGATCAGACTGAGTGCGAGTAGGGGTAGCAGTAGTAGTACTAGCAAATAATAAAGACAAGAGAGAGTGAAGAAGTATGTGTCCGTGTGAATTGGTGCATTTTTCGGGAACCCACATGCAGTGATTTGTGCCGGTCGGGAAACGTGTTGCGCCAGAGCTGCTTACTCAGTGCAAACGACCACCCGATCGCCCACAAGGAGCATAGGAAAGGATCGCCTCTGGCCACCCTCTCCTGGGAACCCCGCCCCAATTACGGTTTAGGTAGGCGCGAGCCACGTGCAGTGATTCGTGCCGGTCGGGAATCGTGTTGCGCCAGAGCTGCTTACTCAGTGCAAACGACCACCCGATCGCCCACAAGGAGCATAGGAAAGGATCGCCTCTGGCCACCCTCTCCTGGGAACCCCGCCCCAATTACGGTTTAGGTAGGCGCGAGCCACGTGCAGTGATTTGTGCCGGTCGGGAATCGTGTTGCGCCAGAGCTGCTTACTCAGTGCAAACGACCACCCGATCGCCCACAAGGAGCATAGGAAAGGATCGCCTCTGGCCACCCTCTCCTGGGAACCCCGCCCCAAATACGATTTAGGTAGTCGCGAGCCACGTGCAGTAATCTGTGCCGGTCGGGAATCGTGTTGCGCCAGAGAAGCTTACTCAGTGCAAACGACCACTCGACCGACCACAGGGAGCACAGGGAAGGGTCGCCTCCGGCCATCCTCCCCTCGGATCCCTACTCCCTTACCCCAGTAGCTTGTGAGTCGCACATCCAGGGGGAACGGCCACGCTGTCCAGTTTTGTTGGTATTTTCTCAGGGATCGGCTACGCCGCTCGTTTTCGTTAGTATTTTCGCCGGGAGCAGCCCCGCCCTCCACTATACCTTTCGGGTGCCGTGTTGCGTTAGAGCTGCTTACTCGGTGCAACGCGGATACTCTGGCCTCCTTTCCCTACAACTCCCCGCGGCAACTCCCCGTCCAGTTTCGTCCCAACACTTTTCTACAAATTTAACTGTAGAGGACCCTGGCCGGACTGAGTTTTATCCCAGCCCATGAAAAAGGTCCTTACAAGTCCTAAATACCTGGAAAAACTACAGTTGATTGAAGAGCATGGAAGAGATATGTTTCCGGACTTACGTGTGAAAGAAGGACTTATTTTCATGAAGACACACTTCAATAGGGAGGAAAGTGATGAATTTGAATGGAAACTGTGGATTCCGGAAGCACTGACGACGACTCTAATCCAGCAAGCCCACAGCGGCGACATGGCAATGCAAGGGGGTATGGCAAAGACCTTAGCGAGACTTCAGCGTATGTATTACTGGCCCAAGATGGTAGTTCAAGTCCGAGACTTTGTAGCAGCATGCGAAAAAAGCAAGGAGAGCAAACACACAACGCAGATAAAGCGACCATTGATGGGGAAGGAGGTACGGACAGATCGACAAATTCAAAAGATGTACGTGAACTTCCTAGGAAAGTATCCGCGGCCTCGCCGAGGAGATACCATGTTTTTTATCGCGTTGGATCACTTAACCAAGTTTGTGTGACTAAAAGCGATGCCAAGGGCCTCATCGACAGCTGTAATCCGATTCCTGCAAAGAAGGAATATTCACCCAATTCGGAGTTCCGGAAACAATCCACGCGGACAACGGAAGATACTTTATCTCCAAGGAAATCGAGAATGCTGCAATAATATGGGATTACGCATATGAAGACAGGGAGATACGCACCACAATCCAATGCTTCGGAGAGAGTAAACCAATCCGTGTTAGCAGCAATTCGAGTGAACATCCAGGACGACCACACGCGATGGGATGAACACTGAGCGGACATACAAGCGGCGCTGAGGTCATCCATCCATAACAGCACCGGAGCTTGGCCGTACTTTGCCATGTTCGGTCAGCACATGTTTACGAATGGGAAAGATTACTCGCTGGCTCGCAAATTGAATGCTCTGAATGAAGTTGAGATAGCCCAATTGCCCAGATCTGAACGACAACAGCTATCCAGAGAGAAAGTAAAAGAAAGGATACATCAGGCCTACGAGAAAGCAGCGAAGCGTTACAACGTAAAGCCCCGAGAGATTCGATACTCACCGGGACAAGAAATCCACAAGAGAAACTTTGTAATAAGTGATTTCAGCAAGAATAGGAATTCGTCCTGCCATCAAAGCGCCCCCGTGCCAGCGACAAGTGCTCATTACCCCCTTGTCCCGCGGTGTGACCCGGAAGTGTCTACTTCGGTTAGGCACAAACAGTAAGATTCTCATAAATATAAATAAACCAGTACATACCATTAAATGGTCGAAACGTGAACCTATAGCAGTCCGAGAAGCACACTACCAAAAGGTCAGGAACCGAATATTTGGGAAACATCATCCAGACCGGAATATTTCGCCAAAAATTGCCAGAACCCATAGGAGAAGTCAGCAGTGGAAGGCAGAAAGAAGGATGATTTGTTCGGCCATCAGAGCTGCGGTGGAAGGCGACAATAGACCATTTGCACAAGTCAAGATAGAAGACCTGGAGGTCGTGGGTCTCTTGGATTCCGGGGCATCAGTAAGCTTGCTTGGGGAAGGTTGCCTAGAAACAGTGGAAAGGTTAGGACTATGATTAGAGAGGTCACAATCGATAATGAAATCAGCAGGAGGAACGCAGCATCGAGTAGTGGGGAAGATTCAACCCAACATATCGTATAATGGGTTAACACATCGATTGCCGATACTCCTTTGTCCTTCCTTGAAGCAAAAATTGTACCTTGGTATAGATTTCTAGAGGAAATTCGATTTGGCACCAGAGGTGGTGGGTGTAGAATCCTTAAACCAGGTGGAATCCGAATTTATGGCCAAAGGAGAACCGATAGAGGCACATATCCTATCCCCCGAACAGACTGAGCAGCTGGAAGAAGCGAAAGGACGTTTTCTGACATACGAAAGTCAAGGCTTAGGACTTACCAAGGTAGAAGAACACTCGATCCAGTAAGTTGAAGGAGCCGTACCCGTAAAGGAGATATTCTTTGCAGTTTCTCCGGCGAAACAACAACTGCTGTTCGCAGAAGTTGATGAAATACTACGGTTAGGAGTAATCGAATTAAGTTAAAGTCCCTGCAACAACCAAACGACGCTGGTACAGAAACCTGGAAGGAATAGGCTGTGCTTAGATGCAAGGAAACTGAACACACTGACAGTGAAGGATGCTTACCCATTACGACGATTTTCGTCAGCAGCATCGATTTAAAACATGCGTTCTGGCAAGTGGAACTCGATGAGAAAAGTCGTCCCATGACCGCTATCACAATACCTGGAAGGCCACTTTATCAGTTTCGACAGATGCCATTCGACTTATGTAATTCGGATCAAAGGTTGTGTAGGGTAATGAATAAGCTAATCCCACATATTCTTCGCAGCCGCGTCTTTGCTTACTTACTTACTGATGATATCCAAGACTTTCGAACAACACTGCATGTTGCTGAAAGAAGTGGCAGAGTGTTTAAATAAAGCAAATTTGACGATCGGCATACAGAAGTGAAAATTTTGTTTTAAATACTTGCGGTATTTGGGATTCATCATCGGTGATGGGGCCTTGCGGCAGATCCGAAGAAAGTTATGGCGATTTTGAAGATTGAAGTACCCAAAAATACGCGACAACTTCGCAGCTTCTTAGGAACCGCAGGCTGGTATTGCAGATTTATCCAAAATTTCTCCGGTGTAAGTGCGCCGCTCACAGACTGCCTGAAAAATAAAACGAAATTTACGTGGACGGAGGAAGCAACTACGCCATTTGAAACACTGAAGAAAGCACTTTGGGAAACACTTTTGGATACAGTGTGAGGCCAGCCATGTAGGAATTGGGGCAGTGTTATACCAGGAAGACGTAGAAGGATCGGACCGACCAATAGCATTCTTTTCGGCGAAGCTGAGAGGAGCACAACTCAATTACAGCGTAACGGAAAAAGAGTGCCTCGCAGCCTTAAAAGCCATGGAAAGATTCCGTCCCTATGTGGGGTTGATGCCGTTTACTATAGTTACCGATCATGCAAGCCTGCAATGGCTTATGACGCTCAAGGATTTGAACGGGAGGCTGGCGCGGTGGTCGTTTGCATTACAGGCATTCGACTTCAACATAGAGCATCGAAAAACAAAAGACAACATCGTGACCGACATGCTATCTCGGCCGAATGAAGCCGCCGAAGTAAAGATCTTCGATTTTGAGACAACGGAATTTGAGAGTCCTAAATACCTGGAAAAACTACAGTTGATTGAAGAGCATGGAAGAGATAAGTTTCCGGACTTACGTGTGAAAGAAGGACTTATTTTCATGAAGACACACTTCAATAGGGAGGAAAGTGATGAATTTGAATGGAAACTGTGGATTCCGGAAGCACTGACGACGACTCTAATCCAGCAAGCCCACAGCGGCGACATGGCAATGCATGGGGGTATGGCAAAGACCTTAGCGAGACTTCAGCGTATGTATTACTGGCCCAAGATGGTAGTTCAAGTCCGAGACTTTGTAGCAGCATGCGAAAAAAGCAAGGAGAGCAAACACACAACGCAGATAAAGCGACCAGTGATGGGGAAGGAGGTACGGACAGATCGACAAATTCAAAAGATGTACGTGAACTTCCTAGGAAAGTATCCGCGGCCTCGCCGAGGAGATACCATGTTTTTTATCGCGTTGGATCACTTAACCAAGTTTGTGTGGCTAAAAGCGATGCCAAGGGCCTCATCGACAGCTGTAATCCGATTCCTGCAAAGAAGGAATATTCACCCAATTCGGAGTTCCGGAAACAATCCACGCGGACAACGGAAGATACTTTATCTCCAAGGAAATCGAGAATGCTGCAAGAATATGGGATTACGCATATGAAGACAGGGAGATACGCACCACAATCCAATGCTTCGGAGAGAGTAAACCAATCTGTGTTAGCAGCAATTCGAGTGAACATACAGGACGACCACACCCGATGGGATGAACACTGAGCGGACATACAAGCGGCGCTGAGGTCATCCATCGATAACAGCACCGGAGCTTGGCCGTACTTTGCCATGTTCGGTCAGAACATGTTTACGAATGGGAAAGATTACTCGCTGGCTCGCAAATTGAATGCTCTGAATGAAGTTGAGATAGCCCAATTGCCCAGATCTGAACGACAACAGCTATCCAGAGAGAAAGTAAAAGAAAGGATACATCAGGCCTACGAGAAAGCAGCGAAGCGTTACATCGTAAAGCCCCGAGAGATTCGATACTCACCGGGACAAGAAATCTACAAGAGAAACTTTGTCCTAAGTGATTTCAGCAAGAATAGGAATTCGTCCTGCCATCAAAGCGTCCCCGTGCCAGCGACAAGTGCTCATTACCCCCTTGTCCCGCGGTGTGACCCGGAAGTGTCTACTTCGGTTAGGCACAAACAGTAAGATTCTCATAAATATAAATAAACCAGTACATACCATTAAATGGTCGAAACGTGAACCTATAGCAGTCCGAGAAGCACACTACCAAAAGGTCAGGAACCGAATATTTGGGAAACATCATCCAGACCGGAATATTTCGCCAAAAATTGCCAGAACCCATAGGAGAAGTCAGCAGCGGAAGGCAGAAAGAAGGATGATTTGTTCGGCCATCAGAGCTGCGGTGGAAGGCGACAATAGACCATTCGCACAAGTCAAGATAGAAGACCTGGAGGTCGTGGGTCTCTTGGATTCCGGGGCATCAGTAAGCTTGCTTGGGGAAGGTTGCCTAGAAACAGTGGAAAGGTTAGGACTATGATTAGAGAGGTCACAATCGATAATGAAATCAGCAGGAGGAACGCAGCATCGAGTAGTGGGGAAGATTCAACCCAACATATCGTATAATGGGTTAACACATCGATTGCCGATACTCCTTTGTCCTTCCTTGAAGCAAAAATTGTACCTTGGTATAGATTTCTAGAGGAAATTCGATTTGGCACCAGAGGTGGTGGGTGTAGAATCCTTAAACCAGGTGGAATCCGAATTTATGGCCAAAGGAGAACCGATAGAGGCACATATCCTATCCCCCGAACAGACTGAGCAGCTGGAAGAAGCGAAAGGACGTTTTCTGACATACGAAAGTCAAGGATTAGGACTTACCAAGGTAGAAGAACACTCGATCCAGTAAGTTGAAGGAGCCGTACCCGTAAAGGAGAGGTTCTTTGCAGTTTCTCCGGCGAAACAACAACTGCTGTTCGCAGAAGTTGATGAAATGCTACGGTTAGGAGTAATCGAATTAAGTGAAAGTCCCTGGAACAACCGAACGACGCTGGTACAGAAACCTGGAAGGAATAGGCTGTGCTTAGATGCAAGGAAACTGAACACACTGACAGTGAAGGATGCTTACCCATTACGACGATTTTCGTCAGCAGCATCGATTTAAAACATGCGTTCTGGCAAGTGGAACTCGATGAGAAAAGTCGTCCCATGACCGCTATCACAATACCTGGAAGGCCACTTTATCAGTTTCGACAGATGCCATTCGACTTATGTAATTCGGATCAAAGGTTGTGTAGGGTAATGGATAAGCTAATCCCACATATTCTTCGCAGCCGCGTCTTTGCTTACTTACTTACTGATGATATCCAAGACTTTCGAACAACACTGCATGTTGCTGAAAGAAGTGGCAGAGTGTTTAAATAAAGCAAAAATACGCGACAACTTCGCAGCTTCTTAGGAACCGCATGCTGGTATTGCAGATTTATCCAAAATTTCTCCGGTGTAAGTGCGCCGCTCACAGACTGCCTGAAAAATAAAACGAAATTTACGTGGACGGAGGAAGCAACTACGCCATTTGAAACACTGAAGAAAGCACTTACCTGTGCACCGGTATTAGCTCATCCAGATTTTGGGAAACACTTTTGGATACAGTGTGAGGCCAGCCATATAGGAATTTGGGCAGTGTTATACCAGAAAGACGTAGAAGGATCGGAACGACCAATAGCATTCTTTTCGGCGAAGCTGAGAGGAGCACAACTCAATTACAGCGTAACGGAAAAAGAGTGCCTCGCAGCCTTAAAAGCCATGGAAAGATTCCGTCCCTATGTGGGGTTGATGCCGTTTACTATAGTTACCGATCATGCAAGCCTGCAATGGCTTATGACGCTCAAGGATTTGAACGGGAGGCTGGCGCGGTGGTCGTTTGCATTACAGGCATTCGACTTCAACATAGAGCATCGAAAAATAAAAGACAACATCGTGACCGAAATGCTATCTCGGCCGAATGAAGCCGCCGAAGTAAAGATCTTCGATTTTGAGACAACGGAATTTGAGAGTCCTAAATACCTGGAAAAACTACAGTTGATTGAAGAGCATGGAAGAGATAAGTTTCCGGACTTACGTGTGAAAGAAGGACTTATTTTCATGAAGACACACTTCAATAGGGAGGAAAGTGATGAATTTGAATGGAAACTGTGGATTCCGGAAGCACTGACGACGACTCTAATCCAGCAAGCCCACAGCGGCGACATGGCAATGCATGGGGGTATGGCAAAGACCTTAGCGAGACTTCAGCGTATGTATTACTGGCCCAAGATGGTAGTTCAAGTCCGAGACTTTGTAGCAGCATGCGAAAAAAGCAAGGAGAGCAAACACACAACGCAGATAAAGCGACCAGTGATGGGGAAGGAGGTACGGACAGATCGACAAATTCAAAAGATGTACGTGAACTTCCTATGAAAGTATCCGCGGCCTCGCCGAGGAGATACCATGTTTTTTATCGCGTTGGATCACTTAACCAAGTTTGTGTGGCTAAAAGCGATGCCAAGGGCCTCATCGACAGCTGTAATCCGATTCCTGCAAAGAAGGAATATTCACCCAATTCGGAGTTCCGGAAACAATCCACGCGGACAACGGAAGATACTTTAGCTCCAAGGAAACCGAGAATGCTGCAAGAATATGGGATTACGCATATGAAGACAGGGAGATACGCACCACAATCCAATGCTTCGGAGAGAGTAAACCAATCCGTGTTAGCAGCAATTCGAGTGAACATCCAGGACGACCACACGCGATGGGATGAACACTGAGCGGACATACAAGCGGCGCTGAGGTCATCCATCGATAACAGCACCGGAGCTTGGCCGTACTTTGCCATGTTCGGTCAGCACATGTTTACGAATGGGAAAGATTACTCGCTGGCTCGCAAATTGAATGCTCTGAATGAAGTTGAGATAGCCCAATTGCCCAGAGAGAAAGTAAAAGAAAGGATACATCAGGCCTACGAGAAAGCAGCGAAGCGTTACAACGTAAAGCCCCGAGAGATTCGATACTCACCGGGACAAGAAATCTACAAGAGAAACTTTGTAATAAGTGATTTCAGCAAGAATTGGAATTCGTCCTGCCATCAAAGCGCCCCCGTGCCAGCGACAAGTGCTCATTACCCCCTTGTCCCGCGGTGTGACCCGGAAGTGTCTACTTCGGTTAGGCACAAACAGTAAGATTCTCATAAATATAAATAAACCAGTACATACCATTAAATGGTCGAAACGTGAACCTATAGCAGTCCGAGAAGCACACTACCAAAAGGTCAGAGACCGAATATTTGGGAAACATCATCCAGACCGGAATATTTCGCCAAAAATTGCCAGAACCCATAGGAGAAGTCAGCAGCGGAAGGCAGAAAGAAGGATGATTTGTTCGGCCATCAGAGCTGCGGTGGAAGGCGACAATAGACCATTCGCACAAGTCAAGATAGAAGACCTGGAGGTCGTGGGTCTCTTGGATTCCGGGGCATCAGTAAGCTTGCTTGGGGAAGGTTGCCTAGAAACAGTGGAAAGGTTAGGACTATGATTAGAGAGGTCACAATCGATAATGAAATCAGCAGGAGGAACGCAGCATCGAGTAGTGCGGAAGATTCAACCCAACATATCGTATAATGGGTTAATACATCGATTGCCGATACTCCTTTGTCCTTCCTTGAAGCAAAAATTGTACCTTGGTATAGATTTCTAGAGGAAATTCGATTTGGCACCAGAGGTGGTGGGTGTAGAATCCTTAAACCAGGTGGAATCCGAATTTATGGCCAAAGGAGAACCGATAGAGGCACATATCCTATCCCCCGAACAGACTGAGCAGCTGGAAGAAGCGAAAGGACGTTTTCTGACATACGAAAGTCAAGGATTAGGACTTACCAAGGTAGAAGAACACTCGATCCAGTAAGTTGAAGGAGCCGTACCCGTAAGGGAGAGATTCTTTGCAGTTTCTCCGGCGAAACAACAACTGCTGTTCGCAGAAGTTGATGAAATGCTACGGTTAGGAGTAATCGAATTAAGTGAAAGTCCCTGGAACAACCAAACGACGCTGGTACAGAAACCTGGAAAAAATAGGCTGTGCTTAGACGCAAGGAAACTGAACACACTGACAGTGAAGGATGCTTACCCATTACGACGATTTTCGTCAGCAGCATCGATTTAAAACATGCGTTCTGGCAAGTGGAACTCGATGAGAAAAGTCGTCCCATGACCGCTATCACAATACCTGGAAGGCCACTTTATCAGTTTCGACAGATGCCATTCGACTTATGTAATTCGGATCAAAGGTTGTGTAGGGTAATGGATAAGCTAATCCCACATATTCTTCGCAGCCGCGTCTTTGCTTACTTACTTACTGATGATATCCAAGACTTCCGAACAACACTGCATGTTGCTGAAAGAAGTGGCAGAGTGTTTAAATAAAGCAAAATTGACGATCGGCATACAGAAGTCAAAATTTTGTTTTAAATACTTGCGGTATTTGGGATTCATCATCGGTGATGGGGACTTGCAGCAGATCCGAAGAAAGTTATGGCGATTATGAAGATTGAAGTACCCAAAAATACGCGACAACTTCGCAGCTTCTTAGGAACCGCAGGCTGGTATTGCAGATTTATCCAAAATTTCTCCGGTGTAAGTGCGCCGCTCACAGACTGCCTGAAAAATAAAACGAAATTTACGTGGACGGAGGAAGCAACTACGCCATTTGAAACACTGAAGAAAGCACTTACCTGTGCGCCGGTATAAGCTCATCCAGATTTTGGGAAACACTTTTGGATACAGTGTGAGGCCAGCCATGTAGGAATTGGGGCAGTGTTATACCAGAAAGACGTAGAAGGATCGGACCGACCAATAGCATTCTTTTCGGCGAAGCTGAGAGGAGCACAACTCAATTACAGCGTAACGGAAAAAGAGTGCCCGCAGCCTTAAAAGCCATGGAAAGATTCCGTCCCTATGTGGGGTTGATGCCGTGTACTATAGTTACCGATCATGCAAGCCTGCAATGGCTTATGACGCTTAAGGATTTAAACGGGAGGCTGGCGCGGTGGTCGTTTGCATTACAGGCATTCGACTTCAACATAGAGCATCGAAAAACAAAAGACAACATCGTGACCGACATGCTATCTCGGCCGAATGAAGCCGCCGAAGTAAAGATCTTCGATTTTGAGACAACGGAATTTGAGAGTCCTAAATACCTGGAAAAACTACAGTTGATTGAAGAGCATGGAAGAGATATGTTTCCGGACTTACGTGTGAAAGAAGGACTTATTTTCATGAAGACACACTTCAATAGGGAGGAAAGTGATGAATTTGAATGGAAACTGTGGATTCCGGAAGCACTGACGACGACTCTAATCCAGCAAGCCCACAGCGGCGACATGGCAATGCAAGGGGGTATGGCAAAGACCTTAGCGAGACTTCAGCGTATGTATTACTGGCCCAAGATGGTAGTTCAAGTCCGAGACTTTGTAGCAGCATGCGAAAAAAGCAAGGAGAGCAAACACACAACGTAGATAAAGCGACCATTGATGGGGAAGGAGGTACGGACAGATCGACAAATTCAAAAGATGTACGTGAACTTCCTAGGAAAGTATCCGCGGCCTCGCCGAGGAGATACCATGTTTTTTATCGCGTTGGATCACTTAACCAAGTTTGTGTGACTAAAAGCGATGCCAAGGGCCTCATCGACAGCTGTAATCCGATTCCTGCAAAGAAGGAATATTCACCCAATTCGGAGTTCCGGAAACAATCCACGCGGACAACGGAAGATACTTTATCTCCAAGGAAATCGAGAATGCTGCAATAATATGGGATTACGCATATGAAGACAGGGAGATACGCACCACAATCCAATGCTTCGGAGAGAGTAAACCAATCCGTGTTAGCAGCAATTCGAGTGAACATCCAGGACGACCACACGCGATGGGATGAACACTGAGCGGACATACAAGCGGCGCTGAGGTCATCCATCCATAACAGCACCGGAGCTTGGCCGTACTTTGCCATGTTCGGTCAGCACATGTTTACGAATGGGAAAGATTACTCGCTGGCTCGCAAATTGAATGCTCTGAATGAAGTTGAGATAGCCCAATTGCCCAGATCTGAACGACAACAGCTATCCAGAGAGAAAGTAAAAGAAAGGATACATCAGGCCTACGAGAAAGCAGCGAAGCGTTACAACGTAAAGCCCCGAGAGATTCGATACTCACCGGGACAAGAAATCCACAAGAGAAACTTTGTAATAAGTGATTTCAGCAAGAATAGGAATTCGTCCTGCCATCAAAGCGCCCCCGTGCCAGCGACAAGTGCTCATTACCCCCTTGTCCCGCGGTGTGACCCGGAAGTGTCTACTTCGGTTAGGCACAAACAGTAAGATTCTCATAAATATAAATAAACCAGTACATACCATTAAATGGTCGAAACGTGAACCTATAGCAGTCCGAGAAGCACACTACCAAAGGTCAGGAACCGAATATTTGGGAAACATCATCCAGACCGGAATATTTCGCCAAAAATTGCCAGAACCCATAGGAGAAGTCAGCAGCGGAAGGCAGAAAGAAGGATGATTTGTTCGGCCATCAGAGCTGCGGTGGAAGGCGACAATAGACCATTCGCACAAGTCAAGATAGAAGACCTGGAGGTCGTGGGTCTCTTGGATTCCGGGGCATCAGTAAGCTTGCTTGGGGAAGGTTGCCTAGAAACAGTGGAAAGGTTAGGACTATGATTAGAGAGGTCACAATCGATAATGAAATCAGCAGGAGGAACGCAGCATCGAGTAGTGGGGAAGATTCAACCCAACATATCGTATAATGGGTTAACACATCGATTGCCGATACTCCTTTATCCTTCCTTGAAGCAAAAATTGTACCTTGGTATAGATTTCTAGAGGAAATTCGATTTGGCACCAGAGGTGGTGGGTGTAGAATCCTTAAACCAGGTGGAATCCGAATTTATGGCCAAAGGAGAACCGATAGAGGCACATATCCTATCCCCCGAACAGACTGAGCAGCTGGAAGAAGCGAAAGGACGTTTTCTGACATACGAAAGTCAAGGCTTAGGACTTACCAAGGTAGAAGAACACTCGATCCAGTAAGTTGAAGGAGCCGTACCCGTAAAGGAGAGATTCTTTGCAGTTTCTCCGGCGAAACAACAACTGCTGTTCGCAGAAGTTGATGAAATACTACGGTTAGGAGTAATCGAATTAAGTTAAAGTCCCTGCAACAACCAAACGACGCTGGTACAGAAACCTGGAAGGAATAGGCTGTGCTTAGATGCAAGGAAACTGAACACACTGACAGTGAAGGATGCTTACCCATTACGACGATTTTCGTCAGCAGCATCGATTTAAAACATGCGTTCTGGCAAGTGGAACTCGATGAGAAAAGTCGTCCCATGACCGCTATCACAATACCTGGAAGGCCACTTTATCAGTTTCGACAGATGCCATTCGACTTATGTAATTCGGATCAAAGGTTGTGTAGGGTAATGAATAAGCTAATCCCACATATTCTTCGCAGCCGCGTCTTTGCTTACTTACTTACTGATGATATCCAAGACTTTCGAACAACACTGCATGTTGCTGAAAGAAGTGGCAGAGTGTTTAAATAAAGCAAATTTGACGATCGGCATACAGAAGTGAAAATTTTGTTTTAAATACTTGCGGTATTTGGGATTCATCATCGGTGATAGGGCCTTGCGGCAGATCCGAAGAAAGTTATGGCGATTATGAAGATTGAAGTACCCAAAAATACGCGACAACTTCGCAGCTTCTTAGGAACCGCAGGCTGGTATTGCAGATTTATCCAAAATTTCTCCGGTGTAAGTGCGCCGCTCACAGACTGCCTGAAAAATAAAACGAAATTTACGTGGACGGAGGAAGCAACTACGCCATTTGAAACACTGAAGAAAGCACTTTGGGAAACACTTTTGGATACAGTGTGAGGCCAGCCATGTAGGAATTGGGGCAGTGTTATACCAGGAAGACGTAGAAGGATCGGACCGACCAATAGCATTCTTTTCGGCGAAGCTGAGAGGAGCACAACTCAATTACAGCGTAACGGAAAAAGAGTGCCTCGCAGCCTTAAAAGCCATGGAAAGATTCCGTCCCTATGTGGGGTTGATGCCGTTTACTATAGTTACCGATCATGCAAGCCTGCAATGGCTTATGACGCTCAAGGATTTGAACGGGAGGCTGGCGCGGTGGTCGTTTGCATTACAGGCATTCGACTTCAACATAGAGCATCGAAAAACAAAAGACAACATCGTGACCGACATGCTATCTCGGCCGAATGAAGCCGCCGAAGTAAAGATCTTCGATTTTGAGACAACGGAATTTGAGAGTCCTAAATACCTGGAAAAACTACAGTTGATTGAAGAGCATGGAAGAGATAAGTTTCCGGACTTACGTGTGAAAGAAGGACTTATTTTCATGAAGACACACTTCAATAGGGAGGAAAGTGATGAATTTGAATGGAAACTGTGGATTCCGGAAGCACTGACGACGACTCTAATCCAGCAAGCCCACAGCGGCGACATGGCAATGCATGGGGGTATGGCAAAGACCTTAGCGAGACTTCAGCGTATGTATTACTGGCCCAAGATGGTAGTTCAAGTCCGAGACTTTGTAGCAGCATGCGAAAAAAGCAAGGAGAGCAAACACACAACGCAGATAAAGCGACCAGTGATGGGGAAGGAGGTACGGACAGATCGACAAATTCAAAAGATGTACGTGAACTTCCTATGAAAGTATCCGCGGCCTCGCCGAGGAGATACCATGTTTTTTATCGCGTTGGATCACTTAACCAAGTTTGTGTGGCTAAAAGCGATGCCAAGGGCCTCATCGACAGCTGTAATCCGATTCCTGCAAAGAAGGAATATTCACCCAATTCGGAGTTCCGGAAACAATCCACGCGGACAACGGAAGATACTTTATCTCCAAGGAAATCGAGAATGCTGCAAGAATATGGGATTACGCATATGAAGACAGGGAGATACGCACCACAATCCAATGCTTCGGAGAGAGTAAACCAATCCGTGTTAGCAGCAATTCGAGTGAACATACAGGACGACCACACCCGATGGGATGAACACTGAGCGGACATACAAGCGGCGCTGAGGTCATCCATCGATAACAGCACCGGAGCTTGGCCGTACTTTGCCATGTTCGGTCAGAACATGTTTACGAATGGGAAAGATTACTCGCTGGCTCGCAAATTGAATGCTCTGAATGAAGTTGAGATAGCCCAATTGCCCAGATCTGAACGACAACAGCTATCCAGAGAGAAAGTAAAAGAAAGGATACATCAGGCCTACGAGAAAGCAGCGAAGCGTTACATCGTAAAGCCCCGAGAGATTCGATACTCACCGGGACAAGAAATCTACAAGAGAAACTTTGTCCTAAGTGATTTCAGCAAGAATAGGAATTCGTCCTGCCATCAAAGCGTCCCCGTGCCAGCGACAAGTGCTCATTACCCCCTTGTCCCGCGGTGTGACCCGGAAGTGTCTACTTCGGTTAGGCACAAACAGTAAGATTCTCATAAATATAAATAAACCAGTACATACCATTAAATGGTCGAAACGTGAACCTATAGCAGTCCGAGAAGCACACTACCAAAAGGTCAGGAACCGAATATTTGGGAAACATCATCCAGACCGGAATATTTCGCCAAAAATTGCCAGAACCCATAGGAGAAGTCAGCAGCGGAAGGCAGAAAGAAGGATGATTTGTTCGGCCATCAGAGCTGCGGTGGAAGGCGACAATAGACCATTCGCACAAGTCAAGATAGAAGACCTGGAGGTCGTGGGTCTCTTGGATTCCGGGGCATCAGTAAGCTTGCTTGGGGAAGGTTGCCTAGAAACAGTGGAAAGGTTAGGACTATGATTAGAGAGGTCACAATCGATAATGAAATCAGCAGGAGGAACGCAGCATCGAGTAGTGGGGAAGATTCAACCCAACATATCGTATAATGGGTTAACACATCGATTGCCGATACTCCTTTGTCCTTCCTTGAAGCAAAAATTGTACCTTGGTATAGATTTCTAGAGGAAATTCGATTTGGCACCAGAGGTGGTGGGTGTAGAATCCTTAAACCAGGTGGAATCCGAATTTATGGCCAAAGGAGAACCGATAGAGGCACATATCCTATCCCCCGAACAGACTGAGCAGCTGGAAGAAGCGAAAGGACGTTTTCTGACATACGAAAGTCAAGGATTAGGACTTACCAAGGTAGAAGAACACTCGATCCAGTAAGTTGAAGGAGCCGTACCCGTAAAGGAGAGGTTCTTTGCAGTTTCTCCGGCGAAACAACAACTGCTGTTCGCAGAAGTTGATGAAATGCTACGGTTAGGAGTAATCGAATTAAGTGAAAGTCCCTGGAACAACCGAACGACGCTGGTACAGAAACCTGGAAGGAATAGGCTGTGCTTAGATGCAAGGAAACTGAACACACTGACAGTGAAGGATGCTTACCCATTACGACGATTTTCGTCAGCAGCATCGATTTAAAACATGCGTTCTGGCAAGTGGAACTCGATGAGAAAAGTCGTCCCATGACCGCTATCACAATACCTGGAAGGCCACTTTATCAGTTTCGACAGATGCCATTCGACTTATGTAATTCGGATCAAAGGTTGTGTAGGGTAATGGATAAGCTAATCCCACATATTCTTCGCAGCCGCGTCTTTGCTTACTTACTTACTGATGATATCCAAGACTTTCGAACAACACTGCATGTTGCTGAAAGAAGTGGCAGAGTGTTTAAATAAAGCAAAAATACGCGACAACTTCGCAGCTTCTTAGGAACCGCATGCTGGTATTGCAGATTTATCCAAAATTTCTCCGGTGTAAGTGCGCCGCTCACAGACTGCCTGAAAAATAAAACGAAATTTACGTGGACGGAGGAAGCAACTACGCCATTTGAAACACTGAAGAAAGCACTTACCTGTGCACCGGTATTAGCTCATCCAGATTTTGGGAAACACTTTTGGATACAGTGTGAGGCCAGCCATATAGGAATTTGGGCAGTGTTATACCAGAAAGACGTAGAAGGATCGGAACGACCAATAGCATTCTTTTCGGCGAAGCTGAGAGGAGCACAACTCAATTACAGCGTAACGGAAAAAGAGTGCCTCGCAGCCTTAAAAGCCATGGAAAGATTCCGTCCCTATGTGGGGTTGATGCCGTTTACTATAGTTACCGATCATGCAAGCCTGCAATGGCTTATGACGCTCAAGGATTTGAACGGGAGGCTGGCGCGGTGGTCGTTTGCATTACAGGCATTCGACTTCAACATAGAGCATCGAAAAACAAAAGACAACATCGTGACCGAAATGCTATCTCGGCCGAATGAAGCCGCCGAAGTAAAGATCTTCGATTTTGAGACAACGGAATTTGAGAGTCCTAAATACCTGGAAAAACTACAGTTGATTGAAGAGCATGGAAGAGATAAGTTTCCGGACTTACGTGTGAAAGAAGGACTTATTTTCATGAAGACACACTTCAATAGGGAGGAAAGTGATGAATTTGAATGGAAACTGTGGATTCCGGAAGCACTGACGACGACTCTAATCCAGCAAGCCCACAGCGGCGACATGGCAATGCATGGGGGTATGGCAAAGACCTTAGCGAGACTTCAGCGTATGTATTACTGGCCCAAGATGGTAGTTCAAGTCCGAGACTTTGTAGCAGCATGCGAAAAAAGCAAGGAGAGCAAACACACAACGCAGATAAAGCGACCAGTGATGGGGAAGGAGGTACGGACAGATCGACAAATTCAAAAGATGTACGTGAACTTCCTATGAAAGTATCCGCGGCCTCGCCGAGGAGATACCATGTTTTTTATCGCGTTGGATCACTTAACCAAGTTTGTGTGGCTAAAAGCGATGCCAAGGGCCTCATCGACAGCTGTAATCCGATTCCTGCAAAGAAGGAATATTCACCCAATTCGGAGTTCCGGAAACAATCCACGCGGACAACGGAAGATACTTTAGCTCCAAGGAAACCGAGAATGCTGCAAGAATATGGGATTACGCATATGAAGACAGGGAGATACGCACCACAATCCAATGCTTCGGAGAGAGTAAACCAATCCGTGTTAGCAGCAATTCGAGTGAACATCCAGGACGACCACACGCGATGGGATGAACACTGAGCGGACATACAAGCGGCGCTGAGGTCATCCATCGATAACAGCACCGGAGCTTGGCCGTACTTTGCCATGTTCGGTCAGCACATGTTTACGAATGGGAAAGATTACTCGCTGGCTCGCAAATTGAATGCTCTGAATGAAGTTGAGATAGCCCAATTGCCCAGATCTGAACGACAACAGCTATCCAGAGAGAAAGTAAAAGAAAGGATACATCAGGCCTACGAGAAAGCAGCGAAGCGTTACAACGTAAAGCCCCGAGAGATTCGATACTCACCGGGACAAGAAATCTACAAGAGAAACTTTGTAATAAGTGATTTCAGCAAGAATTGGAATTCGTCCTGCCATCAAAGCGCCCCCGTGCCAGCGACAAGTGCTCATTACCCCCTTGTCCCGCGGTGTGACCCGGAAGTGTCTACTTCTAAGATTCTCATAAATATAAATAAACCAGTACATACCATTAAATGGTCGAAACGTGAACCTATAGCAGTCCGAGAAGCACACTACCAAAAGGTCAGGAACCGAATATTTGGGAAACATCATCCAGACCGGAATATTTCGCCAAAAATTGCCAGAACCCATAGGAGAAGTCAGCAGCGGAAGGCAGAAAGAAGGATGATTTGTTCGGCCATCAGAGCTGCGGTGGAAGGCGACAATAGACCATTCGCACAAGTCAAGATAGAAGACCTGGAGGTCGTGGGTCTCTTGGATTCCGGGGCATCAGTAAGCTTGCTTGGGGAAGGTTGCCTAGAAACAGTGGAAAGGTTAGGACTATGATTAGAGAGGTCACAATCGATAATGAAATCAGCAGGAGGAACGCAGCATCGAGTAGTGCGGAAGATTCAACCCAACATATCGTATAATGGGTTAATACATCGATTGCCGATACTCCTTTGTCCTTCCTTGAAGCAAAAATTGTACCTTGGTATAGATTTCTAGAGGAAATTCGATTTGGCACCAGAGGTGGTGGGTGTAGAATCCTTAAACCAGGTGGAATCCGAATTTATGGCCAAAGGAGAACCGATAGAGGCACATATCCTATCCCCCGAACAGACTGAGCAGCTGGAAGAAGCGAAAGGACGTTTTCTGACATACGAAAGTCAAGGATTAGGACTTACCAAGGTAGAAGAACACTCGATCCAGTAAGTTGAAGGAGCCGTACCCGTAAGGGAGAGATTCTTTGCAGTTTCTCCGGCGAAACAACAACTGCTGTTCGCAGAAGTTGATGAAATGCTACGGTTAGGAGTAATCGAATTAAGTGAAAGTCCCTGGAACAACCAAACGACGCTGGTACAGAAACCTGGAAAAAATAGGCTGTGCTTAGACGCAAGGAAACTGAACACACTGACAGTGAAGGATGCTTACCCATTACGACGATTTTCGTCAGCAGCATCGATTTAAAACATGCGTTCTGGCAAGTGGATCTCGATGAGAAAAGTCGTCCCATGACCGCTATCACAATACCTGGAAGGCCACTTTATCAGTTTCGACAGATGCCATTCGACTTATGTAATTCGGATCAAAGGTTGTGTAGGGTAATGGATAAGCTAATCCCACATATTCTTCGCAGCCGCGTCTTTGCTTACTTACTTACTGATGATATCCAAGACTTTCGAACAACACTGCATGTTGCTGAAAGAAGTGGCAGAGTGTTTAAATAAAGCAAATTTGACGATCGGCATACAGAAGTCAAAATTTTGTTTTAAATACTTGCGGTATTTGGGATTCATCATCGGTGATGGGGACTTGCAGCAGATCCGAAGAAAGTTATGGCGATTATGAAGATTGAAGTACCCAAAAATACGCGACAACTTCGCAGCTTCTTAGGAACCGCAGGCTGGTATTGCAGATTTATCCAAAATTTCTCCGGTGTAAGTGCGCCGCTCACAGACTGCCTGAAAAATAAAACGAAATTTACGTGGACGGAGGAAGCAACTACGCCATTTGAAACACTGAAGAAAGCACTTACCTGTGCGCCGGTATAAGCTCATCCAGATTTTGGGAAACACTTTTGGATACAGTGTGAGGCCAACCAATAGCATTCTTTTCGGCGAAGCTGAGAGGAGCACAACTCAATTACAGCGTAACGGAAAAAGAGTGCCCGCAGCCTTAAAAGCCATGGAAAGATTCCGTCCCTATGTGGGGTTGATGCCGTGTACTATAGTTACCGATCATGCAAGCCTGCAATGGCTTATGACGCTTAAGGATTTAAACGGGAGGCTGGCGCGGTGGTCGTTTGCATTACAGGCATTCGACTTCAACATAGAGCATCGAAAAACAAAAGACAACATCGTGACCGACATGCTATCTCGGCCGAATGAAGCCGCCGAAGTAAAGATCTTCGATTTTGAGACAACGGAATTTGAGAGTCCTAAATACCTGGAAAAACTACAGTTGATTGAAGAGCATGGAAGAGATAAGTTTCCGGACTTACGTGTGAAAGAAGGACTTATTTTCATGAAGACACACTTCAATAGGGAGGAAAGTGATGAATTTGAATGGAAACTGTGGATTCCGGAAGCACTGACGACGACTCTAATCCAGCAAGCCCACAGCGGCGACATGGCAATGCATGGGGGTATGGCAAAGACCTTAGCGAGACTTCAGCGTATGTATTACTGGCCCAAGATGGTAGTTCAAGTCCGAGACTTTGTAGCAGCATGCGAAAAAAGCAAGGAGAGCAAACACACAACGCAGATAAAGCGACCAGTGATGGGGAAGGAGGTACGGACAGATCGACAAATTCAAAAGATGTACGTGAACTTCCTAGGAAAGTATCCGCGGCCTCGCCGAGGAGATACCATGTTTTTTATCGCGTTGGATCACTTAACCAAGTTTGTGTGGCTAAAAGCGATGCCAAGGGCCTCATCGACAGCTGTAATCCGATTCCTGCAAAGAAGGAATATTCACCCAATTCGGAGTTCCGGAAACAATCCACGCGGACAACGGAAGATACTTTAGCTCCAAGGAAACCGAGAATGCTGCAAGAATATGGGATTACGCATATGAAGACAAGGAGATACGCATCCAATGCTTCGGAGAGAGTAAACCAATCCGTGTTAGCAGCAATTCGAGTGAACATCCAGGACGACCACACGCGATGGGATGAACACTGAGCGGACATACAAGCGGCGCTGAGGTCATCCATCCATAACAGCACCGGAGCTTGGCCGTACTTTGCCATGTTCGGTCAGCACATGTTTACGAATGGGAAAGATTACTCGCTGGCTCGCAAATTGAATGCTCTGAATGAAGTTGAGATAGCCCAATTGCCCAGATCTGAACGACAACAGCTATCCAGAGAGAAAGTAAAAGAAAGGATACATCAGGCCTACGAGAAAGCAGCGAAGCGTTACAACGTAAAGCCCCGAGAGATTCGATACTCACCGGGACAAGAAATCTACAAGAGAAACTTTGTCCTAAGTGATTTCAGCAAGAATAGGAATTCGTCCTGCCATCAAAGCGTCCCCGTGCCAGCGACAAGTGCTTATTACCCCCTTGTCCCGCGGTGTGACCCGGAAGTGTCTACTTCGGTTAGGCACAAACAGTAAGATTCTCATAAATATAAATAAACCAGTACATACCATTAAATGGTCGAAACGTGAACCTATAGCAGTCCGAGAAGCACACTACCAAAAGGTCAGGAACCGAATATTTGGGAAACATCATCCAGACCGGAATATTTCGCCAAAAATTGCCAAAACCCATAGGAGAAGTCAGCAGCGGAAGGCAGAAAGAAGGATGATTTGTTCGGCCATCAGAGCTGCGGTGGAAGGCGACAATAGACCATTCGCACAAGTCAAGATAGAAGACCTGGAGGTCGTGGGTCTCTTGGATTCCGGGGCATCAGTAAGCTTGCTTGGGGAAGGTTGCCTAGAAACAGTGGAAAGGTAAGGACTATGATTAGAGAGGTCGCAATCGATAATGAAATCAGCAGGAGGAACGCAGCATCGAGTAGTGGGGAAGATTCAACCCAACATATCGTATAATGGGTTAACACATCGATTGCCGATACTCCTTTGTCCTTCCTTGAAGCAAAAATTGTACCTTGGTATAGATTTCTAGAGGAAATTCGATTTGGCACCAGAGGTGGTGGGTGTAGAATCCTTAAACCAGGTGGAGTCCGAATTTATGGCCAAAGGAGAACCGATAGAGGCACATATACTATCCCCCGAACAGACTGAGCAGCTGGAAGAAGCGAAAGGACGTTTTCTGACATACGAAAGTCAAGGATTAGGACTTACCAAGGTAGAAGAACACTCGATCCAGTAAGTTGAAGGAGCCGTACCCGTAAAGGAAAGATTCTTTGCAGTTTCTCCGGCGAAACAACAACTGCTGTTCGCAGAAGTTGATGAAATGCTACGGTTAGGAGTAATCGAATTAAGTGAAAGTCCCTGGAACAACCGAACGACGCTGGTACAGAAACCTGGAAGGAATAGGCTGTGCTTAGACGCAAGGAAACTGAACACACTGACAGTGAAGGATGCTTACCCATTACGACGATTTTCGTCAGCAGCATCGATTTAAAACATGCGTTCTGGCAAGTGGAACTCGATGAGAAAAGTCGTCCCATGACCGCTATCACAATACCTGGAAGGCCACTTTATCAGTTTCGACAGATGCCATTCGACTTATGTAATTCGGATCAAAGGTTGTGTAGGGTAATGGATAAGCTAATCCCACATATTCTTCGCAGCCGCGTCTTTGCTTACTTACTTACTGATGATATCCAAGACTTTCGAACAACACTGCATGTTGCTGAAAGAAGTGGCAGAGTGTTTAAATAAAGCAAAAATACGCGACAACTTCGCAGCTTCTTAGGAACCGCATGCTGGTATTGCAGATTTATCCAAAATTTCTCCGGTGTAAGTGCGCCGCTCACAGACTGCCTGAAAAATAAAACGAAATTTACGTGGACGGAGGAAGCAACTACGCCATTTGAAACACTGAAGAAAGCACTTACCTGTGCGCCGGTATTAGCTCATCCAGATTTTGGGAAACACTTTTGGATACAGTGTGAGGCCAGCCATATAGGAATTTGGGCAGTGTTATACCAGAAAGACGTAGAAGGATCGGACCGACCAATAGCATTCTTTTCGGCGAAGCTGAGAGGAGCACAACTCAATTACAGCGTAACGGAAAAAGAGTGCCTCGCAGCCTTAAAAGCCATGGAAAGATTCCGTCCCTATGTGGGGTTGATGCCGTTTACTAAAGTTACCGATCATGCAAGCCTGCAATGGCTTATGACGCTCAAGGATTTGAACGGGAGGCTGGCGCGGTGGTCGTTTGCATTACAGGCATTCGACTTCAACATAGAGCATCGAAAAACAAAAGACAACATCGTGGCCGACATGCTATCTCGGCCGAATGAAGCCGCCGAAGTAGAGATCTTCGATTTTGAGACAACGGAATTTGAGAGTCCTAAATACCTGGAAAAACTACAGTTCATTGAAGAGCAAGGAAGAGATAAGTTTCCGGACTTACGTGTGAAAGAAGGACTTATTTTCATGAAGACACACTTCAATAGGGAGGAAAGTGATGAATTTGAATGGAAACTGTGGATTCCGGAAGCACTGACGACGACTCTAATCCAGCAAGCCCACAGCGGCGACATGGCAATGCATGGGGGTATGGCAAAGACCTTAGCGAGACTTCAGCGTATGTATTACTGGCCCAAGATGGTAGTTCAAGTCCGAGACTTTGTAGCAGCATGCGAAAAAAGCAAGGAGAGCAAACACACAACGCAGATAAAGCGACCAGTGATGGGGAAGGAGGTACGGACAGATCGACAAATTCAAAAGATGTACGTGAACTTCCTCGGAAAGTATACGCGGCCTCGCCGAGGAGATACCATGTTTTTTATCGCGTTGGATCACTTAACCAAGTTTGTGTGGCTAAAAGCGATGCCAAGGGCCTCATCGACAGCTGTAATCCGATTCCTGCAAAGAAGGAATATTCACCCAATTCGGAGTTCCGGAAACAATCCACGCGGACAACGGAAGATACTTTATCTCCAAGGAAATCGAGAATGCTGCAAGAATATGGGATTACGCATATGAAGACAAGGAGATACGCACCACAATCCAATGCTTCGGAGAGAGTAAACCAATCCGTGTTAGCAGCAATTCGAGTGAACATCCAGGACGACCACACGCGATGGGATGAACACTGAGCGGACATACAAGCGGCGCTGAGGTCATCCATCCATAACAGCACCGGAGCTTGGCCGTACTTTGCCATGTTCGGTCAGCACATGTTTACGAATGGGAAAGATTACTCGCTGGCTCGCAAATTGAATGCTCTGAATGAAGTTGAGATAGCCCAATTGCCCAGATCTGAACGACAACAGCTATCCAGAGAGAAAGTAAAAGAAAGGATACATCAGGCCTACGAGAAAGCAGCGAAGCGTTACAACGTAAAGCCCCGAGAGATTCGATACTCACCGGGACAAGAAATCTACAAGAGAAACTTTGTAATAAGTGATTTCAGCAAGAATAGGAATTCGTCCTGCCATCAAAGCGCCCCCGTGCCAGCGACAAGTGCTCATTACCCCCTTGTCCCGCGGTGTGACCCGGAAGTGTCTACTTCGGTTAGGCACAAACAGTAAGATTCTCATAAATATAAATAAACCAGTACATACCATTAAATGGTCGAAACGTGAACCTATAGCAGTCCGAGAAGCACACTACCAAAAGCTCAGGAACCGAATATTTGGGAAACATCATCCAGACCGGAATATTTCGCCAAAAATTGCCAGAACCCATAGGAGAAGTCAGCAGCGGAAGGCAGAAAGAAGGATGATTTGTTCGGCCATCAGAGCTGCGGTGGAAGGCGACAATAGACCATTCGCACAAGTCAAGATAGAAGACCTGGAGGTCGTGGGTCTCTTGGATTCCGGGGCATCAGTAAGCTTGCTTGGGGAAGGTTGCCTAGAAACAGTGGAAAGGTAAGGACTATGATTAGAGAGGTCACAATCGATAATGAAATCAGCAGGAGGAACGCAGCATCGAGTAGTGGGGAAGATTCAACCCAACATATCGTATAATGGGTTAACACATCGATTGCCGATACTCCTTTGTCCTTCCTTGAAGCAAAAATTGTACCTTGGTATAGATTTCTAGAGGAAATTCGATTTGGCACCAGAGGTGGTGGGTGTAGAATCCTTAAACCAGGTGGAATCCGAATTTATGGCCAAAGGAGAACCGATAGAGGCACATATCCTATCCCCCGAACAGACTGAGCAGCTGGAAGAAGCGAAAGGACGTTTTCTGACATACGAAAGTCAAGGATTAGGACTTACCAAGGTAGAAGAACACTCGATCCAGTAAGTTGAAGGAGCCGTACCCGTAAAGGAGAGATTCTTTGCAGTTTCTCCGGAGAAACAACAACTGCTGTTCGCAGAAGTTGATGAAATGCTACGGTTAGGAGTAATCGAATTAAGTGAAAGTCCCTGGAACAACCGAACGACGCTGGTACAGAAACCTGGAAGGAATAGGCTGTGCTTAGACGCAAGGAAACTGAACACACTGACAGTGAAGGATGCTTACCCATTACGACGATTTTCGTCAGCAGCATCCATTTAAAACATGCGTTCTGGCAAGTGGAACTCGATGAGAAAAGTCGTCCCATGACCGCTATCACAATACCTGGAAGGCCACTTTATCAGTTTCGACAGATGCCATTCGACTTATGTAATTCGGATCAAAGGTTGTGTAGGGTAATGGATAAGCTAATCCCACATATTCTTCGCAGCCGCGTCTTTGCTTACTTACTTACTGATGATATCCAAGACTTTCGAACAACACTGCATGTTGCTGAAAGAAGTGGCAGAGTGTTTAAATAAAGCAAATTTGACGATCGGCATACAGAAGTCAAAATTTTGTTTTAAATACTTGCGGTATTTGGGATTCATCATCGGTGATGGGGCCTTGCGGCAGATCCGAAGAAAGTTATGGCGATTATGAAGATTGAAGTACCCAAAAATACGCGACAACTTCGCATCTTCTTAGGAACCGCAGGCTGGTATTGCAGATTTATCCAAAATTTCTCCGGTGTAAGTGCGCCGCTCACAGACTGCCTGAAAAATAAAACGAAATTTACGTGGACGGAGGAAGCAACTACGCCATTTGAAACACTGAAGAAAGCACTTACCTGTGCGCCGGTATTAGCTCATCCAGATTTTGGGAAACACTTTTGGATACAGTTTGAGGCCAGCCATGTAGGAATTGGGGCAGTGTTATACCAGCAAGACGTAGAAGGATCGGACCGACCAATAGCATTCTTTTCGGCGAAACTGAGAGGAGCACAACTCAATTACAGCGTAACGGAAAAAGAGTGCCTCGCAGCCTTAAAAGCCATGGAAAGATTCCGTCCCTATGTGGGGTTGATGCCGTTTACTATAGTTACCGATCATGCAAGCCTGCAATGGCTTATGACGCTCAAGGATTTAAACGGGAGGCTGGCGCGGTGGTCGTTTGCATTACAGGCATTCGACTTCAACATAGAGCATCGAAAAGGGAAAGACAACATCGTGGCCTACATGCTATCTCGGCCGAATGAAGCCGCCGAAGTAGAGATCTTCGATTTTGAGACAACGGAATTTGAGAGTCCTATATACCTGGAAAAACTACAGTTGATTGAAGAGCATGGAAGAGATAAGTTTCCGGACTTACATGTGAAAGAAGGACTTATTTTCATAAAGACACACTTCAATAGGGAGGAAAGTGATGAATTTGAATGGAAACTGTGGATTCCGGAAGCACTGACGACGACTCTAACCCAGCAAGCCCACTGCGGCGACATGGCAATGCATGGCGGTATGGCAAAGACCTTAGCGAGACTTCAGCGTATGTTTTACTGGCCCAAGATGGTAGTTCAAGTCCGAGACTTTGTAGCAGCATGCGAAAAAAGCAAGGAGAGCAAACACACAACGCAGATAAAGCGACCAGTGATGGGGAAGGAGGTACGGACAGATCGACAAATTCAAAAGATGTACGTGAACTTCCTAGGAAAGTATCCGCGGCCTCGCCGAGGAGATACCATGTTTTTTATCGCGTTGGATCACTTAACCAAGTTTGTGTGGCTAAAAGCGATGCCAAGGGCCTCATCGACAGCTGTAATCCGAAATTACGAATGGGAAAGATTACTCGCTGGCTCGCAAATTGAATGCTCTGAATGAAGTTGAGATAGCCCAATTGCCCAGATCTGAACGACAACAGCTATCCAGAGAGAAAGTAAAAGAAAGGATACATCAGGCCTACGAGAAAGCGTTACAACGTAAAGCCCCGAGAGATTCGATACTCACCGGGACAAGAAATCTACAAGAGAAACTTTGTCCTAAGGGATTTCAGCAAGAATAGGAATTCCAAGTTTTTCAAAAAGTACACTAAATGTCGAGTCACAAAAGCGTTGGGAAACTCTTTGTACGCTTTGGAAAACTTGCGCGGCAATTCGTTTGCAGTTTTCCAAGCAAAGACTCTGAAACAATAGTGCCCGGTTAGCAAACCTCACTCACCAGGCATTATTCTCAGGGTTGTGGGCGGTGGCCTACGTTAAGCAGTACAACCAGCAGCACACGCACATCCTCCAAACCTGTTCCGAGACGAGCATCGAAACCTTAGTGTGCTTGTTATGTGCTAAACCATGGTAGAATTATACAAGGTAGTCCCGTCGGCTCACGAAGCGGTCGTGTTCGGCTTCAGTGCATGTTCGTTGCTTGACGCAAGAGCACGTCTGCGGACCATTTTCTTGGCAATTTTAACCCTTATGCAAAAATAACTTTTTGCAATGTGTGTCGTAAACACGTGGATGGTGTTAAATTTCTAAAAGCACCAAAATGTTTAGAAAAAAGAGCGTTGTGGGAAGAATCGCTTGGGTGCAAGCTGGGAGATTACTCTAAAATTTGCGAACCGCACTTTAGGGATAAACGATGGTTGTTGGCAACAAAAAATGGTCCGAATTTAAAAAAAAGGCGACTGAACGAAGATGCGGTTCTATTTTTACTATTTTTAGTCTTTGTTAATGATGATTTTCAAAAAAACAAAAATGTTAAGCAAATATTATTAAGATCAGCGGAAAATGTAAATATGAATTTAGATATTAAAAAGTTTTATTTTAAGATTAGAATATATTTTAGAATTAAGAACCTCAACAAACGGCTTGCAAGCCAAAAACAAAAACAACGCCTGTTGTCAAATTCTAAATTATTAAAAATTAAGCTATAAAAAAAACCTTCAACTCTTTTTATTACAACACGCAACTTAAAGCCCCACGCACCATCTAAGGGTTAATCCACACACTCAATTGTCGATTCGCTCGCACTTACTGGGCGAGTCCCTCTTACTCTCACTCATTGTAGAGACGAGATTTTGCCGACGGGACTACCTTCAGTAATTGTATCATGTGCTAAACAACAAAAGAATACACAAATTACGAATTTAACAAAGCTGTTTACATTAAGACAGATAACGATATGCACAAAATCGATACACGACTATCGACGACTCGAGAGTTCAGGGAGTCGGGCAGCTGAGTCCAATCATGGAACTGGTTCTGTTCGTACCCAAAGGTGCTCAACATGACCACACCCAACAAACCAAGCAGTAGCCAAGTTGGGAACAGTACCAGGCGCTTAGTAGCACCCACTGCATATGAGAATTGCTGATCAGCATATTATGTGTCTCAATGACTCACCGTCTCACCTACTCAACGGCACACTGCCAATGCAGTCAGCACATTTTGCAGTGTCTGCCAAGCCAACTACACAAACTGCTACCATAATCAAATTCCCTGACCTACTTTAGAATATAGCTTACTTCACTAATCATTACACTAAACTTCCGTGTTCCAAGTAGTATACGAATATGTTCCAAATGAAGAATAGAACAGGTATCAACGCATCTCATAACTCCGCGGTTCTACTTCCTACCTCTGGGAATAGGGCTCATAATTACACTATCTCAACTAGCAGCTAACCACGTTAGCTCACCCCCAGCGCAGCTCCAGCATCGCCTGTGGTCCGGCATCGCAGTAACCATCGTTACCATTGCCGCGACGCGATCGTCCTGTCATCAAAGCGTCCCCGTGCAAGCGACAAGTGCTCATTACCCCCTTGTCCCGCGGTGTGACCCGGAAGTGTCTACTTCGGTTAGGCACAAACATTGGTGACCCCGACGTGATCCTTTAACAACAAAGGATCACACTCAAGCAACCCCCTTCCCACTAAAGGACTCACAGCTTTATCCAGCTTCACAGGATCCGCTTCTTCTTCCAGCGTCACAGGAACTTCAGCTTAATCCAGCTTCACAGGATACGCTTCGTCTTCCAGCGTCACAGGAACTTCAGCTTAATCCAGCTTCACAGGATACGCTTCTTCTTCCAGCGTCACAGGAACTTCAGCTTTATTCCAGCTTCACAGGATTCGCTTCTTCTTCCAGCGTCACAGGAACTTCAGCTTCATCCAGCTTCACAGGATTCGCTTCTTCTTCCAGCGTCACAGGAACTTCAGCTTTATTCCAGCTTCCAGGATTCGCTTCTTCTTCCAGCGTCACAGGAACTTCAGCTTCATCCAGCTTCACAGGATTCGCTTCTTCTTCCAGCGTCACAGGAACTTCAGCTTAATTCAGCTACACAGGATTCGCTTCTTCTTCCAGCGTCACAGGAACTTCAGCTTCATCCAGCTTCACAGGATACGCTTCTTCTTCCAGCGTCACAGGAACTTCAGCTTCATCCAGCTTCACAGGATACTCAGCTTCATCCAGCTTCACAAGATTCTTTGTTTCCAAGACATATTGTGTGTCTACTTCATTCATTGAGGAAACAAGTCACAAAAGAATCGATTTACACAATCGATTACTAGACACCCAAAACGAGCTGCAAGGGAAAATCCGACAGCTCATTAAGAATTAATGCAAGGATTCTGCTGACCGACGCCACCGAGACGGCTATTATTCCGGTAAGCTAAATCAGTTAAACGATCTCTGGCAGCAGTTTTGCGACCTAGATGAAGAAGTCCAGCAAGCAGCATTACCCACTGGAAGTGAGTACTCTTCACGATTAGTAGCACTTAAGGTGCTGGTCGAAAAATATCAGAATAACTTTCTGGACAACATGCCGACTGGAAGCGGGCTTCCAAAGGCCCCGAGACGAACGTCGGCCAACATAAAGATCACAACAAGAGATCAAGTCAAAGGAGATTCCGCAATTGACACGGTGATCCGACAGTTGCAGAGAAGATGCAACGAATTGGAGTCATCATTAACATTAGACTCGAACGCCCCAACCGTTACCCCAGCCCTACAAAGGCACCTGGATCTGCATTGGGTGTTACTGAGGCAGGCCCACGACGAATTGGACAGCACACCTGGGGCCGCAGCCCTGGCAGAGCTAACTCAATTCCACACATTATACGAGGAATACGAAATGAACCTGCTTCGGGAAAACGACGCGCCAATGAGCCTAAACTTGGCACTTCCGCCAATTAGCATTCCGGCGAGTATCTAGACTGGCCACGGTTCCATGATCTCTTTGTGGAATTTTTTTATATATGATGGACGTTGATGCACTACGAGCAGTACAAACAAGTGGCCCAACGACACCAAGCACGTGCTTGTTACGCGCGGGGCCCTTTTATCAATTTGGGCAAAAAATACGAGTTCGCGAGGAAGATACAAAAAACAAATAGAGAGGGGACACAAATGAAAATAAAAGAAGCATCTAAGAATGAAGCAAATGAGTTAAAATATTGTATTAGTTTTTAATACCGGGATAGAAGTTGAAGTGCAAATTAAATGATAAAGGTTGTTATAATTATTACATAGAACGCGAAAGGGCTCGTGCAGACAAAAATTAGATATACATCGTGGCAAATTTAGGGGATAATAATTTCGTGTTAGTCTAACAGGAACATTGAAAGTTAGGCGGTTTACAAGTTCTATAGAATCAATATCACCTCTTATAAGATTTTGCATAAAAATAGTACCAAGCATTGTTCTACGATTTGCAAGGGTAGTTAAATTAAGCAATAGTAATCTACTCTGATAGGAAGGTAGCCTTATTTGAGTTTTGAGTTTTGATCCCAGTTCAAACTACGAAGGGCAAAAAGAAGAAATTTTTTTTGTACCGACTCAATACGGTCAATATGCACTTGATATTGTGGACTCCAAACCGAAGAACAATATTCCAAAATAGGACGGACAAGGGAGGTAAATAATAATTTGGTTGTATAAGGGTCATCAAATTCTTTAGACCAACGCTTTATAAACCCAAGAACACTCATGGCCTTGCTGACAGTGGACATTATGTGGCAGTCAAATTTAAGTTTTGGGTCCAAAAGAACGCCTAAGTCATTAACTGAATATATACGGTCGAGTGGCGTATTTTGAAGAGAGTAACTAACAAAAGTAGGAGTACCCCTATGAAAAGTCATAACGTTGCATTTAAGGCAGTTCAAATTTAAAAGGTTATACTTACACCATCCCTGAAAACAATCAATATCTGACTGTAAGTTGAAACCCGACGCTATATCATTATGTGATAAACAAAGCTTAACATCATCAGCATACATTAGTACACGAGAGTGTGTTATGATAGAGGGAAGATCGTTAATAAACAAAGTAAACAGCAAAGGGCCCAAATGACTACCCTGAGGCACTCCAGATGTCACATAGATCAGTTTTGAGGCAGCGTTCTTGAATAAAACCCTCTGAGTCCTACCATTCAAATAACTTGAAATCCAAGTTAATAGATTATATGGAAACCCAAGCTGATTTAATTTGAATAAGAGAAGAGAATGGTTGACAGAGTCAAAGGCCTTACTAAAATCAGTGTATATAACGTCAGTCTGCATTTTATTCTTAAATCCATTTATTACAATAGATGACAATTCCAGAAGGTTGGTGGTGGTCGATCTTCGCTTAACAAAACCATGCTGACACGGCGATATTAGCGAGGAACATAAATGTTGCAAATGAGAAGTAATAATACGTTCAAATGCTTTAGGAATTGCCGACAATTTAGAAATACCTCTGTAATTCTGGGCATCCGCCTTCGCACCCTTTTTGGGTGGAATGATAAAAGAGTCCTTCCAGATAGTAGGAAAAACTGACGATGAAAAAGACAAATTAAAAAGTTTAAGAATCGGTTTACATATGGTTGACGCACAAAACTTAAGCACACACCCGGGGAGTCCATCAGGACCGGGAGAATAAGTTGGCGTTGTTTTTTCTAAGTCTCTTACGAGAGAAATTTCCGTAATTTCAGGGGTAAAGATACAATTTGCCTTATTTATGGGATTAGGGTAGTTAGAATTTGACCAAGCAGCCGAACTATAAGTAGTTTGGAAAAACTCGGCAAATAAATCAGCAATTTCAGAATCCGTCGATGCCTCCATTGAGTTAAAACGTACCGATGAAGGCAATGCTGACGACTTACGCTTGGCATTGACAAAGTTATAAAACTGCTTCGGATCATTTGAAAATTCAAATTTACATCGACTTAAATACAATACATAGAATAGCAATGACTATTGAGAAAATTAAAATCCGATCGAGCCACCACATATTTCGAAAAATCAGATGGCTTACCCGATTTCTTATACTTTTTATAAGTGTTTGTCTTAAGGTTTTTAAGTCTTTGAAGCGCATTGGTAAACCAAGGTGGCCTGTTTGTCTTTGAAGGAAACCTATCAGGAACGCATTCATTAAAAAAGGTATTTAACACTATATAGAAGTGTTCAGTGGCACTTTCAATATCCATACAATTGTACAATTCTGTCCAATTATATTGAGAAATCATGTCGTTAAGTTTTTTATAGTTACATTTTCGGAAACATCTCACTTTAGTTTGAGAAACTAAAGGAGAGAGGGTATCAACGCATGGGAGGCAGATTGTCAATTCCATTGTTGGATGATATCGGTCTTCAGGTACAACAAGAGCGTCAATTCTAGATACCGTGACTTCAGACGGGTCTGAAACAAACACAAGATCTAGTTGTCTATTTAATGAATTCCGTATAAAGCTTACTTGCTGTAACGATAATTCTAGAAGACCATCTACAAAATCATGGGCGGATAGAGGTATAGCGACTAGTGAGTCAGTAGGAGGAGACCAAGAAATATCAGGGAGATTAAAGTCACCCAAAACAATCAAAAGGTCACTGTTAGAAAGAAGGGATAGAACAGATTTTATCACAGACAGGTGGTGCTCATAAATTATTAAATCAGAGCCAGATGGAATATAGGAACATGTAACAAATATTGAGAATGATTGCAAGGAAACTTTAACACTAACAAATTCAATTTCATTAGGAGTATCAGAGTGAATTCTCTCGGATGTTAGGCTAGTGCTAACGGCAATCAGCACACCGCCTCCCCTACGTGAGGGGCGATCGGTCCTATAGGCATTAAAATTGTTTGACAGAACTTCATTGTCAGATATCTCTGGTTTCAGCCAAGTTTCCGTAAAAGCCAAAATATCAGCAGTAAATGCAGAGGAGTCAGCATAAAGCTTGGGTAGCTTCATATTTAGTCCCCTAACATTTTGATAAGCCAAAAATAAACTTTTTAGTTTTTTGGCGCAGTGGAAGGTCTGTTATTTGTTCTCGGTTTATTGGGAACAAATTTTTTATTACTAAATCATCATTAAGCCAAAAGCTTTCAGAAAGTAGTACCTTAAACACATCAGGCGGAGCAAATATTTTAAACGACGATATACTACGAGCATATGAAAATCTAAATTGTTCCACTGAAATATTCTCGGATGGGAATTTTTCACGAATAAATTCCAAAACATCCTCAGATGTGGTATCTGGGGTGAATCTCGAAACAAATAATTGTTTTTTATGTGGAACAACTGATAATTTCTTACGTCCCCCAGCAGCAGATTGCACCTCACTAAGCTGAGAGCCAGAAACGGTAGCTTCTGTACCTATAGGTACGGTCGGCACCGTAGCCGGCACTGAAGGTTTTTTTACCACCCGACTTTGAGAAGCAGAGACTTCACCTAAAACAGCTGTATCCATAGGCGCAGTAGGTTCACTTACCACAGTGTCAACAGAGACTGCTGCAGCCACCAAGTTCGCATTAGGGGTGGATACCGTGACCGTATTAACTGCCGCTAAGCTGGTTTTTTTACGTTTAGGCGACTCAGTTAGTAATTTTTTATTATTAAATTGGGCACAAACGGAATTGAACCCCTCATTGAGCTGTTTAAAAGCACCAGAGAGATTCAAAAGGCTGTCTCGAGTCTGCTTCATAAAGCCGCTCATCTCAACAACCATTTCCTTGCAGGATCCACATGACCACATGAGTCCAGAATTCTGATCAATGAAGTCTTTGACTCTACCAGTAAATCCTGCGCATTTAACGTGCATTATCGACTCGCAGAGCCAGCAGAAAAAAAAGGGTCTTTAGTTGAAGACGAAAGAGTACAATTTTTCTTAGAGCAGACAAGAGCCATTTTAAGGAAATTAAATAAAATAAAATAATATATGAAAAATACCTCGAGTAAATTTGGCACTGGGATCAAATTCCAGGCACACAAAGGCACAAAACACGAAAAAAATAAGAGCACGAGATCGCGTAATAATTTAAATGTAAGAGAGCACGAGAGAAAAAATCTTCTATCGATTGAGCGTTGCTTGTGGGACACTGACAACTTTACGCAGGAACAGTTACAATGTAAAGCAAGCAAGAGAGAGAGAGAGAGAGAGAGAGACAAGAGAATAGCACACCAAAAGTCTACCAGAAATTTGGCAGGTTCAGAGAGAGTTTAAGTTACAGTTGTAATATAGAGCGGGAGAGAGAGTGAGAATCAAAGAGTTTTAGCAAGTTTAGTGAGTATAAGAATTACACTAACAAAGCTAGGAGATTAAACAAATCTAATATAAATGTTAAAATAATTATAATCACTGGGAGATCTAGTAAAAAACACTAAACACACTAACCCAGCGGTTAGACTAAGCTTTGTTAATAAACAAACACAAAACACTCGCAAAAAATCACAGAATAGACAAAAATTCAGAGCACAAGAGTAAACACAACCGTTCACAAGCGACGCTAAATCGACAGTGATTTGGTACATAATAAACCATATTCGGCCAGTCAAAAACTACATATTCTACAGAGTTCGCTTCGTGGTGAAGCGAGAAACGTCTTGACAGACACAGCCTTCTCACAGGGTGACAATGACGACACCTGGTTGCGTTTAAAGGCCAGGTACCAGAACGGAAAAATACTAGTATTCGCCGCCATAGCAAAAATTGTTGACTATAAGCCTATAGACGGCTGTTCGCGCCAACTAAGGGCCTTACATGACACTATCAAAAACTCAATGAGTACTCTTAAAAACCTCGATGTGAGCACAAAATCCTGGGATCCACTCCTGTGTTTTATTATCAGAAGAAAACTAGACCAGCAGTCTCTAGCTGGTCTGGAAAATTCAGCGGATGCACCAACGGAAATTCCAACGTTAAGGAGTGTACTAACGTTTATTGAACGGCGCGCTTGCATGCTGAAGACGATAAGCGCTCAACCTACAGCAACACTACGCCATCAGTCAGTTCACAACGAAGAGAGCTGTAAGATTTGTCACCTAGGACCACATAATCTTAGAGCATGTAGCCGTTTCCAGGAAATGGACCCCAAAACACGGCGCCAAGCCATTATTCAAATAGGATCATGCACAAATTGTTTGTCTACAGATCATATGGTTGAAAACTGTGGATCACCGACCAATTGTCGAGTCTGCCAGCAACGGCATCATTCACTAACCATTGCAGGCTACGACAACGTAGGAGAATATACTCTGCTCGCGACTGCGAAGGTCTCATTACAAGGGCCCAACGGTCAATTACAAACATGTCGCACTGTAATAGATGGTGGATCACAGGTGAATCTTATCTCAAGGAGAATGGCAGATCTGCTATCTCTTAAGGAAAGGTCACCGATTAAAATATCTGGAATCGGAGGAAAAATATCAACAGCAATTAGATCAACACTAAAGCTCTCATCAGTTACATCAGGGTTTAAAAGACTAATAGAGGTATTTATTATTCCCACAGTCATTACAGACCAACCGTCAGTATCGATTGATACCGATCTTAATATTCCCGGGGGACTGCCATTAGCAGATCCTGACTTTCGGCAGCCTGGACCCATTGACCTAACCTTAGGGGCTGAGGTGTATTCTCGTGTAATAACCGGTGAACTTCTTGAACTAGGACCAAATAAACCTTTGGCACAAGGCACTAGGCTTGGTAATGTAATCACAGGTTATCTCAATAAAGAAACCTCATCTGATACGGAAATCAACCCTATTCTGGTAGAAGGCAGAGGTGATTTTGCAGGACCGAACGCTGCTTATGAGCCAACAAAAGATAAAAATCCGATGAATATAGGACCGACTTCTCATCAATTTAAAACCTACAAGAAGGCTGACTTTGGTTCAACATTTCTAAACCTAACCAAGAAATATCTTAGTTTTGTTGCAGAATGTCCACATACCATAGACGCGCCAAATGATCAAGTGCTACGAGGGCACAATTTCAGTCCCCACGGTAATGTCAATTTTATCGCAAAGGGGAGTGTTAAGCAGCATCAAGAAGATGTGAAGGACCTGAATCATAAACGTGAACCGCAGTTGAAGGAAAGATCCACCTTGGTCAATGATTTGTTAGGTGCTTCCTATACAATTCGGTCAAGGGCTGACCGACATCACGGCTTAATTGAGGGTACTCCTCAATGGGGGGGAGACTGTTCGTACCCAAAGGTACTTAACATGACCACACCCAACAAATCAAGCAGTAGCCAAGTTGGGCACAGTACCAAGCGCTCAGTAGCACCCACTGCATATGAGAATTGCTGATCAGCATGTTATATGTCTCACTAACTCACCGACTCAACGGCACACTGACCCCCCAATGCAGTCAGCACATTTTGCAGTGTCAGCCAACTACGCAAAGTCGACTACGCAAACTGCTACCATAATCATAATTCCCTGACCTACTTTAGAATATAGCCTACTTCACTAATCATTACACTAAACTTCCGTGGTCCAAGTAGTATATAAACATGTACCAAATGAAGAATAAATCAGTTATCAACGCATCTCATAACTCCGCTGTTCTACTTCCTACCTCTGGGAATAGTGCTAGTAATACACTATCTCCACTAGCAGCTAACCTACGTTAGCTCAACCTCAGCGCAGTTCCGCATCGCCTGTGGTCCGGCAACGCAGTAACCATCGTTACCATCGTTACAAAGGATCACACTTAAGCAACCCCCTTCCCATCAAAGGCTGAACCTGTGACTGCGTCACAGGAACATCAGCTTCATCCAGCTTCACAGGATACGATTCTTCTTCCAGTGTAACAGGAATGTCAGCATCATCCAGCTTCACAGGATACGCTTCTTCTTCCAGCGTCACAGGAACGTCAGCTTCATCCAGCTTCACAGGATACGCTTCTTCTTCCAGCGTCACAGAAAGGTCAGCTTCATCCAGCTTCACTGGATGCTTAGCTTCATCCAGCTTCACAGGATACGCTTCTTCTTCCAGCGTCACAGGAACGTCAGCTTCATCCAGCTTCACAGGATACGCTTCTTCTTCCAGCGTCACAGGAAGGTCAGCTTCATCCAGCTTCACAGGGTACTCAGCTTCATCCAGCTTCACAGGATACTCAGCTTAATCCAGCTTCACAGGACTCACAGCTTCATCCAGCTTCACAGGATACTCAGCTTAATCCAGCTTCACAGGACTCACAGCTTCACAGGACTCACAGCTTCATCCAGCTTCACAGGATACGCTTCTTCTTCCAGCGTCACAGGAACGTCAGCTTCATCCAGCTTCACAGGATACTCAGTTTCATTCAGCTTCACAGGACACACAGCTTTATCCGGCTTCACAGGATTTTTTTGTTTCCAAGACACACAATATGTCTACTTCATTCATAGAGGAAACAATTCACACAAGAATCGATTTACACAACCTATAACTAGACACCCAAAACGACATGCAAGGGAAAATCCAACAGCTCATAAAGAATTATGGCAAGGATTCTGCCGACCGACGCCACCGAGACGGCTATTATTCCGGTAAGCTAAATCAGTTAAACGATCTCTGGCAGCAGTTTTGCGACCTAGATGAAGAAGTCCAGCAAGCGGCATTACCCACTGGAAGTGAGTACTCTTACGAGTAGTTTCACTTAAGGAGCTGGTCGAAAAATATCAGAATACCTTTCTGGACAACATGCCGGCTGGAAGCGGGCTTCCGAAGGCCTCAAGACGAATTTTGGCCAACATCAAGATCACAACAAGAAAGAAAGTTAGCTTCGGCAAGCTGAAGCTTATATACCCTTGCAGCTATAATTATTAAATTTAAAAACACAAAAAATGATATTCCCAATAGTATAAGATAATATGTCAAAAAACACCGAAGCTATAATTTGTTTCATATTATTTTCCTACCAATTTTCCGATCGTTCCTATGGCAGCTATATGATATAGTCGTCCGATTTTGATAAAATTAAATTCGGTATTCAGAACTAATTAAAAAATGTTATTTCCAAGCGTAGGAGGTTATATGTTAAAAAACACTGAAGCTATAATTTGTTTCATGTTATTTTCCTACCAATTTTCCGATCGTTCCTATGGCAGCTATATGATATAGTCGTCCGATTTTGATAAAATTAAATTTGAAATTCAGAACTAATTAAAAAATGTTATTTCCAATCGTAGGAGGTTATATGTTAAGGAAGACCGAAGCTATAATTTGTTTCATATTAATTTCCCACCAATTTTACAATCGTTCCTGTGGCAGTTATAGATATAGTCTTCCGATTTTGATAAAATTTAATTCGAAATTCAAAACTAATTAAAAAGTGTTATTTCCAAGGAAAGGAGGTAATATGTTAAAAAACACCAAAGATATAATTTTTTAACATTTTTTTTTCCGATTATTCCTATGGGAGCTATAAGATATAGTTGTCCGATCCGGCTGGTTCCGATAGCTTTAAAACTGAGAGACTAGTTTGCGTAGAAACGGACGGACAGACGGACGGACGGACAGACGGACAGAGGGACATGGCTAGATCGACTCCTCTAGTGATGCTGATCAAGAATATATATACTTTATGGTGTCGGAAACGTCTCCTTCACTGCGTTGCAAACTTCTGACTGAAATCAATATACCCTCTGCAAGGGTATAACAAAAGATCAAGTCAAAGGAGATTCTGCAATTGAAACGGTGATCCGACAGTTGCAGAGAATATGCAACGAATTGGAGTCATCATTAACATTAGCCTCGAACGCCCCAACTGTCACCCCAGCCCTACAAAGGCACCTGGGCGTTACTGAGGCGAGCCCACAACGAATTGGACAGCACACCTGGGGCCGCAGCTCTGGCAGAAGCAGAGCTAGCTCAATTTCACACATTATACGAGGAATACGAAATAAACCTGCTTCGAGAAAACGAAGCGCCAATGAGCCAAAACTTGGAACTTCCGCCAATTAGCATTCCGGAGTTCAACTGCGAGTATCTAGACTGGCCACGGTTCCATGATCTCTTTGTGGAATTGGTACATAATAAACCATATTCCGCCAGTCAAAGACTACATATTCTACAGAGTTCGCTTCGTTGTGAAGCGAGGAACGTTTTGACAGACACAGCCTTCTCACAGGGTGGCTATGACGACACCTGGTTGCGTTTAAAGGCTAGGTACCAAAACGGAAAAATACTAGTATTCGCCGCCATAGCAAAAATTATTGACCTATATATAAGCCTATAGACGGCTCCTCGCGCCAACTAAGGGACTTACATGACTCAATGAGTACTCTTAAAACCCTCGATGTCAGTACAAAATCCTGGGATCCAATCCTGCGTTTTCTTATCAGAAGAAAACTAGACCAGCAGTCTCTAGCTGCTCTGGAAAATTCAGCGGATGCACCAACGGAAATTCCAACTTTAAGGTGTGTACTGACGTTTATTGAGCGGCGCGCTTGCATGCTGGAGACGATAAGCGCTCAACTTACTGCAACACTACGCCATCAGTCAGTTCACAACGAAGAGAGCTGTATGATTTGTCACCTAGGACAACATAATCTTAGAGCATGTAGCCGAGTCCAGCAAATGGACCCCAAAGCACGGCGCCAAGCCATTTTTCAAGTAGGAGCATGCACAAATTGTTTGTCTACAGCTCATAAGGTTAAAAACAGTGGATCACCAACCACTTGTCGAGTCTGCCAGCGACGGCATCACTCACTGTTACACCAAGGACCGACTAGCAATCCAGTGGCCGGCGCAGTAACCATTGCGGGCTACGACAACCCTAGAGGATTTACTCTGCTCGCGACCGTTAAGGTATCATTACAAGGATCAACGGGTCACCTACAAACATGTCGCGCTGTAAAAGATGGTGTATCACAGGTTAATCTTATCTCAAGGAGGATGGCAGATCTGCTATCTCTTAAGGAAATGTCATCGATTGAAATATCTGGAATCGGAGGAAAAATATCGAGAGCAATCAGATCAAAACTAAAGCTCCCATCATGTACATCAGGGTTTGAAACACTCTTAGAGGTATTTGTTATGCCCACAGTCATTACAGACCAACCGTCAGTACCGATTGCAACCGATCTTAATATTCCCGAGGGACTGCCGTTAGCAGATCCTGACTTTCGGCAACCAGGACCCATTGTCCTAACTTGAGGGGTTGAAGTATTTTCAAGTTTAATAACTGGTGAACTTCTTGAACTAGGACCTAATAGACCGTTGGCCCAAGGCACAAGGCTTGGTTATGTAATCACAGGTTTTCTCGATAAAGAAATCTCATCTGATAAGGAAATCAACCCTATTCTGGCAGAAGACAGAGATGATCTTGCAGGACCGAACGCTGCGTATGAGCCAACGAAAGATAAAAATCCGATGAATGATAATCATTTTGAAGATAGCAAACGGCAGAATTAGCTTTCACTCGATGAAGAAGGGATTTATTTAACGAACTTAGCATTGATGGATCATAAAATAGTGGAGCCTAAAGATACATGTAGCCAATCAAGAAATAGCGACACTAACTCGTCCGATCGAGAATCAACCGCTGTACATAATAGTTCATTGCAGTTCATTCCTACCCAAAGGTGCTCAACATGACCACACCCAACAAATCAAGCAGTAGTCAAGTTGGGAACAGTACCAGGCGCTCAATAGTACCCACTGCATATGAGAATTTCTGATCAGCGTACTATATGTCTCACCAACTCACCGTCTCACCGACTCAACGGCCAATGCAGTCAGCACATTTTGCAGTGTCTGCCAAGCCAACTACACAAACTGCTACCATAACCAAAACTCCCTGACCTACCTACCTACTTTAGAATATAGCTTACTTCACTAAACATTACACTAAACTTCCGTGTTCCAAGTAGTATATAAACATGTACCAAATGAAGAATAAATCAGTTATCAACTCCGCTGTTCTACTTCCTACCTCTGGGAATAGGGCTCGTAATACACTATCTCCACTAGCAGCTAACCTACGTTAGCTCAACCTCAGCGCAGTTCCGCATCGCCTGTGGTCCGGCATCGCAGTAACCGTGCCGGCGACAAGTGCTCATTACCCCCTTGTTCCGCGGTGTGACCCGGAAGTGTCTACTTCGGTTAGGCACAAACAGGTTCCTTAAACCGGATAACTTCCAAATGAACCGAACTTTAAATCCGAAAAATTTGAGTGGGTTTTGGCGAAGAGAGAATCAAGCAAGGGTAATTAAAGGGCGAAAATAAGTAGTCGCAGGCGGTTCAGTTGACAAAAAAATAATATTATAAGAAGTCAAGTTCCTACCCAGTGAGTGATAAAAAAATACTTGTTGATGTGAGTGGAGCTTAAATATTTATAGAATATTCCGTGAGGGATATATTGAGCTGGCAAATCTTATAATTGAAGCCGCCGTTCGTGCGTTCACATGAAGAGTTTATTTGCAACTAACATATAAGGAGAATACAATTATCATACATTGTCGATGCTCCATCTTCGTAAGAGCGAGATGATACTAAAGTACATGCCAGCATGGCCAGAGTTCTGTAAAAGCATTTTATTTTCTACACCCTTCCTTGCATGCTTACAAAAATGTAAATCTAACTTAAATGTATCATCATCATTTTTGGTCAAAATATCAGCAGTCATTTCATTAGTACATTTACACTTTAACAAAACTTGACCTTCCTTGACAACTTGTCTTACAAAATGATAGCGTATAACTGGATTCTTGGCCAAAGCTTGGGAACTCAAATTGTCACCGTACAGGATGATTGGAGTCTGCTCGTCTGCGCAGCCAATTTCGTTTATCGGTCTGCGCATCAGAATGGCCTCTTTGCAAGCTGATGATAGCGCCATATACTCCGCTTCGGTACTGCTGTATACGAATACGAAATAAACCTGCTTCGAGAAAACGACGCGACACTGAGCCAAAACTTGGCACTTCCGCCAATTAGCATTCCGGAGTTCAACGGCGAGTATCTAGACTGGCCACGGTTCCATGATCTCTTTGTGGAATTGGTACATAATAAAACATATTCCGCCAGTCAAAAACTACGTATTCTACAGAGTTAGCTTCGTTGTGAAGCGAGGAACGTTTTGACAGACACAGCCTTCTCACAGGGTGGCTATGACGACACCTGGTTGCGTTTGAAGGCCAGGTACCAAAACGGAAAAATACTAGTATTCGCCGCCATAGCAAAAATTATTGACCATAAGCCTATAGACGGCTCCTCGCGCCAACTAGGGGACTTACATGACTCGATGAGTACTCTTAAAACCCTCGATGTCAGCACAAAATCCTAGGATCCAATCCTGTGTTTTCTTATCAGAAGAAAACTAGACCAGCAGTCTCTAGCTGCTCTGGAAAATTCAGCGGATGCACCAACGGAGCCGATAAGCGCTCAACCTACAGCAACAGTCAGCCATCAGTTAGTTCACAACGAAGAGAGCTGTATGATTTGTCAGCTAGGACAACATAATCTTAGAGCATGTAGCCGAGTCCAGCAAATGGACCCCAAAGCACGGCGCCAAGCCATTTTTCAAGTAGGAGCATGCACAAATGGTTTGTCTACAGCTCATAAGGTTGAAAACTGTGGATCACCAACCACTTGTCGAGTCTGCCAGCAACGGCATCACTCACTGTTACACCAAGGACCGACTAGCAATCCAGTGGCCGGCGCAGTAACCATTGCGGGCTACGACAACCCTAGAGGATTTACTCTGCTCGCGACCGCTAAGGTATCATTACAAGGGCCAACGGGTCACCTACAAACATGTCGCGCTGTAAAAGATGGTGGATCACAGGTGAATCTTATCTCAAGGAGGATGGCAGATCTGCTATCTCTTAAGGAAATGTCATCGATTGAAATATCTGGAATCGGAGGAAAAATATCGAGAGCAATCAGATCAAAACTAAAGCTCCCATCATGTACATCAGGGTTTGAAACACTCTTAGAGGTATTTGTTATGCCCACAGTCATTACAGACCAACCGTCAGTACCGATTGCAACCGATCTTAATATTCCCGAGGGACTGCCGTTAGCAGATCCTGACTTTCGGCAACCAGGACCCATTGTCCTAACTTGAGGGGTTGAAGTATTTTCAAGTTTAATAACTGGTGAACTTCTTGAACTAGGACCTAATAGACCGTTGGCCCAAGGCACACGGCTTGGTTATGTAATCACAGGTTTTCTCGATAAAGAAATCTCATCTGATATGGAAATCAACCCTATTCTGGTAGAAGACAGAAATGATCTTGCAGGACCGAACGCTGCGTATGAACCAACGAAAGATAAAAATCCGATGAATGACAATCATTTTGAAGATAGCAAACGGCAGAATGAGATTTCACTCGATGAAGAAGGGATTTATTTAACGAACTTAGCATTGATGGATCATAAAATAGTGGAGCCTGAAGATACATGTAGCCAATCAAGAATTAGCGACACTGACTCGTCCGATCGAGAATCAACCGCTGTACATAATAGTTCATAGCAGCTGACTAAACTTTATAATGCAAAAGATAAACCAATTAATATAGAACCGACTTCTCATCGACTTAAAACATACAAGAAGTCTGACTTTTGTTCAACATTTCTAAACTTAACCGAGAAATATCTTAGTTTTGTTGCAGAAGGTCCACATACCACAGACGTGCCAAAAGATCAAGTTCTAAGAGGGCACGGTAATCCCAGTCAGTCCCCACGGTAATGTCAATTTTATCGCAAAGGGGAGTGTTAAGCAGCATCAAGAAGATGTGAATGACCTGAATCACAAACATGAACCGCCCCACTGCATATGAGAATTCCTGATCAGCATATTATATGTCTCACTAACTCACCGTCTCACCGACTCAACGGCACACTGACCCGCCAATGCAGTCAGCACATTTTGCAGTGTCTGCCAAGCCAACTACACAAACAGCTACCATAATCAAAACTCCCTGACCTACCTACCTACTTTAGAATAAGGCTTACTTCACTAATCATTACACTAAACTTCCGTGTTCCAAGTAGTATATTAACATGTACCAAATGAAGAATAAATCAGTTATCAACGCATCTCATAAAGCCGCTGTTCTACTTCCTACCTCCTACCTCCTACTCGGAATTGTCTACTTCTGTTAGGCACAAACAGGTTCCTTAAACCGGATAACTCCCAAATGAACCGAAGCTTAAATCCGAAAAATTTGAGTGGTTTTTGGCGAAGAGAGAAACAAGCAAGGGTAATTAAAGGGCGAAAATAAGTAGTCGCAGACGGTTCAGTTGGCAAAAAAATAATATTACAAGAAGTCAAGTTCCTACCCAGTGAGTGATAAAAAAAAAACTTGTTGATGTGAGTGGAGTTTAAATATTTATAGAATATTTCGTGCGTTCACATGAAGAGTTTATTTGCAACTAACATAAAAGGAGAATACAATTATCATACATTGTCGATGCTCCATCTTCGTAAGAGCGAGATGACACTAAAGTACATGCCAGCATTGCCAGAGTTCTGTAAACGAATTTTATTTTCTACACCCTTCCTCAATGCTTTCATGTTTACAAAAATGAAAATCTAAGTTAAATGTAACATCTCAGTAAATTCTACATATTTTTTCTTTGGGAGATTTTTGGTCAAAATATCAGCAATCATTTCATTAGTACATTTATACTTTAACAAAACTTGACGTTCCTTGACAACTTGTCTTACAAAATGATAGCGTATATCAATATGTTTTGTTCTGGAATGATGAGCTGGATTCTTGGCCAAAGCTTGGGAACTCAAATTGTCACCGTACAGGATGATTGGAGTCTGCTCGTCTGCGCAGCCAATTTCGTTTATCAGTCTGCGCATCAGAATGGCCTCCTTGCAAGCTGATGATAGCGCCATATACTCCGCTTCGGTACTGCTAAGGGCGACACTTCGCTGCTTTTCAGATCGCCAAGAAATTGGACCTCCAGCTAGGAAGTAGGTGTACCCGGTATATGACTTCCTGTCGACTTTGTCACCGGCCCAATCCGCGTCTACGTATCCAAGAAAGGGTTGACCACACTGCATGTAGTGTAGCTTCATGTCAACTGTTGATGCCAGATACCTTTATACATGCTTGATACCGGCCAGATGTTCGGTATGTGGATCCTGATTCCGTTGAGGCAGTTTGGAAAGGGAGTGCAAAATGTCCGGCCTGGTTGTAAGTGCAAGCCACATTAGCTCGCCATCAGCAAACTGGTATAGAGTTGGATCAATCTTTTTGCACTGATTGCTAGTGCAAGCTACCTGGTATCCTGCATTCACTGGTGTGGCAGCCTGTCTGCAATTTTCAATGCCGTGTGCATGCAGTAGATCCTTTATATACTGCAAATGTCCCAGGGAAATTGCTCCTAGCTCTCCCTCACGCTCTATCTCCATGCCCAAGAAAAGGTTTAGTGAGCCTTTGTCCACGCATTCGAACGACTTCGAGATACTCGATTTGATTCTGAGCAGATCCTCTTTTGACTGACAGGCTACCAGGATGTCATCAACGTATACAAGAATTAGCGAGAGGCTTCCATTGCCAGTCTGCTTTTAAAGACATAATTCGTTCTCACAAGCAATGAAGCCGAGCTTAACCAGGGTACTGTCAAGCATGGAATTCCATTCCCTTCTTGACTGCTTTTATCCGTATATCGCCCTCTTGAGAAGCAAACTCTGATCGATATACTCCTCCGGTTGCTTCATGTATACCATCTCACTAAGGTCGCTGTTTAAGTACGCTGTACATACGTCCATCTGATGCAGATACAGACCGAGCTCTGTTGCTAAGGCTAATATAAAACGCACACTCTCTAGCCTGCAAACTGGAGAGAAGTCCCTTGATAGTAAACGCCGTATTGCTGGGAGCATCCTTTTGCAACCAGACGTGCCTTGAAACGTTCTGTTTGGCCATCCTTGTCGCGCTTGACGTTAAATACCCATTTGCATCCGATCACACGCTGATTTCTTGGTAAAGAGAATCGTATTCCCTTTGCATAGCATCACGCCATTCGGATGCAAACGGACTGCTCATAGCCTCTTTAAATGTTGCTGGTATCGGGACATCTTTTGTCATTAAAGCACCTAGGATGTTGTACTGCTTTTTGGGACGACCAGGCTTGCCAGTCCGGATGAGCTTCGGCCGTCCAGGCCCTATACGTATCTCCTTTTTGTCATCTTTTTCTTCCTCAATCTTTGTATCCTCATCGTTTTCGTTCTTGTCCTTTTCGTCCTTGTCTTTTTCGTCAGGTTCTGAGGCACTCTGGACCTGATCGGAACTTTCACTAGAGCTGTCATCTCCACCAGTGTCGCTTGAATCGTGACCAATCCTATCAGCCTCCGGAAAAAGATCAAAAACAGCTTTATCATGATTTTCGTCAAATAGGACATCTCTTTTTTCGACTACTAGTCGCGTAGTTGAATCGTACAGACGATACCCTTTAGCCGCCACCGAGTACCCAACCATTATATACACCTTGCCTTTTGGTTAAAACTTGTTTCCTTTTCATGGACGCTTGTCCAGAGCAACTGCAATAGAACCAAATACCTTTAGATGATTTATACATAGTTTCTTACCAGTCCACGATTCTATTGGTGTCATGCAATTCACTGCGCTGGTTGGAGAACGATTTCGTAAGTAAACAGCTGTGTTAACAGCCTCAGCCCATAAGGATTCGCATAATCCTGACTGCACGAGTAGGCATTTAGACATTTCCACTAATGTCCTATTAGCCCTCTCAGCGACTCCATTCTGATGTGGTGTGTAAGCTATGGTAAGCTGCCTACCGATACCCTGATGACGAAGAAAGTCATCGAACTCTTTGTTGACGAATTCTCCCCCGTTGTCCGTGCGAAGAAATTTCAGCTTTCTATCTGTCTGCCGTTCAACCAGATTCTTAAACTCCATTAACTTTGATAGGACTTCATCCTTCTTGCGCAAGAAATACACAAAAATCCTTCTGGACTTGTCATCAATAAATGTCAGGAAATACATCGATCCCGCCAGCGATTGTGTGGGAAACGGGCATCATACATCTGCATGTATCAGCTTCAAAAGCTCTGTGGCTCTGTTGGCGGTAGCTGCTGGAAACGGTAGTTGGTGGATTTTGCTGAGTATGCAAGTCCTACACTTGACATCCTGTGAAAGAATTATATTTTCCGCACCACGCAGCATACCTTTCGAAAAAATTTCCCTTAGACTAGAAAAATTTATGTGACCATATCTCTTGTGCAATAAAACGCCGTCAGTTGCAGTGGCGGAAAAACATTTGCTGTTTGTGCTTTGAAACAAGTATAGATTGCCAATTCTGTTGGCACTGACAATGCATTCGCCGTCCTGCATGACCTTTGCGTTTTGCAGACCGAAATTCACCGTGCACCTGTTTTTCACCGAACTGCTTACTGACATAAAATTGCCATGCATTTTTGGAACATAAAGCACGTTCTTCAAAGTAAATGTACACAGCTTTGTCTGAAACTTTACATCACCTTTTCCTTCAGCTTCAAGGAAACCAGCATTGGCAAGACCAATCATCTCTGTGTGTTTTTCGAATTTAGTGAAAAGCTATCTTTCACAACACATATGGCTTGTCGCCCCACTGTCCAAACACCACATCGACTTTTGAAAATTGCCGGCGTCCTACGCATTTAGCAAGCTGCACTGTCGATTCGACCCACTGTTGGTCGTCGTGCGAATATGGTTGTCTCTTTCAACCGCTTGTGGACACTGGGATTTTACATGTCCACGCTCGCCACACTTGAAACAGACGAAATTATTTCTTTTATTCTGCCCATTCGTGTTCGTATAAGAATTTTTGTTCTGTGCTGCGACAAATGCCTTGGTATTGTCATCCTGCTCATTTGCGATTCGCCTTCTTCTTTGAGCTTAATGCAGAGAGTTTCAAACGAGGGCAATTCATCTCTGGTCTCGATAGCCACCACGAAATTTTCGAATTGTTCTGGAAGACTCGACAGTAAAACAATTGTGCGTAGCTCCTTATTTAGGTCAATTCCAACTGAAATTAGACCATCCAGAACTTCCAGGAATTCGTTAAGATAACTGTATATGTTTTGGCCATGTCCCATTCGCTTTCCAAGCAACTTCTTGTACAACTGTACCTTCCCCTGCAAGCATTTTTTATCGCGGAAGGCACTATTAAGTGACTTCGAGAAGATGAAAACGATCGTCCGCGATATCGCATTCGGGTCGCGGAGGTGACTCCCGTCGGGAAGAAATGTGCCACTTCGGCGACACTTCTCGAAGTCACTTCTGCGTTACTTCTGGAAGTGTCGCCGAAGTCACTTCTGGAAGTGTCGCCGAAGTGACTCCGAGAAGTGCCGCCGAAGTGGCACATTTCTTCCCGACGGGAGTCACTTCCGCGATCCGAATGCGATATCGCCGAAGTAACTTCTGGAAGTGTCGCCGAAGTCACTCATAGAAGTGCCGCCGAAGTGGCACATTTCTTCCCGACGGGAGTCACTTCCGCGATCCGAATGCGATATCGCCGAAGTAACTTCTGGAAGTGTCGCCGAAGTCACTCATAGAAGTGCCGCCGAAGTGTCACATTTCTTCCCGACGGGAGTCATTTCCGCGATCCGATTGGGATATCGCCGACTTAACTTCTAAAAGTGTCACCGTAGTCACTTCTGGAAGTTACTCCAGACTTTACATTTGCTTGTAGAAGACATCTAGAAGAGTCTTTCCCAATTGGAAAAACTTGAATAAAAACATATTTATTTATACTTTCAATATTTTGCATTTATTATTTGTATAAGGGCTTTGTCCGCTTGTATACACGGAACAATGTTATTTAGGTCCAGCTCCGTCGACATAAGAAATTTATTAATAACCATTTCTAAAGGAAACAGAAACAAAATTTTTTTTTTGTTCAGTCAAAGTAAAAGTAAACTAGAAGACATTACCTTTTACAATGAATTATGTTGAGAATCGTTGGATCCGCAGTTACACGCCAAGTAATGTCCACAGCTAGCTTGTCCGTAAATAGCTTTAAATAATCGTACAGCTCACGATAAGCACTTAATTTCGCACCCTTTGTTAAAGGGGATATTTAAATATGTTAAGCAATTAATAAGATTTAGAAAAAAACAAAGCAATATTTTTAAAACGCGCAAAATTTATACAAAACCACGCTGTACACAGACAAATCGCGCAACGATAATAGCGTAGGTCAAAAGGAAGACCAAAAAATTTTCAGAAAAAAAGGGGTAACGGAAAATTACCGCGACCTCTTTTTATGGCTTGTTTTTTTCCATTCATTTTGTTTTTGTAAAATGTGTACTATCGTCTTTCTATCGCGCAGAAGTTACTAAGAAGTGACTCCTGGACGACAGGCGATAGAAATATAGCCCTTTTGCTTGCAGGGTCCGTACCGGACCACGAGCCTGATGCACTTCTTTTAGCTTTCCCAATGCTTCTGACGAATATTGACAATTTTTTATGTATGCCAACTACGATGTTTTTGCACTTAATGTAATTGTCGCCAAAGCCTTTTGATCTTGTGCACTCCAATTGACGCCTTCAGGAGCATTTGTAGCAGTCAATTCTCCGGACGTTACACTCCACATCCCAGAATGCACCAACACAGATCGCATCTGTATGCTCCTCGAATCATAGTTATTGTCTTCTAACTTATCTATTTGATATAGACCACTCATATTTGTCTTATGAGTTACACAGTGTTCCTAGCTTTTAAGCACTCTTCCGATTTAACCGTGCCTGGGCCCATAACCTATTGAGCTGGCAAATCTTATAATTGAAGCCGCCGTGCGTGCGTTCACATGAAGAGTTTATTTGCAACTAACATAAACGGAGAATACAATTATCATACATTGTCGATGCTCCATCTTCGTAAGAGCGAGATGACACTAAAGTACATGCCAGCATTGCCAGAGTTTTATAAACGCACTTTATTTTCTACAGGAAAAGCCTGGATCAGGAAGATAGATTTATATAAGGAGAGACGAAAACCAGCCACCAGGAGGAGATCAAAATTTTCAGCAAAGAAAATTGGCCACTCATTCCAGGTGGCCACAGGTTTTTATTCGCTCTTAAATTTATATTTGCCAACGAAAATTAAAAAGTTGTTCCTGAAAACTGCGAGCGGCAAAAAAAAATCAGCAAGCGGAAAATTAAACTAAAAACGAGACTGCCCAAACTAATTTATTCCAACTTATATCTATTCAAATCATTATTAATTTTATTTATTTATTTACGCAAACCAAAAACTACTGAAATATTATTTATTGTTACTTATTTATCTATTTATACATATAAATGTTTTCCATGTGAAAGTTCGGTACCATAGGTAGGCTTATTAAATGTTAGAATTTAAGAGAAAGTTGTGAAATATAAGGTGATAGCGAAATGAATTCGTGTGAGTAGAAATTCGTGTTGGGGGGTTAGATGGCTTAGGCGAGGTAGTACGACCCACAAAGCAGAATTGGCAGATTTGTCCAAAAAAATGTTGAAGGATGCAGTCATGGTTGGGTGGGATTCCAGGACCGCGATTAGAGCTGTGTGTCCAGTCCAGATGTTCGAAAATCCGTCGTGAAGATTGCTGTTGTCCAAATTTGAATTTCCGTTTTGATTTTGTTGTGTCTGCTACGTGGACAATATTTTTGGTTGCTCCCCTCCCTGGGACATTCGATGACTAGCCGGCATCTACACTGCGCGAAAAGCAGGACACGACAAATGGCGCCCAATGAAAATATAAGAAAATTAATGAAATGGAAGCAATAAAAGTAAAATATGCAAACTTAACGTAAAAGGTAAACACTCACCAGGGAAAGTGGCAATAGAAAACGACATCGGAAACTAGCTGTTTGGACCGTGGGCAGACGAAAAAGGTCGAACTCATCGTAGCCACAGTGAGTAAAATTCCGAAAGGTCCTTTCTGCTGAGCACAATCCTTGCTGAGAAAGTGAAGACCGACTAGAAGTGGACCCATGACCGAGTAAATACGGGACATGCGAAGCCAGGCTAGGAAGCTCAGAAGTAGCTAAAATAAAAAGAAAACAATTATCTTTTTAATATGTTGTCTGTGGTAAAGAAAATTTTTAATAACTTATCTAAATTTGTTGTCTGTGCTTGGAGTTGGTGTGGTCCATGTACACTGTGCATAAAGTGTGACTTCGATACCCAGCAAATTTCAAGTAGAGGGTGAAAGATGAAGAGTAAATTAAGTTAGTAAAATCGTTTAAATAATTATAAAAAAGTGACACGAACGGATTAGGAACTGAAGGAAAGGAGAGAAAAGTTAGTGGATAATATAAATAGATACGTCTCATCCCCCCATATTAAAAAAAGTTGAAGAGAGAGGAAAAAACAAATATAAATAAGAAAAGAATTAGGACATGCCAAATAGTTATAGGGATAGAGTTCAAATCGGAAGAAAATTGAGGAGAAGTTTGGAGTTCATTCGGAATAGGGGACCAGCAAGTATGACTCCGGAAAACGCAGCCTGGCAGGCTCAAATAAAACAAGTTGGACAGGGCCAAATACCCTCTTCGGGGACGCATATGCAGCCACCTCAAGTCATTGCAGAGCAGCCGAGGGCAAATCCGAATCAGATGCCACCATTCGATCCGAGGATGCTCCAGCAGCCTCCGCCAATCATACTGCCGGGAGTACGTCACCGTTTGGAATTCCCGCCGCCAACATCTGGGGCGCTGTCCGAGAAGCAGGAGATGAATCGTCACGCATCAAAAGGGTATCGGCAAACCGCCTGGTCGACGGAGCAGGAACCAAGAAGGTGGAATGGGTCTCACACGACGCCGCCAGAACATGGTCCTGGAAACGGTGGGACACAGCACAACTTCAATCCAGCGTCGGTCAAGCGGGGCAGTAGGCGATATAGCGTTTAAAGTCGGCCAGCTGCGGAAGTGGGGGCTAAGTTCCGTGTCCGAATTTATATTCCGCCTCGAACATATTTAAAGGTCGTATAAGGTGCCGTGTAAGGAGGTCCTAAGAGAGTTTCATGTATTAGTGGAAGGACAAGCCAAGGAATGGTACTGGATGTACGTGAGGTCGACGGAGAAGCAAGAATGGACTTACCTGAGTTCGCACTACAACAACAGTTTCGGAGTCACCGATCCAACTTCGAGCGAGAGTATGAGCTGCGAGAACGGAAGCAGAAGCCAGGAGAACCCATCTAGGTGCACATACAGACTATGCTAGCGCTCCGATCTCGACTAGAGATGCCGTTTTTCGACTTCGACCTGATAAAGATAGATCACAAACCTGGATCAACTCTGACATGAATGCCACGATGCGGAGAGAATATTGGCGACTCGATGGACCCGACATCCAAGCAACCTCGAAACTCACCGGGGATATAAGGATCGTCCGAGGATAGATGAGCTTTGTCCGGAATCAGTCGGAGAAGAGAGTTTACCTGGAGAACAAGAAGAAGTGGAGGCATAAGCTAGACACTGGGAGAACAACAGGGAACGAAAGCCACTTACATGCTGGAATTGTGGAACCGTGGGACATCCATTCAACGCGTGTGAATCGGTATTCTACTTCAAGTTTGGACCTCCCGGTGTGAGGACTCCAGGATGTACTCGATGCCAAACGGGAAACGGTGGGAGGAGCTTGGGCAAGAACGAGGAACCACGCTCCAATCCGTTTGCCACGAACAAGTGAAAGCCTCGACACATTGCATGCCTAATGATAAGGATAGCTAAGATTCTGATAAATATAAATAAACGAGTACATACCATTAAATGGTCGAAACGTGAACCTATAGCATACCGAATATTTGGGAAACATCATCCAGACCGGAATATTTCGCCAAAAATTGCCAGAACCCGTAGGAGAAGTCAGCAGCGGAAGGCAGAAAGAAGGATGATTTGTTCGGCCATCAGAGCTGCGGTGGAAGGCGACAATAGACCATTCGCACAAGTCAAGATAGAAGACCTGGAGGTCGTGGGTCTCTTGGATTAGGGGGCATCAGTAAGCTTGCTTGGGGAAGGTTGCCTAGAAACAGTGGAAAGGTTAGGACTATGATTAGAGAGTTCACAATCGATACTAGTGCGGAAGATTCAACCCAACATATCGTATAATGGGTTAACACATCGATTGCCGATACTCCTTTGGCCTTCCTTGAAGCAAAAATTGTACCTTGGTATAGATTTCTAGAGGAAATTCGAATTGGCACCAGAGGTGGTGGGTGTAGAATCCTTAAACCAGGTGGAATCCGAATTTATGGCCAAAGGAGAACCGATAGAGGCACATATCCTATCCCCCGAACAGACTGAGCAGCTGGAAGAAGCGAAAGGACGTTTTCTGACATACGAAAGTCAAGGATTAGGACGTACCAAGGTAGAAGAACACTCGATCCAGTAAGTTGAAGGAGCCGTACCCGTAAAGGAGAGATTCTTTCCAGTTTCTCCGGCGAAACAACAACTGCTGTTCGCAGAAGTTGATGAAATGCTACGGTTAAGAGTCATCGAATTAAGTAAAAGTCCCTGGAACAACCGAACGATGCTGGTACAGAAACCTGGAAAGAATAGGCTGTGCTTAGACGCAAGGAAACTGAACACACTGACAGTGTAGGATTACAAAACATGGAGTCGATCTTAAGCAGGGTAGGTGAGACGATTTTCATCAGCAGCATCGATTTAAAACATGCGTTCTGGCAAGTGGAACTCGATGAGAAAAGTCGTCCCTTGACCGCTTTCACAATACCTGGAAGGCCACTTTATCTGTTTCGACGGATGCCATTCGACTTATGTAAATTAGTTTTGAGTTTCGAATTAAATTTTATTAAAATCGGACGACTATATCATATAGCTGCTATTGGAACAATCGGAAAATTGGTGGGAAAATAATATGAAACAATTTATAGCTTCGGCGTTTTTTAACTTATAACCTTCTACACTTGGAAATAACATTTTTTAATTAGTTTTGAGTTTCGAATTTAATTTTATCACAATCGGACGACTATATCATATAGCTGCCATAGGAACGATCGGAAAATTTGTGGGAAAATATTCAGGGTATTCCCTAAACTGTTGAATTGCTGAACTGTTGAAAATGCAACAGAAAATTTCAACAATTAAGGGAACGACCCTAAAAGTTCCCTGTTAAATTTTCAATTCTAAGATGTCAGCTGATTGTCAGATTATCAAATTGCCAGGCTGTGTTTACCAAAGATTATGCTTAAAATAAAGGAAAATACCGAGAATAAGCCAAAGGACTAAACTGTTATAACTGCTAACGGTCAGGATCCTATCAAATATCCATTACTTGCATATTTTATACGATTGCAATTCCTCCATGTTTACAAGTGACCAGAGTTACCCTCTTACTTTTAGTCGAGAACAGCGACAACTCTGCTTTTCAGCAATTCAACAAAAATTTTAACAGCCCCGAGGCTAAATTTAATTAAATTAATAAATTAAATTTAATAAAAATCGGACGACTTTAACATAAAGCTGTCAAAGAAACGGTCAGAGAAATAATGAAATAATTATTATACCCTTTCATTTATTATACCTTTGCAGAGTGTATTATGATTTCAGTCAGATGTTTGCAACGTAGTGAAGGAAACGTTTTATTCTTGAACAGCATCACTAGACGAGTCGATCTAGCCATGTCCGTCTGTCCATCTGTCCGTCCGTTTATAGAAACGGTTTGCATAGGCAAACTAGTCTTTCAGCTTTAAAGCTATCGGGCTGAAACTTTTCCAAAAGTCTTATTTCTTTTGCAGGTAGTATATAAGTCGGAACCAGCCGGATCGGACGACTATATCTTATAGCTCCCATAGGAATAATCGGAAAAAGAAATAAAAACAAGAAAGGAAGTTAACTTCGGCAAGCCGAACTTGTATACCCTTGCAGTTATGTTTATTAAATTTAAATACAATAAATGATATTCCCAATAGTATATATGTCAAAAAACACCGAAGCTATAATTTGATTCATATTATTTTTCTACCAATTAATACCAATCAATACCAGTCCAAGCCTCATCGAGTAAAGACGTACTATCAGCAGAACTCCGCGAGTACCAGCAGTTACAATTACAAAATTCTTACAATTTTTGTAAACACAAACAAGTGCTCAAAGAAAACTTAAAAAAACCCAATAAGAAAAATCACATCACAACCTTTACAAACGCGCAGAAGTGCCTTGTGCTGCGGGCGGCAGCCCAGGCACAACAACAATGCATTGACCACCGGACTTAGACTTCCCCCTCTGTCTACAAAAACAACATTATTCGAACCGAAATTTCTCACGATCACCAGAACGGACAATGAGACATTTGAAAAAGTTTCGCCATTCGTGATTAAAAAGGAGTCTTGTAACAAGAATAGAAACGGAATCTTATTAGTTAAAACCATTTGCGCAACCCAGGCATCTAGATTACTAAAGCTAGCGCAATTCCACAACTTCACGTTTTCCGTAACTGAGTATGAAACATTAAATTTCTCAAAAGGAAACATCTACTCTAATGAACTTCGCCACATAGATGAATGGGATATACTAAACGAGCTTAAGTTGCAAAGGAAACCAACATTGAAAAAATACGTATCATAAAGAACCGTCACTTTCGGATCAACAACTCTACCCGAAACCTTGATGATAGGATACGAGAGAGTTAAAGTTCGACCACATATTCTACGCCCACTGAAATGCCGTAACTGCCTGAAGTTTGGACGCCCGACCAAACTCTGCAGAAGCCCCAAAACCTGCATCAACCGCAGAAGCACACACCACAGAGAACACCGATTGCGACAATCCAAAGTTTTGCATAAGCTGCAAATATGATATACACAACCAGTTCAATCACAGTCCACTAGATAAAACATGCCCCGCCTTTATCAAACAAAAAGAAATAAAAACAAAAAAAACAACAAAAACTACAAAAAGTTGACCACAAAACCGCCACAAGAATAAATAATATGCGCCACATCCATCAATCTACTCCGTACTCCAAGATAACGCCCACCAATCAACCTACGACCACTGTAAATGAAGCCCAAAAGACTGCCAGCACCCAAGGACCTACCAGCACAAGCACCAACCGTCAGTTAAGGACATACAACTACGACCCTCCCTAAGAAGAAGATGACTAAATCCGACCGTAAGCTTAGAAGGCAAAATAATAATAAGACAAACCTAACATCAAAACCCCCTCTCAAAGCCAAAGATAAATCAGACAAAACAAAGCCTATAAATATTACCAAATTAGCCAATAAATTAAGCAGACAAGCCAATCACAACAGCTCTGAGGAAGAATTTTAAGTAGATTTATAGCAAATATTTATTAAAATTATCACAATGGTATTAATCCTGCAATTGAACTGTAACGGCTAATTATTACTTAAATGTTATAACCCAAAAGCCATCTGCCTGCAAGAAACCCATTTACATTCCCTTAATAACATTCCCATCCCTATCCCTATCATTCATACATAAAAACACATCAAACAACTCCCACGGTGGAGTTGGAATTCTAATCCACAACTCAATACAGAACGAACAAGTTAATCTTAAGAATCTGTCGGAGTTATTATTCACTCCAAACAAAAGCTTCGTCTCATGTCCACTTACATTGCCCCAAACAAGAATTTTGAACTACGAAACTTGGAAAATATGTATGGTAATCCCAATGAAAATACCATCATAGCAGGTGACTTTAACAGCTGGCACCAAAGCTGGGGATCGCCTAACAATAATAGAAAGGGATGCACGATTTTTAAATACATTTCACAATTTAACATAACATCCTTAAACGATGGTTCCCCAACCCATTTCTCAACTCATCATACAATGACACACGTGGACCTAACAATAATTACCCCGAACCTCGCCACTCAGACCAAATGGAAAAGCGATCATGAACTCTTCGGTGGTGATAATTTTCCCATCCATATTAACCTTTTTGATAATAAGAATTCCAGTAAAAGCTACAAGGTCCCCAGATACAAGCCTGAAACCGCAAACTGGCCCCTCTCACGGAAATTTTTCACAACAAAAGGCCACCAAGCAACCAAATGAATCAAGAAGCCGCCAACATTATAAAAATAACCCATCAAGGCCCAAGCACAGCAATCCCGCAATCAAACCCAGCGTTTAATAAAAAGAAAACCGTCCCTTGGTGGAACACATCCGTCGAACAACTTAGAACCAATAAAAACCAATCGTAGTACTTGCTAAAAAGAAATATATCTCTCGAGAACATCATACAGTTCAAGAAAAACAAGGCTTTGTTTAGAAGAGAACTGAAACAAGCAAAACGCAACTCACTGCAAAAGTTTACTGCAGAAATCAACCCCACTTCAAGCCACTCAAAAATCTGGCCAAAAATCAATACATTCTGCGGTAGAAAAACCAGAAATGATATACACTGCTTAACATCTCCATCAGATCTATCCATAAACATTATAAATTCAGAATCATCTTCGGACTCTAAATTTACCGAATCATTCCAAACTAATAAGAACAGAGTCTGCTCAAAGAATTTAACACATCCGTCGAACAACTTAGAACCAATAAAAACCAATCGTAGTACTTGCTAAGAAGAAATAAATCTCTCGAGAACATCATACAGTTCAAGAAAAACAAGGCTTTGTTTAGAAGAGAACTGAAACAAGCAAAACGCAACTCACTGCAAAAGTTTACTGCAGAAATCAACCCCACTTCAAGTCACTCAAAAATCTGGGCAAAAATCAATACATTCTGCGGTAGAAAAACCAGAAGTGATATACACTGCTTAACATCTCCCTCAGATCTATCCATAAACACTATAAATTCAGAAACATCTTCGGACTTTAAATTTACCGAATCATTCCAAACTAATAAGAACAGAGTCTACTCAAAGAATTTAACACACAACCCATCACAGGAAGCATTGTCAATAGAATCTGTGGCAGCCTGTCACTACGAGCGTTGTCATTGAGTCAGTCGTTTATATACACTTGTAAAGTGCGGATCGCACCGAATAAATAATAAATATTGTTTGCATATCTTAGTAATTGCGTGCAGTTGGTTTGTAATTATTGGGCAATTTGCAGGTCATTACATTGGCAACGAGAGAAAAAACCGAAAAAAAATAGAAAAAGACCGATAAAGAATAAAATTCGTTTCGGCTGTATGTGTGTTATTTTGGTACAAATGTACATACATGGTAAAAAAAAAAACGGAAAAAAAGGTGTGGCCACTTAAATGTAGCCTAAGAAATACTAAAAAAAAAAAATGTGGCTACTTAAATGTAGCCTAATTGTGGCAGTTTTAATACAGCCTACGAAAATAAGATAAAATGAATATAAAAAAAAAATGAGTGGCCACTCAAATGTAGCCTAATGGAGGCCGTTTCGATACAGCCTACGAAAATAAGAAAATAAGATAAAATGAATATAAAAAAAAATATTATGAGTGGCCACTTAAATGTAGCCTAATGGAGGCCGTTTCGATACAGCCTAGGAAAATACTAAAAAAAAAATGCACGTTATTACGGCCTTTGTAATAGTTGGTCACTCTAAACTTGTTTTTCAAAGTAGCGTGGCCGCAAAGTTACATTGAGAATCGAATAAGAAGAAAAAGGAAAAATAAAACAAAGTAATGGCCGAACTTAAGCCATTTCTATGCAATAGCATAGACAAATCACTCTGGCGCTCCGAATGGGAGGTCTGGTTGCGCGCATTCAACATATATGCGGACAGCGAAGAGATCAGCTCAACTCTTAAAAAGCGCAATAAACTTCTGCATTTTGGAGGCTCACAACTGCAGTCTATTGTTTATAACTTGCCAGGAGCGATGGTCCCTTATATTCCAGAGGAGCAGAACGATGTCTTCACACCTTTGGTGGACAAATTAAATGAATATTTTTCGCCGATACGCAATTCGGTATTTGAGCGTCATTTGTACCGTGGCATGACACCGCGGGATGGAGAATGTTTCACCGAGTTTCTTATGCGATTGCGTCAGCAGGTGAGGAAGTGTAATTTTGGCACTTCCAAAACAGAAATAGAAGAGATCTGTCTCAAGGATAAACTAATTGATTCTTGGGCACCGGCTGAGCTGAAGAAAAAGTTGCTGTCAACTGAACAGTACTTGGAGGGAGTCATATCTGCTTGTCTAATTGAGGAACAGGTGATGCTCAGGCTCTATGGTCAATAAGATTGCATCGCGCACGGCTAAATGGAACAACACCAAAGTAGAGTGCGGCAGATGTGGCCGATATGATCATGATTCAAATAGTTTGCTTTGTCCAGCGAAAAATGCGGAGTGTAACAGATGTTCCAGAGTCGGGCACTTTGCTAAGAGATGTCGGACTACTGTGAAGAGATCCAGCGGAAATCATCGAGGAGGTACAAAGCGGCGCTATGTAGATGAAGCACCGGTCCGAGCAGTGAGTGGTGGTCAACAATTTCACAATCCCTGTTTCCGAGTTGCGAATGATTGTGACATGGGCGAAGTCATTTCCTGCCGAGTTGGTGGCTTACCAATTAGCATGGTCATCGATTCCGGATCCAAATATAACTTATTAAGTCAAGATGATTCGAATTACCTACAAGAAAAAGGCGCTGCTTTATTAAATCTGCGAACTGAGTCGACAAATCAATTTCGGGCATATGCTGCGGATCAGTTGTTACAGATTTCATGTGTGTTTGAAGCACCGATTGCAGTTGAAGGGAATGCTGAGTCTATTGCAACCTTTCATGTCATAAAAAAGGGTAGGCAATCGTTGCTTGGTCGCGAAACAGCCATAAAACTCAACGTGTTGAGACTGGGCATAGCTATAAATAGAGTCGAAAAGTTGGAACCTTTTCCAAAGTGGAATAATGTATCTATTCGGCTGTCAATAGATCCACATGTGAGGCCCGTCAAGCAACCAATGCGACGCATCCCAGCCGCCATTGAGGACAAGGTAAAAGAAGAGCTAGAATCGGCTTTATCTCAAGATATAATAGAGCCAGTACACGGACCAAGTGAATGGATTTCTCCAATAGTTATCGCATTCAAAGGTGATGGGAATATAAGGCTGTGCATTGATATGCGTCAAGCGAATAAAGCAATTCAACGGGAAAATTAATTTTTAACGAAGCTGAAGGACGCTAAGTATTTTTTCTCGACTGGATTTGAAGAGTGCGTATCAACAATTGGAATTGCATCCAAATAGCCGAGAAATTACTACATTTATAACACCACAAGGATTGTATAGATACAAGCGTCTACTCTGCGGTGTTAACTCAGCACCTGAGATATTTCAAAAACTGCTGGAGGAACGATTAGCGAAATGCCCGAATGCATTAAACTATATAGATGATGTAATTGTCTTCGGAAGTTCATTGGAGGAACACGACAAAATGCTGGAGATGGTAAAAGTTATTTTCAAGGAAAACAATATATTTCTCAAGAAAGATAAATGCGTATGGAAAACACAGCGACTTAAGTTCCTCGGGCATATATTATCTGACACAGGCATTTCTGCTGATCCAGAGAAAGTACAAGTAATTACAGCATTCAGGCCACCAAAGAACAAAGAGGAACTTCGTAGTTTTTTAGGCCTGGTCACGTACGTGGGAAGGTTCTTGCCAGATTTGGCAGATACAACAGAACCGTTGAGAAAGTTACTCAAAGCGGATGAGAAGTTTTTGTGGAACCAACAAGAACAGCAAGCATTCGACAAATTGAAAATTGGAGTTTCACGAGTTTCGGAGTTGGCATATTTTAACGTGAAATTTAAAACTCGTGTAATAGCTGATGCTAGTCCTGTAGCGCTGGGAGCGGTCTTAATACAGTTTGATGTCGAATATAATCCATTTATCATATCGTTTGCAAGTTAGAGCCTTTCTGATGTTGAGAAACGATATTCGCAAACGGAAAAGGAAAGTTTGGCATTGGTATGGAGCGTTGAAAAATTTCATTACTATGTTGCTGGTCTGGAATCCGAGTTGGTAACTGACCATAAGCCATTGGAAGCGATTTTTAAACCAACTTCTAAGCCTCCAGCTAGAATTGAGAGGTGGTTATTACGTCCACAGGCATACCGTTTCCAGGTGATATATAAGTCTGGGAAGGAAAATATTGCTGACTCGATCTCACGCTTATGTGACATTTCAAGTACTAAATCATTTGATTGGGGTGGAGAGGAAAACATATTCCATATGATTTCAATTTCTACTCCCACATCTTTAAATATATCTGAGATTTCCGAAATGATTACAAGAGACGAGGAAGTACTAGATGCTATAACATGCCTGGACAATGACTGCTGGAATTCTGCAGCAACTAGCCCATATTATCCGTTTCGCCTGGAGCTGTCGAGTATTGGTAGTATTTTATTAAGAGGACGCCGTCTGATCATTCCACAAAAACTACGACAGAGAGTTTTAACACTAGCTCATGAGGGACACCCTGGAGAAGCAGCAATGAAAAGGCGACTGAGATCAAAAGTATGGTAGCCAAAAATTGACAGGGATGCAGAAAAATTTGTCAAGGATTGTCGTGACTGTATATTGGTCTCTTTACCAGATAATCCAGTCCCAATGAGACGTCATGCATTTCCGAGTAGCCCATGGGTATGGGTAGCCACTGATTTGTTAGGACAATTGCCAAATAATGAGCACTTGCTAGTTCTCATCGATTACTATTCTAGATACATAGAAGTAAAATTTATACAATCAATAGGATCGAAGGTGCTTATTGAAGAGATGTCCGAAATTTTTAGTAGATTGGGGTATCCAAAAAAGTTAAGAACAGACAATGGCAGACAATATGTCAGTGTAGAGTTAAAAAAAATATTGTGAGACGAATGGAATTGACCTTATTACAACCCCTCCATATTGGCCTCAAGCTAATGGCGAGGTAGAAAATATGAATAGATCATTAGTAAAGCGGTTGAAAATAGCACATGTGAATGATAAAAATTATAGACATGAGATTCAAAAATGCATATTAATGTACAATGTTACTCCCCATGGTACTATGGGCTCGCCACCATCCAAGCTTATGTTCAATCGCACAATTAGAGACAAGATTCCGGGAGTTCAGGATATAGTAGGGGAAGTGGGAGAATCTGAAGAGAGAGACAGAGATTTCATTAATAAGGAAAAAGGAAAAGAGGTGGCAGACAAAACTAGAAGAGCCACGGAATCTAAAATACAACTGGGAGATAAAGTAGTGCTAAAGAACGTAATTTTTCCTAACAAGTTAACTCCTAATTTTGATACAACAGTCTATGAGGTAATTCAGATAGATGGAAGCATAGTAAAGATATCGGGAGGAGGTAAAACGTATTTGAGAAACATAAGTCATGTTAAAAAGATCTCAGGGGGTTCTAGTTTGGGCATCGAATCTTCTCAACAGTTGGATGGCAGCGAGCAAGGAAATGGTGCCTCACTTGGAATACTGCCACCACCGCTACCGCAAGCCGAATCAATTCCCGATATCTCCGTGGAGCCGCCTTCAGATGCGCAGCAGAACTTGAAGCTGAAGCTGAAAAATATTGGAGGGATGTGGCAGCCTGTCACTACGAGCGTTGCTGAGAGCGGAGAGCATACTGGCGCTCATTGAGTCAGTCGTTTATATACACTTGTAAAGTGCGGATCGCACCGAAGAAATAATAAATATTGTTTGTATATCTTAGTAATTGCGCGCAGTTGGTTTGTAATTATTGGGCAATTTGCAGGTCATTACAGAATCTAAAATCACATTGATTGAGTTTAAAGCAGCTCTAAACAGCCTCAATGGAAAGACAACCGGTCCTGATCGCATATCATACACAATGATTAAAAACTTCAGTCAGCCATTAACAATCCGGTTAATAAATTTATACAACAAAATCCTAGACAGCCCTCAGCATAAACCCAATACTACTAAAACATCTGTAACCTCGTCTCGTCCCACATCGCTCAATTCTTGTCTTTCGAAGGTGCTAGACAAAATCATAGCAAACCGACTCTGTGGCTTGTAATAAACTGCAAGCTCCTCGTTAGTCGACAGCTCGGTTTTCGAAAGGGCATGTCCGTATCTGAATGCCTAACGCTGTTAGACTACCAGACTACCGCAGCCCTACCAACCAGAAGCCACCTCTCAATTATTAGTCACGACTTCGAAAGAGCTTACGATAAAATAGGAATTCACGCAGTAATAGACGAGTTACAGAGATGGAAAATCGGACCAAAATTTTTGAATTTCGTAAAGAACTTCCTAACCAATCGCAAGATCAAAGTCAAAGTGAAGACAGACCACTGTACAATGGGATCACACAAGGGTCACCACTGTCCGTAATTCTCTTCTTAATATCGTACAACAAACTATGTCGCACCATTGAAGTCCGTAGGGGAGTCAGATTCTTTTCCTATGCAGACGACTTCACTATACTGAAGAAAATTCATAAAAAATGTAAACACAATGTCTAAGTTAACTAACTCAGCCGGGCGACGGCATTAACCGGTCGCCCAAAAGTCCGCTCCGGCCAGACGCTGTGTCAGCACTGCATAGCCGGCAAGCACTGCCCATTGGAGTGGCCGCTTTGAAGCTCAATTATGTTAGCTTTAAGATTCAGTTCATTTTCAACATTCAAAGAATAAAGAACACAAGTTCATTCTGAAATAACTCCGGCAACCGCCGTATAACTTCTTATTACTTAAACACTGACTGAGTCTCTAGGCCAGCAGCGAACGGAGGGCAGTTACCCTTCCAGCGTAATCATCATAACTCTTCAGTAGATGAGAAGCTAATCAACCGACTACCGGCAGCTAACCGAGAGCTGCTGCGAAGGAAGCTGGACAATTATCATTTCCAGAGATCACATCAGTTTTGACCATAGGCCAACCGGCTACTGATTGAGGACTGCAGCGAGGGACTCTTCTGCAGCTACCCCCATCCTAAACATAATTCAACCGGCTACTAATTGAGGACTGCAGCGAGGGACTCTTCTGCAGCTACCCCCATACTAAACTTAATTGGCGCCCTACCGTAAATAACCCATTGATATAAAATTGGGAAACCATGTAAGTGAGCCCCTCATACATATATTTTCCAGGCATCTGCATTTGTAAAATATTTAAATACATACACTGCCAGAATATTTTCTGCAGCTCCGTATTAAAGTTGCGTGTGAACATTTTAATTAATTAACATACTCGTTAAGTGTTTGACAATTTAATTGGTATTATCACATGTGATATTGTAAATGTTTATCGTTGTATGTTGTTTGCATTATTTAAATTTTTTAAATAAATATCTTAGTGCCAAACATTATTGCCCATATAAATAAATATCCCAGACTAGGCGCAAAGGCGCTGCTGGAAAATAAATTAATTTTGCATTTATTGAATTATTTTTTTGGCGACTGTCACTGACTCGTTTAAGTTATGTGCGTTTAATTCACCCTTTATATGTAGTTGTTTTTTTTTTGCTTGCACCGAAATTCTTTGTGTTAGCTTCGCAACAATCTTGGGTTTGTATTTTGATCGCTCCCCACTCAACTACAACACTCGAACTCGACACCCCGACGTTTGTATTCCAATTTTGTTAGCTTCGCTTTTTTGTCCATCAGAGCGGCAGCTTAGCCACCACGGTCCCTCGACTGTGCCAATTTTTTGTTCCTTCGTTACCAAGTGGCGACTCAGCCCTCGCAGCCCCCTCGCCATATCCATGGACAAGGCTGCTTGAACATACATTAATTCGCTATTGCGATTTAGCTTGCACAGCTCCACATGAACGACCCGTTCCAGCAATATAGGAGTAACAAACAGTTCGACAGCGACTCTGAGTCCGAGACCGAAGGTGCAAACGCTAGCACATCCGCAGCCATAAATATGGCATTTCACCCAGACCAAATAAAAGCGGTCGTACAGGCTGCCATTAACCATGCTCTACAGGAAGCGGCCGCAGACGGCCAGCGTAGGGAAGATCAATTACGTCAGACTATTCAGGAACTGGCCAACCAAGTGGCGGCGATACAAATCGCGCCCGCCCAAGCAGTAGCCCCTCAGATTAAAGTTTATGCACCTATAGATATAAACAGGGACATAGTTTGTAATGAGCCGCTAGACGCTGTCAAGTGCCTGCCCGAATTTGCGGGGACCCAGGAGACATAAGTCTCCTGGCGGCAAGCGGCAGTAGGCGCGTATTACATATTTAAGAACTTCGAGGGTAGTTCACGCCATTATTAGGCGGTTATTATTATTAGGAGTAAGATTAGAGGCCCTGCCGATGCCGTACTATCTTCATTTGGCACCGTGTTGAACTTCGATGCGATTATAAATCGACTCGATTTCACATACAATGACAAGCGAACAATGCACGTCATAGAGCAGGAGATGGGTACCCTCAGACAGGGAAATCTCTCGCTTCTACAGTATTACGACGAGGTGGAAAGGAAGCTTACCCTCCTCACTAATAAGGCAACTATGTCATATGAAGCCTCGGCGGCACAAGTCTTATGCGAAAAATTCCGGGAGGATGCCCTCCGCGTATTTATCTCTGGACTAAAACGCAGTCTCACCGACGTCCTCTTCTCGGCAAAGCCGAAGGACATGCCATCAGCACTTGCATTGGCTCAGGAAGTGGAATCCAACCATGAAAGGTACACCTTTGCATCATCTTTTGCAAGAAGCCAGGAGGATCGGGACAAAAAACTATTTCCGAAGGCGCAAGAGCGCCAACAGGCCAATCCTCATGCTAATCCGCAACCAGGTACTAGTAAAAATCCGTACTTCAATAAACAGCACAAAGCTCAAAGAAATTCTCCCGAACCCATGGATGTTGACCCGTCACTGTCTAGGATGCTTAAACCATCTCAGGCCCCGGCATACCAAAATAGGAAGCCAGTCACGTCCGATCGATCGGAACCACATAAAAAACAGAGGGTTCACCATGTCGCGCTAAGCGCAGGCGGTGCAGAAAAAACATGCCCCACCGCAGCTTGTAGCGCGGCGCAAGAAATTAACGACGACGCCATTTGCGAGTATGACTCGGACGTCATTAATTTTTTAGGGGAAAATCCCTGCTACCCGTCATCAGACGAAGAGTAGCCGGGATTGACATGAAGCTTCTTATAGACACGGCCGCCTCAAAAAATTTTATCCGACCATATGAGGGATTAAAAGGCGTCCGCCCGGTAGAATCGCCATTTAGAATCCATTCTATTCATGGCGCCACCACTATTACAAAGAAATGCTTTGTATCAATTTTTAACTTGAAGGCCACGTTCTTCATCTTACCTGATTTGTCCTCCTTTGATGCTATTGTTGGTCTTGACCTGTTAAAACAGGCAGCGGTATCGCTTTGTCTAGCCTCCGGCCACCTCAAATGGGGCAACGAAGTAGAAAAAGTCGAATTTCAATCATGCACCGATGTCAATTTTACTAACGTATTGTAGATTGGCCCGATGCACCGCCTCTAGCTAGGGATGCTTTTGTAAAAATGCTCCGCGACAGGAAGAAAGCCTTCGCGAACCCCAACGAAGCCCTTCCTTACAACACGTCGGTGGTTGCTACCATCAGAACTATCAGTGAGAAACCCATTTATGCCTAACTTTACCCATACCCAATGGGAGCGGCAGATTTCGTCAACAGCGAAATTCAAGACTTGCTGAAAAGTGGCATAATTCAAAAGTCGAAATTCCCCTACAATAACCCAATATGGGTGGTAGATAACAAGGGCGTCGACGAATCGGGGAACCGAAAAATGCGGCTGGTGTTAGACCTTCGCAAATTGAACAAAAGGACGATACCCGATCGCTACCCTATGCGAAATATCTCTATGATACTTGGAAACTTAGGCAAGGCCAGGTACTTCACAACGCTAGATTTGAAGTCTGGCTGCCACCAGATTACACTGGCAGAGCGCAACCGCGAAAAACTTCCTTTTCCGTAAATGGGGGGAAATATGAGTTTCGCCGGCTGCCATTTGGGTTGAAGAATGCTGCCAGCATCTTCCAGAGAACCATTGATGACATTCTACGGGAACAAATCGGCAAATTCTGCTATGTTTACGTTGATGATGTTATCGTTTTTTCAGAAGACGAAAACGCCCACATCCGGCACGTAGACTGGGTTCTTAAGAGCCTACACGATGCTAACATGAGGGTGTCAGCGCAGAAATCACGTTTTTTAAAAAAAAAGGGTTAGCTTTTTGGGATTCATTGTTACCAACAACGGTGCCACTACTGACCCAGATAAAATTAGGGCCATTCAGGAATTCCCCGAACCTAAAAACGTATTCGAGGTCAGGTCATTCTTAGGCCTGGCTAGCTATTATCGATGCTTTATTAAAGATTTTGCATCGATATCTAGACCCGTTTCTGACATTCTAAAAGGGGAAAACGGATCTGTCAGTAGGCGCAGATCCAAAAATATCCAGGTGCGGTTTAATGAGCAGCAACGGCTAGCTTTTCAAAAATTGCGTAACATTCTGGCTTCCTCAGGTAACCCGATTATAAAAAGGCTTTCGATCTAACGACGGATGCCTCAGCATATGGCATTGGCGCAGTGTTATCCCAAGAGGGACGACCTATTACTATGATCTCGAGGACTTTAAAGGACAGGGAGGTTAATTATGCTACCAACGAAAGGGAGCTATTAGCCATAGTTTGGGCACTGGCCAAATTGCGCCATTATTTATATGCAGTCAAGGATATAAATATCTTTACTGACCACCAACCATTGACTTTCGCAGTGTCGGAATCGAATGCGAAAATCAAAAGGTGGAAAGCTCGCATTGACGAGTCCGGCGCTAAAATTTTTTACAAGCCCGGCAAGGATAACCTCGTCGCAGATGCCTTCTCCAGACAGCAACTTAACGTTGTGGAGGAGGAAGAAGCTTATTCGTGTGCGGCCACTATTCACAGTGAAATGTCGCTAACACACACAATTGAAACCACGGATAAACCCTTGAATTGCTTTCAGAACCAGATAAATCTGGAGGAAGCGCGCTTTCCGTCGAAACGCACCTTCGTGCTCTTCGGAAACAAGAAACGTCCTGACGTTAACTTCGTATGCAAGGAATCGTTGCTAGAGGAGCTCGCTGACATTATTGTCCCTAAGGGCGTAAACGCCATTCATTGCGATTTGCACACGCTAGCAATGATACAGGATGAATTGGTTCGGCAATTCCCAGCCACCAAGATTTGGCATTGCAAAAACCGTGTTACGGATACTTTTGCAGTCGCTGAGAGGCGAGAAGTCTTCACTGCTGAGCATAATAGGGCCCACAGATCGGCACAGGAAAATGTTAAACAAGTACTCTCAGAGTATTACTTTCCAAAAATGGCAAAGTTGGCGAATGAAATCGTCACTAACTGCAGGACATGTGCCAGGGCAAAGTATGACAGGCACCCAGGGAAACAAGAACTCGGCGAAACGCCAGTCCCGTCGCGGGTAGGAGAAATGCTACATATAGAAATTTTTTCCACAGATAGGAAATACTTCCTTACGTGCATTGACAAATTTTCAAAAATTTTCCATGGTCCAGCCGATTCCATCTAGAACCATTGAGGATCTTAAACCGGCCCTGCTACAACTCTTGAACGTTTTCCCCAAAGCTAAAGTCATCTATTGCGACAATGAGCCGTCATTGAACTCGCACACTATTTTAACCATGCTAGAAAACCACTTCGGCGTTAGCATCTCGAATGCTCCGCCCCTCCACAGCGTCTCAAATGGACAAGTGGAACGTTTCCACAGCACCCTAGTGGAGCTCGCCAGATGTCTTTAAATTGACAAAGGCATTAGCGACACCGTGGAGTTAATCTTGCTGGCCACTGCCAGATACAACAAACCTATCCATTCGGTCATCGACAAGAGGCCAGCCGATGTGGTTATGGCACAATCGAGTGACCCACAGTACTAAATTCAGGATAGGATTAGGCAGGCCCAAGACAAGCTTAGAGCCAGGGAAAATTCTTCCCGACAAGATAGGGTGTTTAAGGTTGGCGACAAAGTCCTAGTGAAATCCAACAGGAGGCCAGGCAACAAGCTTTCACCGTTATGTGAGGAGAAAACTGCGGAAGCGGACATGGGGACCAAAGTCCTCATTAAGGGGAGGGTAGTCCATAAGGACAACCTTAGGTAGGCGAAACACAACCATGTTGTTATTCGTCTGGTAAATTTTTTAATTTTTTTCACTATTTTTCACCCCTAGCCACTTGGCATAAGCTTTTGTTATCATTACGCTTAATCATGCTTTAGTTTTTATGTTTGGTGGTGGGCTACTCTGTTTCAAATAAACACTACATTACATCCAAAATTACAGGCTTACGTTCATATCCCTGCTATCCCTGTTGACCTTAAGATCGGCCCGCGTCACGGACTACTCACAGGCTAAATATATTCCCATCATTGATGGTCGAATTCTAGTATGGGGAGAATTCGCATTCGTCACACACTCGGCGAATTTTTCAGAGTATAGGCGCGTGGTGGAAGAAACTAATGGCATGACCAGCATGTTTCCCCTGTCACACATGCAGAAACTTTTGAGCGTCGACGTCGCTCACCTGCGTGACCGGCTCGAGTCGTTGAGCATCCACCATAGAGTAGCTAGAAGCTTAGACTTCTTAGGAACTGCGCTAAAGGTAGTGGCAGGAACGCCGGACGTAGAGGATTTCGAAAAAATTAAACTTAATTAATTTCAGTTAATTAATGCAAACAATAGGCAGATAAACATCAACAATAAGGTTCAAGACCAAATCAATAATATTTCCGCCACTGTCAGTCAACTTCTGAGGTCGGCTAAAGGAGCCCAAATTGACTCGGGGCACCTATATGAGATGTTGTTATCTCGAAATAGGATGCTTACAATGGAGCTGCAAAATTTATTACTGGCAATAGCGCTTGCTAAAGTCAATATCGTTAGCCTTGGCATACTAGACCATGCAGACCTGGAAGGTACGTGGATGGAGGAGCCCACAGATACTCCCATCAAAGACATATTGTCCGTTGCGTCCGTGAAAATATTTCAGTCCATTAACATATTGCATTTTATTATTAAATTCCCTAAAATCAAATCGGCGTGTATTAAAATCACCATTTTCCCCGTGTCACATCGCGACGTGATGCTCAGGATAGAGGACAAGATCATAGCGGATTGTGATGGAGAAATCCACACGGTCAATAATTGCTCCGTAACATCTGGAGCTACATTTTGCTAGCTGGTGCATAGAAGGTCGTGCGCCCAGGAGCTCCACGCTGGGGGCATAGCGCATTGTGACATCCAGCACAGCGATCTACATCCCGTTACCTACGTAGATGAAGGCACCATTATTGTAAACGATCGTCCGGCACGTGTGAGTGTGGATTACTACCATATACGAGGCACTCACCTCATCACCTTTTCTGAGAGTGTCACGGTTAATGAAACCCGTTATGTCAACAATGACATGGCCCAAAAAAGAGCCCCAGGAGTAGCTAGCTCGCTCTCCCTGAATATTACACATACTCAGTCTTCCATACCTTCACCGCTTGAGTGAGCGTAATCTGGAACACATTAAAAGATTCGGGGAGGATATCAACGACAATCATTCACATCGGATAGTACTAGTCGCAGGATCTGCGTCGACTTAACTTATCGGCGAGTCATCCAGGGCAGGAGATCGGCGGCCCAGATAGTAGAAGTGATCGCCCAAATAGGGTCGGCCGAGGGCGGCCTTATTCCTGAGGGTGGAGTAGTTAACTAACTCAGCCGGGCGAAGGCATTAACCGATCGCCCAAAAGTCCGCTCCGGCCAAACTGCTGACACAGCGTCTGGCCGGAAGCTCATGCATAGCCGGCAAGCACTGCCCATTGGAGTGGCCGCTATGAAGCTCAATTATGTTAGCTTTAAGATTCAGTTCATTTTCAACATTCAAAGAATAAAGAACACAAGTTCATTCTCAAATAACTCCGGCAACCGCCGTATAACTTCTTATTACTGTTATTAAACACTGACTGAGTCTCTAGGCCAGCAGCGAACGGAGGGCAGTTACCTTCCAGCGTAATCATCATAACTCTTCAGTAGATGAGAAGCTAATCAACCGACTACCGGCAGCTAATCGAGAGCTGCTGCGAAGGAAGCTGGACAATTATCATTTCCAGAGATCACATCAGTTTTGACCATCGGCCAACCGGCTACTGATTGAGGACTGCAGCGAGGGACTCTTCTGCAGCTACCCCCATACTAAACATAATTCAACCGGCTACTAATTGAGGACTGCAGCGAGGGACTCTTCTGCAGCTACCCCCATACTAAACCTAATTTCTATAAACAGTCTATTCACAGACATATCACATAGACACTCTGGCAGTAGAACTATCAAAAAGACTCAACATAAAAAAATGGTTAGGCAATCGTAGATACAACTGCGATATCAGATCTTTAATTAATACATTAAACGCTCTTATTATGTCCAAGATTGACTACTGTCTCCCATTTTAACGGAATTGCCCTCTCTCTTGTTTAAGAAAACTTAAAACTATCTACCATGCAGCTTTAAGACTTGCTTTTGGAGCACCACGTACAACTCCAATTAATAACCTTCTTATTGAATCCGATATTACGCCTATCGAGATTAGACTTGAGCTGACCACTGCGCGGATTTGTAAGGTTTTCTCATTCGCAAAAAATACGCCACTTCAAAACTTCCTTTCTTGTCAATTTTGAGTTTCCACACATCTGTTGCACGACCACCGCCAAAGATTACATTCGAAATTCACTCGCTAAATCTATTATTTTTCTGGTATCTGGAAAAGCCTCTCTTTCTCTCCTAAGGTTTTGGTATGGTATTAGGCTAAAGGTTCTAAAGCTAAATTAATTAAGGAGAAATTGCGATATCCAGTTTAGGAATACATTAAGAAAATGTAATCCACTTTTGTAATTTAGTAATTTACTTTTTATGCTTTCCGGAAGCATTTTGATATGCGACACATTTTTTTTTGATTATCTGCCACAGTTTTAAATTTTAGATACAGTTGCCATTTGCAACACCTGTGAGGACTAAAGAATTCCCTAATGGATATTTGTAAACCCTTCAGTTCTGCAGTAGGGACGCGGTGACATGGCTCAAGGCAAAAACCTTTTTTGTTTTTTTTTTGTGCCTAAAACGCTGTGCCGCTGTTGACGTCAGCAGAGAAGTCGGCGCAGCGTAGAAGACTGCCCACGAAAACGATCGTGCAACAAAGAGAGGCAGATACTCGGATATTTCCCTCTCTTTCTTGTCTTATAATCTGCCTGCACTCCGTGCTCGCAGAGACAAATTTCGGCCGGTCCGTTATTTTTTTTTGCGTCTCTCCGTTATGTTCGGCTGCGACTAATATTTCGGCGGAAAAATTTTCGTGGCGCAGCGACATGTGAATGCCCTAATATTTTAGGAGCATTATTGTATATCGAAAAAAAACAACTAATATTGTTTTATAAAAGTAAATTATTTGATTATAGCAAAATTAAGTAAATTGAATTTACTTTTAATGTTATGCTTACGTATTATACATTAATATTAAAATATAATTTTTTAGTTAAGTTATAGAAATTAAGTTCGTTAAAATTTATTTAAATATTTAAAACATTTTAATACTACCATTTTTAAAGAATTCATTTTGTATTTTTACTCAAAAAAGTAAAAATTATGTAGTCGGATATTTTTGGCTTTAGAAAGGGTATAGGTGCAGTGGCGCGCGCCAACAGCGAAGAGAAATTAAAAGAAATTAGGTAAAGGGGTGAGAGGAATACTTGGTTCATTCTGTTTAAGTTATTGAAAGGGAAGCAAGCCATTTAAATTGTGCGCAGCAGATTTACTTCTTTCGTTTTTTAAAGTGAAAATAATAATAATAACAACAGCGAAGAGAAATTATAAGAAATCATGTAAAGGGGTGAGAGGAATACTTGGTTCATTCTGTTTGAGTTATTGAAAGGGAAGCAAGCCATTTAAATTGTGCGCAGCAAATTTACATCTTTCGTTTTCTAAAGTGAAAATAATAAAGTCAGGTAAGTGCTACATTAAGTTGACGATGTTGTGCTTTGATCTTAGTTTAAAGTATTAAGGTATTCAATGGGTTCCGTTAGCCGAAAGTGGATGATGAAATGTTTTGCGCCAATAAAAATCCTGCAAAGGGTGAAACACAGCTCTAAAAGCTAAATATGCAAATAAACAAATAAAACGCATTTTTTAAGCATATGACCATAAATTTAATCAGGAGCGTTGGCCAAGGATTCGGAGGACCCGGACAAAGGTTTAAGGCCAATGTAAAAAGCAAATTAACGTAACATAAAATTAGGCCTACTACCAATAAATGTCTTTTAACAGAAAACCTAAATAAAATTATTTAATTAAAATATATTTAAAAGTATAAACAAATTTATGTATTTTAACTTCTATAAGTAAAAACTCATGGGAAAACTTCTGGTTTTCGCAAGTGATTTCACTTGGGACGTGTCACTTGCAAGTGATTTCATAAGTGAAAACTCATGGAAAAAATCTGATTTTCACAAGTTACAGGCCATACGAAAAATGAGTATAAGGAAAAAGTGAAATCCCGTGGGACTTCGAAAAATTTTCATTTGAATTTTCACTTGTGAAAATGCGGACATCCCATACAATTTTCTATATGGAGCGTCACTAGTTCTTCACTTATGCAAGAGGACATGTCCCACGGGATTCACAAGGTGAATCACAAGTGAAACCCGTGGGACATGTCCTCTTGCACAAGTGAAGAACAAGTGACGCTCCTGTCCGTATGAACGCTTAGATCACGGAAACTATAAGAGCTAGAATGTTGGAGCTTCGCATGTAAATTTTTGGGTCCACTCTACCGCACACAAACGGCCATAATACTAAAACCCGTCCAACGCCCACATTTTCAAATATTTTGTAAAAATTTTATTATTTTATATATTATTAATTTTGTGGGTATACAAAATTATTGAAATCGGACCATTCAATGAAAAGTTATAACCAAATAATAATCAGTATTTTGGAAATTCAATCGAAAATGCACTCAACATGCAGCAAATCATCTGTTTCCACTAAAACACCTTCAAGCCGCTAGGAGCTCTATATGCTAGTTGGCGTTACAGGCTAGGTTCTTTAGCTAAGTAACTGGTATCTAATAGTTGAGGACATCGATTATAGCATTTTTTCTTTTTCTTAGATTTGTATGTCAAGCCGTTTTTGCTGCAGGAACTTGTTCCCGTATATTTAGTAACAAACAAAAACACCTCTTAACGAACTAAGAATCTAGTGACAATCGCACTTTCAACAAACAAAAGTTCTGTTATAAACTTTAGTGACGAAAATGTATTATCCGATATACTAAATAAATACACCTTTTAAATTTTTTACACTCTGCACGCAGCAACTCAATATGTTTAGCTGAAGGATTTTAATAGTGTCGAATGAGAAAAACACAGGTATATTTGGGCCCTCTTTGTAGGACTCGAACCAATCAAACGACCTGACAAATACCTCGTATATCAAGGGGCATCGGTCAGAAAGCACAACTAAATTGTATATACGTTAATTTCAACAAATAGTCGGTCAGCACGTAGCTTTACAGTATTATAATTAGGAAACCTCATAGTTCTTTATTTAAGAAAATTCTGCTAAATTCGCAATACGATCCACAAGTGTCAAGGTTAAAAAGCTAAAAGGTATGTCATTGTTCTTGACCTACTCCACTTCTCGCTTCAGCACTCCCCTTGGTTCAAGTTCTAGCACTTCATGGTATTGATTTATTTTTTACATTATAAATTTATTGAGTAATAATTTAGTAACATAATAGTGGCTAATGCATATGGAATTAAATAATTACAATTATTTTTGTTAGCGGAAAGTATCGAATTTACCACCTGTTAAGGTGCGCATATCAGGAAAACGCTAACTATTCACGACAACAAACGTCGCTCATAGCGCTTTTGCAATGGTACATACAACTACATGGCTGATACTCGCCGCTGTAAAGTTTATAGTAGTCTAATAGACTGTAGGATACTGCACGAATATTTATATACGTATGTTTATAAGAAAGGAACCGTGTTCCGACAAACTTACCCCCTGTTTAAATCCTTGGCGATGAGATCTCGACGCTCCGGATCCTGGGCTTTGGAAAATATTATATTAAATACGGCTGTTTTTAAATATACCAATCCACTTAAACACAAAATATATAGATATATTATGCCAGTGGCGTGCGACTTCTTCAACGGCTGGTGGAGAGACTCGTCGTCTCTTATTGTTCATCATGATTCGCACTTTGTCTATCGATTCGTTTGGTTTAAATGTATTGCAATGCATTTTTAAATGCTTCCAATGTTTTTTTTAATTTCACTTTTTCTCCGATTGCTCTACTTAAGGATATTGGTCTTTGCTTACGCATAGGTTTATTTTTACCTTTGATTGGCTCGATTAACACATTTATATTTTATATTTTGTCGGCTGAGCTGTCCAGGCTGATATCTTCACTGCTAATGTTTTATGTTAAAGGTATATGCGGTACTCCAGTGCTTTGTTTTATTTTTGAACTTGGCTCATGGAATCTTCTTTTGGATGTTTCATCTTTTGATCTAACTGACGATCGATTAAATCATATTTATTAGAAATGTTTGGTTTATATGTTTAGAAGGTGTAAGAACTATTATCAAAGCTTTCTAGTGCTGAGCACGTTTTTCGGGCTATTTTTAAACCAGCGGTCCACTCGGAGACCCTTCCTTTTGAATTCCGCTAAAGAAGTTAATGGGGATGTTAGCAACAAGCGGCCCATCAAATTCATCTTCGGCGATTTCATGTTTTAGCTTGAAATGCAAATTATGCATATCGGAAACATAATCGCTTAAGGTTTCGTGCGACCCTTGCTTGCATTCCATTAACTCCTTGACCTTCATTAAGTCACTTCCTGTAGTGGAGACGGCCGTCTCATTTCCTGGGTCAATCAGTAGTAGTCCAAATCGTAATCTTCCATTTCCTTTCAATACCATTTAGTGGCTGCACCTGCCAGAATAATATGGAATTCCCGAAAGACTTCTTGGCGGCTTAGGCCACAAAACTTTTGCAAGGGGTCGACGCAGAAGAGGAAACTTTCAACTGTCATGCCGCGACGTTTCCATCGAACTTTAGGTTCCATTTGTCCAGCCTAACTTCTTTTGGCCTCGGTACCTGAAACGATGGTGTTAACAAATTAGACGCCAGAAGTGTAACTGTTTAAATTGATTTTTGTTTGTATTCACCGAACATTCTATATAATTTAATACAATCAATTTCGATGCGCTGTGGTTGCGTTGGTAGCAAAAATGTGACTGACTGTAGCTGGGTATATTACTACAAGAATAGGCTGAATTAAGTCGTAAACACGTTACCGTAAGAGATGAATGGAAAAGTACTGACCGAGGCAATGCATTTAGCAAAGCTCTTGCATGTACATACGATTAAGCTGCGCTTCATGCGCGTGTATGTGTAAATAGATAACACAGGCGAGCGAGAGATAAAGTTTACAAGAATAAATGTATAGGGTGTCTGGTTCCCCAACATACCGCCCCCCCTGAACGGCTGTTCAGCAAAGGGGCAAGATCGCCAATTTGGTAATTGGCCGCTTGAAGACTCCTTGGGCGGTTTTGACGGTAACAACTCGGACCTTGTCGTCTTGTCCGGCGTGTACCTCCTGGATACGTCCTAGAATCCATTTCGATGGAGATAGATTTGGTTCCTTAAGCACTACCAGTGTGTCGACCTTCAAATTATCGTCTTCCAGTTGCCATTTGGTGCGCTCGTGCAGAGAGGTTAGGTACTCCATATGCCAGCGTTTCCAAAAGCCTTGGACCATTGCTTGTAGTTGAGTCCATCGTTCCAAGCGGTTGATGGGGACGTCTAGACGGGATGGCTCCGGATGGGCCTTTCCACCAAAGTTCGTGGTCAAGAAGCTTAGATGGGTGAAGTCCCCTGGATGCGCAGTCGGCAGGATTATCCTCGGAGCGGACATGGCTCCAGCAGCTACGTGGGTATTCGCTCAGTATCTCAGCCGTTCTGTTGAAGACGTATGTGTTCCAATTCCGTGGTGGTGCGGACAGCCAGTGTAGCACGATCTCCGAATCTGTCCAGCAGATCGTGTTGTTAACAGAAATAGTTAACGACGCTTTAACAATAGTGAGCAGCCGTGTCAGGAGTAGGGCAGCGTTCAATTCCAGGCGTGGAATTGAGACTGATTTTATTAGAGCCACACGTGTTTTGGCGGCTACGAGATTTATGTGGAACTTCCCATCCGATGCTACTCGACTATAAACAACAGCACCGTACGCGTGCATGGATGCGTCTGCGAATCCGTGCAGTTGGATGTGTTGGTAGGGTGCAGCAATATACCGAGGTACTTGGCATTTTGTCAGCGACGAGAAATCCTCTACTAATGCCCTCCAGCGTGCATTCAGGGCTTCAGGAATAGGTTCGTCCCAGTGTATTACAGCGGTCCAACTTTCTTGGAAGATGAGCTTGAGAAGCACGGTGGTAGGCGCTGCAATCCCGAGTGGGTCATAGATCTTGGAAAGTTGCGATAATAGTTCTCGTTTCGTGGGGACAATGCTGAGATCGAATTCTGTAGGTTTGACGAACATTACATCACGACCTGGATTCCACTGAATTCCAAGGACCTTGACGGGCGATTCCATGTGTGAACCTTTGGTGAGCTGTATTGGGTCATAACATCGATCCTCTTCAGGTAATGATTGCAGAAGGTTCCAGCAGTTAGCGCTCCATTTCCGCAGTTTGAACTTCGCTTTTCCTAAGAGTCCAATCAGCTCCGTCTTTAGAACCAGAAGATCTTCTACCGAATCGCATCCAGTTGGGATATCGTCCACATAAGCATCTTGTGATAATGCTTGTGATGCGGCCGGGTACTCGAGGCGATGATCGTCAGCTAGTTGCTTCAAAATCGAACGGCCAGAAATGGAGAGGGCGCTAGGCCGTACGTGACTGTTAACAGACGAAAATGAAGCATAGGTTCATTCTCATTTTTGCGCCACACAATACGTTGAAAATTGGTGTGACGCCTAGAAACTTGAATCCCTCTAAACAGCTTTTCAATATCTGCGCATAGAACATATCGGTGCTGCCGGAAACGTAGGCAAACCCCGAGCAAGTCCCGCTGAATCGGTGGTCCAATATGAAGTCTGTCGTTTAAGGAGATTCCAGAACTGTCTTTTCCAGATCCATCGAAGACCACCCGACATTTGGTCGTCAGGCTATCCTGCTTGATGACAGCGTGATGCGGTAGATAAACGCAAGTGTCAGGGTCGTCCATTACTTGGGCTGATGTCAGTTGTTCCATATGACCGCGTTGCAAGTAGTCATCCAAAAACTCTTCGTATTGCTTTTTGAGTTCCGGATGTCGACGAAACCGTCGCTCCAATGAGACTAGGCGGTTGGTGGCCTGGGGAAGAGTTGATTCGATAGGCGGGGCTCCATCCTTGAAGGGATACTCGACGATATAGACCCCGTCTTCGAAGCGCGTGTGAGTGTTTGCGAAATGACTCTCTGTGGGATCACTGGAGTCCAAGAGAGATTGGTTAGGTTGCACATTGTCCATTTCCATGAACGATCGAACCATCGTGTCGAGATCCGCGTGATGGGTCACGGCCGGAGTGATGTGGTCGTCGCAGGCAGTGTACGAGCCTGCAATAATCCAACCAAAAATTGTATTGAGAGCGATGGGATAGCTCTTACCAAAATATTTTCTTTCTCCGGTATATAGAGACCATAGTTGATCAGATCCAACGATGACATCTATAGATCCAGGAGTGCAGAACGTCGGATCTGCTAAGGGAAGTGCTGAGATTTCCTTCCAGGTTGAAGATGATGTGTCAATAGTTTGCGCTGGAAGCGATGACGTCAGCGAGGACAAAATGAAGGAGTCCATCTCGATGATATGATCCGAATGCCGAGAGCGCAGCTTAAAGTGTGCGCGCCCTCGAGTATGACCGGCGTTGTTTGCGGCCAGACCAAGAATTGAAATTCGTGCATGCGTTCGATGCACGCCAATCCGCTGAACAAATGATTCCGATGCCAAAGTAATGGTGGATCCCGTGTCTAAGAGCAATCTGCATTTTGTTGTATTTCCCCAAGCGTCGTCGACGTCTGCGAGAATGGTTGGCAACAGGGTTTGCGAACCTGCATACGAAATATTTTCCAGGGTATGATGAGTGTAATTGTTCCCCACAGGAGGAACGCTGCCTGATGGTGTCTCTTCGTGAGTGCGAAGTTTATTGTTTGTGCTGAATGATCTATCTCGGGGGGTTGAGGACAGATTGCCAGTGTTTACGCTAGGTGACTCATTAGGCTCTCCAGGTCGAAAAGGCTGCGGTGTGTCGTGGACCAATGTATGATGTTTGCGGCGGCAGACCCGGCATGTGTGTTTCGATGTGCAATTGCCGACCATGTGTGAAGCGCTGAGGCAGTTAAAACAGAGCTTTCTGGTTTTCAGGAATTCTCGGCGAGCTGCGATGTCCAACGTTAGAAATTGGTCACACCTGTACAGCTGATGAGTCTGTTGGCAATATAAACACTTGTTGTCGTCGCGTCTCTGGTGGGCGTCAGCATGATGAGTAGCAGCCGATCGTCGAGCTTGAGGCGCGCGACCGAGTTGGCAGGCTTCAAAGGTTTCGCAGTGAGATGTGAAGAGGTTAGAAATTGCTCGACGGTCACACTGGAATTTTCAGATTCTGCGCGCTGGGCCCATGACTGCCGAGTTTCAGGATCTAACTTTGATAATAATATAAATATTAACCAGGGATCTCGTTCATCGCACTGAAGTGCTCTTAACCCACGAATAACTTCATCTGCGCCGTCCACCAATTTACGCACAGTGCTGATGCTACTGGTTGTGGCACTAGGTAGCGTTAGAAAACTGTTCAGAAATGATCGGATAATAAGCGGTTTTTTGGTGTACTGTTTTTCCAACTTGTCCCAGGCTTCACTGTAGTTTCCATTGGTCACTGGAATATGTTTCACTAATGCGAGTGCCTCGCCAGACAGGTATGATTTCAAATAGTGAAATCTTTGGCAATCAGTGAAATTCGTATTTGATGCAATCGATGCCGTGAACATGTCCGAAAAATGTTTCCAATCCTCATAATTTCCTGAAAAGGTTGGGAGCTTGATTCGCTCGAACTGAAAGTCCACATGGCTTCTGCGAGTAGTGTTGAATGATTGATCGGAAACAAGAAGAGTATTGTTAGCGACTTCAGCCTTTAAATCTTCAAGCGTATTACTGAGAATAGCGTATGTAGCGTAGTGTTTTCCTCGTATATATCAACGTCTTCAGCAGGGTCTTCCCAAACCTCTTCAGACTCGTAGGCGTACAAATCCTCCGTAAGTCGCACAAACCGCAAATAGTTGTCCTGTAGCTGGGCCAATCGCGCGACTAATGTCGGGATTGACTGAATATCTTCCACAAATTTCGTGGCATTGTTATGCGCACGAGTAGTCGGCTCGAAGGACCAGTAATTTTATGTTAAAAAATTAGACGCCAGAAGTGTAACTGTTTAAATTGATTTTTATTTGTATTCACCGAACATTCTATATAATTTAGTACAATCAATTTCGATGCGCTGTGATTGCGTTGGTAGCAAAAATGTGACTGACTGTAGCTGGGTATATTGCTACAAGAATAGGCTGAATTAAGTCGTAAACACGTTACCGTAAGAGATGAATGGAAAAGTACTGACCGAGGCAATGCATTTGGCAAAGCTCTTGCATGTACATACGATTAAGCTGCGCTTCATGCGCGTGTATGTGTAAATAGATAACACAGGCGAGCGAGAGATAAAGTTTACAAGAATAAATGTATAGGGTGTCTGGTTCCCCAACAGATGGGTTCCGATCTATCTCCTGTCCTAGCGGATTCCGTGCAAGCTTCCACGACTCTCTTTCAGGTGAATCTTCTAGCCGTGGAGCGCTCGCACTCCGGGGTTGGTGATTTTCTCCGCGCGTCGTAGCTTGTGTCACTCTTCCGGTGCTGGGTTCGAAAAAGACCTTTTGCTTGGCCCCCATCATTTATGAAGTTGCCCTTCTCTGTAGGCCTTCGATTTCTTTAATAGTTTTACCTTGCGCTGGTTAATTCTGGCAAGCACTTTTAATTTTTTCACTTTTGTATGCTTAGTATAACAAGATCAAGGTGATAGTTTTCAAAAATGCCCGGTCAGACAATAAATGTTTCTCTGCTCACAAAGTCTCTCTTCGGTCAAGAACCGTCCGATATTTAAACCCCAAAAACCCTGCTCGGGGTAATGCAGTCACCATTGCCCGGCCTGCACCCTCATGGAGGGTTCAGAAGGAGTATTTTTGCCAGCCGAAGCAGACAAAAGTATCCATAATTTTTTTTTAATTCAGACCACTATACCAAGGGGAATGTTAGGTTTGAAAATTTGCAAACGAGCAATAAAAAGTGCGGGAAGAGCACAAACTCTGCACGCTTAAGCTTTCGGTAAAGCCTAGTACTCAGATTGGCTAAGAGTTTAACTAGTCGAAAAATCTTATTATTTGTAGTGTGACCGAAGTTTTCAAAGTTCACTCGCAATGCATGTGGCATGGTCTTACTGTCAAGCAGCTGGGCTTGTTGCCAAACGGAAAACAAATCAATTGGAGCAATTTAAAAAAGAAGAGTCTGCTGGTGCACAAAATAAAAGTAAATTAAATGTTCAACGAATGTTTTTATTTATGTAAATTAGAAGTGTAAGGCTTCATTCTCGTCCCACGGATGCTTCGCCATCTTTCCCGCGCCATCTGTAGTCCCGCTCCGAGTCCAAATAGGCTGGTCAATAATTGCTGGTAATGGCTCCTCCAGCTGTCCCTTAGCGTGAGACCTTTTTTTCTCATCCCTATAGAAGCCAGCGCGTCCTCCATCTCCGCTTTAGCTGTCAAGTAGCTGGTGGAGGTGGAGTCCTCAATGGAGAGCTCGTCGGAGATAAGGCGATGTCCCATGTTCCTTCCCACTGGGATTCTCTAGTGGATCTAGTGGAGCGCTTCAACTATTCTGCATATTTGCCTCGTTGTGGTATTGCTTCCTGTCGGTTAATAATGGGCAACAGCTTGGATTAGGCGTCCTTTTTCATCTGCACTGACCTCCTTTAGCCGGTTTTGTGTTTTTCTTCCATTTTTCATTTTTAAATTCCCCACCGCTTCTGCACGAATACCGCCAAAGATTAAATTTCTTATTCTTTGGACCGCGGCTAACGGCGTTCATCGAAAATTCACTCTCGAAATCTGGTATTTTTTCTGGTATTTCCTTAGCTCATCTGAGTACCGCGCCGAAAAACAGACCCGACGAAAAGCCTTAGCCGCCTGATTGCCTCTCGCTCACTCCTATGGTTAGCTCGCGGTTTTCGTCGATGTGAGTACTAGGCTTAAAGGAGGAAAAAAAATTGAAATTGACAACGCATAAAGGAAAGCAATAAATCACAAAAACAGAAACATAAAATTCAAATTGCAAATGGATTTACTTAGATTTTGCACAGAATAGAATAAATTCACTCGCGAAGAGAACGAAATAGTGATCCTAATTAATAAAGGGACCGAATATTAAAAGTTTTGATATAAAGCGTTAAGAGAAAATACTAATTCCGAGATCAGAAAAATAACACGACCGTTATCTTTGAAAGTCAGACTTCTTTTTGGGTTTAAACTGAAAAAAATTAACCAGTTCAATTCCTAGTTCAATAAAATCACCAACAAATAATTGGTTTTGTAGTTATCGGGTGTAAAAAAGGCACAAATAACGATATAATGTCAACAAATACCAAACAAAAATTAAATCTTCATACCATACAAAATATTCGTCACGAAACCCTTCAAGGTACTGTTGAAAATAAGATGGTTCCACTTTCATAAGGCGAAAAATAACTGCTGCCAAAGATCTTGTAAATACTCGTATATATTTATCTGACTTGATTCTTCACATATCTTTGGTTTGCCACTGCTGAAACACAAACAAATTAGATAGGAAATTATTTATATATATATATATTATAAGAGAATTGACTAGTTCGTCACCTTACCCTACTCGTTACTTAACCCTACACTCCCTTTCCAATATTTCCTTCTTCCTTTTTAGTTTAAGCCTAGTACTCACACCGACGAAAACCGCGAGCTATCCATAGGAGTGAGCGAGAGGCAAATAAGAGGCTAACGCTTTTCGTCGGGTCTGTTTTTCAGCGCGGCACTCAGATGAGCTAAGAAAGTACCAGAAAAATATCTGATTTAGCGAGTGAATTTCGATGAAAGCCTAGTACCCAGATCGGCTAGGAGTTTCACAAGTCGAAAAATCTGATTCTTTTTAGTGTGACCGAATTTTTCAAGACTCACCCGCAATGCATGTAGCATGGTCTGAATGGTCTGAAAAAAGTGTGTCCGCAAAAGGGCCAGCTGGAGGAGCCAATACCAGCCATTACCAGGACGCTGGGCGACTTCCTGCAGCATCAGAGGAACTACCCCGTGTTCCCAATCCGACTTTGGATTCGGAGCTAGACTGCAGATGGCGCGGAAAAGATGGCGAAGGAAGCTGTAAGCTACTAATTTACATAAATACAAATATTCGTTGAACATTCCATTCATTTTTATTTTATTTCTTTGTGCGCCAGCAGACTCTTCTTACCACATGGGCTGAAAAGTCCCGGGTCGAACACATAGATGGCGCTAATTTTGTTGCAGTCACCTTTTTTACAGTTAATACTAACCTTCAAAAGATAACTCATAAAATTTCATAATATTCTATTCATTAGTTTGTGAGTTATAGTGCTAAGAGTGACGCTCCTTTTGTTATTTTCAAAACAATGGATCAAAAACAATTTCGTGTTTTAATTTTACACTGCTTCTTGATGGAAAAAAATGCCGTTCAAGCGAAGGAATGTCTTGAAAAGTGCTATAAGGACTCTGCTCCATCAGAAACAACAATAAAACGTTAGTTTGCTGACTTCAAACGTGGTCGTAGAGACACCGATGATGCAACGCACCTTGCCACAAGTCAATCAAAACAATCACAAAACTACATGAATTGAACTTCGAATTGCTCCCATATCCACCGTATTCGCCAGATTTGGCTCCCAGCGACTACTGGCTGTTCGCAGACCTGAAAAAATTCTCACTGGTAAGAATTTTCCCAGGAATGAAGAGGTTTTCGCTGAAACTGAGGCCCATTTTGAGGCAAAAGATAAATCGTTCTACAAAAGTGGTATTGAAATGTTAGAGCGGCTCTGGAATAATTGCGTTGCGCTTGATGGAGATTACGTTGATGAATAAAGCTAATTATAAACCAAAAAAACCGTGTTTCCTATGCTCCAATTGATTTGTTCTCCGTTTGTCAACAAATTCAGTTGCTTGACAGCAAGACCATGCTACATGCACTGTGTGTGTACTTTGAAAACTTCGGACACACTACAGGAACACGATATTTCGACTAGTGAAACTCTAAGCCGATCTGAGTACTAGCCCTTCAGTTCTGCAGTAGGGACGCGGCGACATTGTTCAAGGCAAAAAGCTTTTTTGTCTTTTTTTTTAGTGCCTAACACGCTGTGCCACTGTTGACGTCAGCAGAGAAGTCGGCGCAGCGTAGGACTGCCTACGAAAACGATTGTGCAACAAAGAGAGGCAGATATTCGGAGGTTCCCTGTCTTTCTTTGTCTTATAATCTGCCTGCACTCGGCGCTCTCAGAGACTAATTTCGGCCGGTCCGTTATTTCGTTTGCGTCTCTTCGTTATGTTCGGCTAGCGACTAATGATTCGTCGGAAAAATTTTCGTGGCGCAGCGACATGTGAATGCCCTAATGTTCATTATTGTATATAAAAAAAAAACAGCTAATATTGTTTTATAAAAGTAAATTATTTGATTATAGTAAAATTAAGTAAATCGAATTTACTTTTAATGTTATGCTTACTTATTATATATTAATATTACAATATAATTTTTTAGTTAATTTATAGAAATTGAGTACGTTAAAATTGATTTAAATATTTAAAAAATTTAAATATTACCATTATTAGAAATTATACATTCGGATATTTTTCGCTTTAGGAAGGGTTTAGGTGCAGAGGCACGCGCCAACTGCGAAGAGAAAACAAAAGCTTTTCATTTGAATTTTCACTTGTGAAAATGCGGACATCCCATACAATTTTCTATATGGAGCGTCACTAGTTCTTCACTTGTGCAAGAGGACATGTCCCACGGGATTCACAAGGTGATTCACAAGTGAAACCCGTGGGACATGTCCTCTTGCACAAGTGAAGAACTACCCCTTCAGTTCTGCAGTAGGGACGCGGTGACATGGCTCAAGGCAACATACGTATATAAATATTCGTGCAGTATCCTACAGTCTATTAGACTACTATAAACTTTACAGCGGCGAGTATCAGCCATGTAGTTGTATGTACCATTGCAAAAGCGCTATGAGCGACGTTTGTAGTCGTGAATAGTTAGCGTTTTCCTGATATGCGCACCTTAACAGGTGGTAAATTCGATACTTTCCGCTAACAAAAATAATTGTAATTATTTAATTCCATATGCATTAGCTAATATTATGTTACTCAATTATTACTCAATAAATTTATAATGTAAACAAGGAAGAACGCTGTAGTCGAGTACCTCGACTATCAGATACCCGTTACTCAAAGGGAAATAGAGATATGCAAGCAGCAAAGCGAGATTAAAATGCGCCACCTACCGGCGGTAGACAGATTTAAGCGTTATGGGCGTTAGAGTGGGCGTGGCAAATTTATTTTTGGATCAATCGATAGGTATTGACGACACCAATACATTTCAGATACAATTTTGTATCTAGCATGCAAATTGTGGCCGTCATAGGTTTTCGCGGTTTGTGGGCGTTTAAGTGGGCGTGGCAAACTTTTTTTTAAGTCAATCGATAGGTATTGATGAGAACAATACATTTCAGTTAAAATTTTCTTTCTAGCATCAAAACTGTACAGTTTTGGGCGGTTTGTGGGCGTTAGAGTGGGCGTGGCAGTCTACTGAAACAAACTTGCGCTGCGTAAGAAGCTCAGGAATCTGTACGCCAAATCTCAATAGCCTAGCTCTCATAGTTTCCGAGATCTCAGCGTTCATCCGGACAGGCAGACGGACAGACGGACATGGCTAGATCGACTCGGCTAGTGATCCTGATCAAGAATATATATACTTTATGGGGTCGGAAACGCTTCCTTCTGCCTGTTACATACTTTTCGACGAATCTAGTATACCCTTTTACTCTACGAGTAACGGGAATAAAAAGAAATCAATACCATGAAGTGCTAGAACTTGAACCAAGGGGAGTGCTGAAGCGAGAAGTGGAGTAGGTCAAGAACAATGACATACCTTTTAGCTTTTTAACCTTGACACTTGTGGATCGTATTGCGAATTTAGCAGAATTTTCTTAAATAAAGAACTATGAGGTTTCCTTATTGTAATACTGTAAAGCTACGTGCTGACCGACTATTTGTTGAAATTAACGTATATACAATTTAGTTGTGCTTTCTGACCGATGCCCCTTGATATACGAGGTATTTGTCAGGTCGTTTGATTGGTTCGAGTCCTACAAAGAGGGCCCAAATATACCTGTGTTTTTCTCATTCGACACTCTTTATTAAAATCCTTCAGCTAAACATATTGAGTTGCTGCGTGCAGAGTGTAAAAAATTTAAAAGGTGTATTTATTTAGTATATCGGATAATACATTTTCGTCACTAAAGTTTATAACAGAACTTTTGTTTGTTGAAGGTGCGATTGTCACTAGATTCTTAGTTCGTTAAGAGGTGTTTTTGTTTGTTAGTAAATATACGGGAACAAGTTCCTGCAGCAAAAACGGCTTGACATACAAATCTAAGAAAAAGAAAAAATGCTATAATCGATGTCCTCAACTATTAGATACCAGTTACTTAGCTAAAGAACATAGCCTGTAACGCCAACTAGCATATAGAGCTCCTAGCGGCTTGAAGGTGTTTTAGTGGAAACAGATGATTTGCTGCATGTTGAGTGCATTTTCGATTGAATTTCCAAAATACTGATTATTATTTGGTTATAACTTTTCATTGAATGGTCCGATTTCAATAATTTTGTATACCCACAAAATTAATAATATATAAAATAATAAAATTTTTACAAAATATTTGAAAATGTGGGCGCTGGACGGGTTTTAGTATTATGGCCGTTTGTGTGCGGTAGAGTGGGCCCAAAAATTTACATGCGAAGCTCCAACATTCTAGCTCTTATAGTTTCCGTGATCTCAGCGTTCATACGGACAGGAGCGTCACTTGTTCTTCACTTGTGCAAGAGGACATGTCCCACGGGTTTCACTTGTGATTCACCTTGTGAATCCCGTGGGACATGTCCTCTTGCATAAGTGAAGAACTAGTGACGCTCCATATAGAAAATTGTATGGGATGTCCGCATTTTCACAAGTGAAAATTCAAATGAAAATTTTTCGAAGTCCCACGGGATTTCACTTTTTCCTTATACTCATTTTTCGTATGGCCTGTAACTTGTGATAATCAGATTTTTTCCATGAGTTTTCACTTATGAAATCACTTGCAAGTGACACGTCCCAAGTGAAATCACTTGTGAAATCCAGAAGTTTTCCCATGAGCTTTTACTTATAGAAGTTAAAATACATAAATTTGTTTATACTTTTAAATATATTTTAATTAAATAATTTTATTTAGGTTTTCTGTTAAAAGACATTTATTGTTAGTAGGCCTAATTTTATGTTACGTTAATTTGCTTTTTACATTGGCCTTAAACCTTTGTCCGGGTCCTCCGAATCCTTGGCCAACGCTCCTGATTAAATTTATGGTCATATGCTTAAAAAATGCGTTTTATTTGTTTATTTTCATATTTAGCTTTTAGAGCTGTGTTTCACCCTTTGCAGGATTTTTATTGGCGCAAAACATTTCATCATCCACTTTCGGCTAACGGAACCCATTGAATACCTTAATACTTTAAACTAAGATCAAAGCACAACATCGTCAACTTAATGTAGCACTTACCTGACTTTATTATTTTCACTTTAGAAAACGAAAGATGTAAATCTGCTGCGCACAATTTAAATGGCTTGCTTCCCTTTCAATAACTCAAACAGAATGAACCAAGTATTCCTCTCACCCCTTTACATGATTTCTTATAATTTCTCTTCGCTGTTGTTATTATTATTATTTTCACTTTAAAAAACGAAAGAAGTAAATCTGCTGCGCACAATTTAAATGGCTTGCTTCCCTTTCAATAACTCAAACAGAATGAACCAAGTATTCCTCTCACCCCTTTACCTAATTTCTTTTAATTTCTCTTCGCTGTTGGCGCGCGCCACTGCACCTATACCCTTTCTAAAGTTAAAAATATCCGACTACATAATTTTTACTTTTTTGAGTAAAAATACAAAATGAATTCTTTAAAAATGATAGTATTAAAATGTTTTAAATATTTAAATAAATTTTAACGAACTTAATTTCTATAACTTAACTAAAAAATTATATTGTAATATTAATGTATAATACGTAAGCATAACATTAAAAGTAAATTCAATTTACTTAATTTTGCTATAATCAAATAATTTACTTTTATAAAACAATATTAGTTGTTTTTTTTCGATATACAATAATGCTCCTAAAATATTAGGGCATTCACATCTCGCTGCGCCACGAAAATTTTTCCGCCGAAATATTAGTCGCAGCCGAACATAACGGAGAGACGCAAAAAAATAACGGACCGGCCGAAATTTGTCTCTGCGAGCACGGAGTGCAGGCAGATTATAAGACAAGAAAGAGAGGGAAATATCCGAGTATCTGCCTCTCTTTGTTGCACGATCGTTTTCGTGGGCAGTCTTCTACGCTGCGCCGACTGCTCTGCTGACGTCAACAGCGGCACAGCGTTTTAGGCACAAAAAAAAACAAAAAAAGCTTTTTGCCTTGAGCCATGTCACCGCGTCCCTACTGCAGAACTGAAGGGGTAGTTCTTCACTTGTGCAAGAGGATATGTCCCACGGGTTTCACTTGTGAATCACCTTGTGAATCCCGTGGGACATGTCCTCTTGCACAAGTGAAGAACTAGTGACGCTCCATATAGAAAATTGTATGGGATGTCCGCATTTTCACAAGTGAAAATTCAAATGAAAAGCTTTTGTTTTCTCTTCGCAGTTGGCGCGTGCCTCTGGACCTAAACCTTTCCTAAAGCGAAAAATATCCGAATGTATAATTTCTAATAATGGTAATATTTAAATTTTTTAAATATTTAAATCAATTTTAACGTACTCAATTTCTATAAATTAACTAAAAAATTATATTGTAATATTAATATATAATAAGTAAGCATAACATTAAAAGTAAATTCGATTTACTTAATTTTACTATAATCAAATAATTTACTTTTATAAAACAATATTAGCTGTTTTTTTTTTATATACAATAATGCTCCTTAAACATTAGGGCATTCACATGTCGCTGCGCCACGAAAATTTTTCCGCCGAATCATTAGTCGCTAGCCGAACATAACGAAGAGACGCAAACGAAATAAGGGACCGGCCGAAATTAGTCTCTGAGAGCGCAGAGTGCAGGCAGATTATAAGACAAAGAAAGACAGGGAACCTCCGAATATCTGCCTCTCTTTGTTGCACGATCGTTTTCGTAGGCAGTCTTCTACGCTGCGCCGACTTCTCTGCTGACGTCAACAGTGGCACAGCGTTTTAGGCACTAAAAAAAAGACAAAAAAGCTTTTTGCCTTGAACAATGTCGCCGCGCCCCTACTGCAGAACTGAAGGGCTAGTACTCAGATCGGCTTAGAGTTTCACTAGGCGAAATATCGTGTTCCTGTAGTGTGTCCGAAGTTTTCAAAGTACACACACAGTGCATGTAGCATGGTCTTGCTGTCAAGCAACTGAATTTGTTGACAAACGGAGAACAAATCAATTGGAGCATAGAAAACACGGTTTTTTTGGTTTATAATTAGCTTTATTCATCAACGTAATCTACATCAAGCGCAACGCAATCATTCCAGAGCCGCTCTAACAATTCAATACCACTTTTGTAGAACGATTTATCTTTTGCCTCAAAATGGGCCTCAGTTTCAGCGAAAACCTCTTCATTCCTGGGAAAATTCTTACCAGTGAGAATTTTTTCAGGTCTGCGAACAGCCAGTAGTCGCTGGGAGCCAAATCTGGCGAATACGGTGGATATGGGAGCAATTCGAAGTTCAATTCATGTAGTTTTGTGATTGTTTTGATTGACTTGTGGCAAGGTGCGTTGCATCATCGGTGTCTCTACGACCACGTTTGAAGTCAGCAAACTAACGTTTTATTGTTGTTTCTGATGGAGCAGAGTCCTTATAGCACTTTTCAAGACATTCCTTCGCTTGAACGGTATTTTTTTCCATCAAGAAGCAGTGTAAAATTAAAACACGAAATTGTTTTTGATCCATTGTTTTGAAAATAACAAAAGGAGCGTCACTCTTAGCACTATAACTCACAAACTAATGAATAGAATATTATAAAATTTTATGAGTTATCTTTTGAAGGTTAGTATTAACTGTAAAAAAGGTGACTGCAACAAAATTAGCGCCATCTATGTGTTCGACCCGGGACTTTTCAGCCCATGTGGTAAGAAGAGTCTGCTGGCGCACAAAGAAATAAAATAAAAATGAATGGAATGTTCAACGAATATTTGTATTTATGTAAATTAGTAGCTTACAGCTTCCTTCGCCATCTTTTCCGCGCCATCTGCAGTCTAGCTCCGAATCCAAAGTCGGATTGGGAACACGGGGTAGTTCCTCTGATGCTGCAGGAAGTCGCCCAGCGTCCTGGTAATGGCTGGTATTGGCTCCTCCAGCTGGCCCTTTTGCGGACACACTTTTTTCAGACCATTCAGACCATGCTACATGCATTGCGGGTGAGTCTTGAAAAATTCGGTCACACTAAAAAGAATCAGATTTTTCGACTTGTGAAACTCCTAGCCGATCTGGGTACTAGGCTTTCATCGAAATTCACTCGCTAAATCAGATATTTTTCTGGTACTTTCTTAGCTCATCTGAGTGCCGCGCTGAAAAACAGACCCGACGAAAAGCGTTAGCCTCTTATTTGCCTCTCGCTCACTCCTATGGATAGCTCGCGGTTTTCGTCGGTGTGAGTACTAGGCTTAAACTAAAAAGGAAGAAGGAAATATTGGAAAGGGAGTGTAGGGTTAAGTAACGAGTAGGGTAAGGTGACGAACTAGTCAATTCTCTTATAATATATATATATATAAATAATTTCCTATCTAATTTGTTTGTGTTTCAGCAGTGGCAAACCAAAGATATGTGAAGAATCAAGTCAGATAAATATATACGAGTATTTATAAGATCTTTGGCAGCAGTTACTTTTTGCCTTATGAAAGTGGAACCATCTTATTTTCAACAGTACCTTGAAGGGTATCGTGACGAATATTTCGTATGGTATGAAGATTTAATTTTTGTTTGGTATTTGTTGACATTATATGACTATTTTTGCCTTTTTTACACCCGATAACTACAAAAGCAATTATTTGTTGGTGATTTTATTGAACTAGGAATTGAACTGGTTAATTTTTTTCAGTTTAAACCCAAAAAGAAGTCTGACTTTCAAAGATAACGGTCGTGTTATTTTTCTGATCTCGAAATTAGTATTTTCTCTTGACGCTTTATATCAAAACTTTTAGTATTCGGTCCCTTTATTAATTAGGATCAATATTTCGTTCTCTTCGCAAGTGAATTTATTCTATTCTGTGCAAAATCTAAGTAAATCCATTTGCAATTTGAATTTTATGTTTCTGTTTTTGTGATTTATTGCTTTCCTTTATGCGTTGTCAATTTCAATTTTTTTTCCTCCCTTAAGCCTAGTACTCACATCGACGAAAACCGCGAGCTAACCATAGGAGTGAGCGAGAGGCAATCAGGCGGCTAAGGCTTTTCGTCGGGTCTGTTTTTCGGCGCGGTACTCAGATGAGCTAAGGAAATACCAGAAAAAATACCAGATTTAGAGAGTGAATTTTCGATGAACGCCGTTAGGCGCGGTCCAAAGAATAAGAAATTTAATCTTTGGCGGTATTCGTGCAGAAGCGGCGGGGTATTTAAAAATGAAAAATGGAAGAAAAACACAAAACCGGCTAAAGGAGGTCAGTGCAGATGAAAAAGGACGCCTAATCCAAGCTGTTGCCCATTATTAACCGACAGGAAGCAATACCACAACGAGGCAAATATGCAGAATAGTTGAAGCGCTCCACTAGATCCACTAGAGAATCCCAGTGGGAAGGAACATGGGACATCGCCTTATCTCCGACGAGCTCTCCATTGAAGACTCCACCTCCATCAGCTACTTGACAGCTAAAGCGGAGATGGAGGACGCGCTGGCTTCTATAGGGATGAGAAAATAAGGTCTCCCGCTAAGGGACAGCTGGAGGAGCCATTACCAGCAATTATTGGCCAGCCTATTTGGACTCGGAGCTGGACTACAGATGGCGCGGGAAAGATGGCGAAGCATCCGTGGGACGAGAATGAAGCCTTACACTTCTAATTTACATAAATAAAAACATTCGTTGAACATTTAATTTACTTTTATTTTGTGCACCAGCAGACTCTTCTTTTTTAAATTGCTCCAATTGATTTGTTTTCCGTTTGGCAACAAGCCCAGCTGCTTGACAGTAAGACCATGCCACATGCATTGCGAGTGAACTTTGAAAACTTCGGTCACACTACAAATAATAAGATTTTTCGACTAGTGAAACTCTTAGCCAATCTGAGTACTAGGCTTTACCGAAAGCTTAAGCGTGCAGAGTTTGTGCTCTTCCCGCACTTTTTATTGCTCGTTTGCAAATTTTCAAACCTAACATTCCCCTTGGTATAGTGGTCTGAATTAAAAAAAAATTATGGATACTTTTGTCTGCTTCGGCTGGCAAAAATACTCCTTCTGAACCCTCCACGAGGGTGCAGGCCGGGCAATGGTGACTGCATTACCCCGAGCAGGGTAATGCAATGTCGCTTGTCCTGTCCGAGGTAGTGCAATGTCTAGCTAAGGCGACTGGTTCAACCTCTTGAATCAGTGGCCATGGTTAGAGGTGCCTGGCGGTAGGCATAAAACGCAGGTGGGTTCCCTTGAAAAACAAACAAGTATGGACGGCGAATCTTTGCGGTTTCCTTTGACATATTTGGGCGGTGGACAATTTTTAGTTTCTCTGACCGACGCCCCACGGCGCATTAGGCTGACTAGAAATGGAAGGTAAGGGCATGTTAGCTTAGCGGAACCCAGTTGTGTAGAAGCGGCTAACACCCCTAGTTAGGGATATTCGTTTTGTTTTATTTGTGGGGTTTAAATATCGGACGGTTCTTGACCGAGGAGAGACTTGGTGAGCAGAGAAAAGCACCCCCACAACATATAAACATTTATTGTCGACTTGTTAAGCGTTTACGTCTCTGACCGGGCATTTTTGAAAACTATCACCTTGATCTTGTTATACTAAGCATACAAAAGTGGAAAAAATTAAAAGTGCTTGCCAGAATTAACCAGCACAAGGTAAAACTATTAAAGAAATCGAAGGCCTACAAAGAAGGCCAACTACATAAATGATGGGGGCCAAGCAAAAGGTCTTTTTCCAACCCAGCACCTGAAGAGTGACACAAGCTACGACGCGCGGAGAAAATCACCAACCCCATTCACATGTCGCTGCGCCACGAAAATTTTTCCGCCGAATCATTAGTCGCTAGCCGAACATAACGAAGAGACGCAAACGAAATAAGGGACCGGCCGAAATTAGTCTCTGAGAGCGCCGAGTGCAGGCAGATTATAAGACAAAGAAAGACAGGGAACCTCCGAATATCTGCCTCTCTTTGTTGCACGATCGTTTTCGTAGGCAGTCTTCTACGCTGCGCCGACTTCTCTGCTGACGTCAACAGTGGCACAGCGTTTTAGGCACTAAAAAAAAAGACAAAAAGCTTTTTGCCTTGAACAATGTCGCCGCGTCCCTACTGCAGAACTGAAGGGCTAGTACTCAGATCGGCTTAGAGTTTCACTAGGCGAAATATCGTGTTCCTGTAGTGTGTCCGAAGTTTTCAAAGTACACACACAGTGCATGTAGCATGGTCTTGCTGTCAAGCAACTGAATTTGTTGACAAACGGAGAACAAATCAATTGGAGCATAGAAAACACGGTTTTTTTGGTTCAAAATGAGCTTTATTCATCAACGTAATCTCCATCAAGCGCAACGCAATCATTCCAGAGCCGCTCTAACATTTCAATACCACTTTTGTAGAACGATTTATCTTTTGCCTCAAAATGGGCCTCAGTTTCAGCGAAAACCTCTTCATTCCTGGGAAAATTCTTACCAGTGAGAATTTTTTCAGGTCTGCGAACAGCCAGTAGACGCTGGGGGCCAAATCTGGCGAATACGGTGGATATGGGAGCAATTCGAAGTTCAATTCATGTAGTTTTGTGATTGTTTTGATTGACTTGTGGCAAGGTGCGTTGCATCATCGGTGTCTCTACGACCACGTTTGAAGTCAGCAAACTAACGTTTTATTGTTGTTTCTGATGGAGCAGAGTCCTTATAGCACTTTTCAAGACATTCCTTCGCTTGAACGGTATTTTTTTCCATCAAGAAGCAGTGTAAAATTAAAACACGAAATTGTTTTTGATCCATTGTTTTGAAAATAACAAAAGGAGCGTCACTCTTAGCACTATAACTCACAAACTAATGAATAGAATATTATGAAATTTTATGAGTTATCTTTTGAAGGTTAGTATTAACTGTAAAACAGGTGACTGCAACAAAATTAGCGCCATCTATGTGTTCGACCCGGGACTTTTCAGCCCATGTGGTAAGAAGAGTCTGCTGGCGCACAAAGAAATAAAATAAAAATGAATGGAATGTTCAACGAATATTTGTATTTATGTAAATTAGTAGCTTACAGCTTCCTTCGCCATCTTTTCCGCGCCATCTGCAGTCTAGCTCCGAATCCAAAGTCGGATTGGGAACACGGGGTAGTTCCTCTGATGCTGCAGGAAGTCGCCCAGCGTCCTGGTAATGGCTGGTATTGGCTCCTCCAGCTGGCCCTTTTGCGGACACACTTTTTTCAGACCATTCAGACCATGCTACATGCATTGCGGGTGAGTCTTGAAAAATTCGGTCACACTAAAAAGAATCAGATTTTTCGACTTGTGAAACTCCTAGCCGATCTGGGTACTAGGCTTTCATCGAAATTCACTCGCTAAATCAGATATTTTTCTGGTACTTTCTTAGCTCATGTAAGTGCCGCGCTGAAAAACAGACCCGACGAAAAGCGTTAGCCTCTTATTTGCCTCTCGCTCACTCCTATGGATAGCTCGCGGTTTTCGTCGGTGTGAGTACTAGGCTTAAACTAAAAAGGAAGAAGGAAATATTGGAAAGGGAGTGTAGGGTTAAGTAACGAGTAGGGTAAGGTGACGAACTAGTCAATTCTCTTATAATATATATATATATAAATAATTTCCTATCTAATTTGTTTGTGTTTCAGCAGTGGCAAACCAAAGATATGTGAAGAATCAAGTCAGATAAATATATACGAGTATTTATAAGATCTTTGGCAGCAGTTACTTTTTGCCTTATGAAAGTGGAACCATCTTATTTTCAACAGTACCTTGAAGGGTATCGTGACGAATATTTCGAATGGTATGAAGATTTAATTTTTGTTTGGTATTTGTTGACATTATATGACTATTTTTGCCTTTTTTACACCCGATAACTACAAAACCAATTATTTGTTGGTGATTTTATTGAACTAGGAATTGAACTGGTTAATTTTTTCAGTTTAAACCCAAAAACAAGTCTGACTTTCAAAGATAACGGTCGTGTTATTTTTCTGATCTCGGAATTAGTATTTTCTCTTGACGCTTTATATCAAAACTTTTAATATTCGGTCCCTTTATTAATTAGGATCACTATTTCGTTCTCTTCGCGAGTGAACTTATTCTATTCTGTGCAAAATCTAAGTAAATCCATTTGCAATTTGAATTTTATGTTTCTGTTTTTGTGATTTATTGCTTTCCTTTATGCGTTGTCAATTTCAATTTTTTTTCCTCCTTTAAGCCTAGTACTCACATCGACGAAAACCGCGAGCTAACCATAGGAGTGAGCGAGAGGCAATCAGGCGGCTAAGGCTTTTCGTCGGGTCTGTTTTTCGGCGCGGTACTCAGATGAGCTAAGGAAATACCAGATTTCGAGAGTGAATTTTCGATGAACGCCGTTAGCCGCGGTCCAAAGAATAAGAAATTTAATCTTTGGCGGTATTCGTGCAGAAGCGGTGGGGAATTTAAAAATGAAAAATGGAAGAAAAACACAAAACCGGCTAAAGGAGGTCAGTGCAGATGAAAAAGGACGCCTAGTCCAAGCTGTTGCCCATTATTAACCGACAGGAAGCAATACCACAACGAGGCAAATATGCAGAATAGTTGAAGCGCTCCACTAGATCCACTAGAGAATCCCAGTGGGAAGGAACATGGGACATCGCCTTATCTCCGACGAGCTCTCCATTGAGGACTCCACCTCCACCAGCTACTTGACAGCTAAAGCGGAGATGGAGGACGCGCTGGCTTCTATAGGGATGAGAAAATAAGGTCTCCCGCTGAGGGACAGCTGGAGGAGCCATTACCAGCAATTATTGGCCAGCCTATTTGGTCTCGGAGCTGGACTACAGATGGCGCGGGAAAGATGGCGAAGCATCCGTGGGACGAGAATGAAGCCTTACACTTCTAATTTACATAAATAAAAACATTCGTTGAACATTTAATTTACTTTTATTTTGTGCACCAGCAGACTCTTCTTTTTTAAATTGCTCCAATTGATTTGTTTTCCGTTTGGCAACAAGCCCAGCTGCTTGACAGTAAGACCATGCTAGTGACTAGTGACTAGTGAAACTCTTAGCCAATCTGAGTACTAGGCTTTACCGAAAGCTTAAGCGTGCAGAGTTTGTGCTCTTCCCGCACTTTTTATTGCTCGTTTGCAAATTTTCAAACCTAACAATCCCCTTGGTATAGTGGTCTGAATTAAAAAAAAATTATGGATACTTTTGTCTGCTTCGGCTGGCAAAAATACTCCTTCTGAACCCTCCACGAGGGTGCAGGCCGGGCAATGGTGACTGCTTTACCCCGAGCAGGGTAATGCGATGTCGCTTGTCCTGTCCGAGGTAGTGCAATGTCTAGCTAAGGCGACTGGTTCAACCTCTTGAATCAGTGGCCATGGTTAGAGGTGCCTGGCGGTAGGCATAAAACGCAGGTGGGTTCCCTTGAAAAATAAACAAGTATGAACGGCGAATCTTTGCGGTTTCCTTTGACATATTTGGGCGGTGGACAATTTTTAGTTTCTCTGACCGACGCCCCACGGCGCATTAGGCTGACTAGAAATGGAAGGTAAGGGCATGTTAGCTTAGCGGAACCCAGTTGTGTAGAAGCGGCTAACACCCCTAGTTAGGGATATTCGTTTTGTTTTATTTTTGGGGTTTAAATATCGGACGGTTCTTGACCGAGGAGAGACTTGGTGAGCAGAGAAAAGCACCCCCACAACATATAAACATTTATTGTCGACTTGTTAAGCGTTTACGTCTCTGACCGGGCATTTTTGAAAACTATCACCTTGATCTTGTTATACTAAGCATACAAAAGTGAAAAAAATTAAAAGTGCTTGCCAGAATTAACCAGCACAAGGTAAAACTATTAAAGAAATCGAAGGCCTACAAAGAAGGCCAACTACATAAATGATGGGGGCCAAGCAAAAGGTCTTTTTCCAACCCAGCACCTGAAGAGTGACACAAGCTACGAACCGCGGAGAAAATCACCAACCCCGGAGTGCGAGCGCTCCAAGGCTAGAAGATTCACCTGAAAGAGAGTCGTGGAAGCTTGCACGGAATCCGCTAGGACAGGAGATAGATCGGAACCCATCGTTTCAGGTACCGAGGCCAAAAGAAGTTAGGCTGGACAAATGGAACCTAAAGTTTGATGGAAGCGGTCGCGGCATGACAGTTGAAAGTTTCCTCTTCTGCGTCGACCCCTTGCAAAAGTTTTGTGGCCTAAGCCACCAAGAAGTCTTTCGGGAATTCCATATTATTCTGGCAGGTGCAGCCACTAAATGGTATTGAAAGGAAATGGAAGATTACGATTTGGACTACTACTGATTGACTACAGGAAGTGACTTAATGAAGGTCAAGGAGTTAATGGAATGCAAGCAAGGGCCGCACGAAACCTTAAGCGGTTATGTTTCCGATATGCATAATTTGCATTTCAAGCTAAAACATGAAATCGCTGAAGATGAATTTGATGGGCCGCTTGTTGCTAACATCCCCATTAACTTCTTTAGCGGAATTCAAAAGGAAGGGTCTCCGAGTGGACCGCTGGTTTGAAAATAGCCCGAAAAACGTGCGCAGCACTACAAAGCTTTGATAATAGTTCTTACACCTCCTAAACATATACACCAAACATTTCTAATAAATATGATTTAATCGATCGTCGTTAGATCAAAAGATGAAACATCAAAAAGAAGATTCCATGAGCCAAGTTAAAAAATAAAACAAAGCACTGGAGTACCGCATATACCTTTAACATAAAACATTAGCAGTGAAGATATCAGCCTGGACAGCTCAGCCGACAAAATATAAAATATAAATGTGTTAATCGAGCCAATCAAAGGTAAAAATAAACCTACGCGTAAGCAAAGACCAATATAAGTAGAGCAATCGGAGAAAAAGTGAAATTAAAAAAAACATTGGAAGCATTTAAAAATGCATTTAAACCAAACGAATCGATAGACAAAGTGCGAATCATGGTGAACAATAAGAGACGACGAGTCTCTCCACCAGCCGTTGAAGAAGTCGCACGCCCCTGGCATAATATATCTATATATTTTGTGTTTAAGTGGATTGGTATATTTAAAAACAGCCGTATTTAATATAATATTTTCCAAAGCCCAGGATCCGGAGCGTCGAGATCTCATCGCCAAGGATTTAAACAGGGGGTAAGTTTGTCGGAACACGGTTCCTTTCTTATAAACATACGTATATAAATATTCGTGCAGTATCCTACAGTCTATTAGACTACTATAAACTTTACAGCGGCGAGTATCAGCCATGTAGTTGCATGTACCATTGCAATAGCGCTCTGAGCGACGTTTGTAGTCGTGAATAGTTAGCGTTTTCCTGATATGCGCACCTTAACAGGTGGTAAATTCGATACTTTCCGCTAACAAAAATAATTGTAATTATTTAATTCCATATGCATTAGCCAATATTATGTTACTCAATTATTACTCAATAAATTTATAATGTAAAAAAGAAATCAATACCACGAAGTGCTAGAACTTGAACCAGGGGAAGTGCTGAAGCGAGAAGTGGAGTAGGTCAAGAACAATGACATACCTTTTAGCTTTTTAACCTTGACACTTGTGGATCGTATTGCGAATTTATCAGAATTTTCTTAAATAAAGAACTATGAGGTTTCCTTATTATAATACTGTAAAGCTACGTGCTGACCGACTATTTGTTGAAATTAACGTATATACAATTTAGTTGTGCTTTCTGACCGATGCCCCTTGATATACGAGGTATTTGTCAGGTCGTTTGATTGGTTCGAGTCTTTGCGGTTTCCCTTGACATACGATTTTTAGTTTCTCTGACCGACGCCCCACGACGTACTAGGCTAGTTAGTCAGGTCGTTTGCTTGGTTCGAGTCCAGAGAAACGCTTGTGGAGTCCGAGAATGATCGGTCAAACAACCTGATTTCCGACGACTGGCGGGAGGTGGTTTTTGGCCACATTCCTTATCTAAACACAGCCAGTTTCCGTTTGGAACATTAGTCACGTTGATTTTGTTATACTAAGCATACAAAAGTGAAAAAAAATTGTTTGCTGGAATTCACCAGCACAAAGTGACAACTATTACAGAAATCGGAGTCCTACAAAGAGGGCCCAAATATACCTGTGTTTTTCTCATTCGACCCTCTTTATTAAAATCCTTCAGCTAAACATATTGAGTTGCTGCGTGCAGAATGTAAAAAATTTAAAAAGTGTATTTATTTAGTATATCGGATAATACATTTTCGTCACTAAAGCTTATAAAAGAACTTTTGTTTGTTGAAGGTGCGGTTGTCACTAGATTCTTATTTCGTTAAGAGGTGTTTTGGTTGTTACTAAATATACGGGAACAAGTTCCTGCAGCAAAAACGGCTTGACATACAAATCTAAGAAAAAGAAAAATGCTATAGTCGATGTCCTCAACTATTAGATACCAGTTACTTAGCTAAAGGAAAAGGGATGCTTGTGGCTAGCGCCACCTAGCCTGTAACGCCAACTAGCATATAGAGCTCCTAGCGGCTTGAAGGTGTTTTAGTGGAAACAGATGATTTGCTGCATGTTGAGTGCATTTTCGATTGAATTTTCAAAATACTGATTATTATTTGGTTATAACTTTTCATTGAATGGTCCGATTTCAATAATTTTGTATACCCACAAAATTAATAAAATATAAAATAATAAAATTTTTACAAAATATTAGAAAATGTGGGCGCTGGACGGGTTTTAGTATTATGGCCGTTTGTGTGCGGTAGAGTGGGCCCAAAAATTTACATGCGAAGCTCCAACATTCTAGCTCTTATAGTTTCCGAGATCGCAGCGTTCATACGGACAGACGGACATGGATAGATCGTCTCATCAAGTGATCCTGACCAAGAATGCATGTACTTTATGGGGTCGGAAACGCTTCCGTCTACTTGTTAAATACTTTCCGACGAACACAGTATACCCTTTTACTCTACGTGTAACGGGTATAAAAAGAAATTCGGAAATAATTCGTAGTAGCGTGCTAAGTATAAATTGGCATAATAGGCAACCCCTATCTGCATAAAAATTCTATTTGTTTCTTTAATTTTTTTGTCATATTTAAGTTATAAATTTGGCAAAAGTGCTTTTAAAATGTGCGGTTCGCAACCTTTTTTGTTGGTTTTTCTTTATTTATTAAATTACAATAAGTGGATTAAATCGTAAAAATAAATATGGTATATATTAATAGTTGTCTGATAGTCTAATAGTTGTTTTGTCTTTGTTTTGTTCCGTCTTTATTTGTTCGATGTACCTTCCTCGCGAAATGTATCTGCCCGCAAGTAAAAATGGACCAGGCGCGTAACAAGCACGTGCTTGGTGTCGTTGGGCATCTTGTTTGCACTGCTCTTCGATTGATGCGTTCATCATCGCGAGATTATTTGGGAGCAGTGTAAGTTTTTTATGGTAAGCCGCTTTAGCCGGCGGTATGCCAAGAAACCTGTGGAGGTTTTTGTTCCGAACATACTATCTTGCCCCAGTGATTGTTCGCAATTTCATGTTGCTGTTGCTTGCGTTCCCCCAAACCTGAGAGCCGTAAGTCCAAATGGGCTTAAAAGTGGAATTGTAGAGCATAGCCTTGATGTCCAGACACAGGGGTGATCGAGAACTAGTAATCCAGTGTAAGCTGTTAGCTCTAAGTTTAAGATGTACTTTCTTGCATTAAATGTGTTTCCTCCAGGTTAAACATCTGTCGAGGTGGACGTTGATATATGTTACATCGTTGTTACATTATCGGGGGCACGATTGTCAGTTAAGAGTAAACGTTATATGTTCATACTTTTTTCATTAATTTTGATTCGCCAGTCTGATAGCCACTTCTCAACTAGCACCAGATAGGCGTCTCGAGCGGCTCAGGATTGCGGTGTCGTCAGCAAATGTGGAAGTAATAAGCCTTTCGTTTGTAGGAATATCTGCTTTGTACATCATGAACAGAATAGTAGAGGTGCAGAAAACATCGCTTTTCTGATGTTTTAACAGGCAAACATCGATGAAACATCGAAAAACATCGATGTTTATCCACCTTTTCAGAGTAGAGCCCCGAATGTTATGATTTTATGCGTAAGGCCTTGTGAGGAGGTGAATAACTCCCCACAAATAGAAGCAGCAGCAGATGGCCGGCCGCTTACCAGTTTCGCGGCGAATTCGCGTAGTACCGGCGCGGCGAGGAGAGTTTGAAGACTTGGATGGAGAACGAGAGAGTTTGGTGACCAAGGATGGAGAGCGAGAGAGTTTGGAGACCAAGGATGGAGATCGAGAGAGTTTGGAGACAAAGGACGGAGAGCGAGAGAGTTTGTAGACCAAGCATGGAGAACGAGAGAGAATGGAGACTTCGCGGGCAAGGCAAGAGTGCCGTGTGCAAAAACAGGATAACGGAACTCCGCCGGACTTTGGACTCTCCCGTGAACTTTGGACCGGGAGAGGAAGTGCCACATCTCGGCAGTGGAGCGGCACACAGGCGTGCCACAAGCGGCACGGGAATCAGCAGAATGGCAGCAGTGGGCGGAGCATCTATTGGAAGCGATACGTGAAGTACAAGTGGGTCATCCAGGAGGCACGGACTTTGGAACCAGAGTGGAGAGATCCAGCGGGCCGTACGCAAAAGGGGAATAACGGTTCCCGGAGGCCCTATATAAGGCCGCAGAGCGCTGGCAGCTGGATCAGTCGAACACGAGGAGTCAAACCTTCAAGATCAGTTAAAGTACCAAGTAAACAGTCAGTTAAGCAAGTAATCTACGAGGGAGCTACAACCAAGCGAGTCGTCGGAAGCAGCGCCGTGGGAAGCACACAAGGAGCAAGATCGCCACGTCGAGACGTTCGGGATTGGGACATCAGGAATCTCCGAATTGAGACACAAGTGGCTGAGTTCTGAAAGGCATCACGCGGCTAAGTCAAGGCGTTTGTTTTCTAACTTTGTCACGACCACACCCTGGCGAGTCGCCCGTCGGGTCTGTCAGAGACAAGCAAAAGAGTCCTACGACGAAGAACCGTCAGCTTGGGGAGGAAAGTTGTCTGCGACCCAGCGTACCTTGCCCGACCAAGCAGGACCTGGCGTGACGGACGAGCGGTAGATCGATTTGCGGTTTCAAGAGGCGGCCGCCTGGAGGGCCCTGCGATTACCGGCGAAGATCCCGAACAGCAACCGCACAACTCCCCGAGTACCAGAACGACGAGATACTGGTCAGAAGACAGCGCAGAGGACATCGACAGCGACGCCAGCAGACATTTCCGGCAGCCTCGTTACCATCGCCGCGCGGAGCTCATTGGGGAGCGCAGGAGCGTCGCGGACGTCACGCATTAGGGTGAAGCCGGGTGGAACGTTCGTCTGCGCTAGGCGTAAAGCGAAGTGAACCGCTAGACAGCTTCCTGGCGGCAGCCTTGACTGTCAGCGCGAACTGAGCAAAAACCTAGCGGGACTGCCCGGGACAGAGCAAGGGACAGGTATTGCCTCGAAAGGCGTCGGCCTGGAAAGCAAGGCTTGTTCACCCTAGTCTGAGAACGGTGACGCTTCCCTAAGCCCACAAGGCCGAACTCTCTGCGGGTCTAAGGCGCAACAAGCGACCCCGAGGCAGCGCGTCGGCAAGCAAGCAGAGGCGGCCACTACGAGCGTCCCGAGACCCAGGATCCAGAGGAAGACGAGTCAACGCGTCGAGGAGCCAGAAAGAGGAGCGCCAGCAGCCGGCGGAACCAGAGCCAGGAGATACTGAAGCCAGCGCAGCCACACACCCGCTGTACTAATACCACGAGAATAAATCCCACTGTTACCATTTGAACCCTTTGTTTTCTCTCTGATCTACGGGCAATCACGTCATATAAATTTGGTGGGACGAACACACAATCTTCTGAGCTAGCCGCACGAATCTCGTAGCGAGCAGACACACAAAATCAGTTCGTTACAGCCTTCAAGCCAGACTCGGTCGAATGCTTGTTTTTTGTTGGAAGGTACCCAAGTTTTGTGATCCCGTTAAATAGTTTGCATATAAACACCACTGCACATTTAGAAGTTCAATTATCATTTTTGGGGTTGTTAAGTCCCCTCCTGGAGCCTTTTTGGGTTTCAATTGTATCTTCATGACGTTTACGATTTCACGTGTTCAAACAAAACTCAGCTCTCTGGCAATTTCAGTGCGTAGCGGCGGTAGATCGAAAGAGTTTGTGGCGGAGTTCGGCTGAAATACATTTCGTATGTGTTGGGCAAAGGTTTCGGCTCTGTCTTCGTCGCTCCTGGCCCAAGTACCCGAGGAGTTTCTAATCGAAGTAACTGTTTTTATCGGAGAGCTTAAATTTGGATGAGTATCGGCGCTGGGCAAGTTTTTTTTCTTGCTTCAGGGTTTTAGTGAGTCTGAGGGTGGCTTCCTTAAAAAGTTGAGGAAGTACGGAACTATTCTGAGGTCAATATGTCGGGCTGCCAGGACAGACATAGTTGACTTTGTTGCTTAATTAAAAACAGACAAAACATTAAAACAGCCAAGCCGCTAAGTTTGACCGCATACTAACAAAATACCACTTGCACTGTTAGAAGGGCTTTTCTTTGTTTAAACAATTTTCAATACTGATAATGGTTGCTTTTTATTTAAATAAATGTAGTCAAGGGAAAATTTTAAACGGCGTTCAATCAAACGAGGGAATTGAGCAAAAATGTATAATCCAGTTGAAAAACTAATGAAAACACGGTGATGAAAAAGATATCCGTGCGCGTGTGTGTATACATCCATTTGTATATGATGGGGGAAATGAGATTAGTTAAAATACAAATCCGTATAGGTAATAAAATGTTGTCACTATTTAAAAAATGGGCTAAGGAAAATGGCTTGGGTATAAATCCTAAGAAATCGAAGTGCTTGGTAATTGGTTAAAATCAAATTTCAGCACAATCACTCCAAAAATTATATATAAACCATACGCCGATAAGCTATGAAGTGAATGCAGTTAATCTAGGCATAACATTTAATAATACTTTATCATGGAGCAACCACGTAGTCAAAGCAACAGGACGTACATATGCTCTGTTGAGAAAACTTTCATTCTCTAAATCGTTCCTAACTAAGGAAGTTAGATTATTAATCGCCAAAGTTATCCTCATTAATTAAATTAAATGAAATAAAATAACTAAGAAACTACGAAACTGAGAAAAATGTTTTAAATAATTTAAAAATAATAATAATTTAAAAATATCAACTCAATGTGACTAGCCCGATAATTATAAGTGTGCACTTGTAGCGCTGGGATATAAATATAATTAAATTAAATTAAATTAAAATTCTTTATAATTTTTCTGATATCCTTTTCCTAAAATGTTTAGTTTGCATTTATTTAACAGACTTAACACATTTTCTCCACACGGGAAGTCTAATTTCAAAATACAAACTAATTTCCCAAATTGAAATTTCATTCCTACATATGTTTAAACAAATATAAATGTTTAATGTTTCAACAAACAGATTAACGGCTTTCCGTCATATCTGTCTCCTAACTCCAAAAATAGTTTTAATGAAACTTGTAATTAACGGTGTAAAGAGATTAGTTTGACTACAAATTACTTATAATACTTACTGATATCCTTTTGCTAAATGATATTTTACTTGCAATTCCTTAAAGGATTTAATTTCATTCCAAGGCCAAAACTAATTTCAAATTTAAAACTAATTTTGTTACTCTCAAATTGAAATTGCATTCCTATGCCTAAGCAAGTATACATTTTTAAAGAAATAGATTCCGAAAATACGATGGCTCCCAGTGATTGTTCGCAATATTTATGAATGTGAGCGCTGTACAGTATCAATTTTACTGTTGCTCGCGTTCCCCCAAAACTGTGAGCCGTAGGCCCAAAAAGAGGGTTTTACAAGTGTACGCGGGGGGGTAGCGGGGGTACAGTGGTGCTGGTAGAATGGCGTGGGAGGCGACGGCGGGAAACTGGCGGCGTCGGCGGACTGCTGCGCTGGGCTTCGGCGGGCTGCTGCGCTGGGCTTCGGCGGTTTGCTGCTGGTGCGGCGGAAAGCGTCTAAGCTGTAGGGGAGAAAACCACTCGAAAAGCGAATTGCCCCTTGACCGAAAAGAAGTACGCGAAAAAGTTCACTTGTAAAATAGGCAGGGGAGCGACCGCGGTTTATTCCATATGAGTACCAAAATTGAACTAATTAAGTCTAAGCTCCGCTCCGCGGTCCAAAGCGTAGCGGAGACTTCACGGAGGGGAGCTGGGAACAGCGCAGAAGAGCGGGAGCGCGAGAGAGCGGGAGAGCGAAAGAGCGGTGCAGCTGGATAGCGGGGCCGGCCAGATTCGCCGGACAGTGGGCCTGAACATTCCACCCCCCTTGCAATCGCTAGCGTTGCAAAAAGGAGACGGAACTTCGGCCAGCCGCCTACGCCTTAAGCCTGCGTACAGGCGCCGGAGAGGATCCACCCGAACACCGTCTTCTGGGCTACTGGCAGTCCGTCGTCGACCATGTGGAAGCCCGGCTGTATCACCTTCGGGTAGACGTCCGAGCCCAGGATCAATGAAATAGTGGATGGCCGATGGAAACGCTCATCCGCGAGCGGTAGCTCCCTAAACTTCTTGACGACGCTCTCACTGAGCGCACGAATGGCTCGATCTTGAGGACCACCTCCAGCTTGATGGCCTCGTCGACCTTCGAACGAATCGTCGCCGTGCAGATGCTCTCATCGCCCACGTTTGTTGTCGGCAATAGAAACGCGGCGGCCAGGGATGCATCGATGGAGCTTGTCGGGATGCACGGATCGATGAGTGCGGCGGTGTCGAACTTCTTCTCTCCGGTCTCGACGATCACCACAGCAGTCGGGAGGACATTAACGCTATGACGCTGGAGAAGTGCGGCGAGCGACGGAGCTGGTGTCGAGGATGCTGAGCGCGGTGGAGGAGCAGGCGTTTGGCGAGTTGGCGGATCTTGCCGGCGCGAACGCTGCGGAGAAGCGGGCTGTTGCTTGGAGCGGGACTTTTGCTTGGAGCCGGACTTTTTCCGGGAAACAAGGTCATGCATGTGCAGCAGCGTGTGATGATTCCGGTTGCACGTTCTGCACCGGTCACCGCTACGACAGCTCCCAGTGGAGTGCTCGTGTGCGAGACAGTTCGCGCAGTACTTGTTAATAAGCACTGCCCGCAGCCGCTTCTTTGCGCTCAGCTTTAGGAACCTCTGACACTTCCGAAGAGGATGGATTCCGCGGCAGACTCGGCATCGGTAGGACTGAGTACCTCGAGTACGTCTGCTATCCAGAGCCTGAGCGCTACGTGGACGGGGAGCCATTTTCCTGTTTAGAGTGTGGATAAGGAAAAAACAAACAGGGCTGATTAACACTGACGTGGATAATGGCTAGGGACTAGGGTGTGTAAGAAACGCGGCTCGTTACGAGGTAGTTTTGGGCGGCTCTCTTGGAAGAAGAACCACCTTGGTCACTGGACGTTTGACAATGCCGCGTGTCGTAAGAATGTCGACTACGCGGACATTACCATCGGCTCCCGGAAAAACGGAGTCTATTCTTCCGAGTCGCCACTCATTTGAGGGCAAATTGTCATCCTTAATGACGACCAGATCGCCAACACGCAGATTTTCTGTGGGGACTTGCCACTAGTTGCGCTTGTGGAGCTCCTTAAGGTACTCATCCTTCCATCGAGTGCGGAATTTTTGATGGAGAGACTTTAAGTGCTGCCACCGGTTCAGAATGGACTTGGATTCGCCCTTTACTTCAGGTTCCACTATGGATAGAAGAGGTCCACCAACAAGAAAGTGCCCTGGTGTCAACGCTAAGAGATCAGTTGGATCCTCGGACATGGGAGATAGCGGTCTGGAATTCAGACAAGCTTCGATTCTCGCTAGGAGGGTGGACAGCTCTTCAAAGGTGTACTTCCGTACATTTGTAAAACAAGGTCTTGAAGCTCTTGACACCAGCTTCCCATAGACCTCCCATATGGAGTGCCCTTGGAGGAATGAATTGCCAGGTGAGCTGCTGATGACTATACGCATCGGTCACAGACTCCTTAACGACTTGCAGGAAGTCCCGGGAAAGCACGGTGGAGGCGCCGACGAAGGTCTTTCCATTGTCGAACTGGACTTGGTGAGGACACCCTCTTCTAGAGACTAAACGAGCGAAAGCGGCAAGAAACTTTTCAGTCGTTAAGTCGGATGTAGCCTTTAGATGGATGGCCTTTGTAGAAAAACAAACGAAAACCAACACATACCCTTTTGCAATGAGACAAGCTCTTCCGGTATAATTATACCCGTTACTCGTAGAGTAAAAGGGTATACTAGATTCGTCGGAAAGTATGTAACAGGCAGAAGGAAGCGTTTCCGACCCCATAAAGTATATATATTCTTGATCAGGATCACTAGCCGAGTCGATCTAGCCATGTCCGTCTGTCCGTCTGTCCGGATGAACGCTGAGATCTCGGAAACTATGGGAGCTAGGCTATTGAGATTTGGCGTGCAGATTCCTGAGCTTCCTACGCAGCGCAAGTTTGTTTCAGTAGACTGCCACGCCCACTCTAACGCCCACAAACCGCCCAAAACTGTGGCTCCTACAGTTTTCATGCTAGATAGAAAATTTTTAACTGAAATGTAATGTTCTCATCAATACCTTTCGATTGACCCAAAAAAAAGTTTGCCACGCCCACTTTAACGCCCACAAACCGCAAAACCCTGTGACGCCCACAATTTTCATGCTAGATAAAAATTTTTAACTGAAATGTATTGGTCTCGTCAATACCTATCGATTGATCCAAAAAACGCCCATAACGCTTAAATCTGTATACCGCCGGTAGGTGGCGCATTTTAATCTCGCTTTGCTGCTTGCATATCTCCATTTAGCTGAGTAACGGGTATCTGATAGTCGAGGTACTCGACTATAGCGTTCTCCCTTGTTTTTTATATCAAACGGGCCGGCATAGTCCATCCCTGTGTACGTGAACGGACGGGAAAAAGATACTCGCTCTTTTGGAAAACTTTCCATCATCTGGACTTGCAATCTCTTTTTGTGGAAAACGCAGACCTTGCAGGAGATAACCACTGCCTTCACCAAGTTCATTATTCTTGAAACCCAGTATCTGGACCGGGTGAGACGCACCACTAACTGGTTACCACCATGTAACGAAATGAGATGCGTGAATTTCACCAGAAGCCGCGAGAGTGCACAATCGTGCGGTAGGATTATTGGATGTCGATCATCAGACCGCAAACTGTCGGAGGCCGTTACGCGGCCGCATGCCCTGATTAGCCCTTTCTGGTCTAGAAAGGGGTTCAGGGAGAGAATCGAACTTGCCGCGGGCACAGGACGCTTCTGACTCAAGCAGCGGTATTCTTCAGAAAAATACCTGCGCTGAGTGCAAATGGTCATGAGTTCTTCCGCGGCGGCAATGTCCTGGGCCTCTAGACGGACCCCGGAAAGCGGTGATTGTCTTCGACATCGTTGGACAAATCGAGGGACATACGCGAGGACCCGTAAAGCTCTATCTAAATTGGAAAAGCGATCTAGGAAATCTTCTGTCGGCATAGACGCCACATGGACTTTAACGGCACGCTTTTCGATCTCAGTCACCGGATGGTCGGTTCCCTGGCTGGGCCAATAATCGCGTGGACGTTGCAGCGAAGTGGGTCCATGCCACCAAAGCGGGTTATCCACCAGCTATTGAAGGGGAACTCCTCGACTAGCCAAATCAGCTGGATTATGTTCGGATTGAACGTGCGACCAATTGGTCGCCTCAGTGGACTCGGTGATCTTCGTCACCCTGTTGGTAACGAACGTTGTCCAATGGCACGCTGGTTGGGCTAACCATGCTAGCACAATCTCGGAATCGGTCCAACAATGGAATTTTGAGGTCAGCCTCGGCATATTGGGAAGAATGGCTTCGGCCATCTCGGACAAAAGTAGAGCCCCACATAACTCCAGCCTGGGAAGGGACACCGTTTTGACTGGCGCCACACGTGTCTTGCCCGTGAGCAAGTGCACCATCGTCTTATGGCCACCTCTACGGGCACAAAGATCGCAGCACCGGATGCCTTTTGCAAGGCGTCACAGAATCCGTGATGACTGACCACTACGCGAAACTCTGGACAGAAGGAAACCCATCTAGATATTCTGACCTGGTCTAGGACCGAATAGCTCTGGAGAAAGCTGTTCCACCTTTGGCACAGCTCAATTGGAAGTTTATCGTCCCAGCCTAGATCCTGAAGCCAAATCTCTTGCATAAAGATTTTGGCACACACAACAAATGGAGCGAGCCAGCCTGCTGGATCAAACAGCTTGGCAATTTGGGAAAGGACTTGGCGTTTCGTGTGGGAGATTTCCGTTGCTAAATCTGGTGGGACGAAAAATAACTCATCGGACGTCGCCTTCCATCGTACGCCGAGATTTTTGGCTGTGCTCTCAGTGTCGATCTCGAGGAAGTCGGTTGTCAGAAGATGATCGCTTTGGATATGAGCTAATATTTCTTTGTTGTTGGAGGTCCATTTTCTCAATGGAAACCCCGCGGAATCTAGAGCACAACGCGGAGGATCTGGAGTGACGGAAGACTTACGACATACCTGCCGTTATCGTCTCTCGTAGTCGTTCGGAGAAAATTTTCCTCACATGTCAAATCGGTAGAATTTGTCACTTTTACTGGCAGATCCTCCACCTCCCAAAATTTGGTGAGAAGCATATTCAGGGACGTGTCAACCGTGTGAGAGATTCGTGTGGAAGCAGGAACGGGTACTGTTAGGATCCACCCGAAAATGGTTTCTTGACCGAGGAGAGAGCCAAAAATGTTCGGCCGGGTGCCGCTTAGGAGAATGGATGGCAGTACGTCGGCCCCGACCAGAATATCTATCTGTGCGCTCTAGTAGAACTTTGGATCCGCTAGTGGCAGTTCGGGAAGATCCCGTAGAAACTGTTGCGGAATCGGACAAGATGGGAGTTTTCCAGCTAATTGAGGAAGAACATAGGCCGTCATGTTTATTTGCACGCCAGGCCTGGTCGGAGAACGGATGGTTAACTGACAAAGCTTTTTGGATTCAGCGGATACTGTCTGGTTTAAGCCTGATACTTGGGCTCGGATTACCTGGTGAGGCAACTCAATTAATTTGAACAGCCGCTCAGAAATAAACCTTGCCTCTGATCCTGAATCTGTCAAGGCACGAGCTTTAAAATTCGACCCCAGGTGACATATGTCAATTATGGCGGTGCCCAGCAAGACGGATCTATACCCCGTTGCGAAGTATTTTGGGCTGTGGAGTCCGTGGACCCGGAAGCGGTGGCAACTGGCGTATTTGGTCTTAACCTGGGTCTCGGGGAGGGATTTGAAGGCGATTGGGAGGAGTTGCCTCTGTGTAGTAAGGTGTGATGGCGGCCGCGGCACATAAAGCCACTATGAGTGCTTTCACAATCACACAGCTGATGAACTCGTGCGAAGCAGATCAGACACAGCTGCTTCCTCTTTATATATGCCGACCGCTTGTCGACCGTCATCTGGAGAAACCGTGCACATGTGCGGACAGGATGGTTTTCCTTCTTACAAAGGTCACATCCTTTTGGCTTGGGTGCTACCCTTGTCTCGTAAGAATTTATTCTTCGAGGCGCTGCAGTGGGGGCGGATGTTTTTGGCAGAGATTGACTCGAGCCTGACGGCCGTACGTCGTCTATGGCTTCTAAGGTCCGGTGACGCTCCGTAAGGAAGGCGTTCAGTTCCTGCCACGTCGGAATCTCTGCCTTGTTGTGCAGTGACTGTTCCCACAAGGATAGCGTGAGCTTAGGAAGTTTGGAGGAGCGCACATGTACACTAAGAGGCAATCCCAATTTTCAGTTTCAATTCCGGACATTTCTAAAGCCATGAGGCAACCCGGGATGGTGCGTTGAAGTTCACGGATAGCTGACAAAGATTCCTTATTAACGGACTGCACATTGAAAAGTATTTTCAATTGGCTATTTACTAACAACCGCTTGTTTTCGAAACGCTCAGTTAGGTTAGCCCAAGCTGAGCGAAAGCCGTCCTTAGTAAGGGGGGAGCTCGACACTATGGTGTGTGCATCGCCGCTTGTTTTGGCATTTAGGTAAAACAGTGATTTGACTGGCGTCAGTCTTGGGTTGTTTATATAAATGGCCGTAAACAGATCCCTAAAGGTCGGCCACCGCAGATAATTTCCGGTGAAAACCTCGGTATCGCACGGAGGCAGCCGACATCCAGAGGAAATGTAAGTCTGGGTAGGAACAGCTTGAACTTGGGGAGCCTGGGCTATCATATCCGCGATCTGAACCCCACATCTCTCTTAAACGGAATAGCAGTAGCCGTATTTAGCCTTGAGAACTGGCAAACTATCAGCTGCACTGTCTCCGGCTTCTGCTATGCACCCGGTGCATTCATCGTATTCTGCCTTGATGCGGTCCCATAACGCGCGTATTTCTTCGCGGTGGATGGTCAGCATGGACAGAGTAGGAGGGATCGGCGAAGGAGTGTTTGTTCTGGATTCAAACTCACTCAGCCGATCTGAGACCTCAATAAATTTGCTTAGAGCGATTTGGGAAGATGTTAGTGCCATTTTGACGTTTGCACGGGTGACCCTTTTTCGCGGCGACGAGGTCTTGGCGGTTAGTTCGGGTGTGGGCGGATCTACGGATATGATTGGGACTACGGCAGGTGGAATAGACAACTTGTTCTTATCACTTCCAACGGACATTTAAAAGAAGTGACCCTTTTTTTGTGGTCAGAATCTGCTCGCCTTTGTTTATGTCGGATAAATAGGAAACCTGGCCCACTTCTGGAACAGTGGAACGAGGTGTCGACAAAAAAAAAGTAGTGGATCAAGTACCGACCTGGTTACTTTGCGGAATTAAGCCCAATGATACGGATTAGGAACGGTGAGTGATGAGTTCGTATATCACCCGTGGAGAAGAAATACTGTAATATTTAACCTTTTTGGTATATGTATATTGTAATTGGGATAAAGTTTGGTATATATTTTGTTTTTTAGTGTTTATCAAATATGTGTTAATATGTAGTCCCCGGTGGAGTAATTGCATTATTTCGCCTTTGTTTAAACGTCTGAATGAAGAAAAATACCAAAATATGCCAAGAAGTTGTTGGCCGGAGGAAGCTATTGGTTGATTATTTAGTTTTAGAGTATTGTTTTAATTTTATTTAATATTTCGAGGGAAAAAATACTAAAATAGACCAAAAAAAATGGTGGACGGAGGATGCTATGCATGCGGTGGAGTGCTGTTATTATTTTCCCTGGATAAATAAATTTTACGGAGTAAATACCAAATACCGAAAAAAATACTAAAAAGTTTGACGGTGGTAAAAAAAACACAATGACCCAAAAAATTTTCACGTCGGTTGGTGTAATTTTTATTTTATTATTTTTAACCGGATGACCGACGGAAAACTTTAATTAGTCGGAACGGGATGGTGGAGTATGTAGATATTTGTGTATGTAGATTTGGATATGTATGTAGATAGTTGTGTATGTAGATTTGGATATGTATGTAGATATTTGTATGTATGATATGTGTGTATGTATGTAATGTTCGCAGGTTTCAAATTTATTAAACAATTATTGCCGGCGGGATATGTGTTGTTTTCGATTTATTGTATGTGGACTGTATTTGGAAAAACGAAAAAATTTGTGCAAGTATTTTAGCGGCTGCGGATATACAGTGAGAAAATCTTGGAAAGTGTTGGGGCCCTGAATTGGCAGAACACTGGAAACTAAATAATTCTCACTGTATGCTTGGATTATATTTGCACAATATTTTTTCTAAGCTTGGAATTTTTTTTCTCGATTTTATATATGAATGTGTAAGTAGGGATGAGCGGCCAAATGCAATAAAAAAGGAGTCGGAAAAATTATGGAAGCACGTAGCAAAAGGAAAATCGAAGAAAAAATGGCGAAGTAATTTATTAATTGCCGTTGTCGGATTTAATAGGACTTGGATTTTTGACAAATCGTACAGAAAGTCAAACGAATTATATTTTCGAGTGGCTGACTGCAGACCGGCAATTAATAAGACGAAAAGCTTTACTTATCTTATCCGGCTCGAAGGACTAAAATGTACGCCGGGGGGTAGCGTGGTGCTGGTAGAATGGCGCGGGAGGCGACGGCGGGAAACTGGCGGCGTCGGTGGGCTGCTGCGCTGGGCTTCGGCGGTTTGCTGCTGGTGCGGCGGAAAGCGTCTAAGCTGTAGTGGAGAGAACCACTTGAAACGCGAATTGCCCCTTGACCGAAAAGAAGTACGCGAAAGAGTTCACTTGCAAAATAGGCGGGGGAGCGACCGCGGTATATTCCATATGAGTACCAAAATTGAACTACTAAAGTCTAAGCTCCGCTCCGCGTTCCAAAGCGCAGCGGAGACTTCGCGTAGGGGAGCTGGGAACAGCGCTGGGGAGCGGGAGCGCGAGAGAGCGAGAGAGCGGTGCAGTTACAATTTACAATTACAATTATCCTCTGAAGAGAGTGGACGTGTCTCGTGCGAGCTCCGCGAAAAGTGCAAGAAAGTTGATAAGCTAAATGCAAACAAAACACAAAAACTAAATTGGTTAATTTCAAATAAGCGAAAAGACGCTTAAACCCTAAGCAACTTATGTTTCAACTCACAAAATCGGTGTAATATTTTTGTAACATAAATATTTTATCTTATAATAATAAATACCCTACTGTCGGTCGATAGCCAAAGAGCACGATCTTGCCTCACCATGCTTACTTACGGCTACCCCCACTCCGACGGCGTGGAGGCAACAATGCAAAGCCCCCCCACCATCAGTTTCCACCCCTGGCGCACCAACAACATGCAACGGTAAATCTTCTGCATCCGCACTTAATTTGTCAGCAACAACTACAGCTGCGGCTAAAAAACAACAACAACCACAGCTACGGCTATTACTTCGGAATCGACTGCAACCGCAGCTCTAAATACGGCAACAATAACCACGACAACAAATCAAAACCAAAACAAAATTCAGCAAGCGGGTCCGGCCATACAGACCGGACTAGATCGGTACATCCATATCAAGCGTAAGCTTAGCCCGCAGAATACCGCGGTAGGTAACAAGTCAAAAATAAACCGTGTCAAAATAAAAAATAAATTACCCGGGAGATCAAACAGCAATAGATTTGCGCTTCTAGATGAAAATTAACCAGAACAGGCTCAGGAGACCCAACCGAAACCTAAGCCCCCACCAATTTACAATAGGGAAAAAATCTCAAACGCCCTGGTCAACAAAATTGTTGCGCTGACCGGGGACGGAAACTTTCGTGTTGTTCCGGTCACAAAAATGGATATCCATGAAACCAAGCTTCAGACCAAATCTGAAGAACATTTCCGAGCTGTATCCAAATACCTGGAGGAAGCTAGGAAAAGCTACTACACGTACCAACTAAAAAGCAGAATGGGCCTGCCAGTGGTACTAAAAGGAATCGAGCCCGACGTAACCGCCAATGAAGTTATCAATGTTCTCAAGGAAAAAGGGTTTTCTGCAAAGAACGTCAGTAACATTATAAACCGCTTCAGGGTCAAGCTGGAGCCAGACAGCAGAGTCTTGAAGAAAAATGAATCGCACCCCATTTATAACCTGCAATACTTATTGCAACGGAGAATCAACGTGGAAGAGCCACATAAAAGGAAGGGCCCAGTGCAATGCACAAATTGTCAGGAGTATGGACACACCACGGCATACTGTTCACTTGGAACAGTTTGTGTAGCTTGTGGAAACTTCTACAATTAGGCTAACTGCCCTGCCAACAAAGAAGACCCCAAAAAGAAAAAATGCGTTTACTGCCAAGGTAACCACACGGCAAACTACAGTAACTGTCCGGTCTACAAGGAGATGAAGGACCGCATGCGAAAAGTGACAGGAACGCATCATCAGAATACCCAAAATGCGTACACTTACTCGCGTACGACGCCGGAAGTATTTTTCGGCACGGCTGCAAGATCCTCATTAGGTCAACTAAACACCCAGAAGTTGACCACCCAGAAGGGCTTCTCATACGCCGATGCCCTTCGATCAGGGACGGAAAACCCACTCCAGTCTAATCTAGGAAACGCTCAGCAGATCCAAGTACAATCACAAAGAACTCTGGTATCTATGATGGTCACCATGCAGCAAAGTATGATGGAATTCATGTCATTCATGAAAACGACCATGCAGACACTAGTTCAAAATCAGAACATGGTGTTACAGCTACTTGCAGGTAAGCAGTCTAAATAACAGATGGCAAATCTAAGCCCAATATGTATATCAACACGGCTTGTCCTTTCCTTTCGTATAAGTTCACTCAGTTTTATTTGTCGTGTTTAATTGTTCCTGGGTTTCACTGCGCCGATTACACTGATTCACTAACCTTGCTTCGCGTGTTTCTTTTGTTTCTCTCGTCCGCGTGCGCGACCGTTCACCTCGAGGTACCAGAGCAGAGAGAGCCCGGAAACCGCCGTGTGGCCCTCTCATCCTTTTTCCCTTTGCCTTGCCAGATCGGTTTGGTATTTTCTCTACTTTCTAGTATTTTTCCCTATGGTTGCCATCTCGGGCGGGTGGTGCGGAACGAAACTTTACTTATTTTGGTTTTGCACCCGAAAATCCATATAGCGAACATATGGATTTTCCACTTACTAAATCATAAACCTTCATTTTGTATATATATATCTATACCTACTAATGATAATAACGCCAAAATTAGATAACTACTGCTTATATACATATTGTGGCGGTCTAGCCGTCAGGCAGGATCGTCAGACCCCCGGGGGCTGATGATGAGCCGTCCGTCGCTCTTCACGGTGACGACGTAGTGCCAATCCATCCGACAACTCGATGACTTCTTCCATCTGAAAGCGGAGACTAAACTTATAGATAGATGTTTAAGCTCCTACCTATCGGTGCAGTGAAACCTCGACTTAGAAAACTTAGCTAATAACATTGTGTGTGTTAGTACAATTCCACTTTGAAATTACCGTGTGAACCTCCCTGCTTAACCTCTCGTGTCGCCTCCCAGGGCAGTCCCGTCGTCTTCTTCCGCGGCTGCATTCCCAAAGTCCTCAGAGTAATAGGGTTTCAGCTGACTAATGTTGGCAGAGCGTGAACGTCTTTCCCCTGGGCGTCGCAACAGAACAAGGTTAGGGGATATGAACCTCATTACGGTGTAGGGACCGTCATATTTGGTGGCCAATTTGGCGGCGAAACCTCGGGCCGCCTTCGAGGGAGGATGTTGGCGTAGCCACACCTTGTCACCGAGCTTCGGTCTCCACTCACGGTGTCGAAGGTTGTAATGGCGTGCTTGCTCTTGGGAAGCACGTTGTAGGTTGGATCTGACAATATCGAAGATTCCTCTGAGTTGGTGTCGAAGGTTGTAATGGCGTGCTTGCTCTTGGGAAGCACGTTGTAGGTTGGATCTGACAATATCGAAGATTCCTCTGAGTTGGAGCGCTTTTCCTGCGGGGTCCTTAGATATCGCCGCTGATCCAGGGGTGAGCTCGTCGTATAACATAGTAGGGAGTCTGGGCTCGCGTCCTTGCGTCAGGAAGGCGGGACTGTATCCAGTAGAGTCCGATACACTTGCGTTGATGGCGAGTGCTATTTCCGGTAATAGTTCGTCCCAGGAACTTTGGTCTCCCTCGGTGAGTTTGGCTATCATCGTCTTGACCGTCCGATTCGTCCTCTCGGTAGGGTTCTCCTGTGGACTGTATGGAGCAGTATATTGGATCTCTACCCCTATCGTGTGGAAGTACTCTTTTAAGATGCGGCTGGTAAATTGAGTACCGTTATCGCAGACGAACTTCCGAGGGATGCCGACTCGGCCCAGTATCCGTTCCCGGAATGCCTTCTGAACTTGGGTGGCGGTAGCTTTCCGTAACGGGATCAACTCCACCCATTTGAAAAAGATGTCATGAAATACGAGGAGCATGGTGTTCCCGACCGGGGTAGCGGGCCTACAAAGTCTGCGCATAAGACGTCAAACGGTTCGCTTGTTATGCGGGTTAACATTTTGCCTGCCTCTTTCGTCTGGGCGGTTTTGAACTTCTGGCACGACTCGCAGCGCTAGACATAACGCTTCGCGTCTCTAAACATGCCGGGCCAGAAATACCTCTGAGATAGTCGAGAAACGGTTTTTCGGACGCCCAGATGACCAGCCGTGGGCGCGTCGTGGCATTCTTAGAGGACTCGGACTCTATTTGAACTAGAAACATACAGTTTCCACGGGAAGTAGTCCTCGTCATCAGCTCTGTATCCCAAATTCCGGTATAGCTGTCCATTTTCCATCATGTAGTCTGAGAACTTCTCGGGGTATTCTTTTATCTTAACTCGGATCCATTTACAGGGTGTGTCCACTTCGGCCATCTGTTGCAAGACTCCACAGGGTTGCCGGGATAACGCGTCCGCCACCACGTTCAATTTGCCTCGACGGTACCGCACGTCGAACTGGAACTGTTGCAACTCCAGCGCCCATCTTGCTACCCGACCGGAGGGACTTTCGATGGAGTTCAACCATTTGAGGGCTAGGTGGTCGGTAACCACCTCGAACCGATACCCTTCCAAGTAGCACCGCATTTTTCTGATAGCCCATATGATGGCCAGACGCTCTTTTTCCGTCGTCGTGTAATTGCCCTCAGTGGCTGTGACTCGACGGCTGGCGTACGCGATGACTCTCTCCTGGCCCTCGATATCTTGCGACAAGATCGCTCCTAGCCCCACGTCGCTAGCGTCAGTTTGCAACACAAACGTCTTGTCGAAGTCGGGACATCCTAACACGGGTGCGGTGGTTAACCTTCTTTTTACCTCTTCCAGTGCGTTCTGTTGCTCGGGACCCCATGCCCACTTCCAGCCTTTCTTCAACAGGGCAGTCATTGGTTGTACCACGGTTGCGAAGTTAGGGACGAACCGGCGATAACAAGAGGCTATGCCTAGCCACTGTCGGAGCTCCTTGAGACAGGTAGTGGACTTAAGGTTGGTAACGGCCGTCACTTTCTCCGGGTCGGTCTGGACTCCTTCGGCACTGATCACGTGTCCTAGGTAAACTAACCTCCGCCTGAAGAACGCGCTCTTCCTTGGGTTCACCTTCAGATTCGCCCTCCGCAGCCTACGGAAGACTTCGCCCAGATTGGCCAAATGTTGTTCCTCCGTGGCGCCTATAACGATGATATCGTCCAAATAGGCGAAGGCGAACGGCTCCATGTCCGCACCAATCACGCTATCCAAGGCGCGCTGGAAGGTTGCGCTGGCCGAGTGAAGTCCGAAGGGCATGACCTTCCACTGGTATAGGCCTCTGCCCGGAACGGTGAAGACCGTGAATTGACGGCTATCCTTGGCCATGGGTATTTGCCAATAACCGTGCTTTAAGTCCAACGTCGAAATGTATCCGGCTTGACGTAGTTTTTCCAGGATGTGGTTGATCCTAGGGACGGGGTACGCGTCGGGCACTGAGTGAGAGTTCAATTGTCTATAATTAACGCACGTGCGCCAATCACCCGTTTTCTCTTTGACCAACACTATGGGTGCGCTATGCGGGCTCCGTGAAGGTTCGATGGCGTCTTCTCGGAGTAGTTCATCCACTTGGGCGTCGATCACGCTCTGCATTGCCTGATTCCTTGGGTAGTACCTTTGTTTCAAGGGCTTATCGTCTCGCCTTATAATCCGATGCTCCGCCACGTGCCGAAGCTCCTTGAAAAGCGTCAACTCACGGGTGATGAATTCCCGCTGGTCGGGTCTTAGGTCATCCTCTTCCATCATTAATTCTCCATCCTCTGCTTCGTCAATTTCGTCCGGCCGAAAGTCCTCCAAGGCTTTTCCCGGTTCGTCGTACCTCCTGATCTCGTCTCCTCCATGTCGTTCTTTCGTTCTCCTGATGGGGTCATCTGGCGCATGATCCGGTTGTGCGTGTGGACCTCACTCTGCTCTGTATACATAGTATCCTTTTCGTCAGATTCCTGCTTTCCTAGAATCGTCCTACTCCTTCCTTCGAGTACTTCCGGACTCTTATCCTCTGACGACATCCGATCGACTTTACTTGGCTTCAGTCGGGGATCTTCCGCCGACGGGCTCAACTTTACCTTTAAGGTGGCTTCTCCGCACTGTATCTGTGTTCCCATCGCCGCCAAGAAGTCCATGCCTAATATCACGCGATCCAACATGGTTGGCATCACCAGGAATGGCATCCACACTCGCGTGCCAGCTAATTTCACGCGTGTGCGCCATAGCTTCTTCACTGCCAGGCTTGACCGATCAGCTAACGCTATCGTAGTGATGATCTCTTGCATCTCCTCCGGTCTCGTTACCATACGAACGTACCCTTCGCTCGCAAAGCTCCTCGACGCTCCCGTATCCACCGTGGCGTCCACCCATCGACCTCCGATCCGCACGGTAGCAGTGATCAGGCCGTTGCTTATCCTTAGTGGTGGGTTCCTTGATGTCGGGCTGCGACTTCGTTCGTCTCCGCTGCGCCCGCATCTCGGCGGAGACGTCGTTCGTTTCCCGGGGTATCTCGGCGACAACAATCGACAGTCAATATATTCCTACGACCACAATCCCAGCAAAAGTTCAGGCGCGCATTAGTACAACCCCGTCTAAAGTGGTCAACTTTTCCGCACCTGCTACAAGCTCGCTGGACGTCGATGTTCGATAGGGGCTGTCTGATCATTTGATGAGTTGCATTCCCTCCTTGAATGGGTACCTCTGGGCTTCGAAAGGGGTTCGGCGTCGACGAGGGTTGGTCTTATCCCGGTCTGTAGTCCCCATCCTATGAGTGCCTGCGTGACTCGACGTCAGCTGTCTCACCCTTTCGTATTCCGTCGCCAAGCGGGTTAATTGTTCCAGCGTCTCGAACTCGTGGCGTCTTATATACAGACGGTATTCTGGTGCCATATTTTCATAGATCCGATAAAGTTCTTCCTCCATTTGGTATCCGGCTTGCTGCATCTTGGTCCTTAACTCGACCAAGTACTCCTTAAATGTCTCATCCACTCCCTGGATATGGGCTCGGACCTCGTCCTCTAGTCGCTCGAAGTAACGGGGGGGCAAGAAGAAACCTAAGAACTCGGCCCGAAACTCCGCCCAGGTAGCTGTCTGTAAGTGGCTCGTGCGGAACCATCGTGCTGCTCTACCTTCGAAAATCTCTGATATAGCGCGGGGTACCTCCTCCTGATTAATTCCATACGTTGCTATTTTCTCCTCCAGTTCGGCGATTAAGGTCAGAGGGTCTGACGCTCCGTCGAATCGTAGATTCCATTTGTGCATTCACTCGGCTAGAAAATGTCGGGGCAGAGTGATGGTGAATGGAGCTTCTGACTCGGGCGGTTTCGGCCCGCCGTAATTTCCGATGAAATCTCGTGACGTGTCGGGATAGACTAATCGATGGCTTGTCAGTCTTCCAGGAGAGGTGTAGCCGGCGAAATGCGGGACCTGACTCTGGCTAACTTGGGTCATCTTGGCTCCCGACGTAAACCCTTTGTCGCCCCTAGTCGGTTCGGAGTTGCAGCTCTCGAGCTATACTGCTCCTGTAGTTGAGCGAGTCGTTTTCACACCGATTTTGGAAACGATCCTGTGCTCACGAGTGTAGCGAATGCCTTCTGTTTTTCTGCTACGGTGCCGTCGGCGCTAAAGGCCGAACTCGAGTGCTAGAGCGGCAAATTCTTCTTTGCGGCGGGCGTAAATCCATCGTACTCCTACAACTGGGTTTACAATCGAATCGGCTTCTTCGTATTCGCCGTCGGACTCCTTCGAGTTACCCATAGTTTATTGCAGTGCGCGAATCTCCTTTTCCTTCTCCTTTTGCTCTTTGGAGTCCTTCACTTAACGGTTGCTAACGCTCGGCAGTGGCGCGATCCTTCGGGATAAAGATCTTTATCTTAGTGGGTCTTTCGGCCACTTTGGTGTTGCTCTAGTAAGCCTCAATGTCTCTGTTCGGGCGCCACTTGTAAGGATGCTCTCTGGCCAGGATATAACTCTTAGTCGAATCCAGAGGTCCTTTTACAAGAAATTTGTAAAGTCACTGAGACATAGGGAGTCTGGGATAGTAAACCCAATGGGGGGAAAACCTAATATGTATATCAACACGGCTTGACCTTTCCTTTCGTATAAGCTCACTCAGTTTTATTTGTCGTGTTTAATTGTTCCTGGGTTTCACTGCGCCGATTACACTGATTAACTAACCTTGCTTCCCGTGTTTCTTTTGTTTCTCTCGTCCGCGTGCGCGACCGTTCACCTCGAGGTACCAAAGCAGAGAGAGCCCGGAAACCGCCGTGTGGCCCTCTCATCTTTTTTCCCTTTGCCTTGCCAGATCGGTTTGATATTTTCTAGTACTTTTCCCTATGGTTGCCACCTCGGGCGGGTGGTGCGGAACGAAACTTGACCTATTTTGGTTTTGCACCCGAAAATCCATATGTTCGCTTTCCACTTACTAAATCATAAACCATCATTTTATATCTATATATATCTATATCTACTAATGATAATATCGCCAAACTTAGATAACTACTGCTTATATACATATTGTGGCGGTCTAGCCGTCAGGCAGGATCGTCACAAGGACAATTCATGGACTTCTACAACTTGCTTGGAGATCGCTTTATAGCTGCAGGGGACTATAATGCCAAACACACACACTGGGGACCACGCCTTGTGACTCCCAAAGGAAGGCAATTATACAATGCAATCATAGAACAGAACAACAAATTAGACTATGTTTCCCCTGGCAGCCCCACATACTAGCCAACAGACCCAAGGAAAGTTCCAGACCTAATAGACTTTGCGGTGACAAAAAACATTCCCCGCAATATAATAAGCGCCAAACCGCTTTCGGACCTGTAGTCAGACCATTCGCCAGTGCTAATAACTCTTCTTCAAAGCACAAAAAATACAGATCACCCCCTTAGGCTGACGTCGCACAGAACCAATTGGTTAAAATATAAATCGTATGTAAGCTCACACATACAATCAACCCCTCACTTCAACATCGAAGCGGACATCCACTGCTCCACCGATACTCTTGAAGAAGTATTCGTGGAGGCAGCCACTATCTCAACACCACAAATCTGCAAATTGAAATAGAAAAGATTCGTGTGCGACGTGCCTAGCAAACCAACAGATCGCCGTCATCAAAACAACGTCTTAAGGAAGCCACTCGCACACTAAATCGGGCTCTAAAGCAAGAAACAGAAAATGCATAGCTGCGGTACATTAAAAAACTTTCGCCAACCAGTACAAAACATCCTCTGTGGAGGGCTCACCCAAATCTAAACTCTCCAATCGAAACAGTCACTCCGATAAGAACTTCATCTGGCAGCTGGGCCCGCAGCGGCGAAAGTAGAACCGAAACTTTTGCTTTACATCTCAGAAACGTCTTCCAGCCGAACCCTGCCACCGGTTCATTTATCTTACCACAAATCGAACCAGAATCTATTTCTCTACCACCATTGTTTCAGCCAAAGGAGATCGCGAAAGTCATTGGGGATCTGAAATCGTAAGGGCCCTGGCGGTGACCAAATAACCACTAAACTGTTAATTGAACTTCCAAACTCTGCCATTGAGGTTATTTGTAAGCTCTTTAATAGGATCATAACTCTCGGCTACTATCCGAAAAAATGGAAAAAATCTATTATCATTATAATACCAAAGCCCGGAAAAGACCACACAATTCCGTCATCCTACAGACCAATTAGTTTATTATCGTGTCTGTCTGAGTTGTTCGAAAAATGCCTTCTAACTCGCATAATATCATATCTAGAAGCACACAATGTTATCCCTGCTCATCAATTTGGTTTTCGTCAAAACCATGGAACAATCGAACAAGTAAACAGAATAACATCAGAAATACTCACAGCATTTGAGCATCGGGAATACTGCAGAGCAATATTCCTCGATGTATCTGAAGCCTTCGATCGAGTATGGCTAGATGGCCTCATGCACAAAATCAAAACTCACGAGCAGTTAACAACATCTACGTTCGCTGACGACACCGCAATCTTAAGTCGCTCGAGGTGCCCAGGCCGAGCCACATCACAGCTAGCAAACCACCTCTCCGTAGTAGAGAGGTGGCTATTTGATTGGCGGATTAAAATAAATGAACAAAAATGTATACACATAACGTTTACTGTCAACAGGCAAACATGCCCTCCACTATCATTGAATGTTACGCAGATTCCCCAAGTCAACGATGTAACTTAGCCTGGAGAAGGCACATCGAACGCAAGAAAGTACATCTACAACTAAAAGCCAGCAGCTTCCACTGGATTTTTAACGCACGTTCGCCCCTGCGTCTGGACTACAAGGTTTTGCTCTACAACTCCACTCTAAAGCCCATCTGGACATATGGCTCCCAGATAAGGGGTAACGCCAGCAGCGGCAACAAAGACATTATACAGGGCGCTCAACCGAAAATGCTGCGAACTATCACTGGGGCACCATGGTATATTCGCAACCAAAACATCCACAGGGACCTAGGCATCCTTACCGTAAAATATGAAATAGACAAACAAAAAGCGTCCTACATTGAAAAACTCTCTGTGCACCCCAATCGGCTCGCAAGAGGCTTGACTTGGGTTTCCAGCCGATCACGTCTACAACGCAACGACCTGCCAAGCCAGCAATAACTTTCGGGCCCCCTTTACCATAATATCAGTCATATGACTGTTAGTTAGATTAATTAGATTAAGATTTGATACACTTATTGTTGGTATCCAAAGGGGGAAGATTCAATAAATAAATAGCAAAGCAAAACAAAAATAAAAAAAAATGTTACAGGTGACCAAGGAAAGGATCACCCCATGGCTATATCAAATATACTCGACATGTCTAAGCACGGGCTATATCCCAATCCAATAGAGGACCTCTCGGATTGTCTTCCTCCCAAAAACGAAAGAGTGCAGTCACGCAAGCCCCAAGGATTACTGGCCGATAAGCCTTACCTCTTTCATACTCAAAACACTGGGAAAGCTGCTGGATCTACACATCAGGAATGATGTAGGGAAACTCTTGTCATCCAACCAGCACGCCTACACCAAAGGGAAATCTGCGGAAACGGCACTATACTCGCTAGTAGTAGCCGTTGAGAGAGCCCTACACATTAAGGAATATGCGCTTGGAGTATTCGTAGATATATCCGGAGCATTCAATGTCAAAAGGGATACTAAAATGGATCGCCTAGAAGCGACCAACATGCACCACGCGAAAAGCCTCTGGATATGAAACCTGCTTAGCTGCAGGCGGGTACATTCAGAGTGGGGCACTGCTTCCATGGTAAAGGGGCACACCACAAGGTGGGGTTCTCTCGCCTCTCCTATGGAATTTGGTGGTCGACGACCTAATTAAGAGGTTCGAGAGAAGAGCCCCGAAAATAATAGCCTATGCTATAGGCATAATTATTACGGGAGTCTGTCCATCGAAGTTCAGCTCCACAATGAAATCAACACTCACGGAGGTATGTGAATGTGCGGAAAAGGTGGGACTCAGTATCGATGCGGACAAGACGGACCTCATTCTCTTTACTAAGAGATACAAGGTACCAAAATGGACAACCACCCCCCTAAAATGGCGCAACCAGGCTGACACCGAAAACACAGGTCAAATACCTCGGCCCAGTACTGTACTGCAAGGTGGCATGAAGACCCAATGTAGTGGAAAGGGTAAAAAAGGCTACCGTGGCGCTATATGCATCCAAGAGGATGCTTAGCAGCACATGGGACCTGCCACCTATTCTGATGCACTGGATCTACATCTCGGTGGTGCGTCCGACTCTGCTGTATGGAGCGTTAGTGTGGTGGCACGCCACTAAAAAGACAACCTACACCGAGCTTATGGCGAGAACTCAGCGCAGGCACTGGTGTGCATAGCGGGGGCGCTGCGGTCAACCCCAACTAAAGCTCTAGAAACGAATTTCGGAATCAACCCCATATATATCCACTCTCAACTGACTGCAGGAAAGGCAGCACAACGTCTAGTTGCATCAGGTAACATGTCGGTGCAAAGTTTGGAGCATAGTTTAATAGGCCAATCATGATCAACAAAACGGACTACATGATCCCCAGACCGTGCCCGGAGGTTAAGCTGACCTCGCTCATGGGCCCAGACGACTGAAAAACGGGTTGGGACCAGACTCAACACCTCAACATATACACAGACGGCTCGAAGATGAAAGGGGGAGTAGGAGCGGGCTTGTACTGTACGGACTTTAAAATAAGGCTGTCTTATAAGATACCCTTCGATTGCAGCACTTTCCAGTCAGAAGTCTTCGCCATAAGAAAAGCGGCAGAAGTGGCTCAAAATAAAAACCGACCACATGATGTAGTCAACTTGTTCGTGGTCAGCCAAGCGGCAATAAGATTAATGCAGTCGTCAACGGTCAGTTCCAAAGATAGCTACTGGATAGCCTCAGCACGACAAAGTCTGTGCGGATCTATTGGGCTCCCAGCCACCAGGGCATCGATTGCAACGAGACAGCTGACGTTCTTGCAAAGGAGGGCGTAGTGCTGACAAACAACAGAACGGAGACCGTGCCTGTCTTCCTCCGAACGCTGCAAAGCGCCTTAGAGAAACAGGCGGACACGCGGGCAAAAAGCAGGTGGAGGAACACCAAGAAAATGCGATGAGTCGGGGGATATCGAAACCCGGGAACATCTTATCTGCAATTGCCCGGCTCTCTCACGATCAAGAAGAAGATACCTTGGTGACCCAGTACTGGCATCACTAGGTGACGTCTCCAGCAGGGAACCGGGCGAACTTCTTGCCTTGGCCAAAAACACCTCGATCCTTGTGGACATAAAAACCTTTTAACTAATCTTAAGGTTCATACACATCAACCGGACAACTATGGGCCATATTGGCCTAAGCGTGGCCCCGCGAGGGTCGTCCAGGTTAACCTAACCTAACATTTGTCTGTTTCATTAAAAAATGCCATCAATTAATCTGAGATGATCAGTCTAAACTGACGTGTTGGCTTTGTGAAAAAATGGCTCATACCAGTGTGCCGGGAATACTGGTTGAACTAGTGATAACCTTGCTAAGTGTCATATCTTACTATTGTAACAGCCTGGCTATTATATTTTATAAGAGACTTGCTATTACATAGTTCTAAGTATTATTTGCTACTCAATGTTATATGAACAGGGCAGAATATATTAAACTGCTCTGGTCACATTATCCGATCCTCGAGAGCTGAGATGCTCTTTCGAGAGAACCTAAAAACGAGGGTTGAAAAGAGAGTTTCCTGCGAGTAGCGAGTCAGATCGAGCCGAGAGTGCAAGTAAAGAAGACGTGAAACCATAAACTTATTGCGAAATTAATCCTGATACACCATATTGTTGTTACCCTTGTTTAGAGGTTGCGCACGAAATGAGATCGTTTATGCGCCAAACTAAAGGTAGCTTAAACGGTGAAATTAATAGATTCGGCATAGCTAGAGATAGTTTTCGCCGATAGCCAACCTATGAGGAACACCCCAAAAGTTGCGACCACAACAATTCCTCAAATGTTGCTGGATCAGCAGCTAAAAAAGGAATGGATGTATTGCAATCTGGATCGCCTTCAGTTGACTCAGTAATTCCTCCTTCTTCAAATAACCTGCCACCTTCTGTGAATACTGAGCACCACCTGCCGTACCAAAACCCCTATCAGCGGCTCTGCCAAGAAAACAAATATTTGTTTCTCGGCTTTTCCCAGGCCAAACGGCCTCCGAGGTGTTGGACTAGATACAACATAAAAAAAAATCCAAAAATATTACCGTGGAAAAAGATCCAACTTTTTTTCCTCGAACTCGCGAATTCGTGCCGCACTACACACGGTAGCGCCCCTCGGTCGGTTGGGCGGAAGGTGTGGCCGTGGGATACCGCGCGAAAAAATAAGACCTGAAGTATCCTTTTTTTAAGTGTACAGTTAAATTCTAATTCCATTGTTGTAAACTTTTAACCTTGAAAAAAAAATATATCACTTTATCAGTTTGTCACCTTACCCTACAACTTTTGAAAGTGAAGAAACACCGCTGGAATATTACCATCGAACTTTTACAAGAGTAGGCTCAGTAGATGTCCGCAGCTTTTTGCATTTAAAAATATTAATTTTTGAAAAAGTAACATTTAAACAAGGAAGAACGCTATAGTCGAGTACCTCGACTATCAGATACCCGTTACTCAGCTAAAGGGACCAAAGGGAAATGGAGCAGTAAAGCGAGAATGAAATGCGCCACCCGTGATCTCAATATATGGTTATGTGGGCGGTAGACAGATTTAAGCTTGTTATGGGCGTTAGAGTGGGCGTGGCAAACTTTTTATTGGGACAATCGATAGGTATTAAAAAGACTAATACATTCCAGTTAAAATTTTTTAACTACCATGAAAATTGAGGGCGCCACAGGTTAGGTCGGTTTGTAAGCTCTTGAGTGGGCGTGGCAATCCTTTTTTTGGATCAATCAATAGATATTGACTAGACCAATACGTTTTAGTTAAAATATCTAGCATGAAAATTGTGGGCGCCACAGGTTTGGGCGGCTTGTGGGCTGGCATATTCGCGTAACAAACTTGCTCTGCGTACAAGGGCTACGAAATCTACATCTGAGATCCCAATTCTCTATCTTTGATAGTTTCCGAGATATCCGCGTTCATATCTACTATTTTTTGAAGTTTGTGGGCGTTAAAGTGGGCGTGGCAAACCTTTTTTTGGGTCAATCAATAGGTATTGAAATAGGCATCGAAACTGTAGGAGCCACAGTTTTGGGCGGCTTGTGGGCGTTAGTGTGGTCGTGAAGCTCAGGAATCTGCATGCCAAACCCCAACAGCGTCTTATAGTTTCCGAGATCTCAGCGTTCATCCGGACGGACAGACAGACCGATAGACGGACACGGCTAGATCGACTCGGCTAGTGATCCTGATTAAAAAAAAGTTTTCGATATATATTCACAATATAAATATTTATTTTTATTCAAAAACAAAAGAAAATGCTATAGTCAATGCCATCGACGGGAGAGATGCAAGTACCAAAGCGTCTATTCCCAAGATTGCACACTTTATTTGCTTACAACTTTTTAATGAACGGTTCGACTTGGTCAATTTTTGGAAGCTAGTGCTATACTGATAATGAAATTAAGATCTCATTTTTGTTTTTACAAAATTTTAAAAGATGTGGGTGCAAACGAGAAAGGAAGCTAAATGCGGCAAGCCGAAGTTTCTATACCCTTGCAGGCCGTCCCACTGGTAGCATTGAATGTACAGAGCTGTCCTGTTCCCTATCCATTTTAAACCCGAAATATATAATAATTTTCTTACTTTTTTTTAGCTATGGGCTATAACTGTCCAATCCGGGTCGTTCCGACTTGTATAGTACCTGCGAAAGAAATAAAACTTCTGGGAAGGTTTCATCCCGTTAGCTTTAAAACTGAGAGACTAGTTTGGACAGACGGACGGCCAGTCTTGTGGTGCTGATCAAGAATATATATACTTTATGGGGTCGGAAAAGTCTTATTCACTGCGCCTCTGACTGAAATTATTATACCCTCTGCAAGAATATTAAAAATTCGAAAATAATTCGAAGATGCGTTCATAATCCTATTGCATACCCGCAAATAACTGAATTCAATTTTTGTTTTTAAGTTAAGCCTCCTTAACCAAGTACCACAATTTTTTTCTATTCCGCTTTGTCCATTGTGGCGTCATGACGTCCATAGCTTACTGTCTCGCTCGCTGGTATATGGAAATAGCCAAGCCAATAAGTGTGACCGTATATCTCATACTTACAAAATACCACTTGTACTATTGTAACGAACTGATTTTGTGTGTCTGCTCGCTACGAGATTCGTGCGGCTAGCTCAGAAGATTGTGTGTTCGTCCCACCAAATTTATATGACGTGACTGCCCCGTAGATCAGTGAGAAAACAATGGGTTCAAATGGCAACAGTGGGATTTATTCTCGTGGTATTGGTACAGCGGGTGTGTGGCTATGCTGGCTTCTGTATCTCCTTGTTCTGGTTCCGCCGGCTGCTGGTGCTCCTCCTTCTGGCTTGTCGACGCGTTGACTTGGCTTCCGCTTGGCTCCTGGGTCTCGGGACGCTCGTAGTGGCCTCTGTTCACTCGCCGACGTGCTGCCTCGGGGTCGCTTGTTGCGCCTTAGACCCGCAGAGAGTTCGGCCTTATTGGCTTTGGGAAGCGTCACCGTTCTCAGACTAGGGTGAACAAGCCTTGCTCTCCAGGCTGACGCCTTTCGAGGCAATACCTGTCCCTTGCTCTGTCCCGGACGGTCCCGCTAGGTTCTTGCTCAGTTCGCGCTGACAGTCAAGGCTGCCGCCAGGATGCTGTCTAGCGGTTCACTTCGCTTTACGCCTAGCGCAGACGAACGTTCCACCCGGCTTCACCCTAATGCGTGACGTCCGCGACGCTCCTGCGCTCCCCAATGAGCTCCGCGCGGCGATGGTAACGTGGCTGCCGGAAATGTCTGCTGGCGTCGCTGCCGATGTCCTCTGCGCTGTCTTCTGACCAGTATCTCGTTGTTCTGGCGCTCGGGGAGCTGGGCGGTCGCTGCTCGGGAACTTCGCCGGTAATCGCAGGGCTCTCCAGGCTGCCGCCTCTTGAAACCGCAAATCGATCTACCGCTCGTCCGTCACGCCAGGTCCTGCTTGGTCGGGCAAGGTACGCTGGGTCGCAGACAACTTTCCTCCCCAAGCTGACGGCTCTTCGTCGTAGGACTCTTTTGCTTGTCTCTGACAGACCCGCCGGGCGACTCGCCAGGGTGTGGTCGTGACAAAGTTAGAAAACAAACGCCTTGACTTAGCCGCGTGATGCCTTTCAGAACTCAGCCACCTGTGTCTCAATTCGGAGATTCCTGATGTCCTAATCCCGAACGTCTCGACGTGGCGATCTTGCTCCTTGTATGCTTCCCACGGCGCTGCTTCCGACGACTCGCTTGGTTGTAGCTCCCTTGTAGATTATTTGCTTGACTGACTGTTTATTTGGTACTTTAATTGATCTTGAAGGTTTGACTCCTCGTGATCGACTGATCCAGCTGCCAGCGCTCTGCGGCCTTATATAGGGCCTCCAAGCACCGTTATTCCCCTTTTGCGCATGGCCCGCTGGATCTCTCCACTCTGGGTCCAAAGTCCGTGCCTCATGGATGACCCACTTCTCCTTCACGTACCGCTTTCAATCGATGCTCCGCCCACTGCTGCAGTCCCGCTGATTCCCGGGCCGCTTGTGGCACGCCTGTGTGCCGCTCCACTGCCGAGATGTGCCACTTCCTCTCCCGGTCCAAAATTCACGGGAGAGTCCAAAGTCCGGTGGAGTTCCGTTATCCCCTTTTGCATACGGCACTCTTGCTCTGCCCGCGAAGTCTCCATTCTCTCTCGATCTCCATCCTTGGTCTCCAATCTCTCTCGCTCTCCTTCATTGGTCTCCAAACTCTCTCGCTCTCCTTCGTTGGCCTCCAAACTCTCTCGATCTCCACCCTTGGTCTCCAAACTCTCTCGCTCTCTCCTTCATTGGTCTCCAAATTCTCTCGCTCTCCTTCGTTGGTCTCCAAACTCTCTCGATCTCCACTTTTGGTCTCCAAACTCTCTCGTTTTCCTCGCCGCGCCGTTACTACGCGAATTCGCCGCGTATCTGGTAAGCGGCCGGCCATCTGCTGCTGCTTCTATTTGTGGGGAGTTATTCAACTCCTCACATTCCCCCCTTACTTCGGAAAACATTTAAGACTGGTTCCTACTCTCCGGCGTTTCCTTGCTTATCCTAGCCTTTGAGTCCTTGTGATTCCCGCGGCGCTCCCTCGTTGCTCCCTCGATGCTCCCTCGACGCTCTTAACTCCCTTGAGTTTCTACAGCGGGGGTCATCCGCCTCGTAGCGACTTTAAATCTCCCGCGCCGATATTTCCTGTGTTCCCACTGGGACATCGATACTCCTGGGCTATCGATCCCCAGCTCGCTGCTCATTGCTGCGTCTCACTCCTTTCCATGTTTCCTCCGCCTGGTCACACCATTCGTGCGTGATCGATATTTATTCGCATATCGATACCGACGGTGCGGCGTTGCCACCTGCTCGTTTGCGATATTTCCACCTTGGCCGATATTTCCATTGTCGTGTGCCCATCGATCGCACTATCGTCCAGTGCCAATCGATCGCCTATCGAGGCGCCCCCTTCCCTGGCTCGTGGTGATTTTGCAACTTTCATACTATGAAATTCATAGGTAAGTTTCTTTTGCATTTCCTTCACTCCTTTTCATCTCATCCTTTCGTCCTCTCTCGCCCTTCACTCGTCCTCTGTTGGCAGCATCTGACGCCACATTGGCAGCTTTTGAGAGCGGTTGCGGAGAGGACTTCGCATTCGCTTCGCAACCAGGACAGCCGGTAAGTATTTATGATGTCTTTCTGCTTCCTGCATTAAGCCCCCTTTAAATTTCAGGTTGCTGGTGCGGCCCATGCATGCCCCGTTCCTTTTCTTGTTTTTAGTCAACTGTTGGTGTGGTGCGTGTTTCTGTTTTTTTTTGTGACAAGCTAGCTACGGTGTAGATCTGATTCTGCACCGTCCTCCCCTTTTCCTCGGGTAACAACTAGACGAGCTCGTCCGGCGCATTCCGTATAGAATCTCCGGATGCTGCGCTGTATCTCTGGACTGCGCGTCTTGTGTTGCTTGTCTCCTTCCGTGCATACTCTCTTCTACGTTACCCGTATCCTTGTGCCGTTTTGTAAGTGTCCCTTCCGCCTGGCGTTATCGCGGATGACTCTGGCAACTGCCCGACGCTGAATCCTGTTGCCTTGCGGTCGGGATCACCATCCATCCCTATCCACGTCCTTGTGCCCTAACCTTATGGTTGACCTTTCTGCGTGGCGTGTGGATGACTCTCGCTTCGGCCTGACGCCTAATCCTGTGGCCTCGCAGTCTGGATCAACGTGTGATCCTTATCCATGTCCTTGTTCTATCCTGATTGTCCTTTCCGTGTGGCGTATGGATGACTCTCGCTTCGGCCTGACGCCTAATCCTGCCGCCTCGTACCCGTTGTTAGACATCTGATGTTTCTGCTGTCTGCTCGTTTACTTGTTGCTTGAGCTCGCCAACGTGAACTGTCTTTTCTTTCTTCGACTGTGTGTGGCGAATTTTGCAGATCACTGGAGAGACGAAATCTACCACCTGGTAAGGGCCATCGTACCTCGGGGCTAGTTTTGCAGCGAATCCTTCTGCCGCTTTGGACAGGTGATGTTCCTTGGCCCACACTATATCGCCCACCGCTGGTGACCACTGTCTCCTTCTCAGATTGTAGTGTCTGGCTTGGTCCTGGGACGCCTTTTCCATATTTCGCCGCACAATCTCGAATACCTCTTTTAGTTTGTTGGCATTTTCCTCAGGGGTCTCCGTAGCTTGTCCAGTGCCTAGGGTTTCCTTATCATATATGCTGCTAGGTAGACGTGGTTCCCTTCCCTGGGTAAGAAACGCCGGTGTATGGCCGGTGGATTCCGATGTGCTCGTGTTCACTGCTAGCATAATCTCCGGCCACTTCTCGTCCCAGTTTCTCTGGTCCTGCCCTGCGAACTGCGCAATCATGGTCTTGACCGTTCTGTTCGCTCGTTCGGTCGGATTTTCTTGTGGTGTGTATGGTGCAGTGAACTGTTGTCTGATACCCATCTCGGCCAGAAAACTCTTGAAGATACGGCTTGTAAACTGCACTCCGTTGTCCGTTATGACCACCTTCGGGACCCCGTACCTTGCGATTATGCGCTCCCTAAACGCCTTCTTGAGCGACTCTGCCGTCGCACTGCGTAGGGGCACCAGTTCCGTCCATTTCGAAAACCTGTCTATCATGACCAGCAGCATTTGGTTCCCGTGCTTAGATCTTGGTAGGGGTCCAACGAAGTCTGCACATACCGTGGCCCATGGTTCCTCCGGCACTTGGGTCAACATCTTCCCAGCCGCCTGCATCTGATTGGGCTTAAACCGCATGCAAATCTCGCATTTTCGTACGTGGGCTCGGGCGTCTCTATGCATGCCTGGCCAGTAGTATCGGGCTGCCAACCGTGCAATTGTCCTTCGGCTTCCTACGTGTCCCGCGGACGGTGCGTCGTGGTTTTCCCTCAACACTGTTTCTCGTAGTGACTTCGGGACGCACATCTTCCATGACGCGACGTCTTCACTGCCTGCTCGGTGAGGTATGTTTCTGTACAGTGTCTCACCATCCATAACATAGTCCGGGTACTTCTGCGGTTGGGTCCTTATCTTTTCGCCCATGTCCTTGATCCAGCTGCACTCTCCTGAGGTTATTGTTGCCGATGCCTCTTTTACTCCTCGTAGCGTCTCTGGTAGTGGTTGTCTTGATAATGCGTCGGCCACCACGTTTAGCTGGCCCTTTCTGTACGCTATCTCAAAGTCGTACTGTTGTAGCTCCAGGGCCCATCTGGCGATCCTTCCTGAAGGGCTTTCGATGCTGTTGAGCCACTTCAGGGCCATGTGGTCGGTTACTACCTTAAAGTGGTAACCTTCCAGATATGGCCTGAGCTTCCGGATCGCCCAGACGATCGCCAAGCACTCCTTCTCCGTTGTCGAGTAGTTCTTTTCCGCGCCGTTCAGTGTTCGGCTCGAGTAGGAGATTACTCTTTCGCCCTTTTCGGTGTCCTGGGTCAGTATCGCTCCGATGCCGTAGTCGCTGGCGTCTGTTTGCAGGATGAAAGTTCTACTGAAGTCCGGGCATGCTAGCACTGGATCTGCCACGAGTCTTGCCTTAACCTCCTCAAACGCCATCTGGTGCTCTGGTGTCCACTCCCACTTACTGCCTTTGCGCAGCAGGTCGTTCAGGGGTTTGACGATTCTGGAAAAATCTGGTACAAACCGGCGGTACCACGACGCTACTCCTAGGTATTGCCGGAGCTCTTTGACAGTCGATGGCGGTTCTAGTTCGGCGATGGCGGCTACTTTTTCTGGATCTGTTCCTATTCCCTCGCTAGTCACTCGATGACCCAGGTACAGCAGCTCCTTTTTGAAGAATTGGCATTTTTCTGGATTCAGCCTCAGATTTGCCTCCTTTAGACGCTATCACTATTATGTCATCCTGGTAAGCGAATGCGTGAGGTCACATCTCGGGGCCAATTACTTGGTCCAAGACTCGCTGAAACGTTGCCGACGCCGAGTGAAGTCCGAACGGCATTACCCTCCACTGAAACAGACCTATGCCTGGTACCGTAAATGCTGTATATTGCCTGCTACTTTCTTCCAGTGGGATCTGCCAGTATCCATCCTTCAGGTCCAAACTGCTGATGTACCGCGCTTCTCTTAGTTGATCTAGGATGTAGTTTATGCGGGGCATTGGGTAGGCATCCTTCACTGACTTCGCGTTGATCTGCCTGAAGTCGACACACAGTCTCCACTTGCCTGTCTTCTTTTTCACCATCACGATGGGGGAGCTGTATGGGCTCTTTGAATGCTCTATGAACCCCATTTGGAGAAGCTCGTCCACCTTTGCGTTGATTTCCCCTTGAATTTTTGGGTTCTTTGGGTAGTATCTCTGCTTGATTGGCTTGTCGTCCTTCATTTTGATCTGGTGTTCTGCCATATTCGATGTTCCCGACATTGTGCTGAAGTCTGCCAGCTCTGTTTCAAGGAACGCTGTAGTATCGTCCAACTCGTTTACTTGTTGAACGACTGCTACTGATAGCTTCTCCTCGAGCCATCCATTGTGTCGGTTCCTGGCTGGTATTATTATTTCGTGTCCAGCACACCTTATCTCGGTTCCGACTTGTTTCAGGAAGTTCCATCCCAACACTAATGGATCCACTACCCCGGGTAAAATCAACAGGCTCATGGTCACTTGTTTGTTGCCGAATTTGACCTCCACCTCGAGCTGCGCATCAATTCCGCCGCACCTTCCATCTGCCAACCTAACTTGCCGTCTCGTCCTGGTAATCTTTCCTAGAGCAGCAATATTGTCCGCCAATTCTTCGCTAACGAAGCTTGCCGTTGCTCCGGTGTCGATTGTGGCTTTGTAGCTTTTCCCACCAATCATCACAGCTGCGGACAACTGCTGCTCCTCCTCGATTAGCTTGCCCGTTAGTTTGGAGAGGTGGCACTGTGCGATCCCCGCTCGCCTCTCTGCGGCTGAGATCGCTGGCCATTTCCCGATCGTTGGCAGCAATCGACGCTCCTGACACCCACCTTGCCGCATATCCAGCAAAACAGCAGCCGCTGGTTTCGACATCCTCTAGCCCAGTGTCCGTTCCTACCGCATTTCCGACAGGCCTCCTGCGGGTCTGTGATATGGGTGGCCTCTTGCGGCCTCTGTGTGTTGCTTGGCGGCCTCCACAAGGTATTGTTTGGCTGTCTCTGTTGCTGTGGGGGTGGTGCCCAATGGCCTCCGCGTGGTGCGTCTATTGCCTGCTGTCGTCTGGCTTGGTGTGGTGGTGACCATTGGTCGTTTCCTCGTGTGTCCTGGTTATCTTCCTCCTCGCATCTCCTGCATGTCACCTGTGTTGGTGACGCCGACTTTGTCTTTGAGAACTTGTTCTCCTGTGCGAAGACTTCCCGTTCCTTTTCAAGTTCTTCGTACTCATCGGCTAGGATCATTAGCGTGTCCAGGTCCGACACTTTGTATGCTCTAAAGAACATTCGTAGGCTTGGGGTGCAGTTCTCTTTAATGACCCTTAACGTCTCTTTCGTAGAATAGTTAAGTGGCCTCACCATCGTCTGCATGTCGATCATGTAGTCCTTGAACGACTCGCTGAAGCCTTGCTTCCTTTGCCGGACCTGGTCCGCCAGCCTGGTGAAGAAGTCTCTTGGCAGGAAATATGTGTGGAAGCTTTCAATGAATTCTGTCCAAGATATCCATTGCTTATTGTTGGCGATGAACCATTTCAAGGCCCTTCCTTTTAGCAACTCCGGCATCGCTCGAGGGATCATATCAAGCTCCAAACCGTACGTGTTGGCGGACCATTCTACCTGCTCCAGGAACTCGAATGGTTTTTCCGCCCCGTCGAACCTGAACGACCATTCGCGGACCTGCTTAGCGACCTTTGCATAGTCCGACTGGCTTGGTCTCGGGATCAGCGCTGCTGCTTTCTTTTCTTGGCTTGATTCTCTCCTGTGGGCCTCTTTCTGCATGTTGTCAACGCTCAGGCTTGCCACCAGGTTGTCCCCTTCAGCGTTCGTTATCGTAATGCTTGGGCCGGCTCTGTCGTAGTATGTTGCCTCCAGCTCGGCCCAGATGTCGACGAGTTGTGGATCATTCTCTGTTTCGGAGTAGTATTCCGATAGTGCCTTCCTCATGTCGTCTAGCCTGCCCTCCAGGGCGACATTAAGCCTCTGTGCGACATGGGCGAAGTCTTCCTTCTTGAGGCGGTAAATCCACTTCTTTCCCATTTTTACTGTGCTGTTCTCACTGTTGGGACAATCACGTTGGGCGCCAGATGTAACGAACTGATTTTGTGTGTCTGCTCGCTACGAGATTCGTGCGGCTAGCTCAGAAGATTGTGCGTTCGTCCCACCAAATTTATATGACGTGATTGCCCGTAGATCAGTGAGAAAACAAAGTGTTCAAATGGTAACAGTGGGATTTATTCTCGTGGTATTGGTACAGCGGGCGTGTGGCTATGCTGGCTTCTGTATCTCCTTGTTCTGGTTCCGCCGGCTGCTGGTGCTCCTCCCTCTGGCTTGTCGACGCGTTGACTCGGCTTCCGCTTGGCTCCTGGGTCTCGGGACGCTCGTAGTGGCCGCCTGTGTTCACTCGCCGACGCGCTGCCTCGGGGTCGCTTGTTGCGCCTTAGACCCGCAGAGAGTTCGGCCTTATGGGCTTAGGGAAGCGTCACCGTTCTCAGACTAGGGTGAACAAGCCTTGCTCTCCAGGCTGACGCCTTTCGAGGCAATACCTGTCCCTTGCTCTGTCCCGGACGGTCCCGCTAGGTTCTTGCTCAGTTCGCGCTGACAGTCAAGGCTGCCGCCCGGAGGCTGTCTAGCGGTTCACTTCGCTTTACGCCTAGCGCAGACGAACGTTCCACCCGGCTTCACCCTAATGCGTGACGTCCGCGACGCTCCTGCGCTCCCCAATGAGCTCCGCGCGGTGATAATAACGTGGCTGCCGGAAATGTCTGCTGGCGTCGCTGCCGATGTCCTCTGCGCTGTCTTCTGACCAGTATCTCGTTGTTCTGGCGCTCGGGGAGCTGGGCGGTCGCTGCTCGGGAACTTCGCCGGTAATCGCAGGGCTCTCCAGGCTGCCGCCTTTTGAAACCGCAAATCGATCTACCGCTCGTCCGTCACGCCAGGTCCTGCTTGGTCGGGCAAGGTACGCTGGGTCGCAGACAACTTTCCTCCCTAAGCTGACGGCTCTTCGTCGTAGGACTCTTTTGCTTGTCTCTGACAGACCCGCCGGGCGACTCGCCAGGGTGTGGTCGTGACAAAGTTAGAAAACAAACGCCTTGACTTAGCCGCGTGATGCCTTTCAGAACTCAGCCACCTGTGTCTCAATTCGGAGATTCCTGATGTCCTAATCCCGAACGTCTCGACGTGGCGATCTTCCTCCTTGTATGCTTCCCACGGCGCTGCTTCCGACGACTCGCTTGGTTGTAGCTCCCTTGTAGATTATTTGCTTGACTGACTGTTTATTTGGTACTTTAATTGATCTTGAAGGTTTGACTCCTCGTGATCGACTGATCCAGCTGCCAGCGCTCTGCGGCCTTATATAGGGCCTCCAAGCCCCGTTATTCCCCTTTTGCGCACGGCCCGCTGGATCTCTCCACTCTGGGTCCAAAGTCCGTGCCTCATGGATGACCCACTTCTCCTTCACGTACCGCTTTCAATCGATGCTCCGCCCACTGCTGCAGTCCCGCTGATTCCCGGGCCGCTTGTGGCACGCCTGTGTGCCGCTCCACTGCCGAGATGTGGCACTTCCTCTCCCGGTCCAAAATTCACGGGAGAGTCCAAAGTCCGGTGGAGTTCCGTTATCCCCTTTTGCATACGGCACTCTTGCTCTGCCCGCGAAGTCTCCATTCTCTCTCGATCTCCATCCTTGGTCTCCAATCTCTCTCGCTCTCCTTCATTGGTCTCCAAACTCTCTCGCTCTCCTTCGTTGGCCTCCAAACTCTCTCGATCTCCACCCTTGGTCTCCAAACTCTCTCGCTCTCTCCTTCATTGGTCTCCAAACTCTCTCGCTCTCCTTCGTTGGTCTCCAAACTCTCTCGATCTCCACTTTTGGTCTCCAAACTCTCTCGTTCTCCTCGCCGCGCCGTTACTACGCGAATTCGCCGCGTATCTGGTAAGCGGCCGGCCATCTGCTGCTGCTTCTATTTGTGGGGAGTTATTCAACTCCTCACACTATTTAAAGGACGTTTTTAAAACGGCGTTTAACTGAACAAAGAAAATGTGAATTTAATGAAAACAGGAATGCTGAAAACATGATACTGTTGCACCTGACGGCGGAAATGAAGTTCGTTCTTTATAATACTTACTGATGTCCTTTAAAGTATCTGCGAATAACTACATACAAATTTTTTTGGAAATTAAGCCTCCTGAACCAAGCAGCCAAATTTTCCCTATTCTGGCATACGGAAATAGCCAACCGATCCTAACAAAACCACATACTAACAAAATACCACATGTACTATATAAAAGGCGTTTATAAAATGGCGTTTAACTAAACAAAGAAAATGTGAATGTAATGAAAACAAGAATACTGAAAACAAGATATTCGTGCGTGTGTGTGTATACATGATGCTGTTGCACCTGACGGCGGAAATGAGGTTCGTTTAAATACAAATTCTTTAATACCCACTGATATCCTTTACAATATCGGCAAAAAAATGCATACATTTTTTTTTGGAAATAAAGCCTCCTGAACTAAGTCATCCAAATTTTCCCTAGTCCGTTTTGTTCATGACCTCCACAATCGAATAAATCTAATCCAGGTGGAAAACTAATGAAATTAAGAATACTGAAACCAAGATATGCGTTTGTGTGTGTCTATATAAGTTAACAACTAAGTATAATATTGCACAATGTATTGCCCTAGTTATCAAATAGCTTACGTGAGTAATGCTGATGCGCCACATTTGAGTTCAGCGTTCTGCGCTAAGAACGACCAACAGTGATATGCTGACACTTCATATTCGAAGTGGAGTGCTGCGCTGTATGGAATGCTGAATCAGCTTGCAGTCCATGACTTTGTGGCGTGATGCATTGTTGCTTGGCTTTAAGGTTCTTATTGTAAACAATAACAACAAATAACATACTACGGCAAAGTCGTTAAACCATATCTTTTATTGTTGACTGAGCTTGAGGCCAGCAATGGCGTAAAGCTTACCGCCAACCTAATCATCGTTCTAGCACTTGGCCTATGCCACTACAGAACGAGATACATCAGGATCAGCAGTAGGACATAGAGCTACACAGCGAAGACGCAGAGCTACACAGCTAAGACGCAGAGCTACGCAGCGGTTCTAAGCGGGACTAACCCAGTGATCTTTGTTTGGCGCCCTACTTCAGTTTCTAACCTTGTTAATTGGATCATGTAAGTTCGAGTGGTGATAAAATTGATCGTGATCATAAAACAAAAATAAATATTTGCAAAGTAATTGTTGAATCAATAAATTCGAGAAAATAATTAGTGCATACCTTCCGTTCATTAAAGATTTGATTGCATACTTTTGTCAGTAAAAATTTCTATTGCATACTTTTGTCAGTAGGAAAATATTTTATTGCATACTTTTGTCAGTAAAATTTTGTTCCATTGCTTACCCAAATAATTATACCCGTTACTCGTAGAGTAAAAGGGTATACTAGATTCGTCGGAAAGTATGTAACAGGCAGAAGGAAGCGTTTCCGACCCCACAAAGTATATATATTCTTGATCAGGATCACTAGCCGAGTCGATCTAGCCATGTCCGTCTGTCCGTCTGTCCGGATGAACGCTGAGATCTCGGAAACTATGGGAGCTAGGCTATTGAGATTTGGCGTGCAGATTCCTGAGCTTCCTACGCAGCGCAAGTTTGTTTCAGTAGACTGCCACGCCCACTCTAACGCCCACAAACCGCCCAAAACTGTGGCTCCTACAGTTTTGATGCTAGATAGAAAATTTTAACTGAAATGTAATGTTCTCATCAATACCTATCGATTGACCCAAAAAAAAGTTTGCCACGCCCACTTTAACGCCCACAAACCGCAAAACCCTGTGACGCCCACAATTTTCATGCTAGATAAAAAATTTTAACTGAAATGTATTGGTCTCGTCGATACCTATCGATTGATCCAAAAAAAATTTGCCACGCCCACTCTAACGCCCATAACGCTTAAATCTGTATGCCGCCGGTAGGTGGCGCATTTTAATCTCGCTTTGCTGCTTGCATATCTCCATATAGCTGAGTAACGGGTATCTGATAGTCGAGGTACTCGACTATAGCGTTCTTCCTTGTTTTTTTTTGCTTTGGATACTTTCATTAAAGCACATTGGGCCAGAAAGTTAATTTTTTGGCCAAAAATCTGTTATTTCTTTCCTGGGATAAATGAAGGATGCAGTTTCTTGCATTTCTCTCTTAAAAGATTGAACTTTTCAACGAACTAAAAGTAAAATTTATTGGAGTTTTATATGGTATAGATAATCTAGACCTAAATCGGAAAATTTTACGTACTTTTCGGTTTTTTTATTTTTTTTTAAATAACTAAAAGACGCACTCAATCCATTTTCATACACGATTAAGTATAAGAGAAAACAAATTCAAAAAAATTAACACAACTATAAAATTATATGTTGTCAAAGATTTATGAACCGTTAAAAATTGCTACTTTCGGAGGATCCCACTTCAACGTTTGTTTTACAATCGACCTAACAAAATTTTCTATTTTTTTCTTAGATTTTAGATTTTTAGATTCTTATAATCAAATTATTAGAAAAAAATTGTTTGTAAAATATTTTTTTTTAATTTGTTTAATGTTAATTTGACATTTTGACATTTGAGATCATAGTAATGTTTAAAAAACTAATACTAACATAGGAGGTGTAGTGCTAGCTACGAGGCCTTTGACTACGTATTTGTTTATGCTATATTTATATTTGTATAATATATTTTAGTTCTTCTCCGAAGAAAGTACAAGAAATGCAGAATACCTTTAGGCATACTTAAGTCCTCCCTTAAGCGCTCTGCCAGGCATTTCATCCCTGCGCTGTAATTTCCTGTTTAATAGTTTCCGCATGGAAACTATACAGATTTCGAAAGTGACATGAACGGTTAGCGTACCTTTCTGTACCAATCACATGAAATTCCACATAAACGGACAACGTGGCGCTCACAACATTTGTCAACAAAGAAAACAAAACGGATTAGATTCGCTTGCGCTTAAGCTCAGCTCGCAAGCGGTATTGAAACGGAAACGGACAGTCTGTCTATTCTAGTGATCATGATCCTTCTGTCAAATGTTGTGGGCGCCACGTTGACCGTTTATGTGGGATTTCATGTGATTGGTAAAGAAACCGAGAGTTGAACGGACAAATAGATGGATTTTAGAGATTGTAAGCCTTTAATATTCTTCTTCTGACAAATCTAGGGAGTTTTGCTCCTCTGAGTCTGAATCAAAAAAGTGTGAGTCGCTTATGTATAAATCCTAATTTGGGTTTAACATACACAATGCTTTTTTTGGAAAAGCTGTTCTCGTTCCTTGCAATTTTTTGAACGTAATGAAGAAATAAAAGGGTCGGAACAGTCCATGGATCTATAAAACAGGTCTGACATCGTTGATATGCGATCACACTTTCTGGTATGGTTTATCCGATCATTTTTGTAAAATTTGTTTTTACCCTCAGAGGCTTCTTCGCCCAACATACCTACCGGTAAAATACTGGTTCGAATTATATCTGCTCCATGAACCAATATTTTATGTAAAGTAGCGGTCATTGGGTACCACGGATATGCATCTATATAAAAAAGAGCTGTTTGTAAAGCATATTTTTCAAATTTTTGATCATTTATGTCCTGTTTTGAGTTTTTTTTTTTTTTTTTTTTTAAAATTTAAATATGTTTATTAAAGGAGAGCGGTGCAAAGATCAAAAACAGGTTTAAAAAGGCCGATCTCGCCCATAAGTTAATAATTGCTTAATTGAAACATACAGTTTGAATCGTAAATTAATTCATTTTGAGGCAGTTAACATAAAGGAATAATAGTATTACACACTTTTCAATACAGTTCTGCTTTTCCCAACCAAAAAATGGGATTAAATCAAGGGAACAATCAAGAGCCGAAACTCACAGAAAAATACTTGATTGCAACACTGAAATTATTTCCTATAAACCTTATACGACGTTAACTTTAAGGAAAATATTACAGAAAGTTTCTTTCTATAGATATAACTCTAGACCTAGCTGAAGGTCCTGTGTTTTCAGTTCCGTTTAACTGCGAATGGATTCCTCTTTAACATTGGGCGCAATGTAAGCTCCCGTCGTTAGGGAGTCCTTTTCCTTGTTTCCAAAGTCCGGATACAATTTAGCCACTTGCCCCAGCGGCGTGCAAAGGCGGCCGGAGAAGTCCAATCGTTTGTTGGACTGACTTCGTTCCGCCGAGGAGATGATATCGAGCAGGGATCTTTGCCCGCAACTGGACATGCGCCGCTTGCTGGCCTTGAGCAGGCTATTGGAGTTGTTACTGCCACTGCCACTTCCGCTACTGAGGGGCTCCAGGCGCTCAGGAGAGAGTGGGGATTCCGTGTAGGAGCGCAGGAGACTGGCGCCTGGTTCCGACTTAAGCGGCGCATCGCCGTAGGCAGCTCGTAAACTTTGCAGGCTTTCCAGCAGATTCTTGTGGTGTACAGTGGTGGCGTTCAGCTGAATAAGCTGCTCCAGCTCCCTATACAGCAAGCGGTACTGGTCCTTGGCCTTGGATATCTTTAGTCTTGCTCCGTTGGTGTGGGTGAAGGGAAGAACATCGCCGCGCGAGGCGCTTTTGTAGAGCTCATGGATGTGCTGCTGGCAGCGCACCTCCTCCTGTTTGTCCATGTCTTCCTTAACCAGCAGGTGCAAAAAATGCGGTAGCCAACTGATCTGTCGCTGCAGGTGAAACAGGATCGAGGAGCTGGTGGTCAGGGGGAAGTAGCGTGGCAGCCGTCGAGACAAATTGGGTGCAGAGGGATCCTTCACCTTTAGCGGCACCATGCGCGACATCTTAATAAGCTGACCCAGTTCAGCGGTGCGATAGTCCGGGACCCGTCCTCCGGGTCCATCGGTAATCGCCGGTGCCTCGTCCATGCAGGAGCGCGTGATGCACAGGGAGTGGACAAATATTTCGCCACCGCGGGCAGAAAGCATGTGGCTGGTGGCCTTGGAGCCGGTCTTGCGGCGCATTTCCAGCAGTACTGAGCGTCCGTTCAGCAGAAAGTTGATCAGGCAGGAGCTGGGACGCGAGGTAACGTCCACGGGCGTCACGAGGAACTGGTCCAGGCAGGGTTGCAGGTCCGCCGAGCCGCAGCCACGCGGGGTGCACCACTTGAGGGTCACAGTCTCGTAGGTGGCGCCCTGCTTGATGCTCGTGGGCAGACTGAAGTCCGGGCCACAGGTGATCGAATGAGCCCGACGGCTGTGTAGGATTGCCACATCGTAGTTGGCGCTGGAGTTGGCGTTCTGCTCTTCCTTCATGGGAATGTTGGTCACCGTGGTGCTGGCCAGATCGTAGTGGTTTAGGATGAGGTGCGTCAGCTTGTACGAGATGTCCGGAGCACTGACCGTGTGGATCTCGACGTCCAGCAGCGGTGAGATCTTGAGCAGACTCCGATTGGTCACCAAAGATTCGACGCCGAGCGGCACAATGTTGAGAATGACCAGGTGGCAGTGATCGATGGCCAGGCCCTTTTTGGCGGGCGGTGCTGCCAGTGCGTTTAGCGTCGCTTGTGAACGGTTGTGTTTACTCTTGTGCTCTGAATTTTTGTCTATTCTGTGATTTTTTGCGAGTGTTTTGTGTTTGTTTATTAACAAAGCTTAGTCTAACCGCTGGGTTAGTGTGTTTAGTGTTTTTTACTAGATCTCCCAGTGATTATAGTTATTTTAACATCTATATTAGATTTGTTTAATCTTCTAGCTTTGTTAGTGTAATTCTTATTCTCACTAAACTTGCTAAAACTCTTTGATTCTCACTCTCTCTCCCGCTCTATATTACAACTGTAACTTAAACTCTCTCTGAACCTGCCAAATTTCTGGTAGACTTTTGGTGTGCTATTCTCTTGTCTCTTACTCTCTCTCTCTCTTGCATGCTTTACATTGTAACTGTTCCTGCGTAAAGTTGTCAGTGTCCCACAAGCAACGCTCAATCGATAGAAGATTTTTTTCTCTTGTGCTCTCTTACATTTAAATTATTACGCGATCTCGCGCTCTTATTTTTTTCGTGTTTTGTGCCTTTGTGGTTTTGGAATTTGATCCCAGTGCCAAATTTACTCGAGGTATTTTTCATATATTATTTTATTTTATTTAATTTCCTTAAAATGGCTCTGGTCTGCTTTAAGAAAAATTGTACTCTTTCGTCTTCAACTAAAGACCCTTTTATTTTCTGCTGGCTCTGCGAGTCGATAATGCACGTTAAATGTGCAGGATTTACTGGTAGAGTCAAAGACTTTATTGATCAGAATTCTGGACTCATGTGGTCATGTGGATCCTGCAAGGAAATGGTTGTTGAGATGAGCAGCTTTATGAAGCAGACTCGAGACAGCCTTTTGAATCTCTCTGGTGCTTTTAAACAGCTCAATGAGGGGTTCAATTCCGTTTGTGCCCAATTTAATAATAAAAAATTAATAACTGAGTCGCCTAAACGTAAAAAAACCAGCTTAGCGGCAGTTAATACGGTCACGGTATCCTCCCCAAATCCGAACTTGGTGGTTGCAGCAGTCTCTGTTGACACTGTGGTAAGTGAACCCACTGCGCCTATGGATACAGCTGTTTTAGGTGAAGTCACTGCTTCTCGAAGTCGGGTGGTAAAAAAACCTTCAGTGCCGGCTACGGTGCCGACCGTACCTATAGGTACAGAAGTTACCGTTTCTGGCTCTCAGCTTAGTGAGGTGCAATCTGCTGCTGGGGGACCTAAGAAATTATCAGTTGTTCCACAAAGAAAACAATTATTTGTTTCGAGATTCACCCCAGATACCACATCTGAGGATGTTTTGGAATTTATTCGTGAAAAATTCCCATCCGAGAATATTTCAGTGGAACAATTTAGATTTTCATATGCTCGTAGTATATCGTCGTTTAAAATATTTGCTCCGCCTGATGTGTTTAAGGTACTACTTTCTGAAAGCTTTTGGCTTAATGATGATTTAGTAATAAAAGAATTTGTTCCCAATAAACCGAGAACAAATAACAGACCCTCCACTGCGCCAAAAAACTAAAAAGTTTATTTTTGGCTTATCAAAATGTTAGGGGACTAAATATGAAGCTACACAAGCTTTATGCTGACTCCTCTGCATTTACTGCTGGTATTTTGGCTTTTACGGAAACTTGGCTGAAACCAGAGATATCTGACAATGAAGTTCTGTCAAACAATTTTAATGCCTATAGGACCGATCGCTCATCACGTAGGGGTGGCGGTGTGCTGATTGCCGTTAGCACTAGCCTAACATCCGAGAGAATTCACTCTGACACTCCTAATGAAATTGAATTTGTTAGTGTGAAAGTTTCCTTGCAATCATTCTCAATATTTGTTACATGTTCCTATATTCCACCTGGCTCTGATTTAATAATTTATGAGCACCACCTGTCTGCGATAAAATCTGTTCTATCCCTTCTTTCTAACAGTGACCTTTTGATTGTTTTGGGTGACTTTAATCTCCCTGATATTTCTTGGTCTCCTCCTACTGACTCACTAGTCGCGATACCTCTATCCGCCCATGATTTTGTAGATGGTCTTCTAGAATTATCTTTACAGCAAGTAAGCTTTATACGGAATTCATTAAATAGACAACTAGATCTTGTGTTTGTTTCAGACCCGTCTGAAGTCACGGTATCTAGAATTGACGCTCTTGTTGTACCTGAAGACCGATATCATCCAACAATGGAATTGACAATCTGCCTCCCATGCGTTGATACCCTCTCTCCTTTAGTTTCTCAAACTAAAGTGAGATGTTTCCGAAAATGTAACTATAAAAAACTTAACGACATGATTTCTCAATATAATTGGACAGAATTGTACAATTGTATGGATATTGAAAGTGCCACTGAACACTTCTATATAGTGTTAGATACCTTTTTTAATGAATGCGTTCCTGATAGGTTTCCTTCAAAGACAAACAGGCCACCTTGGTTTACCAATGCGCTTCAAAGACTTAAAAACCTTAAGACAAACACTTATAAAAAGTATAAGAAATCGGGTAAGCCATCTGATTTTTCGAAATATGTGGTGGCTCGATCGGATTTTAATGTTCTCAATAGTCATTGCTATTCTATGTATTTAAGTCGGTGTAAATTTGAATTTTCAAATGATCCGAAGCAGTTTTACAACTTTGTCAATGCCAAGCGTAAGTCGTCAGCATTGCCTTCATCGGTACGTTTTAACTCAATGGAGGCATCGACGGATTCTGAAATTGCTGATTTATTTGCCGAGTTTTTCCAAACTACTTATAGTTCGGCTGCTTGGTCAAATTCGAACTACCCTAATCCCTTAAATAAGGCAAATTGTATCTTTACCCCTGAAATTACGGAAATTTCTCTCGTAAAAGACTTAGAAAAAACAACGCCAACTTATTCTCCCGGTCCTGATGGACTCCCCGGGTGTGTGCTTAAGTTTTGTGCGTCAACCATATGTAAACCGATTCTTAAACTTTTTAATTTGTCTATTTCGTCGTCAGTTTTTCCTACTATCTGGAAGGACTCTTTTATCATTCCACTTCACAAAAAGGGTGCGAAGGCGGATGCCCAGAATTACAGAGGTATTTCTAAATTGTCGGCAATTCCTAAAGCATTTGAACGTATTATTACTTCTCATTTGCAACATTTATGTTCCTCGCTAATATCACCGTGTCAGCATGGTTTTGTTAAGCGAAGATCGACCACCACCAACCTTCTGGAATTGTCATCTATTGTAATAAATGGATTTAAGAATAATATGCAGACTGACGTTATATACACAGATTTTAGTAAGGCCTTTGACTCTGTCAACCACTCTCTTCTCTTATTCAAATTAAATCAGCTTGGGTTTCCATGTAATCTATTAACTTGGATTTCAAGTTATTTGAATGGTAGGACTCAGAGGGTTATATTCAAGAACGCTGCCTCAAAACTGATCTATGTGACATCTGGAGTGCCTCAGGGTAGTCATTTGGGCCCTTTGCTGTTTACTTTGTTTATTAACGATCTTCCCTCTATCATAACACACTCTCGTGTACTAATGTATGCTGATGATGTTAAGCTTTGTTTATCACATAATGATATAGCGTCGGGTTTCAACTTACAGTCAGATATTGATTGTTTTCAGGGATGGTGTGAGTATAACCTTTTAAATTTGAACTGCCTTAAATGCAACGTTATGACTTTTCATAGGGGTACTCCTACTTTTGTTAGTTACTCACTTCAAAATACGGCACTCGATCGTATATATTCAGTTAATGACTTAGGCGTTCTTCTGGACCCAAAACTTAAATTTGATTGCCACATAATGTCCACTGTCAGCAAGGCCATGAGTGTTCTTGGATTTATAAAGCGTTGGTCAAAAGAATTTGATGACCCTTATACAACCAAATTATTATTTACCTCCCTTGTCCGTCCTATTTTGGAATATTGTTCTTCGGTTTGGAGTCCACAATATCAAGTGCATATTGACCGTATTGAGTCGGTACAAAAAAAATTTCTTCTTTTTGCCCTTCGTAGTTTGAACTGGGATCAAAACATAAGGCTACCTTCCTATCAGAGTAGATTACTATTGCTTAATTTACCTACCCTTGCAAATCGTAGAACAATGCTTGGTACTATTTTTATGCAAAATCTTATAAGAGGTGATATTGATTCTGTAGAACTTGTAAACCGCCTAACTTTCAATGTTCCTGTTAGACTAACACGAAATTATTATCCCCTAAATTTGCCACGATGTACATCTAATTTTTGTCTGCACGAGCCCTTTCGCGTTCTATGTAATAATTATAACAACCTTTATCATTTAATTTGCACTTCAACTTCTATCCCGGTACTAAAAACTAATATTTTAACTCATTTGCTTCATTCTTAGATACTTCTTTTATTTTCATTTGTGTCCCGTCTCTATTTGTTTTTTGTATCTTCCTCGCGAACTCGTATTTTTTGCCCAAATTGATAAAAGGGCCCCGCGCGTAACAAGCACGTGCTTGGTGTCGTTGGGCCACTTGTTTGTACTGCTCGTAGTGCATCAACGTCCATCATATATACAAATCTAAGCGTATGAATTTAAAATATTTATCTAGTCGCCACCGCCACCAAAAATCTAAACGCAATACTAATACCCCCTTAGCAACTTTAAGAATTAATTGTTTTGAATTTACAGAAGTTTTATCCCAAACAGTAATTAATGCAGAGAGACGAAAAGATAGGATTGTTTATGACAAAATATTGAAAGATGCTGATCTTCTCTCCAAACAAGAGACTAAAAGAGAAGAGATAGAAGAAGAAGAAACAGGTTATCTTAGTGATGGTCCACAAATCCAAGAAATTGAAATGGAGGAAGCAGAAAGAATTAATGGGATATATTTAAGAAAGAGAAATTTAGCAGTTCAAATGATGCTCGAATATTTAAAAAAAAAAGAAAGAAGAATTCAATAAAAGAGCTTGTTGATAAATTGGAAAATTTTAACAAATTCATAAACCAACATTTAAAAATACCTCCACCAATCATTCGTTCTGATCAGACACAAATAGATGGAATAATACTTCGGAAAAGTCCATTTGCACATCGTGAAAACGAAGAAGTTTTAACAATTAATGTGGATCATACATAAATATACCACTCTTTCATTATTTATTTTATAATTAAAATGTCAGTTGATAAGTTTGGTTGATTTTTAAATGAGAAAGAGTACTCAAGAGATATACTTATTATGATTATGATGGACATTTAAATGTTCAGAGGAAACGATTTAAAAATTCCCTACCCCCCATTCATGAAAATGATATTGCAACAAAGATTTATATTGATGATGAAATAAGTAAACTAGTACAGAACACATCTAATGAAATTTCTAAGCAACCGCAGAAACAACAAATCTTTAGATTAAAACCTCGAATCAATAATATTGAGGGAAAGGTGAGTGAAATTTCTAAAAAATTGGAATTTCTCATGAAAACTTTTAATAAGGTAGTGGAGGATATAAATGAAATAGAAAGTAACATTTTCAATTATATAATTGCACCAACCTCAGTTTTAAAAGGTGAAACTGAATCTTTAGAGAAGAAACCATTTATACCAGATAAACTAAAGCTATGAGTAAACGAGATATTGTAAATGAGTTACATCGCCCATCATTCAAGAATTTCCCAAGACGTAGAGTTGTAGTAAAGCGTATTAATGATTTATGGCAGGCTGATTTGATTGAAATGGGGGCATATGCATCATCAAATAAAGGCTATAGGTATTTGTTAACAGTAATAGATACATTTTCTAAATATGGATGGGGTGAAGCAATAAAATCAAAAAAATGCAGAAGAAGTTACAAAAGCAATGGAAAAAATAATAAAATCTGGTCATGGAGTACCAAAGAATTTACAAACAGATAATGGAAATGAATTCTATAATAAACAATTTAGAGAATTGATGAAAAGATATGAAGTTAACCATTACTCAACATTTAGTACTCTTAAAGCATCTATTGTGGAACGTTTTAATAGAACATTGAAAGAACTTATGTGGCGTGAGTTTAGTTTTAATGGAAAATATACTTGGCTTCAAATATACAAAGAGTTGATTAATAATTATAATAACAGGAAGCATAGAACGATTAAAATGAAGCCTATTGACGTCAATGCTAAAAATGAAAAACAGATTTTGATGAGATCATACAATCATCTAAAAATATTTACAAATGGGGACTTTAAAGAGGGAGATCATGTACGAATAAGTAAATATAAACATGTCTTTGAAAAAGGCTATACCCCAAACTGGACAACGGAAATTTTTCGAATTCGGAAAGTATAAAATACATCCCCCACCACATATTTACTTGAGGACTTGAAGGGTGATCCAGTTCAAGGTGGTTTCTATAAACAAGAAATTGAAAAAACAAAATTCCCTAATACTTGTTGAAAAGATTGTGAAACAAAAAGATGATTATTTTCTTGTGCGTTGGTTGGGCTTTTCGAAATCAGAAGATAGTTGGATTCATAAAAATGAAATTCTATAAAGAATAATTAAAATGTAGACATTGCCGTCAATGCGTGAAAATAAATTATGTTTCTTCACAATCACGCAATTCCTATTTATAAAGTGTGAAGAAAAGCATGTACAGATAAGAATTTGAACGGAACTTGATTATAAGCTTGTGCGTTGGCTAGACTAAAAGAGTATATACAGATAAGAATTTTGGGTGGAACTTGATTATGTGCTTGTGCGTTGGGTAGGCTTTTCAAAATCAGAAGATAGTTGGATTCATAAAAACGAAATTCTATAATAACAATTAAAGTGTAGACATTGACGTCAATGCGTGAAAATAAATTATGTTTCTTCACAATCACGCAATTCCTATTTATAAAGTGTGAAGAAAAGCATGTACAGGTAAGAATTTGAACAGAACGTTATATATTTATATATACAAATCTGGAGGGTATAAAGGCGGAAGAATTTCAAAAGGTATTCAGTCTCCATCTATTCGTTCACGCAACTCAATTTCGGATCGTTTGCTTATTCATTCGATAGTTCGTTTGATCGATTGTCAAAAAAAAAAAAAAAAAAAAAAAAAATCAAAAAAAAATTAAATTGACGGCTTTTATAATATTTTTTGTAATACTTTCCCTCTTTAATCCGATGGTGAAAATGGTACCACTCCCCAATGAAATGACTTTAATTGAAAACCCATCGACTTCCAATAATTCGATTGGGTTATTTATCAATGTTCCAAAACTAAAAAAAATCATTAAAATTGACTTAAAATTTGAGATCCTAGAGGACAGTCATATTTTTATGGATCTCATAAACAAGACAAGTGATGAAAGTGAGAAACCAATGCTATTAATGGTAGCATTAATGAAAAAGACTTAACAACAAATACAAGTGCAAGCACAATTGAAGAAGAAACAACTAGATCAACATCTACTACAACTACATCTACCTCAACTACAACAAGTACAACTACACCTACAATGAGAAAGGGAATTCTGGAGGAGGAGGAGGAAGAAACAACAACTACAACAGCAGCAACTACATTAAAAAGAGAACTTCTGGAAGAAGATACAACAACAAAAAAAAACAGCTACAAACACTACATCTGAAACAACTACAATTCCACCCAGTTTTTTTGATTTTAATAGCGAAAATGAAAGTGTTGATCACATAGAAAATAAAAACATAGGAGATGAAAAATCAGAAAAAATTAATATGGGTATAAATGATAGTGAGAGAGAATTTGAAAACGTAAGTCGAGCACCAACATTTAGTAATACGTCACAATAATTATTGTTGGGGATCAGTGATAGTGATACAGAATTTGAAAGTGTAAGTCGGGTTCCAATAAAAAGGAACACTACTCATAAATTAAGCAGCACTGAAAACATACACAACTCACAAATCGAATTCACAAAAATTAGTTGAAAATGAAAGGAGAATAGGAGGGCATATGGATTTAGGAAGAAGGGGTCTAAACAGATTCTTTACCGTCCAATACAAAACTGCTACAGTAGGAGTTAAATGTCATTACAATAATATTTATAGAAGAACACATTCTAGGCGAAGTCTAAGTAAATCTAAGCGTATGAATTTAAAATATTTATCTAGTCGCCACCGCCACCAAAAATCTAAACGCAATACTAATACCCCCTTAGCAACTTTAAGAATTAATTGTTTTGAATTTACAGAAGTTTTATCCCAAACAGTAATTAATGCAGAGAGACGAAAAGATAGGATTGTTTATGACAAAATATTGAAAGATGCTGATCTTCTCTCCAAACAAGAGAGTAAAAGAGAAGAGATAGAAGAAGAAGAAACAGGTTATCTTAGTGATTGTCCACAAATCCAAGAAATTGAAATAGAGGAAGCAGAAAGAATTAATGGGATATATTTAAGAAAGAGAAATTTAGCAGTTCAAATGATGCTCGAATATTTAAAAAAAAAAGAAAGAAGAATTCAATAAAAGAGCTTGTTGATAAATTGGAAAATTTTAACAAATTCATAAACCAACATTTAAAAATACCTCCACCAATCATTCGTTCTGATCAGACACAAATAGATGGAATAATACTTCGGAAAAGTCCATTTGCACATCGTGAAAACGAAGAAGTTTTAACAATTAATGTGGATCATACATAAATATACCACTCTTTCATTATTTATTTTATAATTAAAATGTCAGTGATAAGTTTGGTTGATTTTTAAATGAGAAAGAGTACTCAAGAGATATACTTATTATGATAATGATGGACATTTAAGTGTTCAGAGGAAACGATTTAAAAATTCCCTACCCCCCATTCATGAAAATGATATTGCAACAAAGATTTATATTGATGATGAAATAAGTAAACTAGTACAGAACACATCTAAAAAATTTCTAAGCAACCGCAGAAACAACAAATCTTTAGATTAAAACCTCGAATCAATAATATTGAGGGAAAGGTGAGTGAAATTTCTAAAAAATTGGAATTTCTCATGAAAACTTTTAATAAGGTAGTGGAGGATATAAATGAAATAGAAAGTAACATTTTCAATTATATAATTGCACCAACCTCAGTTTTAAAAGGTGAAACTGAATCTTTAGAGAATAAACCATTTATACCAGATAAACTAAAGCTATGAGTAAACGAGATATTGTAAATGAGTTACATCGCCCATCATTCAAGAATTTCCCAAGACGTAGAGTTGTAGTAAAGGGTATTAATGATTTATGGCAGGCTGATTTGGTTGAAATGGGGGCATATGCATCATCAAATAAAGGCTATAGGTATTTGTTAACAGTAATAGATACATTTTCTAAATATGGATGGGGTGAAGCAATAAAATCAAAAAAATGCAGAAGAAGTTACAAAAGCAATGGAAAGAATAATAAAATCTGGTCATGGAGTACCAAAGAATTTACAAACAGATAATGGAAATGAATTCTATAATAAACAATTTAGAGAATTGATGAAAAGATATGAAGTTAACCATTACTCAACATTTAGTACTCTTAAAGCATCTATTGTGGAACGTTTTAATAGAACATTAAAAGAACTTATGTGGCGTGAGTTTAGTTTTAATGGAAAATATACTTGGCTTCAAATATACAAAGAGTTGATTAATAATTATAATAACAGGAAGCATAGAACGATTAAAATGAAGCCTATTGACGTCAATGCTAAAAATGAAAAACAGATTTTGATGAGATCATACAATCATCTAAAAATATTTACAAATGGGGACTTTAAAGAGGGAGATCATGTACGAATAAGTAAATATAAACATGTCTTTGAAAAAGGCTATACCCCAAACTGGACAACGGAAATTTTTCGAATTCGGAAAGTACAAAATACATCCCCCACCACATATTTACTTGAGGACTTGAAGGGTGATCCAGTTCAAGGTGGTTTCTATAAACAAGAAATTAAAAAAACAAAATTCCCTGATACTTATCTTGTTGAAAAGATTGTAAAACAAAAAGATGATTATGTGCTTGTGCGTTGGTTGGGCTTTTCGAAATCAGAAGATAGTTGGATTCATAAAAACGAAATTCTATAAAGAATAATTAAAATGTAGACATTGCCGTCAATGCGTGAAAATAAATTATGTTTCTTCACAATCACGCAATTCCTATTTATAAAGTGTGAAGAAAAGCATGTACAGATAAGAATTTGAACGGAACTTGATTATAAGCTTGTGCGTTGGCTAGACTAAAAGAGTATATACAGATAAGAATTTTGGGTGGAACTTGATTATGTGCTTGTGCGTTGGGTAGGCTTTTCAAAATCAGAAGATAGTTGGATTCATAAAAACGAAGTTCTATAAAGAACAATTAAAATGTAGACATTGACGTCAATGCGTGAAAATAAATTATGTTTCTTCACAATCACGCAATTCCTTTTTATAAAGTGTGAAGAAAAGCATGTACAGATAAGAATTTGAACAGAACGTTATATATTTATATATACAAATCTGGAGGGTATAAAGGCGGAAGAATTTCAAAAAGTATTCAGTCTCCATCTATTCGTTCACGCAACTCAATTTCGGATCGTTTGCTTATTCATTCGATAGTTCGTTTGATCGATTGTCAAAAAAAAAAAAAAAAAAAAAATCAAAAAAAAATCATTAAAAATGACTTAAAATTTGAGGTCCTAGAGGACAGTCATATTTTTATGGATCTCATAAACAAGACAAGTGATGAAAGTGAGCATTAATGAAAAAGACTTAACAACAAATACAAGTGCAAGCACAGTTGAAGAAGAAACAACTAGATCAACATCTACTACAACTACATCTACCTCAACTACAACAAGTACAACTACACCTACAATGAGAAAGGGAATTCTGGAGGAGGAGGAGGAAGAAACAACAACTACAACAGCAGCAACTACATTAAAAAGAGAACTTCTGGAAGAAGATACAACAACAAAAAAAACAGCTACAAACACTACATCTGAAACAACTACAATTCCACCCAGTTTTTTTGATTTTAATAGCGAAAATGAAAGTGTTGATCACATAGAAAATAAAAACATAGGAGATGAAAAATCAGAAAAAATTAATATGGGTATAAATGATAGTGAGAGAGAATTTGAAAACGTAAGTCGAGCACCAACATTTAGTAATACGTCACAATAATTAGTGTTGGGGATCAGTGATAGTGATACAGAATTTGAAAGTGTAAGTCGGGTTCCAATAAAAAGGAACACTACTCATAAATTAAGCAGCACTGAAAACATACACAACTCACAAATCGAATTCACAAAAATTAGTTGAAAATGAAAGGAGAATAGGAGGGCATATGGATTTAGGAAGAAGGGGTCTAAACAGATTCTTTACTGTCCAATACAAAACTGCTACAGTAGGAGTTAAATGTCATTACAATAATATTTATAGAAGAAGTCTAAGTAAATCTAAGCGTATGAATTTAAAATATTTATCTAGTCGCCACCGCCACCAAAAATCTAAACGCAATACTAATACCCCCTTAGCAACTTTAAGAATTAATTGTTTTGAATTTGCAGAAGTTTAATCCCAAACAGTAATTAATGCAGAGAGATGAAAAGATAGGATTGTTTATGACAAAATATTGAAAGATGCTGATCTTCTCTCCAAACAAGAGAGTAAAAGAGAAGAGATAGAAGAAGAAGAAACAGGTTATCTTAGTGATGGTCCACAAATCCAAGAAATTGAAATAGAGGAAGCAGAAAGAATTAATGGGATATATTTAAGAAAGAGAAATTTAGCAGCTCAAATGATGCTCGAATATTTAAAAAAAAAAGAAAGTCAGATTAGCACAGATATAATACCAATTAACGATATTAACGACTTCAAAATAACTAATAGTGATATTATATCATAATCTGATTGAGTAGGGAAATATGCTTACTTTTGCAGAATATAAAAATAGAAGATGAAAATAATAATTCGAGTAAATTAAAAAAAGGTGAGTTTAATATATATATATATATATATATATATATATATATAATTTTATATACTAATAATATATATATATTTTCAGAACTCCAAAACATTAATAAAAAAGTTGAAAATAATATTTTGGATGGAGCTCAAAAAGGTTGGTTGAATACATATAAAATAATATTTGTATATATATATATAGTAAAATATTTATATTTTCAGAACTCCAAAACAATAATAAAAAAGAGGTTGACAAATTTTTTCTTAATTTGTATGGTGATGATGATGATGATGATGACCATGATACAATCCTTTATGATGATGAAAATCCGGAACCATGTACTCCAAGATCATCTAGTGAGGATGAAACTATTCTTGTTGAGGGTGGTATAGATAACTATGTTCAAACTATACCGTTTAATTTAGATGAAGATAATGATAAATACATTAAATCAATTCCTTTAAGTAATGATGACAATAAAGTGTATAGATTAGAGGGTGGTATAGATAACTAAAAACAAACTATACCACTAAATATAGAAGAAAGTAAGAAAATTGAATGCAATTCAAAGAAAATATTGTAATTCTTCTGTTAAATTCAAATTTTTTCATGTTCTGTACATTTTCATAAATTTTAACATTAACCTGTAAGTAAAAGCGATGTTTGTTCTGTTAAATAAAAATTTTTATAATAATAATAATATTGTGAATTGTAATATTTGGTTTATACATTACCTTAAATTTTAACCTTTAAATAAAAAAAGCGATATTTGTTCTGTCTTATTTACAATTATAGGTTACATTTATTCATTTTGTTTACAATCTAGTAAATTTAATTCTAGTTCTGTATAAAACATTTCAAATTCACATTCATCTATATTTTTCTTACATTTTTCTATTTCTATCTCTTGATAATTATTTCTATTAGGACAATTCTCTATTTCTTTTATTCTTTGTTCATAAACATACATTTTTGAATCTATTTCATTAAGTTTATTTTCTAATCTTTTTTCTTATATTTTATAATGTCCATATTGTAGTGTATTAATTTTATTGTCTTGTATAAGAACCTTTGTGTCTTTATGACTTTGAACTACTTTTTTACATTTAATTGTTGATAAAAGATGATTTTTAGATCTAATCATTGACATAGAACCTACCACTTCCTCTTCCGAAAATAAACATTTTTTAAAACTATTAAAAGTTAATTGATCTATTGCACTTCTTTTAACACCCTTTGATTTTTTCACTGTTTTTACTATTAGATGTTTTAAAGGCATACATTTTTGATCTCAAACCAACAAATTCAGTCATAGGTCTTCCATTGAGTTCATCTTTAAAAAAACCCAACCTTTTTTTATTAGCTTTAGGAAAATTATAGAGATTAAGGAATTCATCAGAATAATCTGATGTATCAAACTTCATCTCAACATCGTTCTGAATATCTTTATAAAAATTTTCAGTGTTAATAGTATATATAAAAGAATCTGTATCCATATAATTTAATTGAACATTTTCATTGTATTTAGGTTTGATATAATTATAATGAAAATCATACTTTTTTCATTTCGATAAATCTAATACAGCAAAACCTAAAATATAGGTTTGTTGTACAACACATTTAATCTTTTCATTTGAAAGGCAAAGAAGTTTTCTGAAAACTGTTTGACACTATGGAAGTTTGACTTTGAAATAAGAGATCTACCACAATGCCTTTTTGGACCAGAAGAATCGGATGGTGAAGCACTTTCCCATTCAGTAATTAATTTAATATTAACGCGCTTATCGACATTTTCCATTGTTTTTCCGTGGATAGCATTATTTAAAAGTTTAAAAAAATCTTTTTCAAATGTATTTTTTGCATTAGTTCTATGGAATGTATTCAAATCAATATATGTTTTTAGCCAAGGCTTCTGAAAGAAGCGAAGACCTCTATGAATTTTTGTTAGAATTAATCCATTTTCTATGTTGAAGATTTTTATAATTAATTTTTTTATTTTGTCTGACTTTGTTGCTAACTGATTATTACAACAAAATGGAAGATCATTGTGTTTATTGTGCAATTTTAAAGGATATTTTAAATCTACCTCAAAAATGTATCCATATTCACTATCATCTGCAATCTCTGTAATGTTTATACTATCAAGTTCCCCCTTGAAATCCATTCAAAGCCTCCATATGGTAAAGATTGTGACATAGCCCAACCATAAAAATTATTTGCATCCAAATAAATCAAATATGATGATTTTTGAGTACTATCAAAATTCTCAACATATTTATTATTTGCCTTAGCATATCTACATGTACATTGTACTAAGCCACCACGAATACCACTTTGAATAAATTTATACTGATCTATATCAGTTAATAAATCTAATTCAATTTTAGTACATTTTAACATAGCTTCCCATGATAATACTGGTGTAGTGAAAAAATGTGCTGGATCAAGTGAATAAATTTTAGTACAAAGTCTTCGAAAGTTTTCAAAGACATCAGACATTAATAAAACTTCTGTTTTTAAATATAATTCTAAATAATCTTTAAGATTATTGCAAGAAAACTCATTCCATACATTTTGTGCTTGAGTATAATTTTCAATTGAACATTCATTTTCGGTTAAGGAACTATAGAAAGCTTCTCTAGAAGGTAATTTACTTTCATTTAATTTCTCAACTGAATCTAAATATTCATATGGAAATACACCCTTTCTTCGCATTAAGTTGAAATGATTTTCATTAGGGAAAAATGATCTTGTTATATACATTTGTTCACTATCTAGATTTGAAGCTAATGTATCTAATGCAGAAGGCATAAATCGAAACGAATCTAGAAAACGGATTTCAAAGTTATCACCATTACTTAAAGTTTTAATTTTTGAAATTGATATATATTGTTCCTTATTTAATGGAATTACCTTTATTTCACCAGGTATGATTGCCAAATCTTTAATAAATAGATGGCAATCATACTTGGTGAAATTGTGGAAGAAAACAGGAATAAATTTTGGAACTTTATATTTTAAATTGCACTCATTATGTGCTGCCCCCATAAATTTTCCTGTGAAGTGACAGTGATCCCTAACTCTGTCCAATAAAAGAGGAGTGTTGCATATATGACAATTATTAGATTTTTGGAAATCATCTTCTTCAACATCTGACATTATTATAGAAACAGGTTTTGAAATATAGTTTTCATATATAAAAGTTAAATTTTCTAATAGAGATAACAGGAAATTCATTCCCGAGTTGAATATAGTTTCTAAAACAAACTTATCTAAACTGTTATCATGTGCACACTTTATATAGTATGCATATGAAACAGGTCTATGTATATTTATAATATTTAAATTTAATGTTTCGTTTTTATTAATTGGTTGAAGGATGCATTCAAAGTCAGCGTAAACTGTGAATGGGACCATCACTTCCTTTTGAATATTTCTGTACCGTAAAGTGGCATCCTTCATGTTGGGTAAGCGTGAGACTTTTTTCCCACAGACTTCTGAATGCCGGTTGGCAGCATCTTCACTCAATGAGTAATTTAAGCAAATTTGACAGAACCATTTTTTTGATTTGTCTCTCGAAACTTGAGAGGAAACCAAACTAAAAAAAGATAAACACAAGAACAAATATTTTTTTTTTTAAGTATGAAAGCAAATAAATATTATGAAATTTAAAAACAAAAACAAAAAAAAAATATAATAATGATATGATAAAACAACTTACTTTGAGAGATTTTTAATCCAAGTATAGTGTGCTTTACATCCTTCCTCCAGTATCAACATATTTATATAATTTCTCCTCACTTCAGGGCAGTAAAATATAGGTCCGAATATAACTCCATCGTCGAACCCGAAAAGTGTAATATTTATATCTTTATTTATTTCCATAAATTTCGATATATCAGCAGGCTTAAGTGGAAATTGCAATCCAGTGAAATTTAGTGTGATCCCATTGACTTGAATGAGTTCATCATTTATGTTGACTTTATAGGTTGTGCATCTGTTTGCATTCTTATTTAGATTAATGCTGCGATTAAGCTCCATTTAAAACAATATTCATCATCTGTGTTTTTTACATTTATAATTGCTTTTTTAGCTTCTAAACAAGAGGGAAGTTTTATGTAAGATGATCCTCTTAAAGGTGAATATTGATTAATATTCATCTCCAATCGAATGAGATGAAGCAAAGTCCATCCACTATCCCTTTCTTCCATTCTCGCCAAAATGTTTTCCATGTGTTCCTTATATTCATTTTCTATATTGGAGTAGGCACTAATTATTGTCATTGTTGGGTCACGCAGCCGCAGCAGCTAATTAACGTTTTAATTCGATCTCTTATATTAATTGCATCGCGAAAGGTAGCTCTTGCCATTCTAGCTCTCTCGTTTTTTGTGTACTTGCATTCTTGGGCCCTGCATTCGGCTGGCCGTCTCTTTGTAAATCAGTACGAATTCTGATCTCGACATAAAACGCATTCTCGTCTCGCCTGCTGTACTCTCTCTCGCTAATAAATTGTTAACAAGCCTAAAGCAACCTGAAATTCGTATTTTAATTTAGCAATAACTAATAAAAAAGCTTATTAGTTCAACATTGGTGACCCCGACGTGATTTGTGCATAAATAATACTAAGTGCAAATCATATAAGTCTATTTATTGACTTTTTTCATTCTTGCTTCTGCGGTGCATTGGTGTAGCAACAATCATAAGGCCTTAAATGCAGTGAGCGCTATAAATAAATAGCAGTTGGTGATTGCGGAAATTTACATATAAGGCGCAAAATCAGCTATACATAGAAGCGTACATAGCCAAGTAACGGGCTGTTATTCCCTCGTTTGCTTTGCGCTCATCTTCCCGCTGGAGCCGAATTTCGGGCATTTCGTCTGCTGTTGTTGTTGTAGCCATGCCTACGGGAGCTTTTGGAGATGTTACCGCTGATGCAAACAGGGCAATATTTTTAAAGCGCAAGGCAACGGCTTTATTTAATAGAGTGGAGCGCTTAGTGGATTCCCTATCAAGTGCGGCGTTAACTTCATGCGACGAATCCGGTCTTCATGTGAGGTTAGAGTTGATTGATGAGCTTCAGGAGTCATTTAAAAAGGTGCTCGGTGAGCTCGAAGAGTTGGATTTAGAGGAAATTGAAAGTGATTTAAGTGAGAAATTTGATGACATTCTCGTAACTCTGAAGTCATCGGTTCGATCCGAAATTTCAAAGCGCACCTCACAGCTTCTTTCGCATTCAACTTTTGCTGACGGCATCACTCCGGGAGTTTTCGGCCCCCAGCAGCGTCAGCCTCGACATAGGGCAGCATTGCTGCCCCCACTGGAGCTTCCAAAATTCGCTGGAGGTTATGCAAATTGGTCTGACTTTTATTCTATGTTTACCACGATCATAGATAGTCATCCGGACCTCACCAACGTAGAAAAGCTGCAGCATCTACGATCATGCCTGAGGGACGCAGCGTTGGAAACTATTCGCTCATTGGAAATTTCGGATGGCAACTACGCAATTGCTTTAGATTTGCTGAAAAATAGATTTGATAATCGACGTTTGGTTTTTCAGGCACACATTATTGAGATCCTGGGACTAAAGGCGGTGCAGAGTGGTTCCGTCTCGACACTTCGGGATCTGTCCGATAAATTCAATGCTCATATTCGTGCTCTCAAGGGACTGGGCACGACAGAACAAATCGCAGGATGCATCATCGTCCAAGTTCTGTTCCAAAGGTTGGATCCGGCAAGTCAGGCAAAGTGGGAAGAGCGTTTAGAGGACCCTGCCTTCGTCAATTTAATTCCTACGTGGGAGTCAATGGCATCATTTCTGGAGCAGCGATGCAGGACGTTGGAGACTATGGATTTCGCCATGGCAAACTATACGCCGGGCAATCAGGTGGGAAGTAACAGAATACCCAATGCGCGTAGATCAGCATTTGTTGCCTCGAACGCTAACCCCTGGATTTGTATATTCTGTAATGATACAGGGCATTCCATTTCTTATTGTCAGAATTTTAAAATCCTGTCTCCTGCGAATAGGCTTCAAGAAGCGAAGCGGCTCGGTCTTTGCATAAATTGTCTTAAGGTTGGTCATCAAGTTCGGCAATGCAACTCTAGTAGTTGTCGTTCATGCGGATCTAAACACCACACCCTGCTTCACCTGGGAAACTCACCTTCTTTTCCTTCACAAGAAGGAGCACAGCTTCAAGAAGTACTTCCCTCTGCTTCACCCTCTGCACTGCCTTCCACTTCGACTGCTCTTATTGCACAGGAGTTTAGTAATGATATTGTGCTCTTAGCAACGGCTAGCATTTTGGTAAAAAACCGTTCTGGGGTTTTCGTTCCCTGTCGAGCTCTACTCGATTCGGGCTCCCAACTGCATCTAATAACATCCCGATTCGCAAATCAGCTTCAAGTAAAGAAAATAAAATCCTCAGCATCTGTAACTGGAATAGGAGATTCCAGTTTTGTGACGGACGGTCACTCGGTCAATATTACGATTCAGTCCCGAACTTCCGAATACTCGGCCAACATTACCGCGGTGATTGCTCCGAACATAACAGAGCGACAGCCTAGCTTCAACGTCGACATTGGCAGCTGGAACATACCCAAAAATATACAGTTAGCTGACCCAAGGTTTTATGCTCCCCAGCGGGTGGATCTTTTAATCGGAGCCAGCCTCTTTTTCGAGATGTTGTGCGTTGGCCAAATCAAGCTCCCACCTGGATTACCCCTAATTCAAAAGACGCGTCTGGGTTGGGTTGTTTCTGGAGGCTATGGCCTTTCCAATGGCTCGGTTTTAATGTCGTCTCAAGATGAACTTCTCGCTAGTAGAGAGAATAGTTTCGATCGGTTAGATGATCTTCTTCGACGATTTTGGGAAGTGGAAAGCTGCGCCGAGCCAATTATACGCGCTACTAAGGAAGAATTGGACTGTGAAGCACATTTCGTAAGACACGTCAATCGTTTGCCAGCTGGTGATTATTCTGTTCGGCTGCCTGCCAAGTTTAATCTAGATCTTTTGGGAGAGTCCTACCAGCAAGCTTATCGAAGATTTTTGTCCCTAGAGAGAAAGTTGAATCGTCAGCCATCTTTGAAGGCTCAATATGCAGCATTCATAAAAGAATATCTCGATCTAGGACATATGTCATCAGTTTCTGCCGCTGACATCGGGTTGTGCCGATATTTCTTGCCTCATCATTGCGTCATAAAGGAAGATAGCTCCACTACAAAGCTTCGCGTAGTTTTTGATGGATCGGCGGCCAGTTCCTCAGGCTATTCTCTCAACGATGTTCTTATGGCAGGCCCTGTTATTCAGCCTAAGCTGTTCCAGATTCTTCTACGGTTTCGTTCACACCCAGTAGCCATCACAGGAGACATTTGCAAAATGTACCGTTGTGTTAGGGTTCAGCCTGAGGACAGCCATTTGCAATGCATTTTGTGGAGGGACTCCCCCCAGGATCAATTGCGGGTGTTTAAGCTAGACACCGTTACTTATGGCACGAAGCCAGCATCATTTCTGGCTGTGCGAGCTATGCATCAGTTGGCAGCAGACGAGCATACAGCGTTTCCGCTTGGGGCTGAGGTCATTCGTCGCGATTTTTATGTGGATGATTTGATATCTGGAGCCAAGTCCAAGGAAGAGGCAGTCATCATTATGGATCAGGCATCAAAACTTCTAGCCAAGGGAAAATTTAAGCTTAGAAAGTGGTGCTCCAATGTGTCGGCTGTTTTGGATGGAGTTGCAGACAAGGATAAGGAGTCCTATTTGAAGTTTGATGATGGCACTGATTTTGCAAAAACCTTAGGTCTCGCTTGGGATCCAGTCTCTGACCAACTACTGTTTTCCTTTTCGGTCTTACAGTCAACCTCAAGCCCCTGCAGGCGATCTGTCCTGTCTGCAATAGCGCGATTCTACGATCCTCTCGGGTTGGTTGGACCTGTGATCACAAAATCGAAAATTTTCCTTCAACAACTGTGCAAGGAGAAGTTATCCTGGGATGAAAGCCTTCCTGAGTCACAGAATACGGAATGGAGTGCTATATGTACGAGTTTTGGGCAGATTAAGCATGCGTCATTTCCTCGGCTGGTTCGTTCTCCAAACTCTGAGAGTGAAATACATGGATTTTGTGATGCCAGCATAGAAGCATATGGTGCTTGTGTCTACATCGTTTGCAAAGGCCGATCTCAATTACTTTGCTCAAAGTCAAGGGTAGCCCCCTTGAAAACACTCACTGTGCCCAAGTTGGAACTGTGTGGGGCGGAGCTCCTGTCTAGGCTCATCGCAGAAGTGTCTGGGACGAATGCATTTGAGGGAAAGGTTTATTGCTGGAGCGACTCTGCTGTTGCGCTTTCATGGATCCGGGACGAGCCGTCCAGATTCAATATCTTTGTAGCGAACCGAGTAGCTGCCATTCAGGAGCTAACTGAGTCAGTGGAGTGGCGATATGTTCCAACTTCTTTAAATCCAGCTGACATTCTCTCCCGAGGTGCTTTTCCTGCTGAGCTCAACGAGTCTCCTCTCTGGGCACACGGACCAAAATTCCTCTGTGGCCCCAAAGCTGACTGGCCTATCCCAATCACTGCTGAAAAGCCAACACTTGAGGTTCGCCGGAGGATTCTACTAACAAAATCTCCATACGAAGACATAGTGGCCAGTTCAAAATTTGCCAATTCCTTTGCGGCCCTTCAAAGAATTTTCGGATACGTTTATAAGTTTAGTAATCGCATCCGGCGCCCTACGCTCACGGTGTCTGACCTTCAAGGCGGTACTCTGCTGTTGCTTCGTCTTGTCCAGCGCTCACATTTATGGGATGACATCAAATCATTGCAGTCAAAGGGAATGGTGCACTCCTCTAGCTCGCTCGCATCTCTTTCGCCATTCATTGACCAATTTGGGCTTCTTAGAGTGGATGGCCGGCTAAGGAATTCTTCTCTGGATTTTAATGGACGTCATCCAATTATATTGCCACGTGGTCATTCGGTCACTATTGCCATTATTACTCACTTTCATGAACGCAATCTGCACACTGGGCCACGGGCACTACTCGGCATTATTCGATCCCAATATTGGCCTATTGGGGGGAGAAAGACGGTGATGAAGGCGGTAAACAAATGCATTAGATGCTTTCGAATGAAGCCTCGAGTAGTGGAGCATATAATGGCGGATCTTCCAAAGGAACGACTTGATGGATCTCATGCATTCGAAGTCACTGGCATTGACTTTTGCGGGCCATTTCTCTACAAGTCAGAGGTGCGAAGCAAGCCTCCAGTAAAATGCTACGTTTGTGTCTTCATTTGCTTCGCCACAAAGGCTATTCATCTGGAGTTGGTCAAGGATCTCTCTACGGTATCTTTTCTACATGGCCTCAAACGATTTGTATGCACTAGAAGAAGGCCGCGGCAGATTTGGTCTGATAATGCAACCAACTTTGTTGGAGCTCGCAATGAGTTGCTCGAACTAAGGCGCCTATTCCTCAGCAGTGATCATCAGAGAGCTACATTGGACTTTTGCCTAGCGGAGGCTATTGATTGGTGTTTCATTCCTCCTAGGTCGCCACACTTTGGCGGTCTTTGGGAAGCGGCTGTGAAGATCGCTAAGCATCATTTCTACCGCGCTGTTGGCACTGCTGTTTTAGCCTTTGAGGAGCTGCGGACCCTGGTGTGTCACATTTCGGCGGTTGTTAATTCTCGACCATTAGTCTCGATTTCAGAAAACCCGGCTGATCTGGATGTATTAACCCCAGCGCACTTTTTGAATGGTGGTCCGTCTTCCTCTTTCGTCGAGCCGGATGTGACCAGTCTTAACTTCAATCGCTTGGATGGATGGCAACGCGTGGCATACTTGCAGCAGATCTTTTGGTCCCGATGGAAGGAAGAATACTTAACATTACTGCAGCAGCGCTCCAAGTGGCGCACCCCAAAACCTGGCCTGGTTGTCGATGACTTAGTTCTGGTCAAGGACGAAAACTTGCCTCCCATGAAGTGGCCCCTCGACAGAGTGATCGAGCTTCTGTTCGGTGGAGACGGGGTTGCTCGAGTTGCCGTTCTGAAGACAGCATCAGGAGTGACAAAGCGAGCAGTAAACAAGCTGTGTCTGCTACCCCTTAAGAATGATGTTGAAACCCAGGCTTCCAACGGGGGGAGTATGTTGGGTCACGCAGCCGCAGCAGCTAATTAACGTCTTAATTCGATCTTTTATATTAATTGCATCGCGAAAGGTAGCTCTTGCCATTCTAGCTCTCTCGTTTTTTGTGTACTTGCATTCTTGGGCCCTGCATTCGGCTGGCCGTCTCTTTGTAAATCAGTACGAATTCTGATCTCGACATAAAACGCATTCTCGTCTCGCCTGCTGTACTCTCTCTCGCTAATAAATTGTTAACAAGCCTAAAGCAACCTGAAATTCGTATTTTAATTTAGCAATAACTAATAAAAAAGCTTATTAGTTCAACATTGGTGACCCCGACGTGATTTGTGCATAAATAATACTAAGTGCAAATCATATAAGTCTATTTATTGACTTTTTTCATTCTTGCTTCTGCGGTGCATTGGTGTAGCAACAATCATAAGGCCTTAAATGCAGTGAGCGCTATAAATAAATAGCAGTTGGTGATTGCGGAAATTTACATATAAGGCGCAAAATCAGCTATACATAGAAGCGTACATAGCCAAGTAACGGGCTGTTATTCCCTCGTTTGCTTTGCGCTCATCTTCCCGCTGGAGCCGAATTTCGGGCATTTCGTCTGCTGTTGTTGTTGTAGCCATGCCTACGGGAGCTTTTGGAGATGTTACCGCTGATGCAAACAGGGCAATATTTTTAAAGCGCAAGGCAACGGCTTTATTTAATAGAGTGGAGCGCTTAGTGGATTCCCTATCAAGTGCGGCGTTAACTTCATGCGACGAATCCGGTCTTCATGTGAGGTTAGAGTTGATTGATGAGCTTCAGGAGTCATTTAAAAAGGTGCTCGGTGAGCTCGAAGAGTTGGATTTAGAGGAAATTGAAAGTGATTTAAGTGAGAAATTTGATGACATTCTCGTAACTCTGAAGTCATCGGTTCGATCCGAAATTTCAAAGCGCACCTCACAGCTTCTTTCGCATTCAACTTTTGCTGACGGCATCACTCCGGGAGTTTTCGGCCCCCAGCAGCGTCAGCCTCGACATAGGGCAGCATTGCTGCCCCCACTGGAGCTTCCAAAATTCGCTGGAGGTTATGCAAATTGGTCTGACTTTTATTCTATGTTTACCACGATCATAGATAGTCATCCGGACCTCACCAACGTAGAAAAGCTGCAGCATCTACGATCATGCCTGAGGGACGCAGCGTTGGAAACTATTCGCTCATTGGAAATTTCGGATGGCAACTACGCAATTGCTTTAGATTTGCTGAAAAATAGATTTGATAATCGACGTTTGGTTTTTCAGGCACACATTATTGAGATCCTGGGACTAAAGGCGGTGCAGAGTGGTTCCGTCTCGACACTTCGGGATCTGTCCGATAAATTCAATGCTCATATTCGTGCTCTCAAGGGACTGGGCACGACAGAACAAATCGCAGGATGCATCATCGTCCAAGTTCTGTTCCAAAGGTTGGATCCGGCAAGTCAGGCAAAGTGGGAAGAGCGTTTAGAGGACCCTGCCTTCGTCAATTTAATTCCTACGTGGGAGTCAATGGCATCATTTCTGGAGCAGCGATGCAGGACGTTGGAGACTATGGATTTCGCCATGGCAAACTATACGCCGGGCAATCAGGTGGGAAGTAACAGAATACCCAATGCGCGTAGATCAGCATTTGTTGCCTCGAACGCTAACCCCTGGATTTGTATATTCTGTAATGATACAGGGCATTCCATTTCTTATTGTCAGAATTTTAAAATCCTGTCTCCTGCGAATAGGCTTCAAGAAGCGAAGCGGCTCGGTCTTTGCATAAATTGTCTTAAGGTTGGTCATCAAGTTCGGCAATGCAACTCTAGTAGTTGTCGTTCATGCGGATCTAAACACCACACCCTGCTTCACCTGGGAAACTCACCTTCTTTTCCTTCACAAGAAGGAGCACAGCTTCAAGAAGTACTTCCCTCTGCTTCACCCTCTGCACTGCCTTCCACTTCGACTGCTCTTATTGCACAGGAGTTTAGTAATGATATTGTGCTCTTAGCAACGGCTAGCATTTTGGTAAAAAACCGTTCTGGGGTTTTCGTTCCCTGTCGAGCTCTACTCGATTCGGGCTCCCAACTGCATCTAATAACATCCCGATTCGCAAATCAGCTTCAAGTAAAGAAAATAAAATCCTCAGCATCTGTAACTGGAATAGGAGATTCCAGTTTTGTGACGGACGGTCACTCGGTCAATATTACGATTCAGTCCCGAACTTCCGAATACTCGGCCAACATTACCGCGGTGATTGCTCCGAACATAACAGAGCGACAGCCTAGCTTCAACGTCGACATTGGCAGCTGGAACATACCCAAAAATATACAGTTAGCTGACCCAAGGTTTTATGCTCCCCAGCGGGTGGATCTTTTAATCGGAGCCAGCCTCTTTTTCGAGATGTTGTGCGTTGGCCAAATCAAGCTCCCACCTGGATTACCCCTAATTCAAAAGACGCGTCTGGGTTGGGTTGTTTCTGGAGGCTATGGCCTTTCCAATGGCTCGGTTTTAATGTCGTCTCAAGATGAACTTCTCGCTAGTAGAGAGAATAGTTTCGATCGGTTAGATGATCTTCTTCGACGATTTTGGGAAGTGGAAAGCTGCGCCGAGCCAATTATACGCGCTACTAAGGAAGAATTGGACTGTGAAGCACATTTCGTAAGACACGTCAATCGTTTGCCAGCTGGTGATTATTCTGTTCGGCTGCCTGCCAAGTTTAATCTAGATCTTTTGGGAGAGTCCTACCAGCAAGCTTATCGAAGATTTTTGTCCCTAGAGAGAAAGTTGAATCGTCAGCCATCTTTGAAGGCTCAATATGCAGCATTCATAAAAGAATATCTCGATCTAGGACATATGTCATCAGTTTCTGCCGCTGACATCGGGTTGTGCCGATATTTCTTGCCTCATCATTGCGTCATAAAGGAAGATAGCTCCACTACAAAGCTTCGCGTAGTTTTTGATGGATCGGCGGCCAGTTCCTCAGGCTATTCTCTCAACGATGTTCTTATGGCAGGCCCTGTTATTCAGCCTAAGCTGTTCCAGATTCTTCTACGGTTTCGTTCACACCCAGTAGCCATCACAGGAGACATTTGCAAAATGTACCGTTGTGTTAGGGTTCAGCCTGAGGACAGCCATTTGCAATGCATTTTGTGGAGGGACTCCCCCCAGGATCAATTGCGGGTGTTTAAGCTAGACACCGTTACTTATGGCACGAAGCCAGCATCATTTCTGGCTGTGCGAGCTATGCATCAGTTGGCAGCAGACGAGCATACAGCGTTTCCGCTTGGGGCTGAGGTCATTCGTCGCGATTTTTATGTGGATGATTTGATATCTGGAGCCAAGTCCAAGGAAGAGGCAGTCATCATTATGGATCAGGCATCAAAACTTCTAGCCAAGGGAAAATTTAAGCTTAGAAAGTGGTGCTCCAATGTGTCGGCTGTTTTGGATGGAGTTGCAGACAAGGATAAGGAGTCCTATTTGAAGTTTGATGATGGCACTGATTTTGCAAAAACCTTAGGTCTCGCTTGGGATCCAGTCTCTGACCAACTACTGTTTTCCTTTTCGGTCTTACAGTCAACCTCAAGCCCCTGCAGGCGATCTGTCCTGTCTGCAATAGCGCGATTCTACGATCCTCTCGGGTTGGTTGGACCTGTGATCACAAAATCGAAAATTTTCCTTCAACAACTGTGCAAGGAGAAGTTATCCTGGGATGAAAGCCTTCCTGAGTCACAGAATACGGAATGGAGTGCTATATGTACGAGTTTTGGGCAGATTAAGCATGCGTCATTTCCTCGGCTGGTTCGTTCTCCAAACTCTGAGAGTGAAATACATGGATTTTGTGATGCCAGCATAGAAGCATATGGTGCTTGTGTCTACATCGTTTGCAAAGGCCGATCTCCCCCCCCCCCCCTTGAAAACACTCACTGTGCCCAAGTTGGAACTGTGTGGGGCGGAGCTCCTGTCTAGGCTCATCGCAGAAGTGTCTGGGACGAATGCATTTGAGGGAAAGGTTTATTGCTGGAGCGACTCTGCTGTTGCGCTTTCATGGATCCGGGACGAGCCGTCCAGATTCAATATCTTTGTAGCGAACCGAGTAGCTGCCATTCAGGAGCTAACTGAGTCAGTGGAGTGGCGATATGTTCCAACTTCTTTAAATCCAGCTGACATTCTCTCCCGAGGTGCTTTTCCTGCTGAGCTCAACGAGTCTCCTCTCTGGGCACACGGACCAAAATTCCTCTGTGGCCCCAAAGCTGACTGGCCTATCCCAATCACTGCTGAAAAGCCAACACTTGAGGTTCGCCGGAGGATTCTACTAACAAAATCTCCATACGAAGACATAGTGGCCAGTTCAAAATTTGCCAATTCCTTTGCGGCCCTTCAAAGAATTTTCGGATACGTTTATAAGTTTAGTAATCGCATCCGGCGCCCTACGCTCACGGTGTCTGACCTTCAAGGCGGTACTCTGCTGTTGCTTCGTCTTGTCCAGCGCTCACATTTATGGGATGACATCAAATCATTGCAGTCAAAGGGAATGGTGCACTCCTCTAGCTCGCTCGCATCTCTTTCGCCATTCATTGACCAATTTGGGCTTCTTAGAGTGGATGGCCGGCTAAGGAATTCTTCTCTGGATTTTAATGGACGTCATCCAATTATATTGCCACGTGGTCATTCGGTCACTATTGCCATTATTACTCACTTTCATGAACGCAATCTGCACACTGGGCCACGGGCACTACTCGGCATTATTCGATCCCAATATTGGCCTATTGGGGGGAGAAAGACGGTGATGAAGGCGGTAAACAAATGCATTAGATGCTTTCGAATGAAGCCTCGAGTAGTGGAGCATATAATGGCGGATCTTCCAAAGGAACGACTTGATGGATCTCATGCATTCGAAGTCACTGGCATTGACTTTTGCGGGCCATTTCTCTACAAGTCAGAGGTGCGAAGCAAGCCTCCAGTAAAATGCTACGTTTGTGTCTTCATTTGCTTCGCCACAAAGGCTATTCATCTGGAGTTGGTCAAGGATCTCTCTACGGTATCTTTTCTACATGGCCTCAAACGATTTGTATGCACTAGAAGAAGGCCGCGGCAGATTTGGTCTGATAATGCAACCAACTTTGTTGGAGCTCGCAATGAGTTGCTCGAACTAAGGCGCCTATTCCTCAGCAGTGATCATCAGAGAGCTACATTGGACTTTTGCCTAGCGGAGGCTATTGATTGGTGTTTCATTCCTCCTAGGTCGCCACACTTTGGCGGTCTTTGGGAAGCGGCTGTGAAGATCGCCAAGCATCATTTCTACCGCGCTGTTGGCACTGCTGTTTTAGCCTTTGAGGAGTTGCGGACCCTGGTGTGTCACATTTCGGCGGTTGTTAATTCTCGACCATTAGTCTCGATTTCAGAAAACCCAGCTGATCTGGATGTATTAACCCCAGCACATTTTTTGAATGGTGGTCCGCCTTCTTCTTTCGTCGAGCCGGATGTGACCAGTCTTAACTTCAATCGCTTGGATGGATGGCAACGCGTGGCATACTTGCAGTAGATCTTTTGGTCCCGATGGAAGGAAGAATACTTAACATTACTGCAGCAGCGCTCCAAGTGGCGCACCCCAAAACCTGGCCTGGTTGTCGATGACCTAGTTCTGGTTAAGGACGAAAACTTGCCTCCCATGAAGTGGCCCCTCGCCAGAGTGATCGAGCTTCTCTTCGGTGGAGACGGGGTTGCTCGAGTTGCCGTTCTGAAGACAGCATCAGGAGTGACAAAGCGAGCAGTAAACAAGCTGTGTCTGCTACCCCTTAAGGATGATGTTGAAACCCAGGCTTCCAACGGGGGGAGTATGTCGGGTCACGCAGCCGCAGCAGCCAACTAACTTCTTAATTCGATCTCTTATATTAATGGCATCGCGAAAGGTAGCTCTCTTTATCTAGCTCTCTCGTCTTTTGTGTACTTGCATTTTTCGGCCCAGCTTTCGGCTGGCTGTCCGTTTGTAAAATCAGTACGAATTCTGATCTCGATATTAAATGCACTCTCGTCTCGCCTGCTGTAGTCTTTTTCGCAAATAAATTGTTAACAAGCATAAAGCTAAAGCAACCTGAAATTCGTATTTTTTAATTTAGCAATAACTAATAAAAAAGCTTATTAGTTCAACAGAGACAATTCTTTACACATACAACCATAAAACAAAACATGACACCACTGGACAAACACCTGCTCAAATATTCTTATACGCTGGTCATCCAATATTAAACACTCAAAATATTAAAGAAAGGAAAATAGATAAAATAAATGAAGATCGACAAGAATTTAACATTGACACTAGATACAGAAAAGGTCCACTTCAAAAGGGAAAATTAGAAAATCCATTTAAGGCAAATAAAAATGTAGAAAAAATAGACGAAGACCATTACAAAATTACTTATCGAAATAGGGAAACCCAATACTACAAAACACAATTTAAGAAACAAAAGAAAACTAATGCCGTTAAACTTCCACAGGAACCTTCTGTACAATGATGTTATTTCTATTACTCACCACGGGCCACACTCAACAAATTCAAATAACCAACACAGATTCCGACCTTGGCTATTTACTCTTCTCAAGCCTTCCAATTCAAATACCGGTAGTATATGAACATCACTGTTTAAGAATTAATTTAACAGAAATCAATATTATCACTGAATCTTTTGGTAACAAAATCAAAGACTCGCCCAGAATGAAATATTTGTACAACAAACTACTAAATAAATTAAATGGTATAACTATTCATCAGCAAAAAAGGCAGAAACATGGACTATTTGACATAATAGGTTCATCTTTTAAATTTCTTTTTGGCACACTTGATGAAAATGATAGGGTACAAATTAACAAAAAAAATAGACATAATTGCAGAAAATTCAATTCAACTTCATAAATTAAATGTTGTCGTAAACTTTGTGAATGAAGGACTGGAGAAACTTACTAACTACGAAAATAACCGCAATAGTATTGACACACTTGTTTATGAACTCATGCAATTTATTGAGTACATTGAAGACATCGAAATGGGCATGCAACTTTCACGTCTTGGACTTTTTAACCCAAAGTTACTCAATTACGACAAACTAGAACGCATTAACAGCCAAAATATACTTTTAATCAAAACATCAACGTGGATTGACTACAAAAATAACGAATTACTTCTTATTTCACATATCCCTATTAACCATTTATACCATTAAAATAATTCCTTATCCCGACCATAATGGGTATCAGCTAGACTATTCAGATCAACAATCATATTTTGAAGATGAGAATAAAATTTATAATCAAGACAATAAAGAAGTTAATAATGAATGCATTAAAAATATAATTAAGCGTAAAAATCCAATTTGTAATTTTATACCAACTCCTTCAAAGGAAATGATTCAATACGTTGAACCAAATATTATACTTACATGGATTCTAACTGAAACTACAATCGAACAAAATTGTCAAGAATTAAATGGCGATATAAAAATAAATGGAAGCAAAATTATTAGAATAAAATAATGTAGTTAAAATTGGAAATGTTATTTTAAGCGAAAATTCGTTAAGTCCAGAATTTGATTTAACAGCATTGTATTCACCGATTAATGTAACTAAGATAAAAATAGTAGAACATAATGACGTTTTAAAACTAATTTCAGAAAATAATACCACACTTTACGTAATTATAATATTAGTAGTTATCGTTCTCATTATTTTTGTTGTCCTATCAAAATTGTTTACACTAAATCCACTTACCTTTTTATATAAAAAAATTAGAAAACAAGCAAAAAATAATCAAGAACCACAACAAGAAATAGAACCGGCACAAAACCAGTTGCCTGCATTGTACCCTGAAATGCCAGCCCAAGCATAGGCAACCCTTTTAAGGGGAGGGAAGTGACATATTCACAAATTCCGTTATGTACCAAGAAATAAGAATCTGCAGCGTAGGCGATCCCACGCTGAACCAATGTAAACAATCCACATCCGGAGCAGGCAATGCGGCTTCTCAATAACATAAACAATTCTCTAAATGACTAAGTCCCGCTCTCTGAATGGCACTCTCACTCTCAAATTATTATGTACAATCAATATCCCAAGCGGGCGATCTCGCTCCCCAACTTATGTAAACAAAGGGCAGTAGAAGCAAGATTTTTGTCACAATAATTCAGTCTTAAGCTGAGATCATTTGAATAAAGACGTGAACTTAAATATTCGTTTATTAATTCAACTTGGCGTTGTCCTTAGTCAACTGACGGGACATTAGTTCGACTCAAATAAATATCAACACTTTACTATATACTTTATGGGGTCGGAAACGTCTCCTTCACTGCGTTGCAAGCTTCTGACTGAAATCATTATAACCTCTGCAAGGGTATAAAAACACCTAATATATAATAAAAAATTTTTTTTTCGATTATTCCTATGGGATCTATAAGATATAGTTGTCCGATCAGGCTAGTTCCGACTTATATACTTTCTGCATAAGAAAGAAGACTTTTGGAAAAGTTTCAGCGCGATAGCTTGTGAGGAGTTGAATAACTCCCCACAAATAGAAGCAGCAGCAGATGGCCGGCCGCTTACCAGATACGCGGCGAATTTGCGTAGTAACGGCGCGGCGGGGAGAACGAGAGAGTTTGGAGACCAAGGGTGGAGATCGAGAGAGTTTGGAGACCAACGAAGGAGAGCGAGAGAGTTTGGAGACCAATAAAGGAGAGCGAGAGAGATTGGAGACCAAGGATGGAGAGCGAGAGAGTTTGGAGACCAATGAAGGAGAGCGAGAGAGATTGGAGACCAAGGCTGGAGATCGAGAGAGAATGGAGACTTCGCGGGCAGAGCAAGAGTGCCGTATGCAGAAGAGGATAACGGAACTCCACGGGACTTTGGACTCTCCCGTGAACTTTGGACCGGGAGAGGAAGTGCCACATCTCGGCAGTGGAGCGGCACACAGGCGTGCCACAAGCGGCACGGGAATCAGCGGAACGGCAGCAATGGGCAGAACATCTATTGGAAGCGGTACATAAAGGACAAGTGGGTCATCCAGGAGGCACGGACCTTGGACCCAAAGTGGAGAGATCCAGCGGGCCGTGCGCAAAAGGGGAATAACGGTGCTTGGAGGCCCTATATAAGGCCGCAGAGCGCTGGCAGCTGGATCAGTCGATCAAGAGGAGTCAAGCCTTCAAGATCAGTCAAAGTACCAAGTGAGCAATCAGTCAAGCAAGTAATCTACGAGGGAGCTACAACCAAGCGAGTCGTCGGAAGCAGCGCCGTGGGAAGCATAGAAGGAGCAAGATCGCCACGTCGAGACGTTCGGGATTAGGACATCAGGAATCTCCGAATTGAGACACAGGTGGCTGAGTTCTGAAAGGCATCACGCGGCTAAGTCAAGGCGTTTGTTTTCTAACTTTGTCACGACCACACCCTGGCGAGTCGCCCGGCGGGTCTGTCAGAGACAAGCAAAAGAGTCCTACGACGAAGAGCCGTCAGCTTGGGGAGGAAAGTTGTCTGCGACCCAGCGTACCTTGCCCGACCAAGCAGGACCTGGCGTGACGGACGAGCGGTAGATCGATTTGTGGTTTCGAAAGGCGTCAGCCTGGAGAGCCCTGCGATTACCGGCGAAGTTCCCGAGCAGCGACCGCACAGCTCCCCGAGCGCCAGAACAACGAGATACTGGCCAGAAGACAGCGCAGAGGACATCGACAGCGACGCCAGCAGACATTTCCGGCAGCCACGTTACCATCGCCGCGCGGAGCTCATTGGGGAGCGCAGGAGCGTCGCGGACGTCACGCATTAGGGTGAAGCCGGGTGGAACGTTCGTCTGCGCTAGGCGTAAAGCGAAGTGAACCGCTAGGCAGTCTTGACTGTCAGCGCGAACTGAGCAAGAACCTAGCGGGACCGTCCGGGACAGAGCAAGGGACAGTATTGCCTCGAAAGGCGTCAGCCTGGAGAGCAAGGCTTGTTCACCCTAGTCTGAGAACGGTGACGCTTCCCTAAGCCCACAAGGCCGAATTCTCTGCGGGTCTAAGGCGCGACAAGCGACCCCGAGGCAACGCGTCGGCAAGCAAGCAGAGGCGGCCACCACGAGCGTCCCGAGACCCAGGATCCAGAGGAGGACGAGTCAACGCGTCGAGAAGCCAGAAGGAGGAGCACCAGCAGCCGGCGGAACCAGAACAAGGAGACACAGAAACCAACATAGCCACGCACCCGCTGTACCAATACCACGAGAATAAATCCCACTGTTACCATTTGAACACTTTGTTTTCTCACTGATCTACGGGCAATCACGTCATATAAATTTGGTGGGACGAACACACAATCTTCTGAGCTAGCCGCACGAATCTCGTAGCGAGCAGACATACAAAATCAGTTCGTTACATCTGGCGCCCAACGTGATTGTCCCAACAGTGAGAACAGCACAGTAAAAATGGGAAAGAAGTGGATTTACCGCCTCAAGAAGGAAGACTTCGCCCATGTCGCACAGAGGCTCAATGTCGCCCTGGAGGGCAGGCTAGACGACATGAGGAAGGCACTATCGGAATACTACTCCGAAACAGAGAATGATCCACAACTCGTCGACATCTGGGCCGAGCTGGAGGCAACATACTACGACAGAGCCGGCCCAAGCATTACGCTAACGAACGCTGAAGGGGACAACTTTGTGGCAAGCCTGAGCATTGACAACATGCAAAAAGAGGCCCACAGGAGAGAATCAAGCCAAGAAAAGAAAGCAGCAGCGCTAACCCCGAGACCAAGCCAGTCGGACTATGCAAAGGTCGCTAAACAGGTCCGTGAATGGTCGTTCAGGTTCGACGGGGCGGAAAAACCATTCGAGTTCCTGGAGCAAGTAGAATGGTCCGCCAACACGTACGGTTTGGAGCTCGATATGATCCCTCGAGCGATGCCGGAGTTGCTAAAAGGAAGGGCTTTGAAATGGTTCATCGCCAACAATAAGCAGTGGAGAACTTGGGCAGAATTCATTGAAAGTTTCCACACATATTTCCTGCCAAGAGATTTCTTCACCAGGCTGGCGGACCAGGTCCAGCAAAGGAAGCAAGGCTTCAGCGAGTCGTTCAAGGACTACATGATCGACATGCAGACGATGGTGAGGCCACTTAATTACTCCGCTAAAGAGACCCTAAGGATCATCAAGGAGAACTGCACCCCAAGCCTACGAATGTTCTTAAGAGCATACAAAGTGTCGGACCTGGACACGCTAATGATCCTAGCAGACGAGTACGAAGAACTTGAAAAGGAACGGGAAGTTTTCGCACAGGAGAACAAGTTCTCAAGGACCAAGTCGGCGTCACCAACACAGGTGACATGCAGAAGATGCGAGGAGACATATAACCAGGACATACGAGGAAACGACCAATGGTCACCACCACACCAAGCCAGACGACAGCAGGCAGAAGACGCACCACGCGGAGGCCATTGGGCACCACCCCCACAGCAACAGAGACAGCCAAACAATACCTTGTGGAGGCCGCCAAGCAACACACAGAGGCCACAAGAGGCCACCCATATCACAGACCCGCAGGAGGCCTGTCGGAAATGCGGTGGGAACGGACACTGGGCTAGAGGATGTCGTAACCAGCGGCTGCTGTTTTGCTGGATATGCGGCAAGGTGGGTGTTAGGAGCGTCGATTGCTGCCAACGATCGGGAAATGGCCAGCGATCTCAGCCGCAGAGAGGCGAGCGGGGATCGCACAATGCCACCTCTCCAAACTAACGGGCGAGCTAATCGAGGAGGAGCAGCAGTTGTCCGCAGCTGTGATGATTGGTGGGAAAAGCTACAAAGCCACAATCGACACCGGAGCAACGGCAAGCTTCGTTAGCGAAGAATTGGCGGACAATATTGCTGCTCTAGGAAAGATTACCAGGACGAGACGGCAAGTTAGGTTGGCAGATGGAAGGTGCGGCGGAATTAATGCGCAGCTCGAGGTGGAGGTCAAATTCGGCAACAAACAAGTGACCATGAGCCTGTTGATTTTACCCGGGGTAGTGGATCCATTAGTGTTGGGATGGAACTTCCTGAAACAAGTCGGAACCGAGATAAGGTGTGCTGGACACGAAATAATAATACCAGCCAGGAACCGACACAATGGATGGCTCGAGGAGAAGCTATCAGTAGCAGTCGTTCAACAAGTAAACGAGTTGGACGATACTACAGCGTTCCTTGAAACAGAGCTGGCAGACTTCAGCACAATGTCGGGAACATCGAATATGGCAGAACACCAGGTCAAAATGAAGGACGACAAGCCAATCAAGCAGAGATACTACCCAAAGAACCCAAAAATTCAAGGGGAAATCAACGCAAAGGTGGACGAGCTTCTCCAAATGGGGTTCATAGAGCATTCAAAGAGCCCATACAGCTCCCCCATCGTGATGGTGAAAAAGAAGACAGGCAAGTGGAGACTGTGTGTCGACTTCAGGCAGATCAACGCGAAGTCAGTGAAGGATGCCTACCCAATGCCCCGCATAAACTACATCCTAGATCAACTAAGAGAAGCGCGGTACATCAGCAGTTTGGACCTGAAGGATGGATACTGGCAGATCCCACTAGAAGAAAGTAGCAGGCAATATACAGCATTCACGGTACCAGGCAAAGGTCTGTTTCAGTGGAGGGTAATGCCGTTCGGACTTCACTCGGCGTCGGCAACGTTTCAGCGAGTCTTGGACCAAGTAATCGGCCCCGAGATGTCACCTCACGCATTCGCTTACCAGGATGACATAATAGTGATCGGTCGCACGCTGGAAGAACACAAAAGAAACCTGAAGGAAGTGTTCCGGCGTCTAAAGGATGCAAATCTGAGGCTGAATCCAGAAAAATGCCAATTCTTCAAAAAGGAGCTGCTGTACCTGGGTCATCGAGTGACTAGCGAGGGAATAGGAACAGATCCAGAAAAAGTAGCCGCCATCGCCGAACTAGAACCGCCATCGACTGTCAAAGAGCTCCGGCAATACCTAGGAGTAGCGTCGTGGTACCGCCGGTTTGTACCAGATTTTTCCAGAATCGTCAAACCCCTGAACGACCTGCTGCGCAAAGGCAGTAAGTGGGAGTGGACACCAGAGCACCAGATGGCGTTTGAGGAGGTTAAGGCAAGACTCGTGGCAGATCCAGTGCTAGCATGCCCGGACTTCAGTAGAACTTTCATCCTGCAAACGGACGCCAGCGACTACGGCATCGGAGCGATACTGACCCAGGACACCGAAAAGGGCGAAAGAGTAATCTCCTACTCGAGCCGAACACTGAACGGCGCGGAGAAGAACTACTCGACAACGGAGAAGGAGTGCTTGGCGATCGTCTGGGCGATCCGGAAGCTCAGGCCATATCTGGAAGGTTACCACTTTAAGGTAGTAACCGACCACATGGCCCTGAAGTGGCTCAACAGCATCGAAAGCCCTTCAGGAAGGATCGCCAGATGGGCCCTGGAGCTACAACAGTACGACTTTGAGATAGCGTACAGAAAGGGCCAGCTAAACGTGGTGGCCGACGCATTATCAAGACAACCACTACCAGAGACGCTACGAGGAGTAAAAGAGGCATCGGCAACAATAACCTCAGGAGAGTGCAGCTGGATCAAGGACATGGGTGAAAAGATAAGGACCCAACCGCAGAAGTACCCGGACTATGTTATGGATGGTGAGACACTGTACAGAAACATACCTCACCGAGCAGGCAGTGAAGACGTCGCGTCATGGAAGATGTGCGTCCCGAAGTCGCTACGAGAAACAGTGTTGAGGGAAAACCACGACGCACCGTCCGCGGGACACGTAGGAAGCCGAAGGACAATTGCACGGTTGGCAGCCCGATACTACTGGCCAGGCATGCATAGAGACGCCCGAGCCCACGTACGAAAGTGCGAGATTTGCATGCGGTTTAAGCCCAATCAGATGCAGGCGGCTGGGAAGATGTTGACCCAAGTGCCGGAGGAACCATGGGCCACGGTATGTGCAGACTTCGTTGGACCACTACCAAGATCTAAGCACGGGAACCAAATGCTGCTGGTCATGATAGACAGGTTTTCGAAATGGACGGAACTGGTGCCCCTACGCAGTGCGACGGCAGAGTCGCTCAAAAAGGCATTTAGGGAGCGCATAATCGCAAGGTACGGGGTCCCGAAGGTGGTCATAACGGACAACGGAGTGCAGTTTACAAGCCGTATCTTCAAGAGTTTTCTGGCCGAGATGGGTATCAGACAACAGTTCACTGCACCATACACACCACAAGAAAATCCGACCGAACGAGCGAACAGAACGGTCAAGACCATGATTGCCCAGTTCGCAGGGCAGGACCAGAGAAACTGGGACGAGAAGTGGCCGGAGATTATGCTAGCAGTGAACACGAGCACATCGGAATCCACTGGCCATACACCGGCGTTTCTTACCCAGGGAAGGGAACCACGTCTACCCAGCAGCCTATATGATAAGGAAACCCTAGGCACTGGACGAGCTACGGAGACCCCTGAGGAAAATGCCAACAAACTAAAAGAGGTATTCGAGATCGTGCGGCGAAATATGGAAAAGGCGTCCCAGGACCAAGCCAGACACTACAATCTGAGAAGGAGGCAATGGTCACCAGCGGTGGGCGACATAGTGTGGGCCAAGGAACATCACCTGTCCAAAGCGGCCGAAGGATTCGCTGCAAAACTAGCCCCGAGGTACGATGGCCCTTACCAGGTTGTAGATTTCGTCTCTCCAGTGATCTGCAAAATTCGCCACACACAGTCGAAGAAAGAAAAGACAGTTCACGTTGGCGAGCTCAAGCAACAAGTAAACGAGCAGACAGCAGAAACATCAGATGTCTAACAACGGGTACGAGGCGGCAGGATTAAGCGTCAGGCCGAAGCGAGAGTCATCCATACGCCACACGGAAAGGACACTCAGGATAGAACAAGGACAGGGATAAGGATCACACGTTGATCCAGACTGCGAGGCCACAGGATTAGGCGTCAGGCCGAAGCGAGAGTCATCCACACGCCACGCAGAAAGGTCAACCATAAGGGTAGGGCACAAGGACGTGGATAGGGATGGATGGTGATCCCGACCGCAAGGCAACAGGATTCAGCGTCGGGCAGTTGCCAGAGTCATCCGCGATAACGCCAGGCGGAAGGGACACTTACAAAACGGCACAAGGATACGGGTAACGTAGAAGAGAGTATGCGCGGAAGGAGACAAGCAACACAAGACGCGCAGTCCAGACATACACCGCAGCATCCGGAGATTCTATACGGAATGCGCCGGACGAGCTCGACTAGTTGTTACCCGAGGAAAAGGGGAGGACGGTGCAGAATCAGATCTACACCGTAGCCAGCTGGTCACAAAAAAAAAAAAAACAGAAACACGCACCACACCAACAGTTGACTAAAAACAAGAAAGGGAACGGGGCATGCATGGGCCGCACCAGCAACCTGAAATGTAAAGGGGGCTTAATGCAGGAAGCAGAAAGACATCATAAATACTTACCGGCTGTCATGGTTGCGAAGCGAATGCGAAGTCCTCTCCGCAACCGCTCTCAAAAGCTGCCGATGTGGAGTCAGATGCTGCCAACAGAGGACGAGTGAAGGGCGAGAGAGGACGAAAGGATGAGAAAGGAGTGAAGGAAATGCAAAAGAAACTTACCTATGAATTTCATAGTATGAAAGTTGCAAAATCACCACGAGCGAGGGAAGGGGGCGCCTCGACAGGCGATCGATTGGCACTGGACGATAGTGCGATCGATGGGCACACGACAATGGAAATATCGGCCAAGGTGGAAGTATCGCAACGAGCAGGTGGCAACGCCGCACCGTCGATAGCGAATAAATATCGATCACGCACGAATGGTGTGACCAGGCGGAGGATACACGGAAAGGAGTGAGACGCAGCAATGAGCAGCGAGCTGGGGATCGATAGCCCAGGAGTATCGATGTCCCAGTGGGAACACAGGAAATATCGGCGCGGGAGATTTAAAGTTGCTACGAGGAGGATGACCCCCGCTGTAGAAACTCAAGGGAGTTAGGAGCGTCGAGGGAGCATCGAGGGAGCAACGAGGGAGCGCCGCGGGAATCACAAGGACTCAAAGGCTAGGATAAGCAAGGAAACGCCGGAGAGTAGGAACCAGTCTTAAATGTTTCCCGAAGTAAGGGGGGAATGTGAGGAGTTGAATAACTCCCCACAAATAGAAGCAGCAGCAGATGGCCGGCCGCTTACCAGATACGCGGCGAATTTGCGTAGTAACGGCGCGGCGGGGAGAACGAGAGAGTTTGGAGACCAAGGGTGGAGATCGAGAGAGTTTGGAGACCAACGAAGGAGAGCGAGAGAGTTTGGAGACCAATAAAGGAGAGCGAGAGAGATTGGAGACCAAGGATGGAGAGCGAGAGAGTTTGGAGACCAATGAAGGAGAGCGAGAGAGATTGGAGACCAAGGCTGGAGATCGAGAGAGAATGGAGACTTCGCGGGCAGAGCAAGAGTGCCGTATGCAGAAGAGGATAACGGAACTCCACGGGACTTTGGACTCTCCCGTGAACTTTGGACCGGGAGAGGAAGTGCCACATCTCGGCAGTGGAGCGGCACACAGGCGTGCCACAAGCGGCACGGGAATCAGCGGAACGGCAGCAATGGGCAGAACATCTATTGGAAGCGGTACATAAAGGACAAGTGGGTCATCCAGGAGGCACGGACTTTGGACCCAAAGTGGAGAGATCCAGCGGGCCGTGCGCAAAAGGGGAATAACGGTGCTTGGAGGCCCTATATAAGGCCGCAGAGCGCTGGCAGCTGGATCAGTCGATCAAGAGGAGTCAAGCCTTCAAGATCAGTCAAAGTACCAAGTGAGCAATCAGTCAAGCAAGTAATCTACGAGGGAGCTACAACCAAGCGAGTCGTCGGAAGCAGCGCCGTGGGAAGCATAGAAGGAGCAAGATCGCCACGTCGAGACGTTCGGGATTAGGACATCAGGAATCTCCGAATTGAGACACAGGTGGCTGAGTTCTGAAAGGCATCACGCGGCTAAGTCAAGGCGTTTGTTTTCTAACTTTGTCACGACCACACCCTGGCGAGTCGCCCGGCGGGTCTGTCAGAGACAAGCAAAAGAGTCCTACGACGAAGAGCCGTCAGCTTGGGGAGGAAAGTTGTCTGCGACCCAGCGTACCTTGCCCGACCAAGCAGGACCTGGCGTGACGGACGAGCGGTAGATCGATTTGTGGTTTCGAAAGGCGTCAGCCTGGAGAGCCCTGCGATTACCGGCGAAGTTCCCGAGCAGCGACCGCACAGCTCCCCGAGCGCCAGAACAACGAGATACTGGCCAGAAGACAGCGCAGAGGACATCGACAGCGACGCCAGCAGACATTTCCGGCAGCCACGTTACCATCGCCGCGCGGAGCTCATTGGGGAGCGCAGGAGCGTCGCGGACGTCACGCATTAGGGTGAAGCCGGGTGGAACGTTCGTCTGCGCTAGGCGTAAAGCGAAGTGAACCGCTAGGCAGTCTTGACTGTCAGCGCGAACTGAGCAAGAACCTAGCGGGACCGTCCGGGACAGAGCAAGGGACAGTATTGCCTCGAAAGGCGTCAGCCTGGAGAGCAAGGCTTGTTCACCCTAGTCTGAGAACGGTGACGCTTCCCTAAGCCCACAAGGCCGAATTCTCTGCGGGTCTAAGGCGCGACAAGCGACCCCGAGGCAACGCGTCGGCAAGCAAGCAGAGGCGGCCACCACGAGCGTCCCGAGACCCAGGATCCAGAGGAGGACGAGTCAACGCGTCGAGAAGCCAGAAGGAGGAGCACCAGCAGCCGGCGGAACCAGAACAAGGAGACACAGAAACCAACATAGCCACGCACCCGCTGTACCAATACCACGAGAATAAATCCCACTGTTACCATTTGAACACTTTGTTTTCTCACTGATCTACGGGCAATCACGTCATATAAATTTGGTGGGACGAACACACAATCTTCTGAGCTAGCCGCACGAATCTCGTAGCGAGCAGACATACAAAATCAGTTCGTTACAAGCTTTAAGACAGACGGACATGGCTAAAAAAATCAATTACAAAAAAATAATATAAAAACAAGGAAGAACGCTATAGTCGAGTACCTCGACTATCAGATACCCGTTACTCAGATAAATAGAGATATGCAAGTAGCAAAGCGAGATTAAAATGTGCCACCTACCGGCGGTATACAGATTTAAGCGTTATGGGCGTTGGAGTGGGCGTGGCATATTCGCGTAACAAACTTGCGCTGCGTATAAGGCTACGGAATCTAAATGTGAAATCCCAATTCTCTATCTTTGATAGTTTCCGAGATACCCACGTTCATATTTACGATTTTTTGAAGTTTGTGGGCGGTTTATGGGCGTTAGGGTGGGCGTGGCAAACTTTTTTTTTTGGGTCAATCGATAGGTATTTATAAGAACATTACATTTCAGTTAAAATTTTTATTCTAGCATCAAAACTGTAGGAGCCGCAGTTTTGGGCGGTTTGTGGGCGTAAGAGTGGGCGTGGCAAACTTGCGCTGCGCAATAAGCTCAGGAATCTGCACGCCAAATCTCAATAGCCTAGCTCCCATAGTTTCCGAGGCTAGATCGACTCGGCTAGTGATCCTGATCAAGAATATATATACTTTATGGGGTCGGAAACGCTTCCTTCTGCCTGTTACATACTTTTCGACGAATCTAGTATACCCTTTTACTCTACGAGTAACGGGTATAAAAACCCACCCCAAGCCGACCAGACTAAAAATGGAAGCCGAGGACATCGCGTACTCCGCTGAACGCGTTATATATCTCCACCAGCTCTTTTCCCCAAATCAAACGTTATATGCTACAAGATTCCAAACTTGTGCTATTAAAATAGGTAATTGAAGCGATAAAACTTGTTATTAAAAAGTTTAATATTGATGGGTGCGACTCCTAGTCATGGTATTGGGGTACTTAAACTCTTGTGCAAAAAAAAACTTCTGATATCAAACAAAAACACCTCTTAACGAGGTAAAAAGTAGTGGCGAAAGCGCCTTTAACAAAAATTTTTGATATCAACAATTGTGACGATAAATGATATTACATTCTATAAAATAAATAAACTATATTAAATTTATGTTTTCGGCACGCTACAACAGAAAATTTACGTGTAGATAAATAAATATTTACTGTAGCGTGCCGAAATCATAAATTTAATATAGTTTATTTATTTTATCGAATGTAATATCATTTTTCGTCACAATTGTTGATATCAAAAATTTTTGTTAAAGGCGCTTTCCCCACTACTTTTTACCTCGTTAAGAGGTGTTTTTGTTTGATTACTTATAATTTAAAAGAGACACACATTAATCAAGATTGTGAAATGTTCAACAAAACAATTCGGGGAAACAATATAATACAATTAAGTCAATGTACTTTAGAAATAAGAGATATTAAGATTACGACTTCCAAAAATATTATTAAAACTTTAAAATTCTATTACCTATCAACAAAAACAAGAATCAATTTATAAGTAAATTGTTTTTACCACATTAATAATTATACTTTTAAGCATTACTACTTACATCATATTTACCTATAGGCGAGTAGCCAACAAAAAAGAAATTTCGTTTAAGTTCAACAAGGATGTTGAATCTTCTAAAGGAGGGGCGAGTGACCTATACGCAAATACCCTGGATACCAGACCCAACATACAACTTGTATGTCCCGAGATATCCATTATTCCATAAAATAAATAAACTATATTAAATTTATGTATTCGGCACGCTATAACAGAAAATTTACGTGTAGATAAATAAATATTTACTGTTGCGTGCCGAAATCATAAATTTAATATAGTTTATTTATTTTATCGAATGTAATATCATTTTTCGTCACAATTGTTGATATCAAAAATTTTTGTTAAAGGCGCTTTCCCCACTACTTTTTACCTTCATAAGAGGTGTTTTTGTTTGATTACTTATAATTTAAAAGAGACACACATTAATCAAGATTGTGAAATGTTCAACAAAACAATTCAGGGAAACAATATAATACAATTAAGTCAATGTGCTTTAGAAATAAGAGATATTAAGATTAGGACTTCCAAAAATATTATTAAAACTTTAAAATTCTAATACCTATCAACAAAAACAAGAATCAATTTATAAGTGCATTGTTTTTACCACATTAATAATTATACTTTTAAGCATTACTACTTACATCATATTTACCTATAGGCGAGTAGCCAACAAAAAAGAAATTTCGTTTAAGTTCAACAAGGATGTTGAATCTTCTAAAGGAGGGGCGAGTGACCTATACGCAAATACCCTGGATACCAGACCCAACATACAACTTGTATATCCCGAGATACCCATTATTCCAATTGTCACTAACATAAGTCCAGAGCCTACTTTCGCAGTTATTCAAATCAATCCGACATAAACATTTAACCCCTCAGACACAAAACTTTCCCACGCCTTCGATCGACGGCACCAGTAGTATAAACACTTCTCACGCCTTTATCGACGACGGCAGACATAAACAATATTCAAACTCTTAAGAGGGTCCAGCCTGAGAACCCATTCGTCAGCATAAAAGCTTTGGCCAATCCGAATTAATTAAACAAAAGATGTAGCCTAGAAACCGTTTCATCGGGCCACAGATTTGACCAATCAAAATTCTTAATCAAAGTCCACTTTCGCTGCTCTAGTCGCTGTCACCGTTAAGAACCATAGTTACAATAATAATGCATTTTGTAAAATCAATTTAAGATTGGGAATCAAACTTGAAAGAACTTAACCAACAAAAACAAAAATCGCTTTTTTTTAATATATCCTGGAACAATAAACATAATTTACATATGTTAAAAAACACCGAAGCTTTTATTTGTTTCATATTATTTTCCCACCAATTTTACGATCGTTCCTATGGCAGCTATATGATATAGTTATCCGATTTTGATAAAATTAAATTCGAAATTCAAAACTAATTGAAATAGTTATTTCCAAGCGTAGGATGTTATATGTCAAAAAACGCCGAAGCTATAATTTGTTTCATATTATTTTCCCACCGATTTTACCATCATTCATATGGCAGCTATATGATATAGTCGTCCGATTTTGATAAAATTAAATTCGAAATTCAGAATTAATAAAAAAAATGTTATTTCCAAGCGTAGGAGGTTATATGTTAAAGAACACCGAAGCTATTATTTGTTTCATATTATTTTCCCACCAATTTTACGATCGTTCCTATGGCAGCTGTATGAAATAGTCGTCCGATTTTGATAAAATCAAATTCGAAATTCGGAATTAAATAAAAAAAGTTATTTCCAAGCGTAGGAGGTTTTATGTTCAAAAACACAGAAGCTATTATTTGTTTCATATTATTTTCCCACCGGTTTTCCAATTGTTCCTATGGCAGCTATCTGATATAGTCGTCCGATTTTGATAAAATTAAACTTAAAATTCAGAATTAATTAAAAAATGTTATTTCCAAGCGTAGGAGGTTATATGTTAAAGATCACCGAAGCTATTATTTGATTCATATTATTTTCAAACCAATTTTACGATCGTTCCAATGGCAGCTATATGATATAGTCGTCCGATTTTGATAAAATCAAATTCGAAATTCAAAAATAATGTTATTTCCAAGATTAGGAGGTTATATGTTAAAAAACACCGAAGCTATAATTTGTTTCATATTATTTTCCCACCGATTTTACCATCATTCCTATGGCAGCTATATGATATAGTCGTCCGATTTTGATAAAATTAAATTTGAAATTCAGAATTAATTAAAAAATGTTATTTCCAAGCGTAGGAACACAAAAGCTATAATTTGGTTCATATTATTTTCCCACCGATTTTACCATCATTCCTATGGCAGCTATATGATATAGTCGTCCGATTTTGATAAAATTAAGTTCAAAATTTAAAACTAATTAAAAAATGTTATTTCCAAGCGTAGGAGGTTATATGTTAAAGAACACCTAAGCTATAATTTGTTTCATAATTTTTTCCCACCAATTTTCCGATCGTTCCTATGGCAGCTATATGATGTAGTCGTCAGCTTTTGATAAAATTTACGTCGAAATTCTAAACTAATTAAACAAATGTTATTTCCAAGATTAGGAGGTTTTATGTTAAAAAACACCGAAGCTATAACTTGTTTCATATTATTTTCCCACCGATTTTACGATTTTAATTCAAAATTCGAAACTAATTAAAAAAATGGTATTTCCAAGCTTAGGAGGTTATATACTAAACAAGAAAGGAATTTAACTTCGGCAAGCCGAAGTTTGAATACCCTTGCAGTTATAAGAAATAATCAATGTTAGTAACACTATGTTACATTTTAAGGATTGTTGCTAGCTTCAGTGATATTAAAACAATTTCACGTACTCAGCCCCCACACCACGTCAAGGCCACAACCCACGAGGGGGAGAATAATATCATTTATATATATATATACAACTTTGAAATCTACGTTGATAGATAGAAATAAATAAATTAATAATACCATAAAAATACATATATACAAAATGCTATATACAATTAATTATTTTTTCTAACCTATTACAATTTTTACAATTTATATATTTAATTATATTACCTACTACAAGCTATACTTAAAAAAATTTCATCGTGGTGGCTATATGGTGTCTCATAAGTAATGGCAAGAGCTTGTAGAATTCGAGAATCTGAAAATATCCAATCAATTTGTGTTATTTGTTTTGTTGTGGGAGAATCATTGATTGAAAAGAGGTTATAGGCATTCAAGTGTTCCTCCAGAATATCAGTCCCTGTGGATCTGCAAATATTAAAATCTCCTAATATTACTACTTTAGTATTATCCATTCTACGCACTTTTTCCACATCCGCTTTAATTTCATTTCGAAATCTTGCAATAGGAAATCCGTGACTCCTATAAACAATTATAAATGACGTGTCAAGATATTTAAATGCAATCGATTGATACGTTGCCCTTGTATTTGTGGACTTCTTTGTCTTAAACAGAAATAATACATTTTGCGAAGTGTTTTGTTTAGCGTAAATAAGTATTCCGTTCTTCCCAATACCATTCAAACGATTGCAGTCTATTCTTCTTATAATTTCGAAATCCCTTAAAGTGTACTCTTCTTGTGGAAGAGTCCAGGTTTCAACAAAACATAAAAAGTTGGCAGAACAAATAATGTTGTCGTTGGCCACATCTTCGCGATGAGCGCGAAGAGATTCCACGTTGTGGTAATATAAAGAGACATCCTCATTTTCATTGACCAAAAATTAATAATGCGTAGTCAAAGCCTTTTCCCCTCTTAAACGTTCAAGTTCCACTTGGACATTTGTAGCTCCAAATCTAGTTGGAGGGACAAAGTCTCCTAAGAGGAAAAGGCCCGATGCGCTAGTTGCTCTGCTGCAACCTACGTACAACGAAGCTCGCTTAATGCCTCTTTTAAGATGCACTGCGACTTTGCTGTAGGTTGCTCCTTGGCTCTTATGGATGGTAATAGTCTCAGCAGGAACAACTGGAAATTGTTTTCGATCAATAGAAGAATGTCCCGAATTTCCGCATTGGAATACTCGGACTGTTTTATAAATTGGAGTCCAGTCTGGGTGATCATTTCCTCGAACTTTTGACCTAGCTATAGTACCGACAGTGGCATCTGTAAACTTAATCCACAGTCCAGTAACTAATAATGAGCCGTTAACCATACAGTTGTCAATTCGCATTAATTGACCAGTTGCCCCATTTACAAGTCCATCATTTGTGTCAATATTGACGGTAACCATATATTTTGCAGTAGTCTTCAGGTGTAAAATATATGGTAGACCCTGAGTTTCAGAGGTCTTCATGTTTTGGGCATGCCTAAGAGTTCATTCTCGACTTCTTTCAGACATATTAGCTGACTTAACTGTATCTACTGCAGTTGACACAAATTCTTCAGTTCTAATTTGGGCAAGTTTTAGGGAGTTGTAATGGTTTACGTCAGCATTAGAACAGAATAAGTGAATTGCATCGTCAGGAACATCGGTTACTGGAAGAACTCTTGTCCTGAAAAGCTCAATATCTGCATTTGTCATGTTGGCTTCAGACATATTATTCAAAGCCAAAGCAAAAGCGTGGTCGTCACGTTGCCGCATTATTTCCGTTAGCTCGAAAAACTTAAAGTTATTCCAAAGGTTAGCTCCTGGCAGAATATTATAGGGATTAGATGTATTTTCTGCGGATATCCAACGATCTCCAACTGGGCTAAGCTGCTTCAGATCTCCAAACACTTTTATAGACTTGCCCAAAGTCTTTGATCTAAGTATCCAAGCATTTTTGATCCGACCATCGAGATCTCATCTACAATATAATAATTAATTGGATATCAATCAACTTGCAATGCATTGTATTTAAAGTGTCATTGCTTAAGGGTCTTAAAGGACCAGATGTTTGATTAACAGGAAGGGAGAAAACTGAATGAAGCGTTAGTCCCCCAATCCCAAAAGCTGATTTTCCAGTAGGAGCACAAAGTAAAACCCGTGCGGAATCTGTTGCCCCAGGAAGTTTATTTGCTCGCCAAGTTATAGACTGAAATATTGTAGAAATCAATCTGCTTTTTCCCAATCCGGCCCCTCCACCAACATATTCATAAAATGTTTTTTTGGCTGCAACATTATACATTACGTGTGCGTAATACTGTCGTTGCTTAAAGTTGAGAGACCGGGTAAGCGAGCAAAGGTTATCGTCAGATACTATCGGAGGAAGTCTTATAAGAGGAAGTTCGCCATTTGAATCGTTTTCATCTTGGAGTACATTTACGTTTTGGCCGACGTCGGGGACTGCCAAAGCTCTGAACTCTTCATCAAGGTATTGACAGGCTGGCCCTTCGGGAAGGGGCCGTTTTCTTCTCTATCCACATTTTGCAGATCTTAAAGAACTCTCTCTAACTCCATGTCGTCAAACACATCATACTGCTGTCACGATCCAGTTCCGATGGAGAAGCATTGAACAGCAACTGTGTGGCAACTCCGAAGCCAGTTGGCGAGTAATTGTGGAACGAGAACGACACGAGCAACGTCAGCTCCGCGAGAACGACACATCGCAACGTACAAATTTCATAAGCCGATATATCTATTCATATTTTGTAATCCATTTGTTTATCATTAAAATACTATAACTAATAACACGAGTTAGTGTATTTATTCACCGTAAGTGGCGCTATCTATTCGCCTTATTCCTGACAAACCAACAGCAAATCACACATTCCCCTGTAAAACGCAAAAGTATGGGATGTATGTGACATTCTCAGAAGTGGGATAGTGTGCAATGAGTGAAATCGAGCAAAATTTAATGGACACAACGTAAAGCGAAGTTAATACACTATGCCAGGAAAGAACTTTTTGACTAAGAAAGCCCTACAACATAAGTGCAGAGAAGCGGGACTCTCGACATCGGGAAACCGCGAAGACATGCTAAAAAGATTAAACTCCCAAAACAGCGACGATGAAAACATAAGTGCAGAAAACCAATCACTTCAAAAGAAGGTTGTGGAGCTAGAGAAAACGGTCCGAGAGCTTCAGGAGAGATCTTTTCACCCCTCCGTAATATCATCACCAATCGAAAAATCTGCTACAGTAAACGAAGTTCAGCCAGCCAACGGTAGCTATTCAACGAGTCAGAGGCATGATGAAAAACGGCAACAACAAGAAATCGACCTACGATCCAGCGAGATGCATGTGCAAAAATTAACGAATGTCTCAAACGTAAACTTGGCAACGTCTCAATCACAGCAGAACGATAACTACCCAACTCAACCGCACAACATGATCTTTGCTACGACACAGCAGAACGATGTCTACCCAACTCAACTACACAACATGCACTTTGCTACGTCACAGCGAAATGTTATCCACCCGACTCAGCCAAACACCGTGCACTTTTCTACGTCACAGAAATTTGCAGACTGTGCTACATCACAGCCAACCGTAAACATCCCGGTCACTTACTCAAACTTTGGAAATTTTGTAACTTCGGGAAACGATTTTAATCAATACAGTACCTTTCCAATACATCAACCGATGTATAACGAGTATCCGTATGCTCGTGCTGGCTACTTGGATAGCAGGATCCCTACTGGCAATGAAAACCTTAATCCCTCCTATGGAAACATCAGTGATGTTGTCGCGCTGCCTCCGGAATTCAATCCATCGTCTGGTAAATCCTTGAACTCACATCAATTTGTAAAGCGTGTTAACTCCCTTCGTAACGCTTATCGTTGGGATGATCGTAAGGTAATATTTGCAGTCAAACAAAAGATGCTGGGTGCTGCTCGATATTGGGTAGACTCTACGGATCAAATATTTCAAACATGGCCCCAATTTACTGAAAGATTTTTAAATGACTTTCCATGTTTTAGCAATCCGGCAGACGTTCACCTCAAGATGTAAAAAACTCATAGAGATTCCACCGAGTCACTGTCAGATTATTTCTTCAAGATGCTAGCCTTAGGTAAAAAGGGTGAGCTACCAGATTCAGCAATTTGCACACACATTATCAACGGGATTAACGACTACGATTTAAAGAGAAAGGTATCCAACAGTTATGTTTCGTGTAACGAACTTCTACGCGACATTCTTGCATACTCAGCGCATAATATCATAAAGCATAACGCCAGTCAAATGTCAAACAAACGGGATCTTAACGTCAGCCTTCATAAGCCGAATGCATCCTTGGTTTCAAAACGTCCTTTTAACGATAAAGTCGAAGTATCGGTTAAATGCTACAATTGTCAGAAGGTTGGACATTATTCTTCGAAATGTCCTGAGCCCCAGAGCAAGCCTCGTTGCACGCACTGCAATCGCACAACACACGATTCAGCCAGCTGCCCCGATAACACAAAAACAGGTCCAAAAATTAATAAAATCGACTCTGATTCTGATTCGGAAAACTCCAAATTGATCTCGGTAAACGGCAATGAAACCGTCGCATTCGTAGATCCAGGCAGTACGCGAACGCTAATTCGTAAATCATTCGCCGAAAACGTAGGTGTTCTACAACGATGTGCTGTTACTCTGAACGGATTTGGTGGTGGGAAATCCCTTTGCACAAATCCCTTTGACGATTCTGATTACGAAGTTGAAGTTTAGGTCGTAGAAGATAAACTAATAACCGAAAATGTACTTTTGGGTAAGGATATCCTTTGTCGCGATGGAAACAAATTGATCATCCTCGGTAACGAGTGTTACGTAGAGAACATTCGAAAAATTCAAACGACCCAAGAGCGTTCCTCAGTTGAGAATGAACTCATAAACGGATTGATATTGGAAAACGCTTCTTGCTTTGCGGAGACAGCTAACGAGCTCGCCAAATGTTCTCTAACCAAAATGGAAATAACTTTAACATCAAACGTTCCCTGCTACACTAAGCCCTACCGTACGCCTTTTGCACTTAGATCTGTCGTCGGTAATATTACCTCCGAATTACTTGATAGTGATATTCGTCCTTCGGACTCTCCTTATGCATCTGGAATTGTCGTCGTTAAAAAACAGAATGGCGAGTATCGTCTTTGCGTCGACTACCGACGTCTCAACAGTATAACCGTCAAAATACCGTTTCCAATGCCAAATCTGGAGGAACAATTTGCCCAATTAGCCGGGAATACCTATTTTTCTCAGCTGGACTTGCGTATGGGATATCATCAAGTCGAGGTGTGCGAGTCATCCAAACAATTCACAGCATTTGTAACTTCAGATGGCCACTACGATTATAACAGGATGCCGTTCGGACTCGTCAATGCCCCAGCAGTTTTTCAAGCGGTCATGAACAAAATAGTTAAACGCATGGAGCCAGGTGAGGTACTCGCATATTTAGATGACGTCATAGTTCCCAGCAAAACGTTTGATGGGGGTATCCAACGACTCGAAAAATTCTTTCGAATTCTTAAAGAGAGCGGCTTAACACTTCGCTATGACAAATGCAAGTTTCTTCAATCAGAAATAACATTATTGGGCCATATTGTCAACAAAGATGGTATCACTCCTGGAGAAAACAAGCTGAGCGCTATCAAAAACTTCAAAGTCCCCAATAACGTAAAGGATGTCAGACGATTTTTGGGTCTAACAGGATTCTTTCGAAAGTTTGTTGAAAACTACTCCTTAATAATAAGACCCCTTACACGATTGTTGCGTAAATCAGACCAAAACAGTTTTGATTGGTGAAATGACCAGCAACGGGCTTTTAACGAGCTAATCGACAAATTGTGCTGTGTTCCTGTTCTGGTTCTGTATGACTTTGCAGCACATCATGAGGTGCACACAGATGCTTGTGCGATCGGACTAGCAGGAGTCCTATTGAAATCTGAAGACAAAACGAATTGGCGACCTGTCTGCTATTTTAGTAGGCACTGTACTGACGCGGAAAGTAGATACCATAGCTATGAACTCGAGACGTTGGCGGCGTAGAAACACTACAAAGGTTTAGGGTGTATATTCTAGGAAAACCATTCCGACTCGTTACTGATTGTTCCGCCATCGCTAAGGTAAAACTCAATAAAAAATTAATCCCGCAAGTCGCACGTTGGTGGATTAAAATACTGGACTACGAGTGCGAATTTGTTCATCGTGATGGCAGTAAAATGGCCCATGTGGATGCCATGAGCCGCGCTCCCGATTGGCCTCCTGGAAAATCCTTACAAGAAGTAGTGCGCACCATAATTACGGACGTCGATGACTGGTTGTTAACTATGCAGCCTCAGAATGAGACCCTTGTTCAAATATTTGCTGTATTGAAAGGACATCGTACCGGAAATCAGCTAAAGCAACTTTAAGCTGATTACGTAATCAAAAATGACCGTTTCGTTTGTACCAAAGAACGTGAGGTGGTGCATTGTTAAGATGTGTCATGATGATTTTGGACATTTCGGTCTTGACAAAACAATCGGACGAATTCAACAAAAATTCTGGTTCCCAAGAATGCGGAAATACGTGAAAGAATATATCTCAACATGCATTCAATGCTGCTACTACAAATCCAAAGGAGGCAAGCCCAAAGGTTGCATGCATTATAATGACACCGATCCAGTACCATTTCGCAGGCTACACATTGATCATTTGGGACCGTTTGTTCGAAGCAAACGTGGAAATACCCATATACTAGCCATATCCGATCCCTTCAGTAAATATCTGATTGTAAAGGCAGTTAAAAACACAAAAACCCTTCCAGTGCTGAACATTTTAAATGAAGTTTCTACCTACTTCGATCTGCCAACGATAATAATATCCAATCGTGGAACAGCGTTTACCTCGAAACAATTTGAAGAGTACTGTAAGCACAACCAGATTCAACACATTAAAAACGCTGTGCGAACACCTCGTTCAAATGGACAAGTCGAGCGAGCAAACCAAACTATTCTCAACTATGTACGCGCCATGAACGACAACCCGAAGGATTGGGATCTTACTTTACACAATCTTCAGTGGAGTGTAAACTCTCAAAAGAACGAAACATCAGGATTCAGCCCAATTGATTTGGTGTTTAACTTTAATCCTATTGACGTCGTCCAGAACCATCTCACGGCAGCTATACACGCCGATTTGGGAAAAGATGAGAAGGATTCTGTCATCGACAACAGAAACCAAGCGCTCGTCAATATTGCAAGCGAGCGAGCTAAATGGAAACAACGGTTTGACACGAAAGACGCTAACCCTTCTATCTACTCCACAGGTAATCTTGTAGTCGTCGAAAACGAACCAGCTGCTACAGGCGAATCGCGAAAGCTCAAACCACGTTACCGAGGACCCTATATCGTCGTCAAGGTCCTTGGAAACGATCGTTATGTAATCGAAGACATCCCAGGTGTTCAGATTACAGGACGTAAATACTGTTCTGTCTATTCCTCCGACAAAATCAAACCGTGGTGCTCCAACATCCCTGAGCTGGATATTCCCGACAATGACGATGATCGAATCGAGGACGATCCGAATGCAGGATTGGCCGAGCTGTCACGATCCAGTTCCGATGGAGAAGCATTGAACAGCAACTGTGTGGCAACTCCGAAGCCAGTTGGCGAGTAATTGTGGAACGAGAACGACACGAGCAACGTCAGCTCCGCGAGAACGACACATCGCAACGTACAAATTCAAAAGAATTTTTCAAAAATCATTTTGCTTATATTTTTTATGGTTTTTTAAAGGTGACACTGTCGGAAAAAATTTGTATGAAAAAGAGAAAAATATGCCTAAAATGCATGTTTCTAAGCATTTTCAAAAAATCATAAAAAATATAAGCAAAATGATTTTTGAAAAATTCTTTTTGCAGTTACTATTATTTTTGTTTGAAGAAACTTTTTGCATCAAAAAATTTAAGTTCAAGTCGAGGAAAAAAGTTCAAAAAGGACATTTTCACACAAATTCGTCCTTTTCAATAAGTACTGAATGTGTTAAGAAATGTATTGTATCATTCAAACGGCATTTAAATTACCTTTCCATTGATGCCAAAGTTAACAAGATGTAAGTTCAAATTATGAATATATTTAACTTTTTTTTTGTGAAAATAATTTGGCCACCCTTGTATCTATTCATATTTTGTAAACCATTTGTTTATCATTAAAATACTATAACTAATAACACGAGTTAGTGTATTTATTCACCGTAAGTCGCGCTATCTATTCCCCTTATTCCTGAAAAACCAACAGCAACTCACACATTCCCCTGTAAAACGCAAAAGTATGGGATGTATGTGACACTGCTCTTTATTGCGTTTAATAATTTCAAAATTATTTCTAAATGTGCTTTCATTGTCGTTTGAAATGAGTTCCGTCTCTTCTCACTCTTCTCCGTCTCACTTCTCCATGGGAATAAGAGAATTACGTGCTCTGTAAAATAATCTGATGGAGAAGAGCTTATACTGAAGCGAACCCACTTAAGAATTAGGGCATAATTACGTCTTTTTACCCTACCAGTCCCATCCAGCATTTGGTAACTTTGTGCAGCAACGTTATTTTCTTCATCTGCATCAAAGAATTTGAACCAAGCCGCAAATTCCGCAAGACATAACGATTCTAGTTGTTCATCACGTATCGATCAAGTAAATTTCGCTCAAAAATATCTGTTGAGTTTGCGGGAAGCTGTTCTAATTCTCTGTTAGATCGGACTATCCGGACCCTTTTATCTGGATGGCAAGTGTTAATAAAAACATTCCCTTCACTAGCCTCAGACAAGTGTAAAAATAAAATGTTGTATGCAGCTTCTTGGGCAGATATTTCTGTAGCGTTAATAAACTTGCTCCCTAAATGCTGCAATTTTCTTTTGATGGAAACACTTCCATGGCTTATTTCTGTCATTGCTTCTCGAAGCAGTTGCGACACGCCACGGTTGGATTTATTTATGTATTTAATTATATAACTACAACAGGCGTAAGCATCTAGAATGAATTGAATATCCATGTTTGCTCTATGCAAGCCTAAAATATTTCTTTTATAAGCATTTAGCAACCTATCAGAAAATTGGTGATGAAGAAATACTTGGGGCTTGTTTAAGCATAACCGAATGGCGAACTTGTACTCCTCATATGAAATTTCAAGATGGCTGAAAAAATATTCAAAATTATTAAACATGGCCGATTCTTCTTCGGAAACAGACTTTAGGAGCTCTTTAACTTGTTTAAATATTTTTTATATTTTTCAACGTTGGATTCGTTTTCTTCAAATGGATACAAACCCAGAGTTTCAGACATTGGTGGGTATGGCATATTAAAACGGCAGAATTGTTGTCCCGCAGTTTCCTTAAACATGAAGCAATGTGCTTGTGGCGCTGATATTGAATTACTTCATGAATTTCAGGATCGTCCCCGCTGGTGGTAACGATCAATAAAGTGGGTAACCTCTTCGGCGTTATCGGGTCTTTCTAGCTTTGGGGCACCAGAAAACCAATACATGCCATGAGAGTGCGGCGATCCTCTGTGCTGGAACTCGATCCTCCAATAATAATGGACGAGTCTTAACTCACCAAATATCTCGGAGCTTTTAAATAATTTCATTAATTACCGGAACCTGTAGTCGAAGTACCGGGAGCACGTTACTGGGTCAGACCTAATTAATCTAGCTTTTTCGGCGTTAGAAAGAGCTGCTGCCTCTTCCTCAGGAATGTCTCTGATATCCAATAAAAGAGATAAAATAACTAAGAGTTCGTTCCATTTAGATTCAGCAGCAGAGAGGGTTATGAAGAATGTAGGCAACCCAAATTGTCTAATAATGGCTATAACTTTCTTTTTTCTGCCTCCCAGTGTGCTGGAGATGAACGGAGGCCTTTTAGAATGTGAAATCCATCGTCATGTTGTACAAGACTGTCAACAAATGAATTATCCCTCACATTTGCAGCAGTTACTGCACCTGATTTTTTTTTAGGGCAATGGAAATAGAACTTTGAATTCGTTGCATTTCATAAAATTTGTACATCTAAACCCTTTGGGCACTACTGCGCAACGACGGTCGTAAAAGCGAATTTACGATCTTGCTTTTTTTGCATAGGTCGAATTTCCCTTAAATATTTCGCCGCAAGAAATAGTTGGGAAGGAAAGTTCTTCTGCGTCGTCGTCAAGGGTTAAGTTTGTTGGAATGCGGCCTTCTTCGGGGGCCATAGCAATACGCTGAAGTCCAATATCATCGTTTTCTAATAGGGTTTCATGACCTTCGGGATTTAAATCACCTTCTTGCTCGTCATTTGATTGAGAATGCGAATGTTGACGAAGAACCTCTTCTACGACTTCTCGGTCAGATTCATCTGCGATGAAAGGTATCTCTTCTTTGGCTCTCATTTGATTGAGCCAATCACCGTCAAAGGAAATGTTGTGCTTTTTGTAGAGCTCAGTGTTAACCAAGTATCGCACAGCTTGAATAACCCGAGCGGGTCGAATAGTTTCCGTCATGAAATTATGGGAATATTCTAACTTTCTTTTTAAATGAACCTGGATTACATGGGTCGAATCAAAGGTGCGCGGGAGTACGCTTACAGTATCAGGTACTGAAATTGGAACATTGACTACAGCGCCTCTTATTCCGCATTGCCTTTCATATCCAAGGGATATAATGCGCATGAAGGGATTTCGAGGAGAAATAAGGCGCTCCTCAAGACACGTCAAGTTTTTAAGGCATTCAGGTATCTCTGGAAAGTCGAATGTGACTGTCTGGAAGATTCCGCCTGTCAATTTTGTGAACTCGACCTGTATGTGAGAAGTCGCTCGTCAGCCATTTCCTGAATTTGTTGTTCCCGAAATCTTTGCTAAAGTCTTGTGTTCCGATGATGCACTGTGTTGGTCCTTTGCTCCTGTGTCCTAGTGGTTGGGTTGTTCCTGGTGATCCTATGATCTGCTGCGTCCCGTAAACGCTCGAGTCCTCTATTTTCCTCGATCGATCTCCAGGTAGCATGATCAGCAGTGTTTCGCGACTGCTCTCGTCGTCGCTCCTCGGAATCCGACCTGACTATTGCGTGCACTACAGCGTCCCGTGCGCGCTCTGGTCCTCGACTTTCCTCGATCGATCTCCACGTAGCATGGTCAGCAGTATTTTGCACCTGCTGTCGTCGTCGCTCTTCGGAATTCGACCTGGCGCTTGCGTGCGCTGCAGCGTCCCGTGTGCGCTCGAGTCCTCGATTTTCCTCGTTCGCTCTCCAGGTAGCGCGATTATCAGTGTTCCTCAATCGTTCGCTGGCTCGAATTCTTTCGCTTCTCCTTCTCTGAGAAGCGAGCAGCGGAATTTCGCGAGCGAGCTTCTTCTGCTACCTCCAAATTACTTGTACGGGCCAAGGCAATGTGCTGCGCATTACGGGTCCTTATTTGTGACGCATTTTGAGCATATTGGGATCGGCTTCGTCTAAGCGCAGCTTGGCGGCTCTGCTCTTGAGATAAAGAAGATATGCGCGTCATTCTCTTTATTTTGGTGTTTAAAATTAATTGTATAAAAGTGAAGGGGTTATAATTTGTCATAGATTTTCAAACTCTCTTTGATCGGGATTCTGGTAAATATTTATTGATGTTCATTGATGTTCCACCTGAATTTCACCAGAAGAGACTTATGTGATACGAAATTATGAATCCTGTTTTACTTTATAGAAACACTTACTAGAGGAAAAAATATAATAATACTTTATTATTTTGTTACAGACTTTTTTCACGTTTCACCTTTTGTTGGTGGATTTTTAACTACTTTTCACCTTTTACTTTTTTATGGGCTTATATTCACATTTCACCTTGTACTTTTTGGAGGATTTTCATTCACTTTTCACCTTATACTTTCGGTGTGTTTATATTAATTGAATATAAAAGATACACACAACAATGTATACGTTGTCAATCGGCAACAGGTTTTCACAGACTAATCCGGGGATTAGGATTACGAGTGAATATATAGGTTTGAATCATACCTGCTATTAACCTTCATATAACCCTTTCGAAGGCGGACAATGCCTGATTTTAGGGACACTTCGTAGGTAAACAAGGTAAACCATGTTGATTACCTAATTTAAGGATTGCGTAATAACTGCATTATTACCTGTTATCAAGCTTCGTGGCAACCTTGTTAAGGTTAATTCTGTAATCTAAAATAGGAAAAACGGGTATACCTAGGTATCCTACCTTATAATTTGGACTCCTGTATCCATGTTATTCGTGTCCTAACACCACCCCATTCAGCAAAATATTATAGTCGTCAGTTTTTTGTGTAAAATTAATTTCGTAATTCTGAAAAGTTAAAATATTCTATACCCAGAGTAAAGGAAAATACGATCAAAATTAACAAAGCAAAATTATTTTTTAAATAATTATTTCATTATTTCGCTGACCGTTCCTTTGACAGCTATATGTTAGAGTCGTCCGATTTTTATTAAATTTAAACACAAAATTCTTAAAAATACAAATAATGTTATTCCCAATAGCATAAGATAATAATATGCCAAGAAACACCGAAGCTATAATTTGTTTCATTTTATTTTTAAATTTAAAATTCAAAATTCAGAACTAATTAAAAAATGTTATTTCCAAGCGTAGGAGGTTATATGTAAAAAAAAACACACAAGATATAATAAAAAAATTTGTTTTTGATTATTCCTATGGGAGCTATAAGATATAGTTGTCCGATCAGGCTGGTTCCGACTTATATACTTTCTGCATAAGAAAGAAGACTTTTGGAAAAGTTTCAGCGCGATAGCTTTAAGACAGACGGACATGGCTAAAAAAATCAATTACAAAAAAATAATATAAAAATAATAAATGCAAGGGTATAATAAATATTTCATTATTTCGCTGACCGTTTCTTTGACAGCTATATGTTAGAGTCGTCCGATTTGTATTAAATATAATTCGAAATTCTTAAAAATACACAAAATGTTATTTCCAATAGTATAAGATAATATATCAAAAAACACCGAAGCTATAATTTGTTTCATATTATTTTCCCAGCAATTTTCCGATCGTTCCTATAGCAGCTATATGATGTAGTCGTCCGATTTTGATAAAACTTAATTCGAAATTCAAAACTAATTTAAACAAGAAAAAATGTTAGCTTCGGCAAGCCGAAGCTTATATACCCAATAGTATAAGATAATATGTCAAAAAACAACAAATTTTCCGATCGTTCCTATGGCAGCTATATGATATAGTCGTCCGATTTTGATAAAATTAAATTCGAAATTCAGAACTACTTAAAAAATGTTATTTCCAAGCGTAGGAGGTTTTATGTTAAAAAACACCGAAGCTATAATTTGTTTCATATTATTTTCCTACCAGTTTTCCGATCGTTCCTATGGCAGCTATATGATATAGTCGTCTGATTTTGATAAAATTAAATTCGAAATTCAGAACTAATTAAATAATGTTATTTCCAAGCGTAGGAGGTTATATGTTAAGAAACACCGAAGCTATAATATGTTTCATATTATTTTCCTACCAATTTTCCGATCGTTCCTATGGCAGCTATATGATATAGTCGTCCGATTTGGATAAAATTAAATTCGAAATTCAGAACTAATTAAAAAATGTTATTTCCAAGCGTAGGAGGTTATATGTTAAAAAACACCGAAGCTATAATTCGTTTCATATTATTTTCCTACCAATTTTCCGATCGTTCCTATGGCAGCTATATGATATAGTCGTCCGATTTTGATAAAATTAAATTCGAAATTCAGAACTAATTAAAAAATGTTATTTCCGAGCGTTGGAGGTTATATGTTGAAAAACACCAAAGCTATAATTTGTTTCATATTATTTTTCCACCAATTTTCCGATCGTTCCTGTGGCAGCTATATGATATAGTCGTCCGATTTCGATAAAATTTAATTCAAAATTCAAAACTAATTAAAAAATGTTATTTCCAAGCTTAGGAGGTTATATGCTAAAAAACACCGAAGATATAATTTTTTAAAATTTTTTTTTGTCCGAATATTCCTATGGGAGCTATAAGATATAGTTGTCCGATCCAGCTGGTTCCGACTTATATACTACCTGCAAAAGATATAAGACTTTTGGGAAAGTTTCAGCCCGATAGCTTTAAAACCGACCGCTGAAGAGAGTGGACGTGTCTTGTGCGAGCTCCGCGAAAAGTCCAAGAAAGTTGATAAATTAAATGCAAACAAAATACAAAAACTAAACTGGTTAATTTCAAATAAGCGAAAAGACTCTAAAACCCAAAGAAATGTAGGTTTCAACACAAAATCGGTGTAATGTCTTTAACTAGCACATACATTTTTTCATCTTATAATAATAAATAAGTGCCACGCTAATAAAAGCTCAATGAGCTACGAACAGAATAAAGAGCGACTCAGCTCCGCGAGCCGAAGAGACGGTTACTTTTCGTATGTCTCAACGCGTGACAGCGAAGTGCAAAAAACGACCCTACTGTCGGTCGATAGCCAAAGAGCACGATCTTGCTCACCATGCTTACAAAATTCAGAACTAATTAAAAAATGTTATTTCCAAGCGTAGGAGGTTATATGTAAAAAAAAACACACAAGATATAATAAAAAAATTTGTTTTTGATTATTCCTATGGGAGCTATAAGATATAGTTGTCCGATCAGGCTGGTTCCGACTTATATACTTTCTGCATAAGAAAGAAGACTTTTGGAAAAGTTTCAGCGCGATAGCTTTAAGACAGACGGACATGGCTAAAAAAATCAATTACAAAAAAATAATATAAAAATAATAAATGCAAGGGTATAATAAATATTTCATTATTTCGCTGACCGTTTCTTTGACAGCTATATGTTAGAGTCGTCCGATTTGTATTAAATATAATTCGAAATTCTTAAAAATACACAAAATGTTATTTCCAATAGTATAAGATAATATATCAAAAAACACCGAAGCTATAATTTGTTTCATATTATTTTCCCAGCAATTTTCCGATCGTTCCTATAGCAGCTATATGATGTAGTCGTCCGATTTTGATAAAACTTAATTCGAAATTCAAAACTAATTTAAACAAGAAAAAATGTTAGCTTCGGCAAGCCGAAGCTTATATACCCAATAGTATAAGATAATATGTCAAAAAACAACAAATTTTCCGATCGTTCCTATGGCAGCTATATGATATAGTCGTCCGATTTTGATAAAATTAAATTCGAAATTCAGAACTACTTAAAAAATGTTATTTCCAAGCGTAGGAGGTTTTATGTTAAAAAACACCGAAGCTATAATTTGTTTCATATTATTTTCCTACCAGTTTTCCGATCGTTCCTATGGCAGCTATATGATATAGTCGTCTGATTTTGATAAAATTAAATTCGAAATTCAGAACTAATTAAATAATGTTATTTCCAAGCGTAGGAGGTTATATGTTAAGAAACACCGAAGCTATAATATGTTTCATATTATTTTCCTACCAATTTTCCGATCGTTCCTATGGCAGCTATATGATATAGTCGTCCGATTTGGATAAAATTAAATTCGAAATTCAGAACTAATTAAAAAATGTTATTTCCAAGCGTAGGAGGTTATATGTTAAAAAACACCGAAGCTATAATTCGTTTCATATTATTTTCCTACCAATTTTCCGATCGTTCCTATGGCAGCTATATGATATAGTCGTCCGATTTTGATAAAATTAAATTCGAAATTCAGAACTAATTAAAAAATGTTATTTCCGAGCGTTGGAGGTTATATGTTGAAAAACACCAAAGCTATAATTTGTTTCATATTATTTTTCCACCAATTTTCCGATCGTTCCTGTGGCAGCTATATGATTTAGTCGTCCGATTTCGATAAAATTTAATTCAAAATTCAAAACTAATTAAAAAATGTTATTTCCAAGCTTAGGAGGTTATATGCTAAAAAACACCGAAGATATAATTTTTTAAAATTTTTTTTTGTCCGAATATTCCTATGGGAGCTATAAGATATAGTTGTCCGATCCAGCTGGTTCCGACTTATATACTACCTGCAAAAGATATAAGACTTTTGGGAAAGTTTCAGCCCGATAGCTTTAAAACCGACCGCTGAAGAGAGTGGACGTGTCTTGTGCGAGCTCCGCGAAAAGTCCAAGAAAGTTGATAAATTAAATGCAAACAAAATACAAAAACTAAACTGGTTAATTTCAAATAAGCGAAAAGACTCTAAAACCCAAAGAAATTTAGGTTTCAACACAAAATCGGTGTAATGTCTTTAACTAGCACATACATTTTTTCATCTTATAATAATAAATAAGTGCCACGCTAATAAAAGCTCAATGAGCTACGAACAGAATAAAGAGCGACTCAGCTCCGCGAGCCGAAGAGACGGTTACTTTTCGTATGTCTCAACGCGTGACAGCGAAGTGCAAAAAACGACCCTACTGTCGGTCGATAGCCAAAGAGCACGATCTTGCTCACCATGCTTACTTACGGCTACCCCTACTCCGACGGCGTGGAGTCAACAAACGGCAACAAAAACCACGACAACAAATCAAAACCAAAACCAAAACAAAATTCAGCAAGCGGGTCCGGCCATACAGACCGGACTAGATCGGTACATCCACATCAAGCGTAAGCTTAGCCCGCAGAACACCGCGGTAGGTAACAAGTCAAAAATAAACCGTGTCCAAGTAGAAGATATATTACCCGGGAGATCCGACAGCAATCGATTTGCGCTTCTAGCAGAAAATGAATCAGGACGGGCTCAGGAGACCCAACCGAAACCTAAGCCCCCACCAATTTACATTAGGGAGAAAATCTCGAACGCCCTGGTCAACAAAATTGTTGCGCTGACCGGAGACGGAAACTTTCATGTTGTTCCGGTCACAAAAGGAGATATCCATGAAACCAAGCTTCAGACCAAATCTGAAGAACATTTCCGAGCAGTATCCAAATACCTGGAGGAAGCTAGGAAAAGCTACTACACGTACCAACTAAAAAGCAGCAAGGGCCTGCAAGTGGTAATAAAAGGAATCGAGCCCGACGTAACCGCCAAGGAAGTTATCGATGCTCTCAAGGAAAAAGGGTTTTCTGCAAAGAACGTCAGTAACATTATAAACAGGAAAAAAGAGCCGCAACCACTCTTCAGGGTCGAGCTGGAGCCAGACAGCAGAGTCTTGAAGAAAAATGAAGTGCACCCCATTTATAACCTGCAATACTTATTGCACCGAAGAATTAACGTGGAAGAGCCACATAAAAGGAACGGCCCAGTGCAATGCACAAATTGTCAGGACACGGCAAACTACAAGGGCTGTCCGGTCTACAAGGAGATGAAGGACCGCATGCGAAAAGTGATAGCAACGCGTCATCAGAATACCCAAAAGGCGTACACTTACTCGCGTACGACGCCGGAAGTATTTTTCGGCACTGCTGCAAGATCCTCCTTTGGTCAACTAAATACCCAGAAGGGATTCTCATACGCCGATGCCCTTCGATCGGGGACGGAAAACCCACTCCAGTCTAATCTAGGAAACGCTCAGCAGATCCAAGAACAGTCGCAAAGCACTCTGGAAACTATGATGGTCACCATGCAACAAAGTATGATGGAACTCATGTCATTCATGAAAACGACCATGCAAACACTGGTTCAAAACCAGAACATGGTGTTACAGCTACTTGCAGCTAAGCAGTCCAAATAATCAGATGGCAAATATACGAATAACAATGTGGAACGCCAATGGCGTTTCACGGCACAACCTTAAAGTAACACAGTTCCTGAGTGAAAATCATATCGACATTATGCTACTGGTAGAGACGCACCTCACAAACAAATACAACTTCCAAATAAGAGGATACACTTTCTACCGCACAGACCATCCAGATGGTAAAGCCCACGGCGGAACCGGCATCCTAATCAGGGAACGCATCAAGCACCACTTTCACCAAAGGTTTTCAACTAATTACTTGCAAGCCACGTCTATCAAAGTGCAGTCAGGCAACGGAAACCTCACCATAGCCGCTGTCTTATGCCCGCCTCGCTTTACAATTTCTGAAGGACAATTCATGGACTTCTACAACTTGCTTGGAGACCGCTTTATAGCTGCATGGGACTATAATGCCAAACACACGCACTGAGGATCACGCCTTGTGACTCCCAAAGGAAGGCAATTATACAATGCAATCATAAAACCGAACAACAAATTAGACTATGTTTCCCCTGGCAGCCCCACATAATGGCCAACAGACCCCAGGAAAGTTCCAGACCTAATAGACTTTGCGGTGACAAAAAACATTCCCCGCAATATAATAAGCGCCAAAGCGCTTTCGGACCTGTCGTCAGACCATTCGCCAGTGCTAATAACTCTTCTTCAAAGCACAAAAACCACAGATCACCCCCTCAGGCTGACGTCGCACAGAACCAACTGGTTAAAATATAAAAAGTATGTAAGCACACACATCAAATTAACCCCTCACTTCAACATCGAAGCGGACATCGACTACTCTACCGATGCTCTTGAAGAAGTATTCGTGGAGGCAGCCACTATCTCAACACCACAAGGAAGGGACGTGCAAACCAACCAATTCAAAACTAATCTGCAAATTGAACGGTTAGTCCTAGAAAAGAGGCGCCTGCGACGTGCCTGGCAAACCAACAGATCGCCGTCATCAAAACAACGTCTTAAGGAAGCCACTCGCTCACTAAATCGAGCTCTAAAGCAAGAAACAGAAAATGCACAGCTGCAGTACATTAAAAAACAAGGAAGAACGCTATAGTCGAGTACCTCGACTATCAGATACCCGTTACTCAAAGGGAAATGGAGATATGCAAGCAGCAAAGCGAGATTAAAATGCGCCACCTACCAGCGGTAGACAGATTTAAGCGTTATGGGCGTTAGAGTGGGCGTGGCAAATTTATTTTTGGATCAATCGATAGGTATTGACGACACCAATTTTTTATCTAGCATGCAAATTGTGGGTGTCACAGGTTTTCGCGGTTTGTGGGCGTTTAAGTGGGCGTGGCAAACTTTTTTTTAGGTCAATCGATAGGTATTGATGAGAACAATACATTTCAGTTAAAATTTTCTATCTAGCATCAAAACTGTAGGAGTTACAGTTTTGGGCGGTTTGTGGGCGTTAGAGTGGGCGTGGCAGTCTACTGAAACCAACTTGAGCTGCGTAAGAAGCTCAGGAATCTGTACGCCAAATCTCAATAGCCTAGCTCTCATAGTTTCCGAGATCTCAGCGTTCATCCGGACAGACAGACGGACAGACGGACATGGCTAGATCGACTCGGCTAGTGATCCTGATCAAGAATATATATACTTTATGGGGTCGGAAACGCTTCCTTCTGCCTGTTACATACTTTCCGACGAATCTAGTATACCCTTTTACTCTACGAGTAACGGGTATAACTATCGCCAACCAGTACAAAACATCCTCTGTGGAGGGCTCACCCAAATCTGAGCTCTCCAATCGAAACAGTCACTCCGATAAGAAACTCATCTGGCATCTGGGCCCGCAGCGACGAAGATAGAGCCGAAACTTTTGCTTTACATCTAAGAAACGTCTTCCAGCCGAACCCTGCCACTGGTTCATTATTCCTACCACAAAGCGAATCTGAATAATAACCCCAAAAATGTTAATTGAACATCCAAACTGTGCCACTGAGGTTATTTGTAAGCTCCTCAATGAGATTATAACTCTCGGCTACTATCCGAAAAAATGGAAAAAATCTATTATCATTATGATACCGAAGCCCGGAAAAGAACACACAATTCCGTCATCCTACAGACCATTTAGTTTATTATCGTGTCTGTCTAAGCCGTTCGAAAAATGACTTCTTACTCGCATAACACCATATCTAGGAGCACACAATGTTATCCCTGCTCATCAATTTGGATTTCGTCAAAACCATGGAACAATCGAACAAGTTAACAGAATAACATCAGAAATACGCTCAGCCTTTGAGCATCGGGAATACTGCAGCGCAATATTCCTCGATGTATCTCAAGCCTTCGATCGAGTATGGCTAGATGGCCTCATGCACAAAATCAAAACACACTTACCTGATTACACTCACAAGCTTCTTGAGTCGTATCTATACAACAGGACCTTCGCAGTAAGGTGCAATACAACAACATCCGACGACTACATTATCAAAGCTGGAGTCCCGCAAGGAAGCGCGCTAGGGCCTACTCTGTTCCTCTTATACACAGCGGATATTCCCACGAACGAGCAGCTAACAACATCTACGTTCGCTGACGACACCGCAATTTTAAGTCGCTCGAGGTGCCCAGGCCGAGCCACAACACAGCTAGCAAACCACCTCCTCGTAGTAGAGAGGTGGCTATCTGATTGGCGGATTAAAATAAATGAACAAAAATGTAAACACATAACGTTTACTGGCAAACATACCCTCCACTATTATTGAATAATACGCAGATTCCCCAAGTCAACGATGTAACGTATCTCGGCGTCCACCTCGAACGCAAGAAAGTACACCTAAAACTAAAGGCCAGCAGCTTCCACTGGATTCTTAACGCTCGTTCGCACCTGCGTCTGGACTACAAGTTTTTGCTCTACAACTCCACTCTCAAGCCCATCTGGACATATGGCTCCCAGCTATGGGGGAACGCCAGCAGAAGCAACATAGACATTATACAGCGCGTTCAATCGAAAATCCTGCGAACTATCACTGGGGCACCATGGTATATTCGCAACCAAAACATCCACAGGGACCTAAGCATTCCTACCGTAAAAGATGAAATAGACAAACAAAAAGCGTCCTACAACGAAAAACTCTCTGTGCACCCCAATCGCCTCGCAAGAGGCTTGACTTGGGTTTCCAGCCGATCCCGTCTACAACGCAACGACCTGCCAAGCCAGCTATAACTTTCGGGCCCCTTTAGCACAACATCAGTCATATGACTGTGAGTTAGATTAACAAGTCTAAGATTTGATACACTTATTGTTAGTATCCAAAGGGAGAAGATTCAATAAATAAACAGCAAAGCATTTAAAAAAAAAAAAATAAATAAATAAAAAAAAGCTTTAAAACTGAGAGACACACGGACAGACGGACATGGCTAGATTGACTCGTCTAGTGATGCTGATCAAGAATATATATACTTTATATGGTAGGAACCGTCTCCTTCACTGCGTTGCAAACTTCTGACTGAAATCAATATACCCTCTGCAAGGGTATAAAAACACCGAAGCTATAATTGGTTTCCTATGGCCGCTATATTATGTAGTCGTCCGATTTTGATCAAATTTAATTCTAAATTCAGAACTCATTAAAAAATGTTATTTCCAAGCTTAGAAGGTTATACGTTAAAAAACACCGAATCTATTATTTGTTTCGTATTATTTTCCACCCACCAATTTTCCGATCATTCCTATGGCAGCTATATGATATAGTCTTCCGATTTTGATAATATTAAATTCGAAATTCAGAACTAATTTAAGAAGGTTATTTCCAAGCGTAGGAGGTTATATGTCAAAAACACCGAAGCTACAATTTGTTTCATATTATTTTCCCACCAATTTTACTATCGTTCCTATGGCAGCTGTGTGATATAGTCGTCCGATTTTGATAAAATAAATTCGAAATTTAGAATTAATTAAAAAATGTTATTTCCAAGCGTAGGAGTTAATATGTTAAAAAACACCAAAGCTATAATTTGTTTCATATTTTTTTCCCACCAATTTTCCGATCGTTCCTATGGCTGCTATATGATATAATCGTCCGATTTTGATAAAATTAAATTCGAAATTCAGAACTAATTAAACAATGTTATTTCCAAGCGTAGGAGGTTATATGTTAAAAAACACCGAAGCTTTAATTTGGTTCATATTTTTTTCCCACCACTTTTACGATCGTTCCTATGGCAGCTATATGATATAGTCGTCCGATTTTGATAAAATTTAATTCGAAATTCAGAACTAACTAAAAAATGTTATTTCCAAGCGTAGGAGGTTATATGTTAAAAAACACCGAAGCTATTTTTTGTTTCGTATTATTTTCCCACCATTTTTCCGATCGCTCCTATGGCAGCTATATGATATAGTCGTCCGATTTTGAACAAATTAAATTAGAAATTCAGAATTAATTAAAAATTTTATTTTCAATTGCAGGAGGTTATATGTTAAAAAACACCGAAGCTATAATTTGTTTCATATTATTTTCTCACCAATTTTACGATCGTTCCTATGGCAGCTATATGATATAGTCTTCCGATTTTGATAATATTAAATTCGAAATTCAGAACTAATTTAAAAAGGTTATTTCCAAGCGTAGGAGGTTATATGTCAAAAAACACCGAAGCTATTATTTGTTTCGTATTATTTTCCCAAAGATTTTACGATCGTTCTTATGGCAGCTATATGATATAGTCGTCCGATTTTGATAACATTAAATTCGAAATTCAGAACTTAATAAAAAATTTTATTCCCAAGCGTATGATGTTATATGTTAAAAAACAGCGAAGATATTATTTGTTTCGTATTATTTTCCCACCAATTTTACGATCGTTCCTATGGCAGCTATATGATATAGTAGTCCGATTTTGATAAAATTAAATTCGAAATTCAGAACTAATAAAAAAATATTATTTCCGAGAGTAGAAGGTCATATGTTAAAAAACACCGAAGCTATTTTTGCTTGCATATTATTTTCCCACCGATTTTACGATCGTTCCTATGGCAGCTATATGGTATAGTCTTCCGATTTTGATAAAATCAAATTCGAAATTCAGAACTAATTAAAAAATGTTATTTCCAAGCGTAGGAGGTTATATGTTAAAAACACCAAGGCTATAATTTGTTACACATTATTTTCCCACCGGTTTTACTATCGTTCCTATGGCAGCTATATGATATAGTCTTCCGATTTTGATAAAACTAAATTCGAAATTCAGAACTAATTAAAAAATGTTATTTCCAAGCGTAGGAGGTTACATGTTAAAAAAACGCCGAAGCTATTATATGTTTCATATTATTTTCCTACCGATTTTACGATCGTTTCTATGGCAGCTATATGATATAGTCTTCCGATTTTAATAAAATTAAATTCGAAATTCAGAACTAATAAAAAAATGTTATTTCCAAGCGTAGAAGGTTATATGTCAAAAACACTGAAGCTATAGTTTCTTTCATATTATTTACCCACCAATTTCCCGATCGTTCCTATGGCAGCTATATGATATAGTAGTACTATTTTGATAAAGTTAAATTCGAAATTCAGAACTCATTAAAAAATGTTATTTCCAAGCGAAGGAGGATATATGTTAAAAAGCACCGAAGCTATTATATGATTCATATTATTTTCCCACCAATTTTACGATCGTTTCTATAGCAGATATATGATATAGTCGTCCGATTTTGATAAAATTAAATTCGAAATTCAGAACTAATAAAAAAATGTTATTTCCAAGCGTAGGAGGTTAAATATGTTAAAAAACACCGAAGCTATTTTTTGTTTCGTATTATTTTCCCGCCAATTTTCCGATCGTTCCTATGGCAGCTATATGATATAGTCGTCCGATTTTGAAAAAACTACATTCGAAATTCAGAACTAATTAAAAAATGTTATTTCAAAGCGTAGGAGGTTATATGTTAAAAAAACGCCGAAGCTATTATATGTTTCATATTATTTTCCCACCGATTTTACGATCGTTTCTATGGCAGCTATATGATATAGTCTTCCGATTTTAATAAAATTAAATTCGAAATTCAGAACTAATTAAAAAAATGTTATTTATTTAACAAATTAAGCTTATCATACAATGTTAAACTTAATACTAAATTTCCGAGCACTGGCTGCGGAGTGTTATTTCCAAGCGTAGAAGGTTATATGTCAAAAACACTGAAGCTATAGTTTCTTTCATATTATTTACCCACCAATTTCCCGATCGTTCCTATGGCAGCTATATGATATAGTAGTACTATTTTGATAAATTTAAATTCGAAATTCAGAACTCATTAAAAATGATATTTCCAAGCGAAGGAGGTTATATGTTAAAAAGCACCGAAGCTATTATATGATTCATATTATTTTCCCACCAATTTTACGATCGTTTCTATGGCAGATATATGATATAGTCGTCCGATTTTGATAAAATTAAATTCGAAATTCAGAACTAATAAAAAACTGTTATTTCCAAGCAAAGGAGGTTATATGTTAAAAAACACCAAAGATATAATTTTTTACATTTTTATCCGATTATTCCTATGGGAGCTATAAGATATAGTTGTCCGATCCGTCTGGTTCCGACTTATATACTACCTGCAAACACATAAACACATAACGTTTACTCTCAACAGGCAAACATGCCCTCCACTATTATTGAATAATACGCAGATTTCCCAAGTCAACGATGTAACGTATCTCGGCGTCCACCTTGACAGACGACTAACCTGGAGAAGACACATCGAACGCAAGAAAGTACACCTAAAACTAAAGGCCAGCAGCTTCCACTGGATTCTTAACGCTCGTTCGCCCCTGCGTCTGGACTACAAGGTTTTGCTCTACAACTCCACTCTCAAGCCCATCTGGACATATGGCTCCCAGCTATGGGGGAACGCCAGCAGAAGCAACATAGACATTATACAGCGCGTTCAATCGAAAATCCTGCGAACTATCACTGGGGCACCATGGTATATTCGCAACCAAAACATCCACAGGGAGCTAAGCATTCCTACCGTAAAAGATGAAATAGACAAACAAAAAGCGTCCTACAACGAAAAACTCTCTGTGCACCCCAATCGCCTCGCAAGAGGCTTGACTTGGGTTTCCAGCCGATCCCGTCTACAACGCAACGACCTGCCAAGCCAGCTATAACTTTCGGGCCCCTTTAGCACAACATCAGTCATATGACTGTGAGTTAGATTAATTAGTCAAAGATTTGATACACTTATTGTTAGTATCCAAAGGGAGAAGATTCAATAAATAAACAGCAAAGCATTTAAAAAAAAAAAAATAAATAAATAAAAAAAAGCTTTAAAACTGAGAGACACACGGACAGACGGACATGGCTAGATTGACTCGTCTAGTGATGCTGATCAAGAATATATATACTTTATATGGTAGGAACCGTCTCCTTCACTGCGTTGCAAACTTCTGACTGAAATCAATATACCCTCTGCAAGGGTATAAAAACACCGAAGCTATAATTGGTTTCCTATGGCCGCTATATTATGTAGTCGTCCGATTTTGATCAAATTTAATTCTAAATTCAGAACTCATTAAAAAATGTTATTTCCAAGCTTAGAAGGTTATACGTTAAAAAACACCGAATCTATTATTTGTTTCGTATTATTTTCCACCCACCAATTTTCCGATCGTTCCTATGGCAGCTATATGATATAGTCTTCCGATTTTGATAATATTAAATTCGAAATTCAGAACTAATTTAAGAAGGTTATTTCCAAGCGTAGGAGGTTATATGTCAAAAAACACCGAAGCTACAATTTGTTTCATATTATTTTCCCACCAATTTTACGATCGTTCCTATGGCAGCTGTATGATATAGTCGTCAGATTTTGATAAAATAAATTCGAAATTCAGAATTAATTAAAAAATGTTATTTCCAAGCGTAGGAGTTTATATGTTAAAAAACACCAAAGCTATAATTTGTTTCATATTTTTTTCCCACCGGTTTTACGATCGTTCCCATGGCAGCTATATGGTATATTCGTCCGATTTTGATAAAATTAAATTCGAAATTCAGAACTAATTAAAAAATATTATTTCCGAGAGTAGAAGGTCATATGTTAAAAAACACCGAAGTTTTTTTTGCTTTCATATTATTTTCCCACCAATTTTACGATCGTTTCTATGGCAGATATATGATATAGTCGTCCGATTTTGATAAAATTAAATTCGAAATTCAGAACTTATAAAAAAATGTTATTTCCAAGCAAAGGAGGTTATATGTTAAAAAACACCAAAGATATAATTTTTTACATTTTTATCCGATTATTCCTATGGAAGCTATAAGATATAGTTGTCCGATCCGTCTGGTTCCGACTTATATACTACCTGCAAAAGATATAAGACTTTTGGGAAAGTTTCAGCCCGATAGCTTTAAAACTGAGGGACAGACGGACATGGCTAGATTGACTCGTCTAGTGATGCTGATCAAGAATATATATACTTTACTTTTAGAATATATACTTTATATGGTAGGAACCGTCTCCTTCACTGCGTTGCAAACTTCTGACTGAAATCATTATACCCTCTGCAAGGGTATAAAAATAATATAAAAATAAATGCAAGGGTATAATAATTATTTCATTATTTCTCTGACCGTTTCTTTGACAGCTATATACCTTCTTTGTCGAAGAAAAAGAGGAAAGTTTGGATTTTTTTAGGTATGTAGCAATTATTTCATTACACGAATGTTTTAATTTTTTGATAGTACACCTTATTAACAATGTTTGTGCAAAATTTCGTGGAAAAATATTAAATAGTTTTTAAGGGGTGGCTGTTTCCCTTAGAGGCCTTTTTTTGAAGAGCCTTGCGGTGATACTTCCCCAGGTCGAACAGGTCAACCTAAACCATAAAAGTAAACAAATTTCATTAGTTTAGTGTAATTCCTTGTGCTTGAACGATCGTTTTTAAGATTTTTACGTTTTGGTCGCTAGAAATTTCACTAAAAAATTCATTTCGGCGAAAAAAAAGTTTGTGCGTGAAAAGTCGATCGTTGAAGCACAGAAAAATTGCATTACGAACATTTAAAAAAAAATTTGAAGTAAATCGGTTTAGTAGTTTTCCGCCAATCCATATCACCGCAAAGTCATTTTTCAAGAAGCACCATTTCGAGATATTCGCGTTTAAAGTTTCAAGTTCAGTTTATGCGCGCGACGAGGCGCGCGGTTAGGAGCGCTGTAACTTTTTTTCTACTGCTCGAATCTCTATGAAAATTTCGATAAAATGTTCTCAAGGAGTTGTTCTTTAAGATAAAGAAATAAGAAAAATTTCAATTTTTTGAAAATAAACAAGGAAGAACGCTATAGTCGAGTACCTCGACTATCAGATACCCGTTACTCAGCTCAATAGAGATATGCAAGTAGCAAAGTGAGATTAAAATGCGCCACCTACCGGCGGTATACAGATTTAAGCGTTATGGGCTTTAGAGTGGGCGTTTTTTTGGACCAATCGATAGGTATTGTCGAGACCAATACATTTCATAATTTCATATCTAGCATAAAAATTGTGGGCGTCACAGGTTTTCGCGGTTTTCTCTATCTTTGATAGTTTCCGAGATATCCACGTTCATATTTACGATTTTTTGAAGTTTCTGGGCAGTTTATGGGCATTAGGGTGGGCGTGGCAAACTTTTTTTTGGGTCAATGTCAATCGATAGGTATTGATGAGAACATTACATTTCAGTTAAAATTTTTATTCTAGCATCAAAACTGTAGGAGCCACAGTTTTGGGCGGTTTGTGGGCGTTAGAGTGGGCGTGGCTCTCTACTGAAACAAACTTGCGCTGCGTAAGAAGCTCAGGAATCTGCACGCCAAATCTCAATAGCCTAGCTCCCATAGTTTCCGAGATCTCAGCGTTCATCCGGGCAGACAGACGGACAGACGGACATGGCTAGATCGACTCGGCTAGTGATCCTGATCAAGAATATATGTACTTTATGGGGTCGGAAACGCTTTCTTCTGCCTGTTACATACTTTCCGACGAATCTAGTATACCCTTTTACTCTACGAGTAACGGGTATAATAAAAAATAAACCTAACAAAAAAAAGGGAATTTAAATTAAATTATTTTTACACCACATCGTACCCTCTAGAAATAATCTTGTTACCTTCTCTTCTCTTTTATTAGTACTATTTGATACATATATATGTCTACACTGAAGAAAAAACCCATCAATTGCTTGTTTTATATAATCCAATTTTATTTCAGCAGTATTTCATTCCTCACACGCCTATGCAAATAATTTTGAGTAAATAAAACCTAGTTGAATATTTTAGTAATTATTGAAATGAAATTAAATGAAATTCAAATATGAACCGAAAGTGAAATTAGCCGCAGAGAAATTATTATTATCCCTTATGCGAAAGAAAGTTGTTATTTATAACTAATAAAACCAATTTATAATGAAGTCTCCTCATCCGGGGATTATGGAGGTCGGAGTGTCAGGGTAAGAAGGTGTAGCCACTCCCTGGGATCCTGAGGACGCATAAGAGGACATAAAGGATCATGGTAGGGTTTGCTTCGAAATTATCTTGCGAGGAAAGGGGAGTGGCGTAGGCAGGTGTATCTCTTGTGTATTGTTGGTGGTGTTCTTTCGACCATTTTCTTTTACTTTCTCCTTTTCTTTTTTTTTTTCAAACTAAGTACGCGAAATTTAATTTATCTTTGATAGCAATCGAGCAATGGTAGCGTGGCGGTACACCTTTCTTTAAAAAAAACCCACCCCAACCCGACCAGACTAAAAATGGAAGCCGAGGACATCGCGTACTCCGCTGAACGCGTTATATATCTCCACCAGCTCTTTTCCCCAAATCAAACGTTATATGCTACAGATAATTATGGCGCCCAACGTGGGGCCTGATCTTGGCTGTCTTGTCAAAAAAATATAATAGTCAACAACATCAGACTAAACGGAGTTTACTTATTGTATAAAAATAATGTATACCGTTGGAAACAAGAAACATGGTCAGACTCTATAACTTTCTTTACCCGTTCTAACCCAATCAATTATGCCGTTGACTTTGATAACAATAAAATTAAGGGAAGTCTCATAATGGCAGCAGGTAATTTCTGGATAAACGAACAAAGGTTGTAGGTACGCTCCGAGAATTACTCTGTAATATGGCGATAATGAGAAGGAAGCTGAATCAGGTGTTACTTGCGATTGGTTATGTATAACATAGAGACGTCTATGTCCTGCCACGCAGCAACTTTTCTGTGTTAGGCTCTTAGAGTATTACTGGACTAGATAATCTTGTATTTTAGGTATTCTACCGTATTACTCTATTCTCAAAATAGGCATATTTTTTTCGGAAATTAATAAGTGCGGACTGAGTTGTTGCCAGTAAATATATTGGGATCTACAAATCAGTAGCACTATCATTTCGGGGGTTCATTTGTTTCTTTAGGTGTTACAAATCGCTTACAAATAAAAACGCTGCAGCGCATTGCCAAATTGGAAGAGCAGAGGCGTTCTTTAGCAGCTTGAAATTTTTTAGGATCTCTTGCATGCGCAACTTTTGTAGGCCAGTTAAAACTAAAGCTGTGTTGTATATATGTCTACTTGTGATACACTTACCGAAAATAAAAAATGTTGGATGATTACTAGACACGAAGATTATCCTGATTCCCGTTAATAAGTTTGAATTTATTGGAAGTCTTAAAAGAACTCAATAGGAATATAATTTAAAAATAAATTTATTAAATATAGTAATATTATTTATAGAAAAAGTTAGAGAAAAAAAATATAATTGGAAATTTTATTAGGAGATGTCTGACGCGAATACATCGGCAGCTGTAAACGCCGACTGCTTTATTTGTTTGACAAAAATTGAATACGCTGCTCAATTATTAGCAGCTAACTGTGGGCATACTTTTCATCGAGTGTGTTTTAACACAAGGGTTAAAAATCAAAAAAATTGTCCGGCTCGCAAAGCAGACTTATCATCCCGTAGCGAAAGCGAAGCCAATAGTTCAATTCAATTAACGAACCAATATAATGGAAGACTTACAGCAAGCCATTAGGGACTGCAATAAGCGATCAGAAGTTTTTGTCGACAACATCAATACCAACTTGCAAAAAATGTTGCAAGTATTAGAAAATCAACAGCGAAATACAGCTTCTGGGAGTAAGGATTCAGAGATTGATGATCAGCGTCATGAAAGTCCCAGTCATTGTTATGGTGAACATGGAGCGAATGTAGGAAACTTTTCTCCTACACGACATCGGGCCGAGCCTAGGTTTGGTCAGATAGACACAAGTTTGAGACCAGATCGTATCAGTCAGATAATAATAAACTGGCAGTCTTCGACTATCTCTCATCGCGAGCGGACGTCTCTTATCTTCAAACAGAGGTTCTCGATCGGTCACTGTTCTTTTTGGACCCACGTGGTTCTTATCTTTCTTACGTTTTCATCGTGTTTTGAAATAGTCTTCAATCCACTGTTTATAATAAACAATTAACGCATAAATTCCAATAAGCCCCATCATGGGCCCAGGGCCTCCAAACCTGGGCGACAATCGGTTTGCGCCGCTTGCCATCAGCCCACCATCAAAAAAAAGAAGACAACCCCAAAAACTTGATATGGCATTCCCTGAACTTCCACCTACCGCAGTTGATAATCCAAGATATATAACAATCGCCTCCATCAATACTGACCATTTCGCAATTCTCATGCTTCGCCGTCCACCGTGCCCTTAAAATGATCTCCAAAAACATTGTCACCATTTCCAACCTCAGAGACGGAAATTTACTTATGCTAGTGAAGTCTCAAGCCGATGCTGATAAATTTATAAATACCACCGAGCTCACCGGTATATGCAAAGTACAGTGTAAGCTCCACGATGCCCTCAATTTTGTGAAAGGGACAGTTTATGCTCCGTACCTTTGCGACATTCCCGAGAAAGAAATAGTCGATGAACTTAAAACACAAAAGGTTACGGAAGTTTATAAATTTATGAAATCCTACGATGGTGTTTCCAAGCCCAGCGGAGTCATCCTAATAACCTTCGAACTCTATAACCTCCCATCTAAAATCGAAATTTCGTGGCATTCAGTTAAAGTTCGCGAGTACATTCCAAACCCCATGAGATGCAAGTCTTGCCAACTCCTCGGTCACACAACAAAAAAATGCGTAAACACCCCAGTCTGCTCCGAATGTGCCCTATCACCACATTCACCAAGCAAATGCACAAAAATCTGCTGTGCCAATTGCTCTGGCGAGCATTCGGCCTCTTCCCGACAATGCCCTAAGTACCAAGAACAAAGAGAAATACTCAAAATAAAAACGGTCAGAAAATGCACTATGCGTGAGGCCAAAACAATATTTAAAACAACATCACAAAACTCGGTTAATACCGCTTCATATTCTTCAGTAGCCAAAACGTCACATCAACGCAGCGAAAACGCAAACCAAAACAAAAATGACAAAATTAAAATCGCTTCCACCGTTGAAGCCCCGAAAAAAACGCCTTCCCCCTCCCCTTCCCATTCCCCGATTCCCCAGTCCCCTATCCCCACAACCCCTTATCAGCCAAAGCCATCCACTTCACTTGCTCATAACAAGTATAACTTATCTCCTGCATCACATGCATACTTACAAGAAATCCATGCTGAATACGAAAGTAGCAGCCGAGCAACATCTTTAAATCATAATAAATCAACTTCACACAATAATAATTTAAATGCCCACGAATCTGACGATGCTATGAGTGACTCATAGTTTCGTCAATCTAAACCAAACCAAATAACATCCACTCTCTCTTCCCACTTATGTCCATTACACTAGTGCAATGGAACATGAATGGTTTCATTAACAATTACCACGAACTACAACTTTTGATAAACAACACCAACCCTGATGTTATTTGCCTTCAGGAAACACATATTAATGCCAACCTAACGAATATTGCTTACCCCAAGCAATTTATTGGATATTTTTATAACTTTAGCTCTAATACCTATGCCAAACAAGGTGTTAGCATACTCGTACGTAAAGACATTCCCCACAAGCCCATACCAATTAACAGCAATACTTGCTCTTTAGGTATTGAAATCCTAGCCCATCCCAAAATCTGTATTTTTAATACATATATACCTCCATCTCATTTAGTAGCAGCCAACGAAATTCTTAAAATAATAGATCTCTCTAGCAAGCCAATCCTATATGTGGGAGATTTTAATGCCTGGAGTCCATTGTGGGGATCATCTTCGCATAACTCTAGAGGGTTCCAAATAGAAGAAGTCATAAACAAATCAACTTTAACTCTCCTCAATGACGGCTCCGCTACCCATCATTCCACTTACAACTCTTTCACGGCTATTGATCTAACATTAGCCTCCGCATCGTTGTTCCCTTTCTGTAAGTGGTCCGTAAATGACTCTCTATACGGAAGCGATCACTATCCTTTAAAGACAAAGATTCAGTTTCGAACTAATCCCGTAAACATATTGTCATTTCCTAAATTTAAAATAGATAAAGCCAATTGGGATCTGTATCGCGCCAAATGCAAAGATAACTTTAATTTCCCTGCAACATACGACTTAAATCTGTTTGCCGCCAAAATAATAAAAGGAATCAAAGTCTCAGCTAATTTAGCAATCCCACAAACCAAACCCTCTCGAAATCCGCGTAATGTTCCTTGGTGAAGCAAAACTCTGCAAGATCTAAGGCAACAAAAGCAATCTCTTTGGCACGCATACAAACAAACTCGGAGCACCGCTGCTCTAATTTCTTACAGAAAATCTAATGCTCTTTTCAAATACAATTCAAAAATTGCTAAACGGGAATCCTTTGAAAGATTTACCTTTAATATAACCCCTCTTTCATCGACCAAGAAAACTTGGTCTGACCTAAATCGCCTAATAGGTAATTTTCCAAATAACCTTAGGACAATTAAATATAACAACGAAGATCTCCATCACTCCGCAGACATTTGCGACGCATTTGGGAATTTTTGGTCGGACTACTCTAAGGACGACAATTTCTCCCACCAATACAAGACCCGTAAAGAAGAAATTCTTTCTCAGGGATACACACCCACCAAATTGTCGACCGCCTCTACAGACCTTGACTCAAATTTTACCCTTAGTGAGCTTGAATATGCCCTTCAGTATGCGAAGGGGAAAACACCCGGTATAGACCGAATTTCATACCCAATGCTTAAACAGTTGCCCTCCGAAGCTAAATACCGCCTATTAGAAATGTATAACGCTATGCTCGCTAGGGGTACCTATCCTCATGTGTGGAAGTCTGCCATGATTGTCCCTATCCTAAAACCTAACAAACCAAAACACGAAATAACATCATTTAGACCTATTTCTTTACTCCCATGTTTAAGCAAGACCCTAGAAAAAATGTTAGCCAAAAGGTTAATGTGGTTCATTACAAAACATAAACTTATCAGCCCCCACCAAACCGCTTTTAGACAACAACATAGCACTCTTGATTCCCTTCTGCATCTCCACCATTACGCATCGGACGCCCTTTCTACCAAAAATCATGTTACCATATTGGCAACTGATTTTGAAAGGGCTTTCGATCGCGTAGGGGTGCATACAGTATTGGATCAACTTTCCCGGTGGGGGGTAGGTCAAAAGACCTTCAACTTAGCGAAGGCTTTCATGATCAACCGTTCTATCCGAGTAAGAGTTAACAACACTGTATCTAAATTCTATACTCTCCACAATGGCATCCCACAAGGATCGCCCCTCTCTTTGGTATTGTTCATGATAGCCTTCCAGTCCTTAAATAACATAATATTAAGACATAAGCAAATTAAACTGGCAATTTATGCAGACGATGCCATAATTTTTAGCAAATGTAAGAATACTACTGCACTAAATAATAAGTTTAAAGAAGTCCTTAATGAAATCCAAATCTGGGGTAACACCTCTGGTGCGACCCTTGCTGTAAATAAATGTAAGGTTTTTCATATTTGTAAAAAACAGCGCTGTACATACCCACCATTATCGTTCAATGACATAGATATAGAACGCGTTTCTTTTCTTAAAATACTTGGCCTGACAATTGATAAACGACTCACATTTAAACAACACTGTAGCGAACTTAGGATTAAACTTATCAAAAGACTAAACATTATTAAATTCTTAACATCTAAGCGATCTCTCATCCACCGGACCACACTTATACAAGCGACAAGAGCTTTGTTGCTGTCCATAATTGATTATGGCCTCCCAATCTACGGCTGGTGCGCGCCATCGAACTTAAGAAAAATCTTACCCCCTTACCATGCGGCCGTCAGGCGTAGCATTGGCGCATTCCCAACGACCCCAACTAAATGCATCCTAGCCGAAGCAGGTTTGCCGGACATTAAAACCAGAGTCGCGCAAACTACCTTTAAATTAATACCAAAACTCATGTGCTCAAACAACTCTATTTTGCTGAAGGACTACGAAGTTGCCTCGAAGCACCGTAGGAAATTCAAAGTATAACCTTTATTAAGAGACACAACATAGGGTCGCCTTATCGTTGGAACAAAGTCATTCCATCCCCTCCGTGGAAATTACACTCCACCGCCGTAGACACTACACTTCATGATTTCCAAAAATCAAGGACTCCAATCACAACGTTTAAGCAGCTATTCGAAGAAGTTACCCATAAATACTCCGATAGATAATGGCTTTACACCGATGGTTCAAAGTCCGACGCCACAACCTCCTTTGCAGTGGTTGACCAACACGGATTAATTGTTTCATGGGGTCAGCTACCTCACCACTTCTCAGTTTTTACAGCGGAAGCAGTAGCTATTATTAAGGCAATTAAATTTGCTATCGAACTTAAGGGAAGTTATATCATCTGCAGTGATAGTCTGTCCACCCTGCAAGGAGTACAAAACTTCTGCAATAACAATAACCTTCTATCCGAAATTCGTCACCTCTGCATCAAGAACAATAGCAAAATTAAACTATTATGGGTCCCGGCTCATATAGGAATCATTGGGAACGAGTTAGCCGACAATGCTGCAAAATTAGCCGGTCGGGCTCCGTGCCATACAATCATACCTGGAGTACAACAGGACATCTGGGAAAACATCAAACACATTTTGCTGGACATCGAACTGGAAGACTGGTCGTCGTTTAACCACTGGTATAAACAATTTAACCCTGACAAGAAAGACATCAAGTTCCCTACGTCAATCAACGGAAGGGAATGCGCCATTCTCACTCGATTAAAAACCGGACACACAAATCTCACACATAAGCACATCCTTAATGGGGAAAATCGGCTAAACTGCCCTAATTGCGGAGAAGAACTATCAGTAAAACATCTACTAGATACCTGCGGACACTACCAAAACATCAGAACAAACCTATTCGGTCTTACCCCGCCATCAAATCTATTAACTGACCTAACAGCTGCCAACTCCAAACTATTATTATCTTTCCTACGGTTATGTAAAATTATACATCTAATTTAAACATTCGTATCAATCATCAAATATCCCCTCTCATTAAATGTTAAATCACAAATATAAATGTAACAAAATTGTTATCAATTGTCGAGTCGATGGCCATAGCAGCTAGTTACTCCTTTCCTTAAATTAGTTAATATATTATAAATGCGATTTATGTATAATAGCTAATACTAAATAAATAAATAAAAATAAAAAATATTCCAGTTTCCTTTGCCCACAGTTGCACACTTGAAACAATTCCAGTAAATATTTCAGTGCTACTATTCAACGAAAATATTTGTCAAATATATTTTCAATTCCAATCGTGTGTAAAATATAACTCAGCCGCAGTAAAAAATTCCCGGTCATAAAATTTTTCCTTAAGATTTGCACTCTTTATTTTTTACTGTGTTCCAGCTGCATGTGTATATTTACAAAAACAATCTAATACAGTCCACTCCAACTACTTTTCTCGACCTACAAATACGGCTAAACTATTTCTAAAATTAAAAACAAAGTGACAATATCCACAAATTTACTCCAGCAAATCGATTGCAATTTAGTTGTGCAGGTGACAAACAAACGCACCGACATACAAACATAAGCGAAGTCTTTCCAATTCCCGCAACGTTATTCCGCTATTCGCACCCCACATATGTACATATGTACAGTGTACATACATACGTATATCGCCAGTGCACAGTGGGTCAAGAGCTCACAAAAAAGTGTTCCTTTCAAACAAACAATATTAAAGTCCTTAATTCCTTACATAAGTCCGACCATCCGATATATTAAATATTTATTGCCTATCCGACAGTGTGACCGTATATATTTACAATCTTAATTGGTTCCTAAATTCCAATTTGATTCCAATCCGTTTCCTTACATCAGAATTAAAATTCTAAATTATTTAACGTCATGGCAACATCAGTAAAATCCGCTTTAACCCGATTTATGGCCACAGTTGACTGTCTGATTTACTTTGAGGCCACTGTGAACTCTCCAGGTGCTCCTACCCCAACGTTATCCGCCTATAAAATCCGTCGCGATCATCTCAATTCCTTGTGGCAAACGGTAAAGGCAGCATACGACATATGCTCCGACTGCATTATAGCCGCAGGCGAGAGCGCCGCAGACACAAAATCCATACTAAAGTCCAAGTATTACCAAACGTACTCCACTTACGAAATTTTTGCCGCGCAGCTGATGGAACAAATCCAAAAAGGCTCCTCCCAAATACCTCAAGCTCCAGTAACTCCGTCCCAAAATTCCACGTTTTATGGCTGTCGGCTCCCTCCTATCGACACAGAGGTTTTCTCTGGCGATTATCTTCGCTGGCCGACTTTCCGGGACCTTTTTACGGCAATATACATAGACAATCCGAGTCTAACGCCCGTTGAAAAATTATTTCATTTAAATTCAAAAACATGTGGCGAAGCTCATTCCATAGTTTCAAAATCCCCACTCACCAATGATGGCTTTCGCTCAGCCTGGAATAACCTAACTGAGCGTTTCGAAAATAAGCGATTGCAGGTGAACAGTCATTTGAAAACACTTTTCAATGTGCAATCCATAGCACAGGAGTCGGGAGCAGCCTTAAAGGAACTTCAACGCACTTTTCAAGGTTGCTTAACTTCCTTAAAATTTTCCGGTGTTAATATTGAGAATTGGGACCCTATCCTGGTTTATATCTGCTCGACAAAACTACCAAAGCTCACTCTCTCATTATGGGAGCAATCCATCCAAAATAAAGCCGAAATTCCTACGTGGCTTGAGCTTGATGCATATTTGACGGACCGCCATCTAACTCTTGAGGCCGTCGATAGCTTCCGATCTGCCAATTTCCACCACGTCCAGTCCAAAGACACAAATCGAGAGGCAGAATTTCCAAAAATAAATTCCTTCAACACAAGGTTAGTTCCGATAACCAAAGGCTGCGATCTGTGTTCGAAGAAGAACCACCCCGTGCGTATATGTCCACGCTTCCTACAGATGACGGTAGAAGATCGCTTAGCCTATATCCAAAGGAAGCAGTTGTGCTTTAATCGCTTTGCAAGTAGCCATCAATTCCGGGATTGCACAAGCGCTCACAACTGTCTCACTTGCCAAGATCGGCATCACACATTGCTGCATCGAAACAGCGGTCCTCCTACTCCGACGATTCCATCCGACCCTCCAAGGCCAGTATCCGCCTCAGTTCCACACATCATTTCGTCCTATTCAACGCAAGTTTCCGTACAAAAAGTTCCTCCTAAGAATACTCCATCCGAATATTGGGTTCCATACCCCGCCTTGGATGGCAGACGTACTCGAGGTATTAAATCCTACCAATGCCGAGTCTGCCAAAAGATCCATCCTCTACGGAAGTGCCACCACTTTCTACGGCTAAGCCCCCAGAATCGGCTTCAGGAAGTACATATCCAGAAGTACTGCTCCAATTGCTTGGCTCACAATCATTCCAAGGACTCCTGCCGCAGTGGTCATCACTGCCACAAGTGTGGAAAGGCCCACCACACTCTCCTACATACGGACGACCGATCTACACTTCCAACATATTCCTGAGCCTACTATCCTGAGGTTCTTGCTACGGGTGTCCTCGCAAGGGGGGGGAGAATGTTCACGCCAAAAGCGCGTTTAATTTCAGGAGACAGTGTCGAGCGGCAGTTTTATCCAGATTTCTATATCTCGCGCGCTCGCACTGCCGTCCGCTCTCCCTCTCCATCTCTCCCCTAAGTCTCCGCTCTGCTCTGGAGCGCTTAAGTTAAGTTAGGCTTAAGCAGTTCAAGTTTCAAAGTGTACTAATAAACACCTACGCACGTCGCGTAAAAACCCAAAAGTACCCGCGTATTTTTATGCGTACCCCTCGATCTTGGGGCTTCAATTATTTCAACGATCAAGCCGCACCGCCCCAACAACTAGATTCGTCGGAAATTATGTAACAGGCAGAAGGAAGCGTTTCCGACCCCATAAAGTATATATATTCTTGATCAGGGTCACTAGCCGAGTCGATCTAGCCATGTCCGTCTGTCCGTTTGTCCTTCTGTCCGTCTGTCCGTCTGTCTGTCCGGATGAACGCTGAGATCTCGGAAACTATGGGAGCTAAGCTATTGAGATTTGGCGTGCAGATTCCTGAGCTTCTTACGCAGCGCAAGTTTGTTTCAGTAGAGTGCCACGCCCACTCTAACGCCCACAAACCGCCCAAAACTGTGGCTCCTATAGTTTTGATGCTAGAATAAAAATTTTAACTGAAATGTAATGTTCTCATCAATACCTATCGATTGACCCAAAAATAAAAATTGCCACGCCCACCCTAACGCCCATAAACCGCCCACAAACTTCAAAAAATCGTAAATACGAACATGGATATCTCGGAAACTATCAAAAATAGAGAATTGGGATTTCAGATTTAGATTCCGTAGCCTTATACGCAGCGCAAGTTTGTTACGCGAATATGCTTCCACTGGATTCTTAACGCTCGTTCGCCCCTGCGTCTGGACTACAAGGTTTTGCTCTACAACTCCACTCTCAAGCCCATCTGGACATATGGCTCCCAGCTATGGGGGAACGCCAGCAGAAGCAACATAGACATTATACAGCTCGCTCAATCGAAAATCCTGCGAACTATCACTGGGGCACCATGGTATATTCGCAACCAAAACATCCACAGGGACCTAAGCATTCCTACCGTTAAAGATGAAATAGACAAACAAAAAGCGTCCTACAACGAAAAACTCTCTGTGCACCCCAATCGCCTCGCAAGAGGCTTGACTTGGGTTTCCAGCCGATCCCGTCTACAACGCAACGACCTGCCAAGCCAGCTATAACTTTCGGGCCCCTTTAGCACAACATCAGTCATATGACTGTGAGTTAGATTAACAAGTCTAAGATTTGATACACTTATTGTTAGTATCCAAAGGGAGAAGATTCAATAAATAAACAGCAAAGCATTTAAAAAAAAAAAAAAAAAAAAAAAATATGCCACGCCCACTCTAACGCCCACAAACCGCGAAAACCTGTGACGCCCACAATTTTTATGCTAGATATGAAATTATGAAATGTATTGGTTTCGACAATACCTATCGATTGGTCCAAAAAAAAAAGCTTTAAAACTGAGAGACACACGGACAGACGGGCATGGCTAGATTGACTCGTCTAATGATGCTGATCAAGAATATATATACTTTATATGGTAGGAACCGTCTCCTTCACTGCGTTGCAAACTTCTGACTGAAATCAATATACCCTCTGCAAGGGTATAAAAACACCGAAGCTATAATTGGTTTCCTATGGCCGCTATATTATGTAGTCGTCCGATTTTGATCAAATTTAATTCTAAATTCAGAACTCATTAAAAAATGTTATTTCCAAGCGTAGGAGGTTATACGTTAAAAAACACCGAAGCTATTATTTGTTTCGTATTATTTTCCACCCACCAATTTTCCGATCGTTCCTATGGCAGTCTTCCGATTTGATAATATTAAATTCGAAATTCAGAACTAATTTAAGAAGGTTATTTCCAAGCGTAGGAGGTTATATGTCAAAAAACACAGAAGCTACAATTTGTTTCATATTATTTTCCCACCAATTTTACGATCGTTCCTATGGCAGCTGTATGATATAGTCGTCCGATTTTGATAAAATTAATTCGAAATTTAGAATTAATTAAAAAATGTTATTTCCAAGCGTAGGAGTTTATATGTTAAAAAACACCAAAGCTATAATTTGTTTCATATTTTTTTCCCACCAATTTTCCGATCGTTCCTATGGCTGCTATATGATATAATCGTCCGATTTTGATAAAATTAAATTCAAAATTCAGAACTAATTAAACAATGTTATTTCCAAGCGTAGGAGGTTATATGTTATAAACACCGAAGCTATAATTTGTTTCATATTTTTTTCCCACTACTTTTACGATCGTTCCTATGGCAGCTATATGATATAGTCGTCCGATTTTGATAAAATTAAATTCGAAATTCAGAACTAATTAAAAAATGTTATTTCCAAGCGTAGGAGGTTATATGTTAAAAAACACCGAAGCTAATTTTTGTTTCGTATTATTTTCCCACCATTTTTCCGATCGTTCCTATGGCAGCTATATGATATAGTCGTCCGATTTTGAAAAAATTAAATTAGAAATTCAGAATTAATTAAAAATTTTATTTTCAAGCGCAGGAGGTTATATGTTAAAAAACACCGCAGCTATAATTTGTTTCATATTATTTTCTCACCAATTTTACGATCGTTCCTATGGCAGCTATATGATATAGTCTTCCGATTTTGATAATATTAAATTCGAAATTCAGAACTAATTAAAAAATGTTATTTCCAAGCGTAGGAGGTTATATGTTAAAAAACACCGAAGCTAATTTTTGTTTCGTATTATTTTCCCACCATTTTTCCGATCGTTCCTATGGCAGCTATATGATATAGTCGTCCGATTTTGAAAAAATTAAATTAGAAATTCAGAATTAATTAAAAATTTTATTTTCAAGCGCAGGAGGTTATATGTTAAAAAACACCGCAGCTATAATTTGTTTCATATTATTTTCTCACCAATTTTACGATCGTTCCTATGGCAGCTATATGATATAGTCTTCCGATTTTGATAATATTAAATTCGAAATTCAGAACTAATTTAAAAAGGTTATTTCCAAGCGTAGGAGGTTATATGTCAAAAAACACCGAAGCTATTATTTGTTTGGTATTATTTTCCCAAAGATTTTAAGATCGTTCTTATGGCAGCTATATGATATAGTCGTCCGATTTTGATAACATTAAATTCGAAATTCAGAACTAAATAAAAAATGTTATTTCCAAGCGTAAGAGGTTATATGTTAAAAAACAGCGAAGATATTATATGTTTCGTATTATTTTCCCACCAATTTTCCGATCGTTCCTATAGCAGCTATATGATATAGTCGTCCGATTTTGATAAAATTAAATTCGAAATTCAGAACTAATAAAAAAATATTATTTCCGAGAGTAGAAGGTCATATGTTAAAAAACACCGAAGCTATTTTTGCTTTCATATTATTTTCCCACCGATTTTACGATCGTTCCTATGGCAGCTATATGGTATAGTTTTCCAATTTTGATAAAATTAAATTCGAAATTCAGAACTAATTAAAAAATGTTATTTCCAAGCGTAGGAGGTTATATGTCAAAAAACACCGAAGCTATTATTTGTTTGGTATTATTTTCCCAAAGATTTTACGATCGTTCTTATGGCAGCTATATGATATAGTCGTCCGATTTTGATAACATTAAATTCGAAATTCAGAACTAAATAAAAAATGTTATTTCCAAGCGTAAGAGGTTATATGTTAAAAAACAGCGAAGATATTATATGTTTCGTATTATTTTCCCACCAATTTTCCGATCGTTCCTATGGCAGCTATATGATATAGTCGTCCGATTTTGATAAAATTAAATTCGAAATTCAGAACTAATAAAAAAATATTATTTCCGAGAGTAGAAGGTCATATGTTAAAAAACACCGAAGCTAATTTTTGTTTCGTATTATTTTCCCACCATTTTTCCGATCGTTCCTATGGCAGCTATATGGTATAGTCTTCCGATTTTGATAAAATTAAATTCGAAATTCAGAACTAATTAAAAAATGTTATTTCCAAGCGTAGGAGGTTATATGTTAAAAACACCAAGGCTATAATTTGTTACACATTATTTTCCCACCACTTTTACGATCGTTCCTATGGCAGCTATATGATATAGTCGTCCGATTTTGATAAAATTTAATTCGAAATTCAGAACTAATTAAAAAATGTTATTTCCAAGCGTAGGAGGTTATATGTTAAAAAACACCGAAGCTATTTTTTGTTTCGTATTATTTTCCCACCATTTTCCCGATCGTTCCTATGGCAGCTATATGATATAGTCGTCCGATTTTGAAAAAATTAAATTAGAAATTCAGAATTAATTAAGAATTTTATTTTCAAGCGCAGGAGGTTATATGTTAAAAAACACCGCAGCTATAATTTGTTTCATATTATTTCCCACCAATTTTACTATCGTTCCTATGGCAGCTATATGATATAGTCTTCCGATTTTGATAATATTAAATTCGAAATTCAGAACTAATTTAAAAAGGTTATTTCCAAGCGTAGGAGGTTATATGTCAAAAAACACCGAAGCTATTTTTTGTTTCGTATTTTTTTCCAAAGATTTTACGATCGTTCTTATGGCAGCTATATGATATAGTCGTCCGATTTTGATAACATTAAATTCGAAATTCAGAACTAAATAAAAAATGTTATTTCCAAGCGTAAGAGGTTATATGTTAAAAAAACAGCGAAGATATTATTTGTTTCGTATTATTTTCCCACCAATTTTCCGATCGTTCCTATGGCAGCTATATGATATAGTCGTCCGATTTTGATAAAACTACATTCGAAATTCAGAACTAATTAAAAAATGTTATTTCCAAGCGAAGGAAGTTATATGTTAAAAAACGCCAAAGATATAATTTTTTACATTTTTATCCGATTATTACTATGGAAGCTATAAGATATAGTTGTCCGATCCGTCTGGTTCCGACTTATATACTACCTGCAAAAGATATAAGACTTTTGGGAAAGTTTCAGCCCGATAGCTTTAAAACTGAGGGACAGACGGACATGGCTAGATTGACTCGTCTAGTGATGCTGATCAAGAATATATATACTTTACTTTTAGAATATATACTTTATATGGTAGGAACCGTCTCCTTCACTGCGTTGCAAACTTCTGACGGAAATCATTATATCCTCTGCAAGGGTATAAAAATAATATAAAAACAAGGAAGAACGCTATAGTCGAGTACCTCGACTATCAGATACCCGTTACTCAAAGGGAATTAGAGATATGCAAGCAGCAAAGCGAGATTAAAATGCGCCACCTACCGGCGGTAGACAGATTTAAGCGTTATGGGCGTTAGAGTGGGCGTGGCAAATTTTTTTTTGGATCAATCAATAGGTATTGACGACACCAATTTTTTATCTAGCATGCAAATTGTGGGTGTCACAGGTTTTCGCGGTTTGTGGGCGTTTAAGTGGGCGTGGCAAATTTTTTTTTAGGTCAATCGATAGGTATTGATGAGAACAATACATTTCAGTTAAAATTTTCTTTCTAGCAGTAGGAGTTACAGTTTTGGGCGGTTTGTGGGCGTTAGAGTGGGCGTGGCAGTCTACTGAAACAAACTTGCGCTGCGTAAGAAGCTCAGGAATCTGTACGCCAAATCTCAATAGCCTAGCTCTCGTAGTTTCCGAGATCTCAGCGTTCATCCGGACAGACAGACGGACAGACGGACATGGCTAGACCGACTCGGCTAGTGATCCTGATCAAGAATATATATACTTTATGGGGTCGGAAACGCTTCCTTCTGCCTGTTACATACTTTTCGACGAATCTAGTATACCCTTTTACTCTACGAGTAACGGGTATAATAAATGCAAGGGTATAATAATTATTTCATTATTTCTCTGACCGTTTCTTTGACAGCTATATGTTAGAGTCGTCCGATTTGTATACCTTCTTTGTCGAAGAAAAAGAGGAACGTTTGGATTTTTTTAGGTATGTAGCAATTATTTCATTACACGAATGTTTTAATTTTTTGATAGTACACTTTATTAACAATGTTTGTGCAAAATTTCGTGGAAAAATATTAAATAGTTTTTAAGGGGTGGCTGTTTCCTTAGAGGCCTTTTTTTTTTTGAGCCTTGCGGTGATACTTCCCCAGGTCGAACAGGTCAACTAAAACCATAAAAGTAAACAAATTTCATTAGTTTAGTGTAATTCCTTGTGCTTGAACGATCGTTTTTAAGATTTTTATACCCGTTACTCGTAGAGTAAAAGGGTATACTAGATTCGTCGGAAATTATGTAACAGGCAGAAGGAAGCGTTTCCGACCCCATAAAGTATATATATTCTTGATCAGGATCACTAGCCGAGTCGATCTAGCCATGTCCGTCTGTCCGACTGTCCTTCTGTCCGTCTGTCTGTCCGGATGAACGCTGAGATCTCGGAAACTATGGGAGCTAGGCTATTGAGATTTGGCGTGCAGATTCCTGAGCTTCTTACGCAGCGCAAGTTTGTTTCAGTAGAGTGCCACGCCCACTCTAACGCCCACAAACCGCTTAAAACTGTGGCTCCTACAGTTTTGATGCTAGAATAAAAATTTTATATGAAATGTAATGTTCTCATCAATACCTATCGATTGACCCAAAAAAAAGTTTGCCACGCCCACTCTAACGCCCATAAACCGCCCACAAACTTCAAAGAATCGTAAATATGAACATGGATATCTCGGAAACTATCAAAGATAGAGAATTGGCATTTCAGATTTATTGTAGATTCCGTAGCCTTATACGCAGCGCAAGTTTGTTACGCGAATATGCCACGCCCACTCTAACGCCCACAAACCGCGAAAACCTGTGACGCCCACAATTTTTATGCTAGATATGAAATTATGAAATGTATTGGTTTCGACAATACCTATCGATTGGTCCAAAAAAACGCCCACTCTAAAGCCCATAACGCTTAAATCTGTATACCGCCGGTAGGTGGCGCATTTTAATCTCACTTTGCTATTTAGCTGAGTAACGGGTATCGATAGTCGTCCGATTTTGATAAATTCAATTCGATATTCAGAATTAATTAAAAAACGTTATTTTCAAGCGTTGGAGGTTATATATGTTAAAAAACACCGAAGCTATTTTTTGTTTCGTATTATTTTCCCGCCAATTTTCCGATCGTTCCTATGGCAGCTATATGATATAGTCGTCCGATTTTGATAAAATAAAATCCGAAATTCAGAACTTATTACAAAATGTTATTTCCAAGCGTAGAAGGTTATATGTCAAAAAACACCGAAGCTATAGTTTCTTTCATATTATTTACCCACCAATTTCCCGATCGTTCCTATGGCAGCTGTATGATATAGTCGTCCGATTTTGATAAAATAAATTCGAAATTCAGAATTAATTAAAAAATGTTATTTCCAAGCGTAGGAGGTTATATGTTAAAAAACACCGAAGCTATTATTTGTTTCGTATTATTTTCCTACCGATTTTACGATCGTTCCTGTGGCAGCTATATGATATAGTCGTCCGATTTTGAAAAAATTAAATTAGAAATTCAAAATTAATTTAAAAATTTTATTTTCAAGCGCAGGAGGTTATATGTTAAAAACACCAAGGCTATAATTTGTTTCACATTATTTTCCCACCGGTTTTACGATCGTTCCTGTGGCAGCTATATGATATAGTCGTCCGATTTTGATAAAACTAAATTTAAAATACAGAACTAATTAAAAAATGTTATTTCCAAGCGTAAGAGGTTATATGTTAAAAAACGCCGAAGCTATTATATGTTTCATATTATTTTCCCACCGATTTTACGATTGTTTCTATGGCAGCTGTATGATATAGTCTTCCGATTTTATTAAAATTAAATTCGAAATTCAGAACTAATTAAAAAAATGTAATTTCCAAGCGTAGAAGGTTATATGTCAAAAAACACCGAAGCTTTAGTTTCTTTCATATTATTTACCCACCAATTTCCCGATCGTTCCTATGGCAGCTATATGATATAGTAGTACGATTTTGATAAAATTAAATTCAAAATTCAGAACTCATTAAAAAATGTTATTTCCAAGCGTAGGAGGTTATATGTTAAAAGACACCGAAGCTATTATATGTTTCATATTATTTTCCAACCGATTTTACGATCGTTTTTATGGCAGCTATATGATATAGTGGTCCGATTTTGATAAAATTAAATTCGAAATTCAGAACCAATTAAAAAATGTTATTTCCAAGCAAAGGAGGTTATATGTTAAAAAACACCAAAGATATAATTTTTTACATTTTTATCCGAGTATTCCTATGGGAGCTATAAGATATAGTTGTCCGATCCGTCTGGTTCCGACTTATATACTACCTGCAAAAGATATTAGACTTTTGGGAAAGTTTCAGCCCGATAGCTTTAAAACTGAGGGACAGACGGACATGGCTAGATTGACTCGTCTAGTGATGCTGATCAAGAATATTTATACTTTTAGAATATATACTTTATATGGTAGGAACCGTCTCCTTCACTACGTTGCAAACTTCTGACTGAAATCATTATACCCTCTGCAAGGGTATAAAAATAATATAAAAATAAATGCAAGGGTATAATAATTATTTCATAATTTCTCTGACCGTTTCTTTGACAGCTATATGTTAGAGTCGTCCGATTTGTATACCTTCTTTGTCGAAGAAAAAGAGGAAAGTTTGGATTTTTTTAGGTGCGTAGCAATTAATTCATTACACGAATGTTTTAATTTTTTGATAGTACACTTTATTAACAATGTTTGTGCAAAATTTCGTGGAAAAATATTAAATAGTTTTTAAGGGGTGGCTGTTTCCCTTAGAGGCCTTTTTTTGAAGAGCCTTGCGGTGATACTTCCCCAGGTCGAACAGGTCAACTTAAACCATAAAAGTAAACAAATTTCATTAGTTTAGTGTAATTCCTTGTGCTTGAACGATCGTTTTTAAGATTTTTTTTATGCATACGGGAACGTTTTATGCTAAGAATAAACGTTTTGGTCGCTAGAAATTTCACTAAAAAATTCATTTCGGCGAAAAAAAAGTTTGTGCGTGAAAAGTCGATCGTTGAAGCACAGAAAAATTGCATTACGAACATTTAAAAAAAAATTTGAAGTAAATCGGTTTAGTAGTTTTCCGCCAATCCATATCACCGCAAAGTCATTTTTCAAGAAGCACCATTTCGAGATATTCGCGTTTAAAGTTTCAAGTTCAGTTTATGCGCGCGGTTAGGAGCGCTGTAACTTTTTTTCTACTGCTCGAATCTCTATGAAATTTGGGAAAATGTTCTCAAGGAGTTGTTCTTTAAGATAAAGAAACAAGAAAAATTTCGATTTTTTAAAAATAAACAAGGAAGAACGCTATAGTCGAGTACCTCGACTATCAGATACCCGTTACTCAGCTAAATAGAGATATGCAAGTAGCAAAGTGAGATTAAAATGCGCCACCTACCGGCGGTATACAGATTTAAGCGTTATGGGCTTTAGAGTGGGCGTTTTTTTGGACCAATCGATAGGTATTGTCGAAACCAATACATTTCATAATTTCATATCTAGCATAAAAATTGTGGGCGTCACAGGTTTTCGCGGTTTGTGGGCGTTAGAGTGGGCGTGGCATATTCGCTTAACAAACTTGCGCTGCGTATAAGGCTACGGAATCTAAATCTGAAATCCCAATTCTCTATCTTTGATAGTTTCCGAGATATCCATGTTCATATTTACGATTCTTTGAAGTTTGTGGGCGGTTTATGGGCGTTAGGGTGGGCGTGGCAAACTTTTTTTTGGGTCAATCGATAGGTATTGATGAGAACATTACATTTCAGTTCAAAATTTTATTCTAGCATCAAAACTGTAGGAGCCACAGTTTTGGGCGGTTTGTGGGCGTTAGAGTGGGCGTGGCTCTCTACTGAAACAAACTTGCGCTGCGTAAGAAAATCAGGAATCTGCACGCCAAATCTCAATAGCCTAGCTCCCATAGTTTCCGAGATCTCAGCGTTCATCCGGGCAGACAGACGGACAGACGGACATGGCTAGATCGACTCGGCTAGTGATCCTGATCAAGAATATATATACTTTATGGGGTCGGAAACGCTTCCTTCTGCCTGTTACATACCTTCCGACGAATCTAGTATACCCTTCTACTCGACGAGTCACGGGTATAAAAAACACCAAAGCTATAATTTGTTTCATATTTTTTTCCCACCAATTTTTCGATCGTTTCTATGGCAGCTATATGATAAGTCATCCGATTTTGATAAAATTAAATTCGAAATTCAGAATTAATTAAAAAATGTCATTTCCAAGCGTAGGAGGTTATATGTCAAAAAACACCGAAGATATAATTTGTTTCATATTATTTTCTCACCAATTTTACGATCGTTCCTATGGCAGCAATATGATATAGTCGTCCGATTTTGATAAATTCAATTCGATATTCAGAATTAATTAAAAAACGTTATTTTCAAGCGTTGGAGGTTATATATGTTAAGAAACACCGAAGCTTTTATTTGTATCTTATTATTTTCTCACCAATTTTCCGATCGCTCCTATGGCAGCTATATGATATAGTCTTCCGATTTTGATAAAATTAAATTCGAAATTCAGAACTAATTAAAAAATGTTATTTCCAAGCGTAGGAGGTTATATATGTTAAAAAACACCGAAACTATTTTTTGTTTCGTATTATTTTCCCGCCAATTTTCCGATCGTTCCTATGGCAGCTATATGATATAGTCGTCCGATTTTGATAAAATCAAATCCGAAATTCAGAACTTATTACAAAATGTTATTTCCAAGCGTAGAAGGTTATATGTCAAAAAACACCGAAGCTATAGTTTCTTTCATATTATTTACCCACCAATTTCCCGATCGTTCCTATGGCAGCTATATGATATAGTCGTCCGATTTTGATAAAATTAAATTTGAAATTCAGAACTAATTAATAACTGTTATTTCCAAGCGTAGGAGGTTATATGTTAAAAAACACCGAAGCTATTATTTGTTTCGTATTATTTTCCTACCGATTTTACGATCGTTCCTGTGGCAGCTATATGATATAGTCGTCCGATTTTGAAAAAATTAAATTAGAAATTCAAAATTAATTTAAAAATTTTATTTTCAAGCGCAGGAGGTTATATGTTAAAAACACCAAGGCTATAATTTGTTTCACATTATTTTCCCATCGGTTTTACGATCGATCCTGTGGCAGCTATATGATATAGTCGTCCGATTTTGATAAAACTAAATTCGAAATTCAGAACTAATTAAAAAATGTTATTTCCAAGCGTAAGAGGTTATATGTTAAAAAACGCCGAAGCTATAATTTGTTTCATATTATTTTCTCACCAATTTTACGATCGTTCCTATGGCAGCAGTATGATATAGTCGTCCGATTTTGATAAAATTAAATTCGAAATTCAGAACTAATTAAAAAAATGTAATTTCCAAGCGTAGAAGGTTATATGTCAAAAAACACCGAAGCTATAGTTTCTTTCATATTATTTACCCACCAATTTCCCGATCGTTCCTATGGCAGCTATATGATATAGTAGTACGATTTTGATAAAATTAAATTCAAAATTCAGAACTCATTAAAAAATGTTATTTCCAAGCGTAGGAGGTTATATATGTTAAAAAACACCGAAGCTATTTTTTGTTTCGTATTATTTTCCCGCCAATTTTCCGATCGTTCCTATGGCAGCTATATGATATAGTCGTCCGATTTTGATAAAACTACATTCGAAATTCAGAACTAATTAAAAAATGTTATTTCCAAGCGTAGGAGGTTATATGTTAAAAAACGCCGAGGCTATTATATGTTTCATATTATTTTCCCACCGATTTTACGATCGTTTCTATGGCAGCTATATGATATAGTCTTCCGATTTTAATAAAATTAAATTCGAAATTCAGAACTAATTAAAAAAATGTTATTTCCAAGCGTAGAAGGTTATATGTCAAAAACACTGAAGCTATAGTTTCTGTCATATTATTTACCCACCAATTTCCCGATCGTTCCTATGGCAGCTATATGATATAGTAGTACGATTTTGATAAAATTAAATTCAAAATTCAAAACTCATTAAAAAATGTTATTTCCAAGCGTAGGAGGTTATATATGTTAAAAAACACCGAAGCTATTTTTTGTTTCGTATTATTTTCCCGCCAATTTTCCGATCGTTCCTATGGCAGCTATATGATATAGTCGTCCGATTTTGATAAAACTACATTCGAAATTCAGAACTAATTAAAAAATGTTATTTCCAAGCGTAGGAGGTTATATGTTAAAAAACGCCGAGGCTATTATATGTTTCATATTATTTTCCCACCGATTTTACGATCGTTTCTATGGCAGCTATATGATATAGTCTTCCGATTTTAATAAAATTAAATTCGAAATTCAGAACTAATTAAAAAAATGTTATTTCCAAGCGTAGAAGGTTATATGTCAAAAACACTGAAGCTATAGTTTCTGTCATACTATTTACCCACCAATTTCCCGATCGTTCCTATGGCAGCTATATGATATAGTAGTACGATTTTGATAAAATTAAATTCAAAATTCAAAACTCATTAAAAAATGTTATTTCCAAGCGAAGGAGGTTATATGATAAAAAGCACCGAAGCTATTATATGATTCATATTATTTTCCCACCGATTTTACGATCGTTCCTATGGCAGCTATATGGTATAGTCGTCCGATTTTGATAAAATTAAATTCGAAATTCAGAACTAATTAAAAACAAGGAAGAACGCTATAGTCGAGTGCCTCGACTATCAGATACCCGTTACTCAGCTATATGGAGATATGCAAGCAGCAAAGAGAGATTAAAATGCGCCACCTACCGGCGGTATACAGATTTAAGCGTTATGGGCGTTAGAGTGGATGTGGCAAATTTTTTTTGGATCAATCGATAGGTATCGACGAGACCAATACATTTCAGTTAAAATTTTTTATCTAGCATGAAAATTGTGGGCGTCACAGGTTTTCGCGGTTTGTGGGCGTTAAAGTGGGCGTGGCAAACTTTTTTTTGGGTCAATCGATAGGTATTGATGAGAACAATACATTTCAGTTAAAATTTTTATTCTAGCATCAAAACTGTAGGAGCCACAGTTTTGGGCGGTTTGTGGGCGTTAGAGTGGGCGTGGCACTGTGCTGAAACAAACTTGCGCTACGTAAGAAGCTCAGGAATCTGCACGCGAAATCTCAATAGCCTAGCTCCCATAGTTTCCGAGATCTCAGCGTTCATCCGGACAGACGGACAGACGGACAGACGGACATGGCTAGATCGACTCGGCTAGTGATCCTGATCAAGAATATATATACTTTGTGGGGTCGGAAACGCTTCCTTCTTCCTGTTACATACTTTCCGACGAATCTAGTATACCCTTTTACTCTACGAGTAACGGGTATAAATATTATTTCCGAGAGTAGAAGGTCATATGTTAAAAAACACCGATGTTATTTTTGCTTTCATATTATTTTCCCACCAATTTTACGATCGTTTCTATGGCAGATATATGATATAGTCGTCCGATTTTGATTAAATTAAATTCGAAATTCAGAACGAATAAAAAAATGTTATTTCCAAGCAAAAGAAGTTATATGTTAAAAAACACCAAAGATATAATTTTTTACATTTTTATCCGATTATTCCTATGGAAGCTATAAGATATAGTTGTCCGATCCGTCTGGTTCCGACTTATATACTACCTGCAAAAGATATAAGACTTTTGGGAAAGTTTCAGCCCGATAGCTTTAAAACTGAGGGACAGACGGACATGGCTAGATTGACTCGTCTAGTGATGCTGATCAAGAATATATATACTTTACTTTTAGAATATATACTTTATATGGTAGGAACCGTGTCCTTCACTGCGTTGCAAACTTCTGACTGAAATCATTACACCCTCTGCAAGGGTATAAAAATAATATAAAACAAGAAAAAAAGTTAGCTTCGGCAAACCGAAGCTTATATTCCCTTGCAGCTATAATTATTAAATTTAAAAACACAAAAAATGATATTCCCAATAGTATAAGATAATATGTCAAAAAACACCGAAGCTATAATTTGTTTCATATTATTTTCCTACCAATTTTCCGATCGTTCCTATGTCAGCTTATCATATAGCTCGTCGTCCGATTTTGATAAAATTTTATTCGAAATTCAGAACTAATTAAAAAATGTTATTTCCAAGTTTGTTTCATGTTATTTTCCTACCAATTTTCCTATTGTTCCTATGGCAGCTATATGATATAGTCGTCCGATTTTGATAAAATTAAATTCGAAATTCAGAACTAATTAAAAAAGGTTATTTCCAAGCGTTGGAGGTTATATGTTGAAAAACACCGAAGCTATAATTTGTTTCATATTATTTTTCCACCAATTTTCCGATCGTTCCTATGGCAGCTATATGATATAGTCGTCCGATTTCGATAAAATTTAATTCAAAATTCAAAACTAAATAAAAAATTTTATTTCCAAGCTTAGGAGGTTATATGCTACAAAACACCAAAGATATAATTTTTTTTAATTTTTTTGTCCGATTATTCCTATGGGAGCTATAAGATATAGTTGTCCGATCCGGCTGGAGCTGCCGTGGCTTAAGCCTGTGCTGGTACTGGCCTGATCAGGGTTGTTAACCAACTGGCTGGTTGTTTGGTAAGCTTGTAAATATTCTTCGGTTGCGTCCATGTCCGAAAGCTCAGCAAATCGGTTGGCGGGCTCAGTGGTTTTGGGACCAGTGGAATTTCTCTGCACTTTATTAGCAGAATTGGGAGACCTGGACTCTGGACGGCGTTTGTTGTTCCTTGGGGTCCACCAGTCTTCATCGTCGCCGGCTATGGCTTCTAGCTCATGTTCAATATCATTAGATGGTAAGGGCTGGGCGTTGATGGAACTGGCTTTGTAAATGCTGCTACATTTTTGTAACGAGGAATTAAGAGCATTAGTCATAGTCTTTTGCGCCTTAACCACCTTAGAATGGATGTCGAGTTCGGATTCGGAGTCCGACATTGTAGGCATATTGGAAGCTGTGCACTGCTTTTTACTGCTTTATCGACTTCCAGTAGACAAACCCACTTAGAGTAGGTTCCACGAAAGCAGTCGTAGCCTAGTGGACAAGGTGTGAACCTTGCAGCCGGGAGGCAATGGGTTCAGTACGGGGAACGGATGCCTGTATTTTTTTAAATTTTATTTTATTGAGTTTATGAATAATTTGAATTCGAATTAGAATTCGAAGTAGCGGTGATTTGCCAGATCAACAAATTGCAACTGTTGCCTTTAGGTCTCTGTTTCACTTGTCTTCGCAATTCACCAGAGCTAACGGAGAGTCTGAGCACTGTCACTGCAGCTTTAGCTGCCGGATTTACAAAAACAAATTGATTTGCCACGAAGGCGGACTTGTCCATAGAATCTTCACAAAGAATTTCGCAGCAATGCAAAAACGCGTCTGCACTCCACGAAAGCATGATCGAGGCTGAGGATCCGGAGCGTCGAGATCTCATCGCCCAGGATTTAAAGAGGGGGTAAGTTTGTCGGGACACGGTTCCTTTCTTATAAACATACATATATAAATATTCGTGCAGTATCCTACAGTTTTATAGACTACTATAAACTTTTTCAGCGGCGAGTATCAGCCTTGTAGTTATATGATAATTGCAAGAGCCAGGGTCCTCAATCTCGGTAGCTGCGGTATCGAAGCGGGTATTATTAGGAATGGCATAACTTTCATCTTTATTTGCCATGAGTAGTTTGACTGTATGATAGAGCAGGGAGCTTAAATAATTTTTAATATGCGCATACTTATTTATTTTGCCTTTCTACTAGTAACTTTAAAGTCCCCAACTTCTGTGACTGTCAGTGTTGAGAGGCCTCTCAATCAGAACTTTGTCGCAGAATAGCGGCCTGACTTTGAAATGTTTTTAACCTTAGAAGTTCTCTGTTTTGTTCATGGAAAAATTTACCGGAATCTCCTTAAAACAAGAATTATGAGTTATCCTTTTTATAATACTATACCTACAACTAAGTGCCGACCGACTATTTGTTGAAATTAACGTAAATACAATTAATAGGTGCTTTCTGGCCGACACCCCACGACGTACTAGGCATTTATCAGGTCGTTTGATAGGTTCCCTTGACATATTTGGGCGGTAGACGATTTTTAGTTTCTCTGGCCGACGCCCCACAACGTATTATGCTAGTTGGTCAGGTCGTTTGCTTGGTTCGAGTCCAGAGAAATAGAAGACGGTTGTGGAACCCGAGAATGATCGGTCAAATAACTTGTTTTCCGACGACTGGCGGGAGGGGGTTTTTGGACAGATCCCTTATCTAAACACAGCCAGTCCGTTTGGAACATTTGAGCTGAGTAGAAAAAGGGAAAGTAAGGGCATGCTAGCTTAGCGGAACCGCGTTGAGTAGAAGCGGCTTACACCCCTAGTTAGGGATATTTATTTTGTAATTGTTTGGGGCTTAAATATCGGACGGTTCTTGACCAAAGAGAAACTTGAGAAGCAGAGGAAAGCACCCCCAGTTTATAAACATTTTTATTGTAGACTTATTCAGCGTTTACGTCGCTGACCGCGTGTTTTGAAAAGAATCACGAGAACCTTTTACAATAAACGAAAATTTTAGTGCATGTATTAATCAGCACAAAGTGACATCAGCCAGGACAGGTAGATACCCTGTCCGAAGAAAACAATTTGGATCAGTATACTGAAATGGAAGGAGCCGCCGGAGGGGAGAATCTACCCCTAGGACCGCCGAAGGGGAGATCAAGTATGCTTCCCCAATTCCAGAGGCATGAGGAGGACAACTTAGAGGCTGCCGAGCGGCGGGATCAAAGATTGATGGAGCTCTTGAGGCAGAGCACCGAAATGCAGCGTGGTATGAGCGCCCAGATAGAAGCGCTGAAAGCACAGATATCAGAATTGCAGTCTCCGACATCCAGGAGACCCGAACAGAAAGGACTGCCTTCGCCGCCCCGTACTGTTCCGAATCCAACGGACAGCTTTTTGAGATACCATGAGAGCCCGCCTCTGGAACCGGTAACGCAGGACATGCTCAATAGACAGATGCACCTGTTAAAAACACCCAGGCGGATGGACACCCCGTCCCACAGGCAATCCAGAACAAACGAAAGGGAGACGAGTCACCAACTGTACCCAGAGATCGATCGGAGCTCATCGTTTCAGGGACCGAGATCAAAAGACGTCAGATTAGACAGATGGAACCTAAAGTTCGATGGAAGTGGTCGCGGCATGACAGTTGAAAGTTTCCTGTTCCGCGTGGACCGATTGGAAGAATTATATGACCTCAGCCGCCAACAAGTCTTTCGTGAATTCCATCTTCTGTTGGCAGGTCCAGCCACGAAATGGTATTGGCAGCTAATGGAAGACAAGGCAGAAGTCTGCGATTTTGACTACTATTCGTTGACACAGGAGATGGAACGAGCGTTTTCCACTACCGGAAGTGACCTTATGAAAGTCAAGGAATTAATGGAACGCAAGCAAGGACAGCACGAAACCTTCAGAGATTATGTCTCCGATATGCACAACTTGCATTTCAAACTAAAGCATAAAATCGATGAAGATGAATTTGTTGCGCTTTTGAAAGACAACATGAACTCCCGGATGGGCGGCTTGCTGCTAACATCCCCATTAACTTCGTTAGCGGAGTTCAAAAAGGAGGGTCTCCGAGTGGACCGCTGGTTAAAAAATACTGTGAAAAACTTACCCAGCACTACAAAGCTTTTCTAATAGTACAAAAGTTCTTACACCTTATAAACATATAAATCAAACCATTTCTAATAAATATACTTTAATCGGTCGTCAGTTAGATCAAAAGACGACGAATCTATAGCCAGGGGGAGGGGTGCATGTGACTAACCAGACTCATACTTGTAAAGGCAGAAGAAAATGCAATCCGGCAATTCTCGGGTGTCGCGTGGCCAGAACAACGGCCACGATTGAACTACTGGTAATCATACTCCGGCAAAGGGCAACAGCCGGCCGTTGACTCCCATGATAGCAGATATCAAGAAACAGTAATTCTAGGTGGGAACACCTAGTTTATCCGATCCATACCCGCAGCCAAGTAAAAGCTCTAGTCTGGTATAAAATACCTTAGACAAATAGAGAAAGGGGGAGAATCCATTTGGGTGTCTTGCTGACGGAAGCCGGCAGCTTCGAGGGAAGGCGACTTTCCCTGGGGCAGTCGTCCATGGAGTCTTCTGCCACCAGGACCAGCCACCATATCCAACAGTCCTTGAGAAGAACACAATTGCAGCTCGAAATAATCTTGTGTCGAACCAGCGCCGCTACTGTCATCAAAGAACGTGGACAAGATCAACAATAAGGACGACATCCGACATACTGCAATGTTTGTGGACGCAGTATCCGTGATCTCCATGCTCCTGAAATTTCTTCAGCTGTAGGAACCATCCGTTCAGAGCGTAGCGACCAATAGCATACGTCGGAGAAAGTAATGATGCAATATAAATGTGTTAATCGAGCCAAACAGAGCTAAAGTGAACTCATGCATTATATCCTCAAATATTAAAATTGGATAACAAGTGAAAATCAAGCATTCAAACATGCATTGAAATATATTTAATCCAACCGAATCAATAGACAAAGTGCGAATCATGAAAAACAATTAGAGAGGACGAATCTCTCCACCAGCATAATATATATATATTTTGTGTTTAAGTGAATTGGTATACTTAAGAACAGCCGTATTTTGGTGTACGTATATTTATATATATATATCCAACATAATATTTTCCCAAAGCCCAGGATCCGGATCTTTTTTTTTTTTTTTTAGTATAACAAATTTATTTATTTAACGTTGATCAGCCAACTTAATGGCTATAAAACGTTGTGTACGAATAGGAATAGTTAACATGGAAACATAACAGAAAAGGTGATTAACAATATTTACAATAATTGAACAAAAACAATTGTATTGCTTTAGGACTCGAGAGACCTGACGTCCCCTTGCCAGAGATCACCGGGGTGCCTTCGCTTTAGTCTTCTTCTCGTTGTGATTCGGTTTGCCAGGAATGCTGCTAGATGGTTGGTGTGGGCTAGTAGACGGTCGTTGTAACGGCTTGAGAGCATGTTAATCTGCTCTCGCACCGTGGGGATGTGAAGATCGCAAGATAGAACATCGTTCCTTACGTACCAAGGCGCATCCACAATCGAACGTAGCGCCCGGTTTTGAACTCTTTGGATCACCATGACATTTGAGTCTGAAGCGGTACCCCATATTTGTATGCAATACGTGAATGAAGGAAGCACTATCGACCTGTACAGCAACATATTGTTGCTAAGGCTGAGCTCACTTGTACCTTTAAGCATCCAATTTAATTTCCGCAGTTTGGCGCGACATGTGGCTGTAATTTTAGTTATGTGCTGCCTCCACGTAAGACGTTTGTCCAAAATCAAGCCCAAGTACTGAGCCTGGGCTGATTGCGGTATGACTGTGTCCTGGAATTTCACCCTGGGGAGAATTTTACTTCTAAGAGAGAAGTTGCAGTGCTGAGACTTATTTCCGTTTATCGAGATATTCCATCGATTCGTCCATTCGCCATACAAATCCAAAAAGTTTTGTGTGATTTGGGTTGCTTCAATTCGACACGTGGAGTTGGCAATAAAGGCTGTGTCATCAGCATATGTAGCCAAGAGGGTACCCAGTTCCCTAGGGTATGGCAGGTCAGCGGTATACAGAGTGTATAGAACCGGACCAAGACCGCTATCCTGAGGTACGCCAGCTCGAATGCATCTGATGGACGATCTTTCGCCTCTCACATCTACTATAAAATTTCGTTCTAAGAGATACGATTTCAGAAGAAGATATTGGGCAGTAGGTAGGAGAGTTTTCAACTTAAACAGCAAGCCATCGTGCCAAACGCGGTCAAAAGCTTCTTTGACGTCAAGAAAGACTGCTGAACTGTACTGCTTGTTCTCGAACGCTCCAAGGATGTGCTGCGTTACCCGATGTGATTGCTCTGGGGTTCCATGGTGACTTCTAAAGCCGAATTGGTGGTCTGGAATCGCGTCCTGCACACTTCTTACTGCCATCATTCTACTAAGGAATATTCTTTCGAACATTTTAGAGAAGGTGGGCAGTAGACTTATTGGTCGGTAGGATGCAACAAGGATTTCCGGTTTTCCTGGCTTGAGTATCATCGATATCACAGCAAACTTCCACTGTGTGGGAAAATGGTGGATACGTAGCATGGAGTTGAAAAGAAGAATTAGAAAAAGTATACCCTTTCTAGGTAACGCCTTGGCAATTCTGCTGTCGATCCCGTCGAAACCGGGAGCCTTACTGCGTTGCAGCTTGCGAATTTGAAGGCAAACCTCTTCCGGACTCACATGTGGGATAGGTTCAATTGCCGAGGAGGGGGCATTTAGGAATGCTAGGGTATTATCCACGTCTTCAGGCCTAGCAAGATTGAATGGCTGAAAGCGCCCTTCCAATTCCTCAGCAAAGGCCATCGAAATTTCGCTGTCTGATCTGCACCACGTGTTGTCGGCACGCTTTATTGGAATTCGGCGAGGGGGCTGTCGCTTAATATTCCTTGTTGCTCTCCAGAGATTGAAACCATACGGCTTTGTGGGATCAGCATTGCGGAGCATATCAGCAAAGTATTCACTCTTCGTTCTCAGCAAAAGTTTCTTAAGGTCGTCCTCAGCACGACGATATCCTCTTTGTCAGGAGGGTCTCGAGAACGCATAAATCTGCGGCGCAACGTCCTTTTAAGCCTCACCAAATCCAGGACCTCAGGTTTTAAAAGGGCATGAGGTGGATCAGATGGGCTGTTTGGTCTTTGGCCGCAGGTTGATGATTCGGCAGCGATGTGAATATTTCGCACAAACACTTCAGTTGCATCGTCAATGTCATCAGGAGTGTTCTAGCTGCATGTTAAGGTTAACTTAGCCATTAATCGCTTCCTGAAACTGTGAGATATTTGCAATCAGGGGCAGGACGAACGTCTTGCGGGAAAGCTTTGAAGCGGAAACTCTGTAGTGTATTATTAATGGGATGTGATCCGAACTTAGTTGAACAATTTCAGAGATGCTTAGTAAATCAGAACGAATTCCTTTGTAAATGGCAAAGTCTATGACTGATGGCATGCGTTGGCTGTACGGGTAATGTGTAGGCCCTCCGGTAGAAAGAACCTGCATATGAGAAGCGAGTACAATATCCGCTAGAGCTCTGCCCCGAATTGTAGAGTTACGTGATCCCCAGAGACGATGATGCGCATTCCAGTCCCCTGCAACTATAAAATTTGGCCCAAGCTCACTAAGAAGCACTTCGTAGTGGTTAGCTGTGAGAAGCGAATTTGGAGGACAATATATGGATGCAATGACTATTTCCCCTTGGTCAGTCCTGACTTTGATCGCAACACACTAAGCCGTTTGGTGTTCTATACATTAAAAATGGGTAGTATTTAAGGCACAATTTGATGATAATTGCGGATCCTCCGCGATGGCGATCAGCAGGATGGATTGAAAGATGTACGTCATATCCCCTTAGCTGGTAGTATGATGTAGAGCAGAAATGAGTTTCGCTGACCAACATAACGTCGATATGATGTTGTTTTACAAAAAGCTCCATCTCGAGTGACTTGTTGGTCAAGCCGTCGGCGTTCCACACACCGATTTTGAGTCCAATTTGACTCATGGTTGGGCTGTAAAGGCAGAGTGGAGACCAGCAGCTGCTTGAGCAGATCCTGGCGCTATTTGGGGTAAAAGGTTGGTGATAAGGGACATCATTGACATCATCATCTGAAGCATTTTGTCAAACCGAGCAACAAGGTCAGACAGTTGTTCTTCAGATCGTAGGTACATTTGTTCTTGTCGTTTCCATTGCTGATCGTTTTGGAATTGCTCGTGATTTCGTTGATGTTGTTGCTGGAAGGACTGCTGCTGCTGATGGCGGGTCTCTAGGTATTGTTGTTGGTCTGTTGTCTGTATGGTTTGTGTCCGTAACCGAGGGAGGTCATTTGGTTTATGTTGCTGGTTCCTATTGTGGTTCCCAGTGGAGGGAATTGGTTCTGGTGCAGGTTCGCATGCTGCTGCAACTGGGATCCGCCACCCTGTTGGTTTTGGTGACGAGAATGACCATTGGTGACATTTGCGTACGACAGAGCTCCCACGACATCCGATCGAACAGTAGTCCTTTTGGTAGAGGTTTTTTGGGGAAGAGCGTTACCCTGGGACGAAAGATTTATTCGGCGTCTTACTGTCTGCTGGTAGACATCACAGCCCTTGTAGTTTGCTGTGTGATTTTCACCACAATTAACACATTTAACAGGATGAATATCACGTTCGCAGGCCTCTATGGCATGTTTCTGACCACATCTCACACAGTTATGATCCAGAAAGCAGTTGTTTTTTGTATGGTGGAAGTCCTGGCAACGATGGCATTGTACGACATCATCCTTTTTGTACGGTAACTCCACTTGAACACGCTGGCGACATAGAGTCTTAACTTCGTGGATTTCCTTAACTTCGTGGATTTCCTTGTTGGTTGGAGATGGCTTTAGTTCAACAAACACAAGGTTGACGAACTTTGATTTGTCGAAACGGCTTTTTGGTCTATTGATGAAGCGAACATTATGGTGGCAGTCGTCCATGGAGTCTTCTGCCACCAGGACCAGCCACAATATCCAGCAGTCCTTGAGAAGAACACAATTGCAGCTCGAAATAATCTTGTGTCGAACCAGCGCCGCTACTGTCATCAAAGAACGTGGACAAGATCAACAATAAGGACGACATCCGACATACTGCAATGTTTGTGGACGCAGTATCCGTGATCTCCATGCTCCTGAAATTTCTTCAGCTGTAGGAACCATCCGTTCAGAGCGTAGCGACCAATAGCATACGTCGGAGAAAGTAGTGATGCAATATAAATGTGTGAATCGAGCCAAACAAAGCTAAAGTGAACTCATGCATAATATCCTCAAATAATACAATTGGATAACAAGTGAAAATCAAGCATTCAAACATGCATTGAAATATATTTAATCCAACCGAATCAATAGACAAAGTGCGAATCATGAAAAACAATTAGAAAGGACGAATCTCTCCACCAGCCGTTGAAGAAGTCGCATGCCTCTGGCATAATATATATATATTTTGTGTTTAAGTGAATTGGTATACTTAAGAACAGCCGTATTTTGGTGCACGTATATTTATATATATATATATCCAACATAATATTTTCCCAAAGCCCAGGATCAGGAGCTTTTTTTTTTTTTTTAGTATAACAAATTTATTTATTTAACGTTGATCAGCCAACTTAATGGCTATAAAACGTTGTGTACGAATAGGAATAGTTAACATGGAAACATAACAGAAAAGGTGATTAACAATATTTACAATAATTGAACAAAAACAATTGTATTGCTTTAGGACTCGAGAGACCTGACGTCCCCTTGCCAGAGATCACCGGGGTGCCTTCGCTTTAGTCTTCTTCTCGTTGTGATTCGGTTTGCCAGGAATGCTGCTAGATGGTTGGTGTGGGCTAGTAGACGGTCGTTGTAACGGCTTGAGTGCATGTTAATCTGCTCTCGCACCGTGGGGATGTGAAGATCGCAAGATAGAACATCGTTCCTTACGTACCAAGGCGCATCCGCAATCGAACGTAGCGCCCGGTTTTGAACTCTTTGGACCACCATGACATTTGAGTCTGAAGCGGTACCCCATATTTGTATGCAATACGTGAATAAAGGAAGCACTATCGACCTGTACAGCAACATCTTGTTGCTAAGGCTGAGCTCACTTGTACCTTTAAGCATCCAATTTAATTTCCGCAGTTTGGCGCGACATGTGGCTGTAATTTTAGTTATGTGCTGCCTCCACGTAAGACGTTTGTCCAAAATCAAGCCCAAGTACTGAGCCTGGGCTGATTGCGGTATGACTGTATCCTGGAATTTCACCCTGGGGAGAATTTTACTTCTAAGAGAGAAGTTGCAGTGCTGAGACTTATTTCCGTTTATCGAGATATTCCATCGATTCGTCCATTCGCCATACAAATCCAAAAAGTTTTGTGTGATTTGGGTTGCTTCAATTCGACACGTGGAGTTGGCAATAAAGGCTGTGTCATCAGCATATGTAGCCAAGAGGGTACCCAGTTCCCTAGGGTATGGCAGGTCAGCGGGTATACAGGTGTATAGAACCGGACCAAGACCGCTATCCTGAGGTACGCCAGCTCGAATGCATCTGATGGACGATCTTTCGCCTCTCACATCTACTATAAAATTTCGTTCTAAGAGATACGATTTCAGGAGAAGATATTGGGCAGTAGGTAGGAGAGTTTTCAACTCAAGCCATCGTGCCAAACGCGGTCAAAAGCTTCTTTGACGTCAAGAAAGACTGCTGAACTGTACTGCTTGTTCTCGAACGCTCCAAGGATGTGCTGCGTTACCCGATGTGATTGCTCTGGGGTTCCATGGTGACTTCTAAAGCCGAATTGGTGGTCTGGAATCGCGTCCTGCACACTTCTTACTGCCATCATTCTACTAAGGAATATTCTTTCGAACATTTTAGAGAAGGTGGGCAGTAGACTTATTGGTCGGTAGGATGCAACAAGGATTTCCGGTTTTCCTGGCTTGAGTATCATCGATATCACAGCAAACTTCCACTGTGTGGGAAAATGGTGGATACGTAGCATGGAGTTGAAAAGAAGAATTAGAAAAAGTATACCCTTTCTAGGTAACGCCTTGGCAATTCTGCTGTCGATCCCGTCGAAACCGGGAGCCTTACTGCGTTGCAGCTTGCGAATTTGAAGGCAAACCTCTTCCGGACTCACATGTGGGATAGGTTCAATTGCCGAGGAGGGGGCATTTAGGAATGCTAGGGTATTATCCACGTCTTCAGGCCTAGCAAGATTGAATGGCTGAAAGCGCCCTTCCAATTCCTCAGCAAAGGCCATCGAAATTTCGCTGTCTGATCTGCACCACGTGTTGTCGGCACGCTTTATTGGAATTCGGCGAGGGGGCTGTCGCTTAATATTCCTTGTTGCTCTCCAGAGATTGAAACCATACGGCTTTGTGGGATCAGCATTGCGGAGCATATCAGCAAAGTATTCACTCTTCGTTCTCAGCAAAAGTTTCTTAAGGTCGTCCTCAGCACGACGATATCCTCTTTGTCAGGAGGGTCTCGAGAACGCATAAATCTGCGGCGCAACGTCCTTTTAAGCCTCACCAAATCCAGGACCTCAGGTTTTAAAAGGGCATGAGGTGGATCAGATGGGCTGTTTGGTCTTTGGCCGCAGGTTGATGATTCGGCAGCGATGTGAATATTTCGCACAAACACTTCAGTTGCATCGTCAATGTCATCAGGAGTGTTCTAGCTGCATGTTAAGGTTAACTTAGCCATTAATCGCTTCCTGAAACTGTGAGATATTTGCAATCAGGGGCAGGACGAACGTCTTGCGGGAAAGCTTTGAAGCGGAAACTCTGTAGTGTATTATTAATGGGATGTGATCCGAACTTAGTTGAACAATTTCAGAGATGCTTAATAAATCAGAACGAATTCCTTTGTAAATGGCAAAGTCTATGACTGATGGCATGCGTTGGCTGTACGGGTAATGTGTAGGCCCTCCGGTAGAAAGAACCTGCATATGAGAAGCGAGTACAATATCCGCTAGAGCTCTGCCCCGAATTGTAGAGTTACGTGATCCCCAGAGACGATGATGCGCATTCCAGTCCCCTGCAACTATAAAATTTGGCCCAAGCTCACTAAGAAGCACTTCGTAGTGGTTAGCTGTGAGAAGCGAATTTGGAGGACAATATATGGATGCAATGACTATTTCCCCTTGGTCAGTCCTGACTTTGATCGCAACACACTAAGCCGTTTGGTGTTCTATACATTAAAAATGGGTAGTATTTAAGGCACAATTTGATGATAATTGCGGATCCTCCGCGATGGCGATCAGCAGGATGGATTGAAAGATGTACGTCATATCCCCTTAGCTGGTAGTATGATGTAGAGCAGAAATGAGTTTCGCTGACCAACATAACGTCGATATGATGTTGTTTTACAAAGAGCTCCATCTCGAGTGACTTGTTGGTCAAGCCGTCGGCGTTCCACACACCGATTTTGAGTCCAATTTGACTCATGGTTGGGCTGTAAAGGCAGAGTGGAGACCAGCAGCTGCTTGAGCAGATCCTGGCGCTATTTGGGGTAAAAGGTTGGTGATAAGGGACATCATTGACATCATCATCTGAAGCATTTTGTCAAACCGAGCAACAAGGTCAGACAGTTGTTCTTCAGATCGTAGGTACATTTGTTCTTGTCGTTTCCATTGCTGATCGTTTTGGAATTGCTCGTGATTTCGTTGATGTTGTTGCTGGAAGGACTGCTGCTGCTGATGGCGGGTCTCTAGGTATTGTTGTTGGTCTGTTGTCTGTATGGTTTGTGTCCGTAACCGAGGGAGGTCATTTGGTTTATGTTGCTGGTTCCTATTGTGGTTCCCAGTGGAGGGAATTGGTTCTGGTGCAGGTTCGCATGCTGCTGCAACTGGGATCCGCCACCCTGTTGGTTTTGGTGACGAGAATGACCATTGGTGACATTTGCGTACGACAGAGCTCCCACGACATCCGATCGAACAGTAGTCCTTTTGGTAGAGGTTTTTTGGGGAAGAGCGTTACCCTGGGACGAAAGATTTATTCGGCGTCTTAATGTCTGCTGGTAGACATCACAGCCCTTGTAGTTTGCTGTGTGATTTTCACCACAATTAACACATTTAACAGGATGAATATCACGTTCGCAGGCCTCTATGGCATGTTTCTGACCACATCTCACACAGTTATGATCCAGAAAGCAGTTGTTTTTTGTATGGTGGAAGTCCTGGCAACGATGGCATTGTACGACATCATCCTTTTTGTACGGTAACTCCACTTGAACACGCTGGCGACATAGAGTCTTAACTTCGTGGATTTCCTTAACTTCGTGGATTTCCTTGTTGGTTGGAGATGGCTTTAGTTCAACAAACACAAGGTTGACGAACTTTGATTTGTCGAAACGGCTTTTTGGTCTATTGATGAAGCGAACATTATGGTGGCAGTCGTCCATGGAGTCTTCTGCCACCAGGACCAGCCACAATATCCAACAGTCCTTGAGAAGAACACAATTGCAGCTCGAAATAATCTTGTGTCGAACCAGCGCCGCTACTGTCATCAAAGAACGTGGACAAGATCAACAATAAGGACGACATCCGACATACTGCGATGTTTGTGGACGCAGTATCCGTGATCTCCATGCTCCTGAAATTTCTTCAGCTGTAGGAACCATCCGTTCAGAGCGTAGCGTCCAATAGCATACGTCGGAGAAAGTAGTGATGCAATATAAATGTGTGAATCGAGCCAAACAAAGCTAAAGTGAACTCATGCATAATATCCTCAAATAATACAATTGGATAACAAGTGAAAATCAAGCATTCAAACATGCATTGAAATATATTTAAACCAACCGAATCAATAGACAAAGTGCGAATCATGATAAACAATTAGAGAGGACGAATCTCTCCACCAGCCGTTGAAGAAGTCGCATGCCTCTAAGAACAGCCGTATTTTGGTGCACGTATATATATATATATATATATCCAATACAAAATTTTCCCAAAGCCCAGGATCCGGAGCGTCGAGATCTCATCGCCCAGGATTTAAAGAGGGGGTAGGTTTGTCGGGACACGGTTCCTTTCTTACAAACATACATATATAAATATTCGTGCAGTATCCTACAGTTTTATAGACTTGTAGTTATATAATAATTGCAAGAGACCTCTGAGCGACGTTTGTAGTCGTGAATAATCAGTATTTTGCTGATGTGTGCACCTTCATAGGTGATAAATTCGATACTCTCCGCTGGCAGAATAATTGTCAATAAAATTAGATTAATCAACAGACGCAGATATATATTACCTAATAAATTTATAATGTGAAAAAGAATTGGAATCCATGGTGTGCTAGAACTCTAACAAAGAGGGTTTGCTGACGCAAGAAGTGGAGTAGGTCAAGAACGATGACATAACTTTCGACGGACAACCTTGACAATAGGGGATCGTATTGCGCGGCCCGCGACGATCCATTGGCACACGAATGTGTGGAGGGGATGGAATATGGCCAAGACACAGCCCGATCGTATTGCGATCAAGCGACAGCTAAGCTTGTTGGGCAGTGTGGACTGAAGACTGACGAACTTGATGACTTATATTATTTTTCAGGCACTTTTAATATTTATTCTCGTTATGTTGGAGAGGAGAGAGGCTTACCAAGATTCCACGACCCGAATACGACGTAGCTTATGCCGGCAAATGGTGCCAGAATATCGGACGCCTGTCCCTCGGCCCAAGTCCTTGTCAGGACTCGGGCACTAATATGCCCACGTAACAAGGCATTCAAATGTTCCTCCAGGAAATCAGTCCCTGTGGATCTGCAAGTATTAAAATCTCCTAATATTACAACTTTAGTATTATCCATTCTACGCACTTTTTCCACATCAGCTTTAATTTCATTTCGAAATCTTGCAATAGGAAATCCGGGACTCCTATAAACAATTATAAATAACGTTTCAAGGTATTTAAATGCAATCGATTGATACGTTGTTTGTGGACTTCTTTGTCTCAAACAGAAATAATATTTTTTGCGAACTGTTTTGTTTAGTATAAATAAGTATTCCGCTCTTCCCAATACAATATAAATCAAACGGTTCTTCTTATAATGTCGAAATCATTTAAAGTGTAGTCTTCTTGTGGAAGAGACCAGGTTTCAACAAAACATAAAAAGTTGGCAGAACAAATAATGTTGTCGTTGGCAACATCTTTGCGATGAGGGCGAAGAGATTACACGTTGTGGTAATATAAAGAGATATCCTCATTTTCATTGACCAAAAATTCATAATGCGTAGTCAAAGCCTTTTCCCCTCTTAAACGTTCAAGTTCTACTTGGACATTTGTAGCTCCAAATCTAATCTCCTAAAAGGAAAAGACCCGATGCGCTAGTTGCACTGCTGCAGTTGATTCTCGACTTCTTTCAGACATATTAGCTGATTTAACTGTATCTACTGCAGTTGACACAAATTCTTCAGTTCTAATTTGGGCAAGTTTTAAGGAGTTGTAATGGCTTACGTCAGCATTAGAACAGAATAAGTGAATTGCGTCGTCAGGAACAGCGGTTACTGGAAGAACTCTTGTCCTGAAAAGCTCAATATCTACATCTGTCATGTTGGCTTCAGACATATTATTCAAAGCCAAAGCAAAAGCGTGGTCGTCACGTTGCCGCATTAATTTCGTTAGCTCGAAAAACTTCGCGTTATTCCAAAGGTTAGCTCCTGCCAGAATATTATAGGGATTAGATGAGTTCATACCCAAAGGTACTCAACATGACCACACCCAACAAATCAAGCAGTAGCCAAGTTGGGAACAGTACCAGGCGCTCAGTAGCACTCACTGTAGACTAACTCACCGACTCAACGGCTCACTGACGCACCAATGCAGTCAGCACATGTTGCAGTTTAGCTGAGCCAACTGCACCATAATCATAATTCCCTGACCTACTTTAGAATATAGCTTATTTCACTAATCATTACACTAAGCTTCCGTGTTCCAAGTAGTATATAAGCAGGTATCAAATGAAGAATAAATCAGTTATCAACACACCTCGTAACTCCGCGGCTCTACTTTCCACCTCCGGGAATAGGGCTCGTAATACACTATCTCAACTAGCAGCTAACCACGTTAGCTCTACCTCAGCGCAGTTCCGCATCGCCTGTGGTCCGGCATCGCAGTAACCATCGTTACTGTTGCCGCGACGCGATCGTCCTGCTAGCAAAGCGTCCCCGTGCCAGCGACAAGTGCTCATTACCCCCTTGTCCCGCGGTGTGACCCGGAAGTGTCTACTTCGGTTAGGCACAAACATTGGTGACCCCGACGTGACTCTTTAACAACAAAGGATCACACTCAAGCAACCCCCTTCCCACTGCAGGACTCACAGCTTTATCCAGCTTCACAGGATACGCTTCTTCTTCCAGCGTCACAGGAACTTCAGCTTCATCCAGCTTCACAGGATTCGCTTCTTCTTCCAGCGTCACAGAAACTCAGCTTAATCCAGCTTCACAGGATACGCTTCTTCTTCCAGCGTCACAGAAACTTCAGTTTAATCCAGCTTCACAGGATTCGCTTCTTCTTCCAGCGGCACAGGAACTTCAGTTTCATCCAGCTTCACAGGATACGCTTCTTCTTCCAGCGTCACAGGAACTTCAGCTTAATCCAGCTTCACAGGATACTTAGCTTCATCCAGCTTCACAGGATACTCAGCTTCATCCAGCTTCACAAGATTCTTTGTTTCCAAGACACACAATACGTCTACTTCATTCATTAAGGAAACAAGTCACACAAGAATTGATTTACACAATCGATTACCATACCCAAAACGAGCTGCAAGGGAAAATCCAACAGCTCATTAAGAATTATGGCAAGGATTCTGTCGACCGACGCCACCGAGACGGCTATTATTCCGGTAAGCTAAATCAGTTAAACGATCTCTGGCAGCAGTTTTGCGACCTAGATGAAGAAGTCCAGCAAGCTGCATTACCCACTGGAAGTGAGTACTCTTCACGATTAGTAGCACTTAAGGAGCTGGTCGAAAAATATCAGAATATCTTTCTGGACAACATGCCGACTGGAAGCGGGCTTTCGAAGGCCCCGAGACGAACGTCGACCTTGATGTTGGAGAGATCAAGAGATCAAGTCAAAGGAGATTCCGCAAGTGACAATGTGATCCGACAGTTGCAGAGAAGGTGCAACGAATTGGAGTCATCATTAACATTAGCCTCGAACGCCCCAACTGTCACCCCAGCCCTACAAAGGCACCTGGATCTCCATTGGGCGTTACTGAGGCAAGCCCACGACGAACTGGATAGCACACCTGGGGCCGCAGCTCTGGCAGAAGCAGAGCTAGCCCAATTCCACACATTATACGAGGAATACGAAATGAACCTGCTACGAGAAAACGACGCGCCAATGAGCCTAAACTTGGCACTTCCGCCAATTAGCACTCCGGAGTTCAACGGCGAGTATCTAGACTGGCCACGGTTCCATGATCTCTTTGTGGAATTGGTACATAACAAACCATATTCGGCCAGTCAAAAACTACATATTCTACAGAGTTCGCTTCGTGGTGAAGCGAGAAACGTCTTGACAGACACAGCCTTCTCACAGGGTGGCTATGACGACACCTGGTTGCGTTTAAAGGCCAGGTACCAGAACGGAAAAATATTAGTATTCGCCTATAGACGGCTCCTCGCGCCAACTAAGGGCCTTACATGACTCTATCAAAAACTCAATGAGTTGTGTCACCACAAAATCCTGGGATCCAATCCTGTGTTTTCTTATCAGAAGAAAACTAGACCAGCAGTCTCTAGCTGCTCTAGAAAATTCAGCGGATGCACCAACGGAAATTCCAACGTTATGGAGTGTACTGACGTTTATTGAGCGGCGCGCTTGCATGCTGGAGACGATAAGCGCTCAACCTACAGCAACACTCCGCCATCAGTCAGTTCACAACGAAGAGAGCTGTAAGATTTGTCACCTAGGACAGCATAATCTTAGAGCATGTAGCCGTATCCAGCAAATGGACCCCAAAGCACGGCGTCAATCCATTATTCAAGTAGGAGCATGCACAAATTGTTTGTCTACAGTTCATAAGGTTAAAAACTGTGGATCACCGACCACTTGTCGAGTCTGTCAGCAACGGCATCATTCACTGTTACACCAAGGACCGACTAGCAATCCAGTGGCCGGCGCAGTAACCATTGCAGGCTACGACAACGTAGGAGGATATACTCTGCTCGCGACCGCCAAGGTCTCATTACAAGGGCCAAACAGTCAATTACAAACATGTCGCGCTGTAATAGATGGTGGATCACAGGTGAATCTTATCTCAAGGAGAATGGCAGATCTGCTATCTCTTAAGGAAAGGTCACCGATTGAAATATCTGGAATCGGAGGAAAGATATCAACAGCAATTAGGTCAACACTAAAGCTCTCATCATGTACATCAGGGTTTGAAAAACTATTAGAGGTATTTATTAGGCCCACAGTCATTACAGACCAACCGTCAGTACCGATTACAACCGATCTTAATATTCCCGAGGGACTGCCGTTAGCAGATCCTGACTTTCGGCAACCTGGACCCATTGACCTAACCTTAGGGGTTGAGGTATATTCTCGTGTAATAACCGGTGAACTTCTTGAACTAGGACCTAATAAACCTTTGGCACAAGGCACTAGGCTTGGTTATGTAATCACAGGTTATCTCAATAAAGAAGCCTCATCTGATACGGAAATCAACCCTACTCTAGTAGAAGGCAGAGGTGATTTTGCGGGACCGAACGCTGCTTATGAGCCAACGAAAGATAAAAGTCCGATGAATATAGAACCGACTTCTCATCAATTTAAAACCTACAAGAAGGCTGACTTTGGTTCAACATTTCTAAACTTAACCAAGAAATATCTTAGTTTTGTTGCAGAACGTCCACATACCATAGATCAAGTTCTACGAGGGCACAATTTTAGTCCCCACGATAATGTCAATTTTATCGCAAAGGGGAGTGTTAAGCAGCATCAAGAACATGTGAAGGACCTGAATCACAAACATGAACCGCAGTCGAAGGAACGATCCACCTTCGTCAATGATTTGTTAGGTGCTTCCTATACAATTCGGTCAAAGGCTGACCGACATCACGACTTAATTGAGGGTACCCCTCAATGGGGGGGAGAATGTTCATACCCAAAGGTACTCAACATGACCACACCCAACAAATCAAGCAGTAGCCAAGTTGGGAACAGTACCAGGCGCTCAGTAGCACTCACTGTAGACTAACTCACCGACTCAACGGCTCACTGACCCGGAAATGCAGTCAGCACATGTTGTAGTGTCAGTACCAGGCGTTCAGTAGAACCCACTGCATATGAGAATTGCTGATCAGCATATTATATGTCTCACTAACTCACCGTCTCACCGACTCACCGTCTCTCAGACTCAACGGCACACTGACGCACCAATGCAGTCAGCACATGTTGCAGTTTAGCTGAGCCAACTGCACCATAATCATAATTCCCTGACCTTCTTTAGAATATAGCTTATTTCACTAATCATTACACTAAGCTTCCGTGTTCCAAGTAGTATATAAGCAGGTATCAAATGAAGAATAAATCAGATATCAACACACCTCGTAACTCAGCGGCTCTACTTTCCACCTCCGGGAATAGGGCTCGTAATACACTATCTCAACTAGCAGCTAACCACGTTAGCTCTACCTCAGCGCAGTTCCGCATCGCCTGTGGTCCGGCATCGCAGTAACCATCGTTACCGTTGCCGCGACGCGATCGTCCTGCTAGCAAAGCGTCCCCGTGCCAGCGACAAGTGCTCATTACCCCCTTGTCCCGCGGTGTGACCCGGAAGTGTCTACTTCGGTTAGGCACAAACAAGATGTATTTTCTCCGAATATCCAACGATCTCCAACTGGGCTAAGCTCCTTCAGATCTCCAAACACTATTATAGACTTGCCCCCAAGCATTTTTGATCCGACCATCGAGATCTCATCTATAATAATTAATTGGATATCAATCAACTTGCAATGCATTGTATTTAAAGTGTCATTGCTTAAGGGTCTTAAAGGACCAGATGTTTGATTAACAGGAAGGGAGACAACTGAATGAAGCGTTAGTCCCCCAATCCCAAAAGCGTCTTTTCCAGTAGAAGCACAAAGTAAAACCTTTGCGGAATCTGTTGCCCCAGGAAGTTTATTTGCTCGCCAAGTTATACACTGAAATATTGTAGAAATCAATCTGCTTTTTCCCCACTCCGGCCCCTCCACCAACATATTCATAAAATATTTTTTTGGCTGCAACATTATGAATTACGTGGGCGTAATCGTGGCGTTGCTTAAAGTTGAGAGACCGGGTAAGCGAGCAAGGGTTATTGTCAGATACCATCGGAGGAAGTCTTATAAGAGGAAGTTCGCCATTTGAATCATTTTCATCTTGGAGTACATTTACGTTTTGGCCGACGTCGGGTACTGCCAAAGCCCTGAACTCTTCATCAAGGTATTGATAGGCTGGCCCTTCGGGAAGGGGGCCGTTTTCTTCTCTATCCACATTTTGCAGATCTTAAAGAACTCTCTCTAACTCCATGTCGTCAAACACATCATACTGCTCTTTATTGCGTTTAATAATTTCAAAATTATTTCTAAACGTGCTTTCATTGTCGTTTGAAATGAGTTCCGTCGCTTCACTTCTCCATGGGAAAAAGAGCATTACGTGCTCTCTAAAATAATCTGATGGAGAAGAGCTTAAATTGAAGCGAACCCACCTAAGAATTAGGGCATGATTACGTCTTTTTACCCTACCAGTCCCATCCAGCATTTGGTAACTTTGTGCAGCAACGTTATTTTCTTCATCTGCATCAAGTCGATTGGTTCGTCATATTCTTCGTTTGACTGTTCTGACCGTGCATTTAACTTGGAGAATTTGAACCAAGCCGCAAATTCCGCAAGACAACGATTATAGTTGTTCATCACGTATCGATCAAGTAAATTTCGCTCAAAAATATCTGTTGAGTTTGCGGGAAGCTGTTCAAATTCTCTGTTAGATCGGACTATCCGGACCCTTTTATCTGGATGGAAAGTGTTAATAAAATATTCCCTTCACTAGCCTCAGACAAGTGTAAGCCTAAAAGGTTGTATGCAGCTTCTTGGGAAGATATTTCTGTAACCTTAATAAACTTGCTCCCTGAATGCTGTAATTTTCTTTTGACGGAAACACTTCCATGGCGTATTTCTGTCATTGCTTCTCGAAGCAGTTGCGACACGCCACGGTTGGATTTATTTGTGTAGTTAATTATATAACTACATCAGGCGTAAGCATCTAGAATGAATTGAATATCCATGTTTGCTCTATGCAAGCCTAAAATATTTCTTTTATAAGCATTTAGCAACCTATCAGAAAATTGGTGACGAAGAAATACTTGGGGCTTGTTTAAGCATGACCGAATGGCGAACTTGTACTCCTCATATGAAATTTCAAGATGGCTGAAAAAATATTCAAAATTATTAAACATGGCCGATTCTTCTTCGGAAACAGACTTTAGGAGCTCTTTAACTTGTTTAAATATTTTTTATATTTTTCAACGTTGGATTCGTTTTCTTCAAATGGATACAAACCCAGAGTTTCAGACATTGGTGGGTATGGCATATTAAAACGGCAGAATTGTTGTCCTCGCAGTTCCCTTAAACATGAAGCGCTGTGCTTGTGGCGCTGATATTGAATTACTTCATGAATTTCAGGATCGTCCCCGCTGGTGGTAACGATCAATAAAGTGGGTAACCTCTTCGGCGTTATCGGGTCTTTCTAGCTTTGGGGCACCAGAAAACCAATACATGCCATGAGAGTGCGGCGATCCTCTGTGCTGGAACTCGATCCTCCAATAATAATGGACGAGTCTTAACTCACCAAATATCTCGGAGCTTTTAAATAATTTCATTAATTACCGGAACCTGTAGTCGAAGTACCGGAAGCACGTTACTGGGTCACCCCTAATTAATCTAGCTTTTTCGGCGTTAGAAAGAGCTGCTGCCTCTTCCTCAGGAATGTCTCTGATATCCAATAAAAGAGATAAAATAACTAAGAGTTCGTTCCATTTAGATTCAGCAGCAGAGAGGGTTATGAAGAATGTAGGCAACCCAAATTGTCTAATAATGGCTATAACTTTCTTTTTTCTGCCTCCCAGTATGCTGGAGATGAACGGAGGCCTTTTAGAATGTGAAATCCATCGTCATGTTGTACAAGACTGTCAACAAATGAATTATCCCTCACATTTGCAGCAGTTACTGCACCTGATTTTTTTTTAGGGCAATGGAAATAGAACTTTGAATTCGTTGCATTTCATAAAATTTGTACATCTAAAGGCCTTTGGGCACTACTGCGCAACGACGGTCGTAAAAGCGAATTTACGATCTTGCTTTTTTGCATAGGTCGAATTTCCCTTAAACATTTCGCCGCAAGAAATAGTTGGGAAGGAAAGTTCTTCTGCGTCGTCGTCAAGGGTTAAGTTTGTTGGAATGCGGCCTTCTTCGGGGGCCATAGCAATACGCTGAAGTCCAATATCATCGTTTTCTAATAGGGTTTCATGACCTCCGGGACTTAAATCACCTTCTTGCCCGTCATTTGATTACGAATGAGAATGTTGACGAAGAAGCTCTTCTACAACTTCTCGGTCAGATTCATCTGCGATGAAAGGTATCTCTTCTTCGGCTCCCATTTGATTGAGCCAATCACCGTCAAAGGAAATGTTGTGCTTTCTGTAGAGCTCAGTGTTAACCAAGTATCGCACAGCTTGAATAACCCGAGCGGGTCGAATAGTTTCCGTCATGAGATTATGGGAATATTCTAACTTTCTTTTTAAATGAACCCTGATTACATGGGTCGAATCAAAGGTGCGCGGGAGTACGGTTACCGTATCAGGTACTGAAATTGGAACATTGACTACAGCGCCTCTTATTCCGCATTGCCTTTCATATCCAAGGGATATAATGCACATGAAGGGAATTCGAGGAGAAATAAGGCGCTCCTCAAGACATGTCAAGTTTTTAAGGCAAAGTTAAGGAAAGTCGAAGCCATTAGAGAGACAAAGGGATGGTATCCTACCTTTGGAAACGCCTTAAAGACATGTACTGCAAAATTGATATTTACCGGACGGATTTGGAAACTTTCTACTTAAATAAAAGGCATTGTCTAGACTAAAGTTGGGGTATTTAGAAGAAATAGTACGTATGTTCAAACCACTTACCTGAGATGGAAGCCACGTTCCTCCACAGCACGTACAAAACTTAGTTGGTCCGTCCTTAATGTTACGAAGATATTGTTTCCTTGCCGTAGCTCGACTCCTCCGTCGCTGGCGTTCCCGTTAATCCTCTCGTTCATCCTCCGAAAGATGTGCTTTTGCAGCAATATTGCGCTGTGACTGTCTTGAAGATTCCGCCTGTCGATTTTGTGAACTCGTCCTGTATGTGAGAAGTCGCTCGTCAGCCATTTCCTGAATTTGTTGTTTCCGAAATCTTTGCTGAAGTCTTGTGTTCCGATGATGCACTGTGTTGGTCCTTTGCTCCTGTGTCCTAGTGATAGGGTTGTTCCTAGTGATCCTATGAGCTGCTGCGTCCCGTAAACGCTCGAGTCCTCTATTTTCCTCGATCGATCTCCAGGTAGCATGATCAGCAGTGTTTCGCGACTGCTCTCGTCGTCGCTCCTCGGAATCCGACCTGACTATTGCGCGCGCTACAGCGTCCCGTGTGCGCTACGGTCCTCGATTTTCCTCGATCGATCTCCACGTAGCATGGTCAGCAGTATGTTTGCAGTATGTGTCCCGTGCGCGCTCGGGTCCTCAGCAGTGTTTCGCGACTGCTCTCGTCGTCGCTCCTCGGAATCCGACCTGACTAATGCGCGCGCTACAGCGTCCCGTGTGCGCTCTGGTCCTCGATTTTCCTCGATCGATCTGTCGTCGTCGCTTTTCGGAATACGACCTGGCGCTTGCGTGCGCTGCAGCGTCCCGTGTGCGCTCGAGACCTCGATTTTTATCGATCAATCTCCAAGTAGTATGATCAACAGTGTTTCGCGACTGCTCTCGTCGTCACTCCTCGGAATCCGACCTGACTATTGCGCGCGCTACAGCGTCCCGTGCGAGCGAGCTTCTGCTACCTCCAAATTACTTGTACGGGCCAATGCAATGTGCTGCGCTTTACGGGTCCTTATTTGTGACGCATTTTGAGCATATTGGGATTGGCTTCGTCTAAGCGAAGCTTGGCATCGCTGCTCTTAAGATAAAGAAGATATGCGCGGCATTCTCTTTATTTTGCTGTTAAAAAATAATTGTATAAAAGTTAAGGGGATATAATTTGTCAGAGATGTTTATTGAATTTCACCAGAAGAGACTTATGTGTTACGAATTTATGAATCCTGTTTTACTTTATAGAAACACTTACGGAAGGAAAAAAGTATAATAATACTTTATTATTTTGTTACACACTTTATCACATTTCACCTTATACCTTTTGGTGGATTTTTAAGCACTTTTCACCTTATCCTTTTTTATGGGCTTATATTCACATTTCACCTTGTGATTTTTGGTGGATTTTCATTTACTTTTCACCTTATACCTTCGGTGTGTTTATATTAATTGAGTATAAAACATACACACAACAATGTATACGTTGTCACTCGGCAACTGGTTCTCACGGACTAATCCGGGGATTAGGATTACGAGTCAATATATAAGTTTGAATCATACCTGATATTAACCTTCATATAACCCTTTCGATGGCGGACAATGCCTGATTTTAGGGACAATTCTTAGGTTAATTGGGTAAACCAAGTTGATTACCTAATTGAAGGATTGCGTAATAACTGCATTATTACCTGTTATCTAGCTTCGTGGCAACCTTGTTATGGTTATTTCTGTAAGCTAAAATAGGAAAAACTGGTATACCTAGGTATCCTACCTTATAGTTTGGACACCTGTATCCATGTTATTCGTGTCCTAACACCACCCTATTCAGCAAAATATTATAGTTGTCAGATGTTTGTGTAAAATTAATTTCGTAATTCTGAAAGAATAAAATATTCTATACCCAGAGTAAAAAAAATACAATCAAAATCAAAAAAGCAACATTTTTTTTTAAAATAATTATTTCATTATTTCTCCGACCGTTTCTTTGACAGCTATATGTTAGAATCGTCCGATTTTTATTAAATTTTATTCGAAATTCTTAAAAATACAAAAAATTTTATTCACAATAGCATAAGACAATAATATGTCAAGAAACACCGAAGCTATAATTTGTTTCATTTTATTTTTAAATTTTAAATTCGAAACTCAGAAATAATTAAAAAATGTTACTTCTAAGCGTAGGAGGTTATATGTTAAAAAACACCGAAGCTATAATTTGTTTCATATTATTTTCCCACCAATTTTACGATCGTTTCTAAGGCAGCTATATGATATAGTCTTCCGATTTTTATAAAATGTAATTCGAAATTCAAAACTAATTAAAAAATGTTATTTCCAAGCAAAGGAGGTTGTATGTTAAACAAGGAAGAACGCTATAGTCGAGTACCTCGACTCTCAGATACCCGTTACTCAAAGGGAAATGGAGATATGCAAGGAGCAAAGCGAGATTAAAATGCGCCACCTACCGGCGGTAGACAGATTTAAGCGTTATGGGCGTTAGAGTGGGCGTGGCAAATTTATTTTTGGATCAATCGATTTGGATCGACAATTTTTTATCTAGCATGCAAACTGCGGGCGTCACAGGTTTTCGCGGTTTGTGGGCGTTAAAGTGGGCGTGGCAAATTTATTTTTAGGTCAATCGATAGGTATTGATGAGAACAATACATTTCAGTTAAAATTTTCTATCTAGCATCAAAACTGTAGGAGTTACAGTTTTGGGCGGTTTGTGGGCGTTAGAGTGGGCGTGGCAGTCTACTGAAACAAACTTGCGCTGCGCAAGAAGCTCAGGAATCTGCACGCCAAATCTCAATAGCCAAGCTCTTATAGTTTCCGAGATCTCAGCGTTCATCCGGACAGACAGACGGACATGGCTAGATCGACTCGGCTAGGAAACGCTTCCTTCTGCCTGTTACATACTTTCCGACGAATCTAGTATACCCTTTTACTCTACGAGTAACGGGTATAATAAATGCAAGGGTATAATAATTATTTCATTATTTTCCTGACCGATTCTTTGTATTATTTGTATTTATTATTATTTTGTATTAAATATAATTCCAAATTCTTAAAAATACACAACATGTTATTTCCAATAGTATAAGATAATATATCAAAAAACACCGAAGCTATAATTTGTTTCATATTATTTTCCCACCAATTTTCCGATCGTTCCTATGGCACCTATATGATGTAGTCGTCAAATTTTGATAAAATTTAATTCGAAAATCAAAACTAATTAAAAAAATGTTATTTCCAAGCTTAGGAGGTTTTATGTTAAAGAACACCGAAGCTGTAATTTGTTTCATATTATTTACCCACCAATTTTACGATCGTTCCTATGGCAGCTATATGATATAGTCGTTCGATTTTGATAAAATTAAATTCGAAATTCAGAATTAATTAAAAAATGTTATTTCCAAGCAACGGAGGTTATATGTTAAAAAACACCAAAGATATCATTTTTTACATTTTTTTCAGATTATTCCTGTTTACGCCAAAAGGGCGTTTAATTCCAGGAGGCAGTGTCGAGCGGCAGTTTTATCCAGATGTCTACATCTCGCGCGCTCGCACTGCCGTCCGCTCTCCCTCTCCATCTCTCCCTTAAGTCTCCGCTCTGCTCTGGAGCGCTTAAGTTAAGTTAGGCTTAAGCAGTTCTTATTTCCAAGTGTGCAAATAAACATCTACGCACGTCGCGTAAAAACCCAAAAATACTGCCGTGGTTTTTTGGGTACCATTCAATCTTGGGGCTTCACCTATTGCAACGATCAAGCCACCCCGCCCCAACATTTTGGTCCTTCGAGCCGGATTTCAAAATCTTTGGATTTTCCTCCCCTGGAGTTTTTTTTGATTTTTTCCCAGCAGGCTTGAACCGCTCTAGATAAGTTCCACTTACTATAATTGGCGGCCATACAGCCAGTTTTTCGAACCCTATTTCCACTAACTTTCTGTATCAGATATATTGTCTAAATCCAAAAGTGCGTCGGATTACGCAACGGCATTTAACATATGTATTTCAATTCCGTTACTTGTGCCCGACTATATTCCAGTTTCCTTTGCCCACAATTGTACACTTGAAACAATTCCAGAAGATATTTCAGTGCTACTATTCAACTAAAATATTTCTTAAATATATTTTCAATTCCAATTGTGTGTAAAATATAACTCAGCCACAGAAAAAAATTCCCGATCATAAAATTTGTCTCTAAGATTTGCACTCTTTATTATACCCGTTACTCGTAGAGTAAAAGGGTATACTAGATTCGTCGGAAAGTATGTAACAGGCAGAAGGAAGCGTTTCCGACCCCATAAAGTATATATATTCTTGATCAGAATCACTATCCGAGTCGATCTAGCCATGTCCGTCTGTCCGTCTGTCTGTCCGTCCGGATAACCGCTGAGATCTCGGAAACTATGGGAGCTAGGCTATTGAGATTTGGCGTGCAGATTCCTGAGTTTCTTACGCAGCGCAAGTTTGTTTCAGCAATGTGCCACGCCCACTCTTACGCCCACAAGCCGCCCAAAACTGTGGCTCCTACAGTTTTGATGCTAGAATAAAAATTTTAACATAAGTGTATTCTTCTCATCAATACCTATCGAGTGACCCGAAAAAAATTTTGCCACGCCCACTCTAACGCCCATAACGCTTAAATCTGTCTACCGCCGGTAGGTGGCGTATTTAAATCTCGATTTGCTGCTTGCATATCTCCATTTCCCTTTGGTCCCTTTAGCTGAGTAACGGGTATCTGATAGTCGAGGTACTCGACTATAGCGTTCTTCCTTGTTTTTTACTGTGTTCCAGCTGCTTGTGTATATTTACATAAATATTCTAATACAGTCCACTCCAACTACTTTTCTCGACCTACAAATACGGCTAATCTGCTTCTAAAATTAAAAACAAAGTTACAAACTCCACAAATTTACTCCAGCAAATCGTTTGCAATTTAGTTGTGCAGGCGACAAACAAACGCACCGACATACAAACATAAGCGAAGTCTTTCCAATTCCCGCAACGATATTCCGCTATTCGCACCCGACATATGTACATATGTACAGTGTACATACATACGTATATCGATATTTTCGCCAGTGCGCAGTGGGTCAAGAGCTCACAATAAATGTTCCTTCCAAATATACAATATTATAGTCCGTAATTCTTTACATAAGTAATAAATATTTATTGCCTATCCGACAGTGTGACCGTATATATTTACAATCTTAATTGGTTCCTAAATTCCAATTTGATTCCAATCCGTTTCCTTACATCAGAATTAAAATTCTAAATTATTTAACGTCATGGCAACATCAGTAAAATCCGCTTTAACCCGATTTATGGCCACAGCTGACTGTCTGATCCACTTTGAGGCCACTGTGAACGCTCCAGGTGCTCCTACACCAACGTTATACGCCTATAAAATCCGTCGCGATCATCTCAATTCCTTGTGGCAAACGGTAAAGGCAGCATACGACATATGCTCCGACTGCATTATAGCCGCAGGCGAGAGCGCCGCAGACACAAAATCCATACTAAAGTCCAAGTATTACCAAACGTACTCCACTTACGAAATTTTTGCCGCGCAGCTGATGGAACAAATCCAAAAAGGCTCCTCCCAAATACCTCAAGCTCCAGTAACTCCGTCCCAAAATTCCACGTTTTATGGCTGTCGGCTCCCTCCTATCGACACAGAGGTTTTCTCTGGCGATTATCTTCGCTGGCCGACTTTCCGGGACCTTTTTACGGCAATATACATAGACAATCCGAGTCTAACGCCCGTTGAAAAATTATTTCATTTAAATTCAAAAACATGTGGCGAAGCTCATTCCATAGTTTCAAAATCCCCACTCACCAATGATGGCTTTCGCTCAGCCTGGAATAACCTAACTGAGCGTTTCGAAAATAAGCGATTGCAGGTGAACAGTCATTTGAAAACACTTTTCAATGTGCAATCCATAGCACAGGAGTCGGGAGCAGCCTTAAAGGAACTTCAACGCACTTTTCAAGGTTGCTTAACTTCCTTAAAATTTTCCGGTGTTAATATTGAGAATTGGGACCCTATCCTGGTTTATATCTGCTCGACAAAACTACCAAAGCTCACTCTCTCATTATGGGAGCAATCCATCCAAAATAAAGCCGAAATTCCTACGTGGCTTGAGCTTGATGCATATTTGACGGAGCGCCATCTAACTCTTGAGGCCGTCGATAGCTTCCGATCTGCCAATTTCCACCACGTCCAGTCCAAAGACACAAATCGAGAGGCAGAATTTCCAAAAATAAATTCCTTCAACACAAGGTTAGTTCCGATAACCAAAGGCTGCGATCTCCACGCTGCGTATATGTCCACGCTTCCTACAGATGACGATAGAAGATCGCTTAGCCTATATCCAAAGGAAGCAGTTGTGCTCCAATCGCTTTGCAAGCAGCCATCAATTCCGGGATTGCACAAGCGCTCAAAACTGTCTCACTTGCCAAGATCGGCATCACACATTGCTGCATCGAAACAGCGGCCCTACTACTCCGCCGATTCCATCCGACCCTCCAAGGCCAGTATCCGCCTCAGTTCCACACATCATTTCGTCCTATTCAGCGCAAGTTTCCGTACAAAAAGTCCCTTCTAAGAATACTCCATCCGAATATTGGGTTCCATACCCCGCCTTGGATGGCAGACGTACTCGAGGTATTAAATCCTACCAATGCCGAGTCTGCCAAAAGATCCATCCTCTACGGAAGTGCCACCACTTTCTACGGCTAAGCCCTCAGAATCGGCTCCAGGAAGTACATATCCAGAAGTCCTGCTCCAATTGCTTAGCTCACAATCATACCCAGGACTCCTGCCGCAGTGGTCATCACTGCCACAAGTGTGTAAAGGACCACCACACTCTCCTACATACGGACGACCGATCTACACTTCCAACATATTCCTGAGGTTCTTGCTACGGGTGTCCTCGCAAGAGGGAAGAAGAATGTTCACGTCAAAAAGGCGTTTAATTTCAGGAGGCAGTGTCGAGCGGCAGTTTTATCCAGATATCTACATCTCGCGCGCTCGCACTGCCGTCCGCTCTCCCTCTCCATCTCTCCCCTAAGTCTCCGCTCTGCTCTGGAGCGCTTAAGTTAAGTTAGGCTTAAGCAGTTCATGTTTTAAAGTGTACTAATAAACATCTACGCACGTCGCGTAAAAACCCCAAAGTACCCACGTGGTTTTTGGGTACCATTCGATCTTGGGGCTTCACCTATTTCATCGATCAAGCCGCACCGCCCCAACAAGCACCATCCACCGTCCACGTGAGAACAATTGTTAGCGAAAATGACATATTAGGTAGTACTAGAATTTCAGTGGTGTACAAGAATAATTCATATCCATATTATAATGGAATGGAATGGAATTATATAAAGCGATTTCGATAAATCATATAAATCGTTAACGCAAAATATATCAATACAACAAGCCACTATAAATAAACATGCAGAAATATAAGTAACTCGCTTCAACAATGCGCGTATACTAGTACATGAGCAAAGAGATCGACTAGATAAAAATTGTTGGTCTGAAGTATCTAAATTTCTGACCAGACTTGGATCAAACCTAATAACTATAAGAGAAAGGCATAACTTAAATATTTCAATACCGACCATTCTGAACACCCCTCTGAAAGTAGAAACTGGGGAAAAATTGGAATCATCAGATCCACCAGAAGTCGACTCAGTACAGGTAGAAGAATCTGAATTTGACAGCCCAGAAGTAGAAGAAAAAGATATAAATAATCTCACAATTCCAGCTGTACTTTTGTAATCTGAATTATCAAATCAGGAAACAATTGATTCCGATTGCGAAATCGAACAACACCAAATAAGAACAATGACGGACGAAACTGTTGCCCAACGGGCATATATTAAGGATATAGCAAATGCTATCCCTGAATTCAACGGACAAAAAATCAACCTTAAAAGATTCATAACAGCCTTGAAATTAGTAAACCTAACCAAAGGCACATTTGAAGAAATAGCAGTTAAAGTCATAAAATCAAAAATAGTTGGCTCAACCTTGTACAAAGTTCAAAACGAATCCACCATAAACGGAATTATAAAAAAACAAGGAAGAACGCTATAGTCGAGTACCTCGACTATCAGATACCCGTTACTCAAAGGGAAATGGAGATATGCAAGCAGCAAAGCGAGATTAAAATGCGCCACCTACCGGCGGTAGACAGATTTAAGCGTTATGGGCGTTAGAGTGGGCGTGGTAAATTTATTTTTGGATCAATCGATAGGTATTGACGACACCAATACATTTCAGTTAAAATTTTTTATCTAGCATGCAAATTGCGGGCGTCACAGGTTTTCGCGGTTTGTGGGCGTTAAAGTAGGCGTGGCAAACTTTTTTTTAGGTCAATCGATAGGTATTGATGAGAACAATACATTTCAGTTAAAATTTTCTATCTAGCATCAAAACTGTAGGAGTTACAGTTTTGGGCGGTTTGTGGGCGTTAGAGTAGGCGTGGCAGTCTACTGAAACAAACTTGCGCTGCGTAAGAAGCTCAGGAATCTGTACGCCAAATCTCAATAGCCTAGCTCTCATAGTTTCCGAGATCTCAGCGTTCATCCGGACAGACAGACGGACAGACGGACATGGCTAGATCGACTCGGCTAGTGATCCTGATCAAGAATATATATACTTTATGGGGTCGGAAACGCTTCCTTTTGCCTGTTACATACTTTCCGACGAATCTAGTATACCCTTTTACTCTACGAGTAACGGGTATAATTACAAGACACAATTATCGGCGAAACATCCGATGTAGTCAAAGCAAAAATGGCTAAAACTACTCAAAAAGGAAAAACAGCTGAAAAATTTACAACTGAAGTTGACAACTTACGAAAGCTACTCGAAGCTTCGTATATTGATGAAGGATTACCCGCTGAACATGCGGACAAATTCAGCACCAAGGAGGCTATAAACACAATGATCAAAAATTGTGAGCATGGCCGACTCAAAACAATCCTTGAGGCAGGCAACTTATCATCAATGAATGAGGCTGTCGCCAAATATATACAGTGTAGTACGGAAATGACGGGTAATACCAACGCAATACTATTTGCCAGAAAAGGACCGGCCTATAGAGGTAACAACTTCAGAGGTAACTACCGTGGTAGAGGTAGAGGAATTGGTCGTGGTAACTACCAAAATAATGGGTATTACCAATATAACAGCTACAACAGAAATAGCGGAAATACAACCAAAACAATGGTTTTAATCGAAACTATAGTAACCAGACCAATAACTATAATAGAGATCGTGGAAATTATAGACAAAACAACAATAACCAAAATACCAGCAATTACGGCAACACACAACACAACAATAATGTCCGCTTTACCCAGCCAGTTTCGGGAAACTCGCAGACCCCTTTAGATACAATAAATTAAAAATACCAACAATATATCCCATAAACCACAATCTCAATATCTTCGTACCATTTATTAATTCAGAAACAGGAACGCAGCTTACGTTCCTTGTGGATACGGGAGCAAATATTTCACTTTTAAATGAAAATGCAGATACCTTTAGCAACATACAAATAAAAAATACAATAAATATTCAAGGAGTAGGCGAGGGAATCATAAAATCCAAAGGACTTGCACCAGTAGAGCTCCAAACAGACAAATATATAATTCCATAATTTTCATATAGTAAATAAAGATTTTGCGATTCCATGTGATGGAATAATAGGAATAGATTTTATAAAAGAATTAAACTGTCAAATAGATCTTAACCCTACAGAGGATTGGTTTATAATAAGACCAAATAATATAGACATTCATATTTATATCCCAATAACATATACTTCTGGTAATAATACAATTCTTCTACCAGCCAGATCTCAAGTAGTACGAAAAATCAAAATAATGTCCGATACTGATACTATATTAATACCAAATCAGGAGATTCAACCTGGTATTTACGTTGCCAATACTATCACATCAAATCAGAATACATTTGTCCGATTACTCAACACAACCAGTACTGATCAATTGATTAGTATAACAAATTTAAAATGTGAACCAATTTCCGATTATAATGTAATTCAAAACACTTCAAGTAATAGAGAGCAAAACATCATAGAAGAACTAAAGAAAAATTCTCCAATTCAATTTAAACAGCAATTAACGGAACTATGTGGAAAATCAAATCAATAACAACAAACAATTTTTACAAGCAGAAATTGAGATTGAAGGACGATGAACCGATCTATATAAAAAACAAGGAAGAACGCTATAGTCGAGTACCTCGACTATCAGATACCCGTTACTCAAAGGGAAATGGAGATATGCAAGCAGCAAAGCGAAATTAAAATGCGCCACCTACCGGCGATATACAGATTTAAGCGTTATGGGCGTTAGAGTGGGGGTGGCAAATTTATTTTTGGATCAATCGATAGGTATTGACGACACCAATACATTTCAGTTAAAATTTTTTATCTAGCATGCAAATTGTGGGCGTCACAGGTTTTCGTGGTTTGTGGGCGTTTAAATGGGCGTGGCAAACTTTTTTAAGTCAATCGATAGGTATTGATGAGAACAATACATTTCAGTTAAAATTTTCTGTCTAGCATCAAAACTGTAGGAGTTACAGTTTTGGGCGGTTTGTGGGCGTTAGAGTGGGCGTGGCAGTCTACTGAAACAAACTTGCGCTGCGTAAGAAGCTCAGGAATCTGTACGCCAAATTTTAATAGCCTAGCTCTCATAGTTTCCGAGATCTCAGCGTTCATCCGGACAGACAGACGGACAGACGGTCAGACGGACAGACGGACAGACAGACAGACGGACAGACGGACAGACGGACAGACGGACAGACGGACATGGCTAGATCGGCTCGGCTAGTGATCCTGATCAAGAATATATATACTTTATGGGGTCGGAAACGCTTCCTTCTGCCTGTTACATACTTTCCGATGAATCTAGTATACCCTTTTACTCTACGAGTAACGGGTATAATTATCGAAGCCCGCACAGCCAAGTTGAGGAAATTCAAAAACAAGTAGGAAAATTAATCAAAGACAATATAGTCGAGCCATCTGTATCAGAATACAACAGCCCACTTCTACTTGTCCCAAAGAAAACCCTTCCGGGTTCAAACGAAAAGAAATGGCGACTAGTAGTTGACTATCGTCAAATCAACAAAAAACTTCTGTCTGATAAATTTCCACTCCCAAGAATTGATGACATCTTGGACCAACTAGGTAGAGCAAAGTATTTCTCATGCCTTGATTTAATGTCAGGTTTCCATCAAATTGAACTAGAAGAAAATTCAAGAAACATAACGTCGTTTTAACGAGCAATGGCTCATATCGTTTTACGCGATTACCTTTCGGTTTAAAAATAGCCCCAAATTCATTTCAGAGAATGATGACTATTGCATTTTCTGGACTTGACTTGGACTTGGGCTTCTCAAGCATTCCTTTATATGGATGATTTAATAGCCATTGGATGTTCCGAAAGACATATCTCAAAAACCTAAAAGACATCTTTGAAATATGCAGAAAATACAACTTAAAATTACAAAATGTTCAATTTTCATGCATGAAGCGACCTTCCTTGGTCATAAATGCACAGACAAAGGAATCTTACCAGATGACAATAAATATAATGTCATAAGAAACTATCCAGTCCCACATGATGGAGACAGCGCTAGACGATTTATAGCATTTTGCAATTATTATAGACGTTTCATTAATAACTTCGCCGACTATTCACGGCACATAACTAGATTATGTAAAAAGAATGTTCCATTTAAATGGTCTTCCGAATGCCAAAAATCATTCCAATATTTAAAAGATAAACTTATAGAACCAACTTTATTACAATATCCTGATTTCCTTAAAGAATTTTGTATAATAACGGATGCAAGTAAACAAGCATGTGGAGCGGTATTAACGCAAAACCATAACGGACTCCAACTCCCGATAGCATATGCATCACGTTCATTTACAAAAGCTGAAAGCAATAAAAGCACTACAGAACAGGAACTAGCAGCAATTCATTGGGCAATTACACACTTTCGACCATATATTTATGTCAAAAATTTTACAGTTAAAACCGATCACAGACCACTAACATACTTATTTTCAATGGTCAATCCTAGTTCAAAACTCACGCGCATGCGGCTCGAATTAGAGGAATACGACTTCACAGTCGAGTATCTAAAGGGAAAAGATAACTTTGTGGCAGACGCCCTTTCTAGAATAACAATTAAGGATCTTCAAAATTTTACGGCAAATATAATACAAGTCACTACAAGACAAAAAAGTAGACAAAATTCCTGCGCAGGAAAAGATAAAGTAGAATTGCCTAGGCAATCTCAAGTAAAAGCTTCTAAGCCCAACGTATATGAAGTCATTAACAATGACGAAGTACGTAAAGTAGTGACCTTGCATGTGAATAATAATCTGTTTTTTCAAACATGGAAAAAAAATTACAGCAAGATATGATGTTGGAGATTTGTATACTAATGGAAGTCTTGACTTAGGTCAGTTTTTCCAAAGGCTTGAACTGCAGGCTGGTAAACAAAAAATTACCCAACTCAAAGTGGCACAATGGGAAAATATCTTTGAAAATATTTCAATAGATAAATTTAAAAAAATGGGCAACTAAATATTAAAATCATTAAGAGTAGCGCTACTCAACCCGGTGACCCTAATAACAACTAATAATGAAAAAGAAGCAATAATGTCTACATTACATGACGACCCTATTCAAGGAGGACATTCAGGTATAACAAAAACCTTGGCCAAGGTCAAAAGACACTACTAAACAAAACAAAACGACAAGACATACTAAAACTCCAAAAAAAACACAAAAAAACAAAATTTTACGGCAAATATAATACAAGTCACTACAAGACAAAAAAGTAGACAAAATTCCTGCGCAGGAAAAGATAAAGTAGAATTGCCTAGGCAATCTCAAGTAAAAGCTTCTAAGCCCAACGTATATGAAGTCATTAACAATGACGAAGTACGTAAAGTAGTGACCTTGCATGTGAATAATAATCTGTTTTTTCAAACATGGAAAAAAAATTACAGCAAGATATGATGTTGGAGATTTGTATACTAATGGAAGTCTTGACTTAGGTCAGTTTTTCCAAAGGCTTGAACTGCAGGCTGGTAAACAAAAAATTACCCAACTCAAAGTGGCACAATGGGAAAATATCTTTGAAAATATTTCAATAGATAAATTTAAAAAAATGGGCAACTAAATATTAAAATCATTAAGAGTAGCGCTACTCAACCCGGTGACCCTAATAACAACTAATAATGAAAAAGAAGCAATAATGTCTACATTACATGACGACCCTATTCAAGGAGGACATTCAGGTATAACAAAAACCTTGGCCAAGGTCAAAAGACACTACTAAACAAAACAAAACGACAAGACATACTAAAACTCCTTTAACACTTACAGAAACACCAGAAATGGTATTCGATACGGTAATTGTGGATACGATCGGTCCACTGCCGAAATCAGATCAAGGAAATGAATATGCAGTCACCTTAATATGTGATCTGTCAAAATACCTTGTTGCCATACCAGTACCTAATAAAAATGCAAAAACGGTATCAAAGGCTATATTCGAAGAATTTGTTCTAAAGTACGGTCCAATGAAGACGTTCATTACGGACATGGGAACAGAATACAAAAATTCTTTAATCGAACACCTATGCAAAAACTTAAATATAAAACATATAAAATCGACAGCACACCAGCATCAGACTGTCGGAACTGTGGAACGAAGCCACAGAACCTTTAATGAATTTATACGTACATACTTCTCAACTGATAAAATGGATTGGGATGTATGGCTAAAATATTTTGTTTATTGTTTTAACACGACACCCTCTATGGCACATGATTATTTTCCTTATGAGTTAGTGTTTGGTAGGACTTCGAATTTACCAAAACATTTTAATAGCGTAGAGAGAATAGAACCTATTTATAAGAAACAAAGTTTAGATTAAAGCAAGCTTTCAAAAGAGCAAGATTAATATTAGAATTATTATGATAAAAACTGTTTAGATTTTGAACTAAAAATTGGAGATCAAGTTTTATTAAAGAATGAAACAGGTCACAAATTAGAATACAAATATACGGGACCATATACAGTAATTGGTATAGAAGATAATGATAATATAAGAATTTCAAATATTAATAAAAAAGAACAAAAAGTTCATAAAGAAAGGTTAAAAATTTTTATTTCATACTAACTTTTTACGTATGGCCATACATAGAATAAATGCATTGAATGCATACAAAGAATAAATGCATGGAATACATAAATAAATAAATAAAATAAAAAAAAAACAAACAACAAAAATTTTACAAAAAAATAAAAATATAAAAAAAAAAAAACAACATGATATCAATATTTTCTGATTATAACAACATTTTTGAATAACATAATGTTTTCCAACTTTCTTATATTTATTTTACGATACAAAATAATTTCTATAACTTTTGAGTTTTCAAATATATAAGTACTAGAAGATAATTTCAATAACTAGAAATAATTTCATTTTTATTACTTAAAAAAAAAAAAATTTTAATTAAAAAAAAAAAAAAACCATATTCTATAGAAAATAACTTCATTACATTACGTTATTTTTCAAAAGGAGGGAGATGTAGTATGCATGTATCATTGTAGCGAGTACCCACTGTACCGACACCAACATTGTGTTACAGTGTACTTAAAGAAATACAAAGCTGTCAGCCGCTGAACTCGTGCGGCCAGCCAAAATAAGAATGCGACTCAAAGCCCAACTTATGGGAAGTGCTAGTGTCAGCATATTCCCATGGCCTGAGTACAGACACATACAATGAATGCATATACAACTTCTCTAGCGCTCTCGCGGCTATCAGCCAAATACATTTGTGAGCATATACTTTTATATATACATGACGGCCGCTGCCAATGTTTGCAGGCAACGCAGCCGCAAGTAGCTAGCTGTAAGTCACTCGAATTATGACCATCAATCAATAAAGAACAAGCTTGGCCGTTGGCCACTATAACCAAATCTTTTACTTTATTCTGAGGATAATAACACACATCAATAAATTGGATATAATTAATACAATAGAATATTTTAACTTTTCAGAATTACGAAATTAGTTTTACACAAAAATCTGACACCTATAATATTTTGCTGAATGGGGTGGTGTTAGGACACGAATAACATGGATACAGGTGTCCAAATTATAAGGTAGGAACCTAGGTATACCCGTTTTTCCTATTTTAGATTACAGAAATAACCATAACAATGTTGCCACGAAGCTAGATAACAGGTAATAATGCAGTTATTACGCAATCCTTCAATTAGGTAATCAACTTGGTTTACCCAATTAACCTACGAATTGTCCCTGAAATCAGGCATTGTCCGCCATCGAAAGGGTTATATGAAGGTTAATATCAGGTATGATTCAAACTTATATATTGACTCGTAATCCTAATCCCCGGATTAGTCTGTGAAAACCAGTTGCCGAGTGACAACGTATACATTGTTGTGTGTGTGTTTTATACTCAACTAATATAAACACACCGAAAGTATAAGGTGAAAAGTGAATAAAAATCCACCAAAAATCACAAGGTGAAATGTGAATATAGGCCCATAAAAAGTATAAGGTGAAAAGTAGTTAAAAATCCACCAAAAAAAGGTGAAACGTGAAAAAAGTCTGTAACAAAATAATAAAGTATTATTATATTTTTTCCTCTAGTAAGTGTTCCTATAAAGTAAAACAGGATTCATAAATTCGTAACACATAAGTCTCTTCTGGTGAAATTCAGGTGGGACATCAATGAACATCTCTGACAAATTATAACCCCTTAACTTTTATACAAATATTTTTTAACAGCAAAATAAAGAGAATGCCGCGCATATCTTCTTTATCTCAAGAGCAGCGACGCCAAGCTGCGCTTAGACGAAGCCAATCCCAATATGCTCAAAATGCGTCACAAATAAGGACCCGTAAAGCGCACCACATTGCATTGGCCCGTACAAGTAATTTGGAGGTAGCAGAAGCTCGCTCGCACGGGACGCTGTAGCGCGCGCAATAGTCAGGTCGGATTCCGAGGAGTGACGACGAGAGCAGTCGCGAAACACTGTTGATCATACTACTTGGAGATTGATCGATAAAAATCGAGGTCTCGAGCGCACACGGGACGCTGCAGCGCACGCAAGCGCCAGGTCGTATTCCGAAAAGCGACGACGACAGATCGATCGAGGAAAATCGAGGACCAGAGCGCACACGGGACGCTGTAGCGCGCGCATTAGTCAGGTCGGATTCCGAGGAGCGACGACGAGAGCAGTCGCGAAACACTGCTGATCATGCTACCTGTCGATCGATCGGGGAAATTCGAGGACCCGAGCGCGCACGGGACACATACTGCAAACATACTGCTGACCATGCTACGTGGAGATCGATCGAGGAAAATCGAGGACCGTAGCGCACACGGGACGCTGTAGCGCGCGCAATAGTCAGGTCGGATTCCGAGGAGCGACGACGAGAGCAGTCGCGAAACACTGCTGATCATGCTACCTGGAGATCGATCGAGGAAAATAGAGGACTCGAGCGTTTACGGCACGGAGCAGCTCATAGGATCACTAGGAACAGCCCTATCACTAGGACACAGGAGCAAAGGACCAGCACAGTGCATCATCGGAACACAAGACTTCAGCAAAGATTTCGGGAACAACAAATTCAGGAAATGGCTGACGAGCGACTTCTCACATACAGGACGAGTTCACAAAATCGACAGGCGGAATCTTCAAGACAGTCACAGCGCAATATTGCTGCAAAAGCACATCTTTCGGAGGATGAACGAGAGGATTAACGGGAACGCCAGCGACGGAGGAGTCGAGCTACGGCAAGGAAACAATATCTTCGTAACATTAAGGACGGACCAACTAAGTTTTGTACGTGCTGTGGAGGAACGTGGCTTCCATCTCAGGTAAGTGGTTTGAACATACGTACTATTTCTTCTAAATACCCCAACTTTAGTCTAGACAATGCCTTTTATTTAAGTAGAAAGTTTCCAAATCCGTCCGGTAAATATCAATTTTGCAGTACATGTCTTTAAGGCGTTTCCAAAGGTAGGATACCATCCCTTTGTCTCTCTAATGGCTTCGACTTTCCTTAACTTTGCCTTAAAAACTTGACATGTCTTGAGGAGCGCCTTATTTCTCCTCGAATTCCCTTTATGCGCATTATATCCCTTGGATATGAAAGGCAATGCGGAATAAGAGGCGCTGTAGTCAATGTTCCAATTTCAGTACCTGATACGGTAACCGTACTCCCGCGCACCTTTGATTCGACCCATGTAATCAGGGTTCATTTAAAAAGAAAGTTAGAATATTCCCATAATCTCATGACGGAAACTATTCGACCCGCTCAGGTTATTCAAGCTGTGCGATACTTGGTTAACACTGAGCTCTACAGAAAGCACAACATTTCCTTTGACGGTGATTGGCTCAATCAAATGGGAGCCGAAGAAGAGATACCTTTCATCGCAGATGAATCTGACCGAGAAGTTGAAGAAGAGCTTCTTCGTCAACATTCTCATTCTCAATCACATGATGAGCAAGAAGGTGATTTAAATCCCGGAGGTCATGAAACCCTATTATAAAACGATGATATTGGACTTCAGCGTATTGCTATGGCCCCCGAAGAAGGCCGCATTCCAACAAACTTAACCCTTGACGACGACGCAGAAGAACTTTCCTTCCCAACTATTTCTTGCGGCGAAATGTTTAAGGGAAATTCGACCTATGCAAAAAAGCAAGATCGTAAATTCGCTTTTACGACCGTCGTTGCGCAGTAGTGCCCAAAGGCCTTTAGATGTACAAATTTTATGAAATGCAACGAATTCAAAGTTCTATTTCCATTGCCCTAAAAAAAAATCAGGTGCAGTAACTGCTGCAAATGTGAGGGATAATTCATTTGTTGACAGTCTTGTACAACATGACGATGGATTTCATATTCTAAAAGGCCTCCGTTCATCTCCAGCATACTGGGAGGCAGAAAAAAGAAAGTTATAGCCATTATTAGACAATTTGGGTTGCCTACATTCTTCATAACCCTCTCTGCTGCTGAATCTAAATGGAACGAACTCTTAGTTATTTTATCTCTTTTATTGGATATCAGAGACATTCCTGAGGAAGAGGCAGCAGCTCTTTCTAACGCCGAAAAAGCTAGATTAATTAGGTCTGACCCAGTAACGTGCTCCCGGTACTTCGACTACAGGTTCCGGTAATTAATGAAATTATTTAAAAGCTCCGAGATATTTGGTGAGTTAAGACTCGTCCATTATTATTGGAGGATCGAGTTCCAGCACAGAGGATCGCCGCACTCTCATGGCATGTATTGGTTTTCTGGTGCCCCAAAGCTAGAAAGACCCGATAACGCCGAAGAGGTTACCCACTTTATTGATCGTTACCACCAGCGGGGACGATCCTGAAATTCATGAAGTAATTCAATATCAGCGCCACAAGCACAGCGCTTCATGTTTAAGGGAACTGCGAGGACAACAATTCTGCCGTTTTAATATGCCATACCCACCAATGTCTGAAACTCTGGGTTTGTATCCATTTGAAGAAAACGAATCCAACGTTGAAAAATATAAAAAATATTTAAACAAGTTAAAGAGCTCCTAAAGTCTGTTTCCGAAGAAGAATCGGCCATGTTTAATAATTTTGAATATTTTTTCAGCCATCTTGAAATTTCATATGAGGAGTACAAGTTCGCCATTCGGTCATGCTTAAACAAGCCCCAAGTATTTCTTCGTCACCAATTTTCTGATAGGTTGCTAAATGCTTATAAAAGAAATATTTTAGGCTTGCATAGAGCAAACATGGATATTCAATTCATTCTAGATGCTTACGCCTGATGTAGTTATATAATTAACTACATAAATAAATCCAACCGTGGCGTGTCGCAACTGCTTCGAGAAGCAATGACAGAAATAAGCCATGGAAGTGTTTCCGTTAAAAGAAAATTACAGCATTCAGGGAGCAAGTTTATTAAGGTTACAGAAATATCTTCCCAAGAAGCTGCATACAACCTTTTAGGCTTACACTTGTCTGAGGCTAGTGAAGGGAATATTTTATTAACACTTTCCATCCAGATAAAAGGGTCCGGATAGTCCGATCTAACAGAGAATTTGAACAGCTTCCCGCAAACTCAACAGATATTTTTGAGCGAAATTTACTTGATCGATACGTGATGAACAACTATAATCGTTGTCTTGCGGAATTTGCGGCTTGGTTCAAATTCTCCAAGTTAAATGCACGGTCAGAACAGTCAAACGAAGAATATGACGAACCAATCGACTTGATGCAGATGAAGAAAATAACGTTGCTGCACAAAGTTACCAAATGCTGGATGGGACTGGTAGGGTAAAAAGACGTAATCATGCCCTAATTCTTAGGTGGGTTCGCTTCAATTTAAGCTCTTCTCCATCAGATTATTTTAGAGAGCACGTAATGCTCTTTTTCCCATGGAGAAGTGAAGAGACGGAACTCATTTCAAACGACAATGAAAGCACGTTTAGAAATAATTTTGAAATTATTAAACGCAATAAAGAGCAGTATGATGTGTTTGACGACATGGAGTTAGAGAGAGTTCTTTAAGATCTGCAAAATGTGGATAGAGAAGAAAACGGCCCCCTTCCCGAAGGGCCAGCCTATCAATACCTTCATGAAGAGTTCAGGGCTTTGGCAGTACCCGACGTCGGCCAAAACGTAAATGTACTCCAAGATGAAAATGATTCAAATGGCGAACTTCCTCTTATAAGACTTCCTCCGATGGTATCTGACAATAACCCTTGCTCGCTTACCCGGTCTCTCAACTTTAAGCAACGCCAGTATTACGCCCACGTAATTCATAATGTTGCAGCCAAAAAAATATTTTATGAATATGTTGGTGGAGGGGCCGGAGTGGGGAAAAAGCAGATTGATTTCTACAATATTTCAGTCTATAACTTGGCGAGCAAATAAACTTCCTGGGGCAACAGATTCCGCAAAGGTTTTACTTTGTGCTTCTACTGGAAAAGACGCTTTTGGGATTGGGGGACTAACTCTTCATTCAGTTGTCTCCCTTCCTGTTAATCAAACATCTGGTCCTTTAAGACCCTTAAGCAATGACACTTTAAATACAATGCATTGCAAGTTGATTGATATCCAATTAATTATTATAGATGAGATCTCGATGGTCGGATCAAAAATGCTTGGGGGCAAGTCTATAATAGTGTTTGGTGATCTGAAGGAGCTTAGCCCAGTTGGAGATCGTTGGATATTCGCAGAAAATACATCTTGTTTGTGCCTAACCGAAGTAGACACTTCCGGGTCACACCGCGGGACAAGGGGGTAATGAGCACTTGTCGCTGGCACGGGGACGCTTTGCTAGCAGGACGATCGCGTCGCGGCAACGGTAACGATGGTTACTGCGATGCCGGACCACAGGCGATGCGGAACTGCGCTGAGGTAGAGCTAACGTGGTTAGCTGCTAGTTGAGATAGTGTATTACGAGCCCTATTCCCGGAGGTGGAAAGTAGAGCCGCTGAGTTACGAGGTGTGTTGATAACTGATTTATTCTTCATTTGATACCTGCTTATATACTACTTGGAACACGGAAGCTTAGTGTAATGATTAGTGAAATAAGCTATATTCTAAAGAAGGTCAGGGAATTATGATTATGGTGCAGTTGGCTCAGCTAAACTGCAACATGTGCTGACTGCATTGGTGCGTCAGTGTGCCGTTGAGTCTGAGAGACGGTGAGTCGGTGAGACGGTGAGTTAGTGAGACATATAATATGCTGATCAGCAATTCTCATATGCAGTGGGTTCTACTGAACGCCTGGTACTGACAGTACAACATGTGCTGACTGCATTGGCGGGTCAGTGATCCGTTGAGTCGGTGAGTTAGTCTACAGTGAGTGCTACTGAGCGCCTGGTACTGTTCCCAACTTGGCTACTGCTTGATTTGTTGGGTGTGGTCATGTTGAGTACCTTTGGGTATGAACATTCTCCCCCCCATTGAGGGGTACCCTCAATTAAGTCGTGATGTCGGTCAGCCTTTGACCGAATTGTATAGGAAGCACCTAACAAATCATTGACGAAGGTGGATCGTTCCTTCGACTGCGGTTCATGTTTGTGATTCAGGTCCTTCACATGTTCTTGATGCTGCTTAACACTCCCCTTTGCGATAAAATTGACATTATCGTGGGGACTAAAATTGTGCCCTCGTAGAACTTGATCTATGGTATGTGGACGTTCTGCAACAAAACTAAGATATTTCTTGGTTAAGTTTAGAAATGTTGAACCAAAGTCAGCCTTCTTGTAGGTTTTAAATTGATGAGAAGTCGGTTCTATATTCATCGGACTTTTATCTTTCGTTGGCTCATAAGCAGCGTTCGGTCTTGCAAAATCACCTCTGCCTTCTACTAGAGTAGGGTTGATTTCCGTATCAGATGAGGCTTCTTTATTGAGATAACCTGTGATTACATAACCAAGCCTAGTGCCTTGTGCCAAAGGTTTATTAGGTCCTAGTTCAAGAAGTTCACCGGTTATTACACGAGAATATACCTCAACCCCTAAGGTTAGGTCAATGGGTCCAGGTTGCCGAAAGTCAGGATCTGCTAACGGCAGTCCCTCGGGAATATTAAGATCGGTTGTAATCGGTACTGACGGTTGGTCTGTAATGACTGTGGGCATAATAAATACCTCTAATAGTTTTTCAAACCCTGATGTACGTGATGAGAGCTTTAGTGTTGACCTAATTGCTGTTGATATCTTTCCTCCGATTCCAGATATTTCAATCGGTGACCTTTCCTTAAGAGATAGCAGATCTGCCATTCTCCTTGAGATAAGATTCACCTGTGATCCACCATCTATTACAGCGCGACATGTTTGTAATTGACCGTTTGGCCCTTGTAATGAGACCTTGGCGGTCGCGAGCAGAGTATATCCTCCTACGTTGTCGTAGCCTGCAATGGTTACTGCGCCGGCCACTGGATTGCTAGTCGGTCCTTGGTGTAACAGTGAATGATGCCGTTGCTGACAGACTCGACAAGTGGTCGGTGATCCACAGTTTTTAACCTTATGAACTGTAGACAAACAATTTGTGCATGCTCCTACTTGAATAATGGATTGACGCCGTGCTTTGGGGTCCATTTGCTGGATACGGCTACATGCTCTAAGATTATGTTGTCCTAGGTGACAAATCTTACAGCTCTCTTCGTTGTGAACTGACTGATGGCGGAGTGTTGCTGTAGGTTGAGCGCTTATCGTCTCCAGCATGCAAGCGCGCCGCTCAATAAACGTCAGTACACTCCATAACGTTGGAATTTCCGTTGGTGCATCCGCTGAATTTTCTAGAGCAGCTAGAGACTGCTGGTCTAGTTTTCTTCTGATAAGAAAACACAGGATTGGATCCCAGGATTTTGTGGTGACACAACTCATTGAGTTTTTGATAGAGTCATGTAAGGCCCTTAGTTGGCGCGAGGAGCCGTCTATAGGCGAATACTAATATATTTCCGTTCTGGTACCTGGCCTTTAAACGCAACCAGGTGTCGTCATAGCCACCCTGTGAGAAGGCTGTGTCTGTCAAGACGTTTCTCGCTTCACCACGAAGCGAACTCTGTAGAATATGTAGTTTTTGACTGGCCGAATATGGTTTGTTATGTACCAATTCCACAAAGAGATCATGGAACCGTGGCCAGTCTAGATACTCGCCGTTGAACTCCGGAGTGCTAATTGGCGGAAGTGCCAAGTTTAGGCTCATTGGCGCGTCGTTTTCTCGTAGCAGGTTCATTTCGTATTCCTCGTATAATGTGTGGAATTGGGCTAGCTCTGCTTCTGCCAGAGCTGCGGCCCCAGGTGTGCTATCCAGTTCGTCGTGGGCTTGCCTCAGTAACGCCCAATGGAGATCCAGGTGCCTTTGTAGGGCTGGGGTGACAGTTGGGGCGTTCGAGGCTAATGTTAATGATGACTCCAATTCGTTGCACCTTCTCTGCAACTGTCGGATCACATTGTCACTTGCGGAATCTCCTTTGACTTGATCTCTTGATCTCTCCAACATCAAGGTCGACGTTCGTCTCGGGGCCTTCGAAAGCCCGCTTCCAGTCGGCATGTTGTCCAGAAAGATATTCTGATATTTTTCGACCAGCTCCTTAAGTGCTACTAATCGTGAAGAGTACTCACTTCCAGTGGGTAATGCAGCTTGCTGGACTTCTTCATCTAGGTCGCAAAACTGCTGCCAGAGATCGTTTAACTGATTTAGCTTACCGGAATAATAGCCGTCTCGGTGGCGTCGGTCGGCAGAATCCTTGCCATAATTCTTAATGAGCTGTTGGATTTTCCCTTGCAGCTCGTTTTGGGTGTCTAGTAATCGATTGTGTAAATCAATTCTTGTGTGACTTGTTTCCTTAATGAATGAAGTAGACATATTGTGTGTCTTGGAAACAAAGAATCTTGTGAAGCTGGATGAAGCTGAGTATCCTGTGAAGCTGGATGAAGCTGAGTATCCTGTGAAGCTGGATTAAGCTGAAGTTCCTGTGACGCTGGAAGAAGAAGCGTATCCTGTGAAGCTGGATGAAACTGAAGTTCCTGTGCCGCTGGAAGAAGAAGCGAATCCTGTGAAGCTGGACTAAACTGAAGTTTCTGTGACGCTGGAAGAAGAAGCGTATCCTGTGAAGCTGGATTAAGCTGAGTTTCTGTGACGCTGGAAGAAGAAGCGTATCCTGTGAAGCTGGATTAAGCTGAAGTTCCTGTGACGCTGGAAGAAGAAGCGGATCCTGTGAAGCTGGATTAAGCTGAAGTTCCTGTGACGCTGGAAGAAGAAGCGAATCCTGTGAAGCTGGATGAAGCTGAAGTTCCTGTGACGCTGGAAGAAGAAGCGTATCCTGTGAAGCTGGATAAAGCTGTGAGTCCTGCAGTGGGAAGGGGGTTGCTTGAGTGAGATCCTTTGTTGTTAAAGAGTCACGTCGGGGTCACCAATGTTTGTGCCTAACCGAAGTAGACACTTCCGGGTCACACCGCGGGACAAGGGGGTAATGAGCACTTGTCGCTGGCACGGGGACGCTTTGCTAGCAGGACGATCGCGTCGCGGCAACGGTAACGATGGTTACTGCGATGCCGGACCACAGGCGATGCGGAACTGCGCTGAGGTAGAGCTAACGTGGTTAGCTGCTAGTTGAGATAGTGTATTACGAGCCCTATTCCCGGAGGTGGAAAGTAGAGCCGCGGAGTTACGAGGTGTGTTGATAACTGATTTATTCTTCATTTGATACCTGCTTATATACTACTTGGAACACGGAAGCTTAGTGTAATGATTAGTGAAATAAGCTATATTCTAAAGTAGGTCAGGGAATTATGATTATGGTGCAGTTGGCTCAGCTAAACTGCAACATGTGCTGACTGCATTGGTGCGTCAGTGAGCCGTTGAGTCGGTGAGTTAGTCTACAGTGAGTGCTACTGAGCGCCTGGTACTGTTCCCAACTTGGCTACTGCTTGATTTGTTGGGTGTGGTCATGTTGAGTACCTTTGGGTATGAACTCATCTAATCCCTATAATATTCTGGCAGGAGCTAACCTTTGGAATAACGCGAAGTTTTTCGAGCTAACGAAATTAATGCGGCAACGTGACGACCACGCTTTTGCTTTGGCTTTGAATAATATGTCTGAAGCCAACATGACAGATGTAGATATTGAGCTTTTCAGGACAAGAGTTCTTCCAGTAACCGCTGTTCCTGACGACGCAATTCACTTATTCTGTTCTAATGCTGACGTAAGCCATTACAACTCCTTAAAACTTGCCCAAATTAGAACTGAAGAATTTGTGTCAACTGCAGTAGATACAGTTAAATCAGCTAATATGTCTGAAAGAAGTCGAGAATCAACTGCAGCAGTGCAACTAGCGCATCGGGTCTTTTCCTTTTAGGAGATTAGATTTGGAGCTACAAATGTCCAAGTAGAACTTGAACGTTTAAGAGGGGAAAAGGCTTTGACTACGCATTATGAATTTTTGGTCAATGAAAATGAGGATATCTCTTTATATTACCACAACGTGTAATCTCTTCGCCCTCATCGCAAAGATGTTGCCAACGACAACATTATTTGTTCTGCCAACTTTTTATGTTTTGTTGAAACCTGGTCTCTTCCACAAGAAGACTACACTTTAAATGATTTCGACATTATAAGAAGAACCGTTTCATTTATATTGTATTGGGAAGAGCGGAATACTTATTTATACTAAACAAAACAGTTCGCAAAATATATTATTTCTGTTTGAGACAAAGAAGTCCACAAACAACGTATCAATCGATTGCATTTAAATACCTTGAAACGTTATTTATAATTGTTTATAGAGGTCCCGGATTTCCTATTGCAAGATTTCGAAATGAAATTAAAGCTGATGTGGAAAAAGTGCGTAGAATGGATAATACTAAAGTTGTAATATTAGGAGATTTTAATACTTGCAGATCCACAGGGACTGATTTCCTGGAGGAACATTTGAATGCCTTGTTACGTGGGCATATTAGTGCCCGAGTCCTGACAAGGACTCGGGCCGAGGGAGAGGCGTCCGATATTCTGGCACCATTTGCCGGCATAAGCTACGTCGTATTCGGGTCGTGGAATCTTGGTAAGCCTCTCTCCTCTCCAACATAACGAGAATAAATATTAAAAGTGCCTGAAAAATAATATAAGTCATCAAGTTCGTCAGTCTTCAGTCCACACTGCCCAACAAGCTTAGCTGTCGCTTGATCGCAATACGATCGGGCTGTGTCTTGGCCATATTCCATCCCCTCCACACATTCGTGTGCCAATGGATCGTCGCGGGCCGCGCAATACGATCCCCTATTGTCAAGGTTGTCCGTCGAAAGTTATGTCATCGTTCTTGACCTACTCCAGTTCTTGCGTCAGCAAACCCTCTTTGTTAGAGTTCTAGCACACCATGGATTCCAATTCTTTTTCACATTATAAATTTATTAGGTAATATATATCTGCGTCTGTTGATTAATCTAATTTTATTGACAATTATTCTGCCAGCGGAGAGTATCGAATTTATCACCTATGAAGGTGCACACATCAGCAAAATACTGATTATTCACGACTACAAACGTCGCTCAGAGGGCTCTTGCAATTATTATATAACTACAAGTCTATAAAACTGTAGGATACTGCACGAATATTTATATATGTATGTTTGTAAGAAAGGAACCGTGTCCCGACAAACCTACCCCCTCTTTAAATCCTGGGCGATGAGATCTCGACGCTCCGGATCCTGGGCTTTGGGAAAATTTTGTATTGGATATATATATATATATATACGTGAACCAAAATACGGCTGTTCTTAGAGGCATGCGACTTCTTCAACGGCTGGTGGAGAGTCGTCCTCTCTAATTGTTTATCATGATTCGCACTTTGTCTATTGATTCGGTTGGTTTAAATATATTTCAATGCATGTTTGAATGCTTGATTTTCACTTGTTATCCAATTGTATTATTTGAGGATATTATGCATGAGTTCACTTTAGCTTTGTTTGGCTCGATTCACACATTTATATTGCATCACTACTTTCTCCGACGTATGCTATTGGACGCTACGCTCTGAACGGATGGTTCCTACAGCTGAAGAAATTTCAGGAGCACGGAGATCACGGATACTGCGTCCACAAACATCGCAGTATGTCGGATGTCGTCCTTATTGTTGATCTTGTCCACGTTCTTTGATGACAGTAGCGGCGCTGGTTCGACACAAGATTATTTCGAGCTGCAATTGTGTTCTTCTCAAGGACTGTTGGATATTGTGGCTGGTCCTGGTGGCAGAAGACTCCATGGACGACTGCCACCATAATGTTCGCTTCATCAATAGACCAAAAAGCCGTTTCGACAAATCAAAGTTCGTCAACCTTGTGTTTGTTGAACTAAAGCCATCTCCAACCAACAAGGAAATCCACGAAGTTAAGGAAATCCACGAAGTTAAGACTCTATGTCGCCAGCGTGTTCAAGTGGAGTTACCGTACAAAAAGGATGATGTCGTACAATGCCATCGTTGCCAGGACTTCCACCATACAAAAAACAACTGCTTTCTGGATCATAACTGTGTGAGATGTGGTCAGAAACATGCCATAGAGGCCTGCGAACGTGATATTCATCCTGTTAAATGTGTTAATTGTGGTGAAAATCACACAGCAAACTACAAGGGCTGTGATGTCTACCAGCAGACAGTAAGACGCCGAATAAATCTTTCGTCCCAGGGTAACGCTCTTCCCCAAAAAACCTCTACCAAAAGGACTACTGTTCGATCGGATGTCGTGGGAGCTCTGTCGTACGCAAATGTCACCAATGGTCATTCTCGTCACCAAAACCAACAGGGTGGCGGATCCCAGTTGCAGCAGCATGCGAACCTGCACCAGAACCAATTCCCTCCACTGGGAACCACAATAGGAACCAGCAACATAAACCAAATGACCTCCCTCGGTTACGGACACAAACCATACAGACAACAGACCAACAACAATACCTAGAGACCCGCCATCAGCAGCAGCAGTCCTTCCAGCAACAACATCAACGAAATCACGAGCAATTCCAAAACGATCAGCAATGGAAACGACAAGGACAAATGTACCTACGATCTGAAGAACAACTGTCTGACCTTGTTGCTCGGTTTGACAAAATGCTTCAGATGATGATGTCAATGATGTCCCTTATCACCAACCTTTTACCCCAAATAGCGCCAGGATCTGCTCAAGCAGCCGCTGGTCTCCACTCTGCCTTTACAGCCCAACCATGAGTCAAATTGGACTCAAAATCGGTGTGTGGAACGCCGACGGCTTGACCAACAAGTCACTCGAGATGGAGCTTTTTGTAAAACAACATCATATCGACGTTATGTTGGTCAGCGAAACTCATTTCTGCTCTACATCATACTACCAGCTAAGGGGATATGACGTACATCTTTCAATCCATCCTGCTGATCGCCATCGCGGAGGATCCGCAATTATCATCAAATTGTGCCTTAAATACTACCCATTTTTAATGTATAGAACACCAAACGGCTTAGTGTGTTGCGATCAAAGTCAGGACTGACCAAGGGGAAATAGTCATTGCATCCATATATTGTCCTCCAAATTCGCTTCTCACAGCTAACCACTACGAAGTGCTTCTTAGTGAGCTTGGGCCAAATTTTATAGTTGCAGGGGACTGGAATGCGCATCATCGTCTCTGGGGATCACGTAACTCTACAATTCGGGGCAGAGCTCTAGCGGATATTGTACTCGCTTCTCATATGCAGGTTCTTTCTACCGGAGGGCCTACACATTACCCGTACAGCCAACGCATGCCATCAGTCATAGACTTTGCCATTTACAAAGGAATTCGTTCTGATTTACTAAGCATCTCTAAAATTGTTCAACTAAGTTCGGATCACATCCCATTAATAATACACTACAGAGTTTCCGCTTCAAAGCTTTCCCGCAAGACGTTCGTCCTGCCCCTGAATGCAAATATCTCACAGTTTCAGGAAGCGATTAATGGCTTAGTTAACCTTAACATGCAGCTAGAACACTCCTGATGACATTGACGATGCAACTGAAGTGTTTGTGCGAAATATTCACATCGCTGCCGAATCATCAACCTGCGGCCAAAGACCAAACAGCCCATCTGATCCACCTCATGCCCTTTTAAAACCTGAGGTCCTGGATTTGGTGAGGCTTAAAAGGACGTTGCGCCGCAGATTTATGCGTTCTCGAGACCCTGCTGACAAAGAGGATATCGTCGTGCTGAGGACGACCTTAAGAAACTTTTGCTGAGAACGAAGAGTGAATACTTTGCTGATATGCTCCGCAATGCTGATCCCACAAAGCCGTATGGTTTCTATCTCTGGAGAGCAACAAGGAATATTAAGCGACAGCCCCCTCGCCGAATTCCAATAAAGCGTGCCGACAACACGTGGTGCAGATCAGACAGCGAAATTTCGATGGCCTTTGCTGAGGAATTGGAAGGGTGCTTTCAGCCATTCAATCTTGCTAGGCCTGAAGACGTGGATAATACCCTAGCATTCCTAAATGCCCCCTCCTCGGCGATTGAACCTATCCCACATGTGAGTCCGGAAGAGGTTTGCCTTCAAATTCGCAAGCTGCAACGCAGTAAGGCTCCCGGTTTCGACGGGATCGACAGCAGAATTGCCAAGGCGTTACCTAGAAAGGGTATACTTTTTCTAATTCTTCTTTTCAACTCCATGCTACGTATCCACCATTTTCCCACACAGTGTAAGTTTGCTGTGATATCGATGATACTCAAGCCAGGAAAACCGGAAATCCTTGTTGCATCCTACCGACCAATAAGTCTACTGCCCACTTTCTCTAAAATATTCGAAAGAATATTCCTTAGTAGAATGATGGCAGTAAGAAGTGTGCAGGACGCCATTCCAGACCACCAGTTCGGCTTTAGAAGTCACCATGGAACCCCAGAGCAATCACATCGGGTAACGCAGCACATCCTTGGAGCGTTCGAGAACAAGCAGTACAGTTCAGCAGTCTTTCTTGACGTCAAAGAAGCTTTTGACCGCGTTTGGCACGATGGCTTGCTGTTTAAGTTGAAAACTCTCCTACCTACTGCCCAATATCTTCTTCTGAAATCGTATCTCTTAGAACGAAATTTTATAGTAGATGTGAGAGGCGAAAGATCGTCCATCAGATGCATTCGAGCTGGCGTACCTCAGGATAGCGGTCTTGGTCCGGTTCTATACACTCTGTATACCGCTGACCTGCCATACCCTAGGGAACTGGGTACCCTCTTGGCTACATATGCTGATGACACAGCCTTTATTGCCAACTCCACGTGTCGAATTGAAGCAACCCAAATCACACAAAACTTTTTGGATTTGTATGGCGAATGGACGAATCGATGGAATATCTCGATAAACGGAAATAAGTCTCAGCACTGCAACTTCTCTCTTAGAAGTAAAATTCTCCCCAGGGTGAAATTCCAGGACACAGTCATACCGCAATCAGCCCAGGCTCAGTACTTGGGCTTGATTTTGGACAAACGTCTTACGTGGAGGCAGCACATAACTAAAATTACAGCCACATGTCGCGCCAAACTGCGGAAATTAAATTGGATGCTTAAAGGTACAAGTGAGCTCAGCCTTAGCAACAAGATGTTGCTGTACAGGTCGATAGTGGTTCCTTCATTCACGTATTGCATACAAATATGGGGTACCGCTTCAGACTCAAATGTCATGGTGGTCCAAAGAGTTCAAAACCGGGCGCTACGTTCGATTGCGGATGCGCCTTGGTACGTAAGGAACGATGTTCTATCTTGCGATCTTCACATCCCCACGGTGCGAGAGCAGATTAACATGCACTCAAGCCGTTACAACGACCGTCTACTAGCCCACACCAACAATCTAGCAGCATTCCTGGCAAACCGAATCACAACGAGAAGAAGACTAAAGCGAAGGCACCCCGGTGATCTCTGGCAAGGGGACGTCAGGTCTCTCGAGTCCTAAAGCAATACAATTGTTTTTGTTCAATTATTGTAAATATTGTTAATCACCTTTTCTGTTATGTTTCCATGTTAACTATTCCTATTCGTACACAACGTTTTATAGCCATTAAGTTGGCTGATCAACGTTAAATAAATAAATTTGTTATACTAAAAAAAAAAAAAAAGCTCCGGATCCTGGGCTTTGGGAAAATATTATGTTGGATATATATATATATAAATATACGTGCACCAAAATACGGCTGTTCTTAAGTATACCAATTCACTTAAACACAAAATATATTTATATTATGCCAGAGGCATGCGACTTCTTCAACGGCTGGTGGAGAGATTCGTCCTTTCTAATTGTTTTTCATGATTCGCACTTTGTTTATTGATTCGGTTGGATTAAATATATTTCAATGCATGTTTGAATGCTTGATTTTCACTTGTTATCCAATTGTATTATTTGAGGATATTATGCATGAGTTCACTTTAGCTTTGTTTGGCTCGATTCACACATTTATATTGCATCACTACTTTCTCCGACGTATGCTATTGGACGCTACGCTCTGAACGGATGGTTCCTACAGCTGAAGAAATTTCAGGAGCATGGAGATCACGGATACTGCGTCCACAAACATCGCAGTATGTCGGATGTCGTCCTTATTGTTGATCTTGTCCACGTTCTTTGATGACAGTAGCGGCGCTGGTTCGACACAAGATTATTTCGAGCTGCAATTGTGTTCTTCTCAAGGACTGTTGGATATGGTGGCTGGTCCTGGTGGCAGAAGACTCCATGGACGACTGCCCCAGGGAAAGTCGCCTTCCTTCGAAGCTGCCGGCTTCCATCAGCAAGACGCCCAAATGGATTCTCCCCCTTTCTCTATTTGTCTAAGGTCTTTTATACCAGACTAGAGCTTTTACTTGGCTGCGGGTATGGATCGGATAAACTATGTGTTCCCACCTAGAATTACTGTTTCTTGATATCTGCTATCATGGGAGTCAACGGCCGGCTGTTGCCCTTTGCCGGAGTACGATTACCAGTAGTTCAATCGTGGCCGTTGTTCTGGCCACGCGACACCCGAGAATTGCCGAATTGCATTTTCTTCTGCCTTTACCAGTATGAGTCTGGCTAGTCACATGCACCCCTCCCCCTGGCTATAGATTCGTCGTTGTTTCTCTATGTGAATCTTTCTATGTGGAGGGCGTACGTAACAGGCTCGAAGTGATCGATGCGGACCGCATGGAATGACTTCGCAAAAGGAATCTACGCACGACCATCGTTGTCTGTTCCGTGTTTATTCTCCTTTTTAGGCGCCCATTCACGTGTGGCTTCGACCCTCTCCTGTGATCAAGAGTCTCATGTTTTATCGGCTGAGCTGTCCAGGCTGATATCCTCACTGCTGTTGCTTTATGTTAAAGGTATATTCTGTACATTAGTATTTTTATTACACTTGGCGCCTGAAATCTGTGTTTTGATGTTTCCTCTTTTGATCTAACTGACGACCGATTAAAGTATATTTATTAGAAATGGTTTGATTTATATGTTTATAAGGTGTAAGAACTTTTGTACTATTAGAAAAGCTTTGTAGTGCTGGGTAAGTTTTTCACAGTATTTTTTAACCAGCGGTCCACTCGGAGACCCTCCTTTTTGAACTCCGCTAACGAAGTTAATGGGGATGTTAGCAGCAAGCCGCCCATCCGGGAGTTCATGTTGTCTTTCAAAAGCGCAACAAATTCATCTTCATCGATTTTATGCTTTAGTTTGAAATGCAAGTTGTGCATATCGGAGACATAATCTCTGAAGGTTTCGTGCTGTCCTTGCTTGCGATCCATTAATTCCTTGACTTTCATAAGGTCACTTCCGGTAGTGGAAAACGCTCGTTCCATCTCCTGTGTCAACGAATAGTAGTCAAAATCGTAGACTTCTGCCTTGCCTTCCATTAGCTGCCAATACCATTTCGTGGCTGGACCTGCCAACAGAAGATGGAATTCACGAAAGACTTGTTGGCGGCTGAGGTCATATAATTCTTCCAATCGGTCCACGCGGAACAGGAAACTTTCAACTGTCATGCCGCGACCACTTCCATCGAACTTTAGGTTCCATCTGTCTAATCTGACGTCTTTTGATCTCGGTCCCTGAAACGATGAGCTCCGATCGATCTCTGGGTACAGTTGGTGACTCGTCTCCCTTTCGTTTGTTCTGGATTGCCTGTGGGACGGGGTGTCCATCCGCCTGGGTGTTCTTAACAGGTGCATCTGTCTATTGAGCATGTCCTGCGTTACCGGTTCCAGAGGCGGGCTCTCATCGTATCTCAAAAAGCTGTCCGTTGGATTCGGAACAGTACGGGGCGGCGAAGGCAGTCCCTTCTCTTCGGGTCTCCTGGATGTCGGAGACTGCAATTCTGATATCTGTGCTTTCAGCGCTTCTATCAGGGCGCTCATACCACGCTGCATTTCGGTGCTCTGCCTCAAGAGCTCCATCAATCTTTGATCCCGCCACTCGGCAGCCTCTAAGTTGTCCTCCTCATGCCTCTGGAATTGGGGAAGCATACTTGATCTCCCCTTCGGCGGTCCTAGGGGTAGATTCTCCCCTCCGGCGGCTCCTTCCATTTCAGTATACTGATCCAAATTGTTTTCTTCGGACAGGGTATCTACCTGTCTTGGCTGATGTCACTTTGTGCTGATTAATACATGCACTAAAATTTTCGTGTATTGTAAAAGGTTCACGTGATTCTTTTCAAAACACGCGGTCAGCGACGTAAACGCTGAATAAGTCTACAATAAAAATGTTTATAAACTGGGGGTGCTTTCCTCTGCTTCTCAAGTTTCTCTTCGGTCAAGAACCGTCCGATATTTAAGCCCCAAACAATTACAAAATAAATATCCCTAACTAGGGGTGTAAGCCGCTTCTACTCAACGCGGTTCCGCTAAGCTAGCATGCCCTTACTTTCCCTTTTTCTACTCAGCTCAAATGTTCCAAACGGACTGGCTGTGTTTAGATAAGGGATCTGTCCAAAAACCCCCTCCCGCCAGTCGTCGGAAAACAAGTTATTTGACCGATCATTCTCGGGTTCCATAACCGTCTTCTATTTCTCTGGACTCGAACCAAGCAAACGACCTGACCAACTAGCATAATACGTTGTGGGGCGTCGGCCAGAGAAACTAAAAATCGTCCACCGCCCAAATATGTCAAGGGAACCTATCAAACGACCTGATAAATGCCTAGTACGTCGTGGGGTGTCGGCCAGAAAGCACCTATTAATTGTATTTACGTTAATTTCAACAAATAGTCGGTCGGCACTTAGTTGTAGGTATAGTATTATAAAAAGGATAACTCATAATTCTTGTTTTAAGGAGATTCCGGTAAATTTTTCCATGAACAAAACAGAGAACTTCTAAGGTTAAAAACATTTCAAAGTCAGGCCGCTATTCTGCGACAAAGTTCTGATTGAGAGGCCTCTCAACACTGACAGTCACAGAAGTTGGGGACTTTAAAGTTACTAGTAGAAAGACAAAATAAATAAGTATGCGCATATTAAAAATTATTTAAGCTCCCTGCTCTATCAAACAGTCAAACTACTCATGGCAAATAAAGATGAAAGTTATGCCATCCCTAATAATACCCGCTTCGATACCGCAGCTACCGAGATTGAGGACCCTGGCTCTTGCAATTATCATATAACTACAAGGCTGATACTCGCCGCTGAAAAAGTTTATAGTAGTCTATAAAACTGTAGGATACTGCACGAATATTTATATATGTATGTTTATAAGAAAGGAACCGTGTCCCGACAAACTTACCCCCTCTTTAAATCCTGGGCGATGAGATCTCGACGCTCCGGATCCTCAGCCTCGATCATGCTTTCGTGGAGTGCAGACGCGTTTTTGCATTGCTGCGAAATTCTTTGTGAAGATTCTATGGACAAGTCCACCTTCGTGGCAAATCAATTTGTTTTTGTAAATCCGGCAGCTAAAGCTGCAGTGACAGTGCTCAGACTCTCCGTTAGCTCTGGTGAATTGCGAAGACAAGTGAAACAGAGACCTAAAGGCAACAGTTGCAATTTGTTGATCTGGCAAATCACCGCTACTTCGAATTCTAATTCGAATTCAAATTATTCATAAACTCAATAAAATAAAATTTAAACCAAGGAAGAACGCTATAGTCGAGTACCTCGACTATCAGATACCCGTTACTCAAAGGGAAATGGAGATATGCAAGCAGCAAAGCGAGATTAAAGTGCGCCACCTACCGGCGGTAGACAGATTTAAGCGTTATGGGCGTTAGAGTGGGCGTGGCAAATTTATTTTTGGATCAATCGATAGGTATTGACGACACCAATACATTTCAGTTAAAATTTTTTATCTAGCATGAAAATTGTGGGCGTCACAGGTTTTCGCGGTTTGTGGGCGTTTAAGTGGGCGTGGCAAACTTTTTTTAGGTCAATAGGTATTGATGAGAACAATACATTTCAGTTAAAATTTTCTATCTAGCATCAAAACTGTAGGAGTTACAGTTTTGGGCGGTTTGTGGGCGTTAGAGTGGGCGTGACAGTCTACTGACTGACTTGCGCTGCGTAAGAAGATCAGGAATCTGTACGCCAAATCTCAATAGCCCAGCTCTTATAGTTTCCGAGATCTCAGCATTCATCCGGACAGACAGACGGACAGACGGACAGACGGACATGGCTAGATCGACTCGGCTAGTGATCCTGATCAAGAATATATATACTTTATGGGGTCGGAAACGCTTCCTTCTGCCTGTTACATACTTTCCGACGAATCTAGTATACCCTTTTACTCTACGAGTAACGGGTATAAAAATACAGGCATCCGTTCCCCGTACTGAACCCATTGCCTCCCGGCTGCAAGGTGCACACCTTGCCCACTAGGCTACGACTGCTTTCGTGGAACCTACTCTAAGTGGTTTTGTCTACTGGAAGTCGATAAAGCAGTAAAAAGCAGTGCACAGCTTCCAATATGCCTACAATGTCGGACTCCGAATCCGAACTCGACATCCATTCAAAGGTGGTTAAGGCGCAAAAGACTATGACTAATGTTCTTAATTCCTCGTTACAAAAATTTAGCAGCATTTACAAAGCCAGTTCCATCAACGCCCAGCCTTTACCATCTAATGATATTGAACATGAGCTAGAAACCATAGCCGGCGACGATGAAGACTGGTGGACCCCAAGGAACAACAAACGCCGTCCAGAGTCCAGGTCTCCCATTTCTGCTAATAAAGTGCAGAGAAATTCCACTAGTCCCAAAACCACTGAGCCCGCCAACCGATTTGCTGAGCTTTCGGACATGGACACAACCAAAGAATATTTACAAGCTTACCAAACAACCAGCCAGTTGGTTAACAACCTGGATCAGGCCAGTACCAGCACAGGCTTAAGCCACGGCTGCTCCGGTAACAACAACAACGTCGAACGCAACAGAAGTCAATCCAACAACAACAGTATCGACAATGCTACTAACAAACACCCACCCAATCACAAGCCACCGCCGATTGTAATCAATAACTGCGAGAATCTGAACGGGCTTATTCGATCCATAGATAAAATCGTACACCCGTCTAAATACTCCGTAAAATGTCATTCCAACAATTCTGTTTCGATCCTTTCTGCAGATTCAGACGGGTATAGAGCAATCAGTAAATATTTGATTGCAAAAAAGGTCCCGTTCCACTCCTGGTAGCTTAAAGAGGACAGATCTTAACGCGTGGTTATTCGAGTTGTTCATCACTCCACTCCGGACGAACACATCAAAGAAAGCCTTACCTTGCTTGGCCATAATGTTCGCTTCATCAATAGACCAAAAAGCCGTTTCGACAAATCAAAGTTCGTCAACCTTGTGTTTGTTCAACTAAAGCCATCTCCAACCAACAAGGAAATCCACGAAGTTAAGACTCTATGTCGCCAGCGTGTTCAAGTGGAGTTACCGTACAAAAAGGATGATGTCGTACAATGCCATCGTTGCCAGGACTTCCACCATACAAAAAACAACTGCTTTCTGGATCATAACTGTGTGAGATGTGGTCAGAAACATGCCATAGAGGCCTGAAATGTGTTAATTGTGGTGAAAATCACACAGCAAACTACAAGAACTGTGATGTCTACCAGCAGACAGTAAGACGCCGAAAAAATCTTTCGTCCCAGGGTAACGCTCTTCCCCAAAAAACCTCTACCAAAAGGACTTCTGTTCGATCGGATGTCGTGGGAGCTCTGTCGTACGCAAATGTCACCAATGGTCATTCTCGTCACCAAAACCAACAGGGTGGCCGATCCCAGTTGCAGCAGCATGCGAACCTGCACCAGAACCAATTCCCTCCACTGGGAACCAGCAAAAGGGACAAGCAACATAAACCAAATGACCTCCCTCGGTTACGGACACAAACCATACAGACAACAGACCAACAACAATACCTAGAGACCCGCCATCAGCAGCAGCAGTCCTTCCAGCAACAACATCAACGAAATCACGAGCAATTCCAAAACGATCAGCAATGGAAACGACAAGGACAAATGTACCTACGATCTGAAGAACAACTGTCTGACCTTGTTGCTCGGTTTGACAAAATGCTTCAGATGATGATGTCAATGATGTCCCTTATCACCAACCTTTTACCCCAAATAGCGCCAGGATCTGCTCAAGCAGCCGCTGGTCTCCACTCTGCCTTTACAGCCCAACCATGAGTCAAATTGGACTCAAAATCGGTGTGTGGAACGCCGACGGCTTGACCAACAAGTCACTCGAGATGGAGCTTTTTGTAAAACAACATCATATCGACGTTATGTTGGTCAGCGAAACTCATTTCTGCTCTACATCATACTACCAGCTAAGGGGATATGACGTACATCTTTCAATCCATCCTGCTGATCGCCATCGCGGAGGATCCGCAATTATCATCAAATTGTGCCTTAAATACTACCCATTTTTAATGTATAGAACACCAAACGGCTCAGTGTGTTGCGATCAAAGTCAGGACTGACCAAGGGGAAATAGTCATTGCATCCATATATTGTCCTCCAAATTCGCTTCTCACAGCTAACAACTACGAAGTGCTTCTTAGTGAGCTTGGGCCAAATTTTATAATTGCAGGGGACTGGAATGCGCATCATCGTCTCTGGGGATCACGTAACTCTAAAATTCGGGGCAGAACTCTAGCGGATATTGTACTCGCTTCTCATATGCAGGTTCTTTCTACCGGAGGGCCTACACATTACCCGTACAGCCAACGCATGCCATCAGTCATAGACTTTGCCATTTACAAAGGAATTCGTTCTGATTTACTAAGCATCTCTAAAATTGTTCAACTAAGTTCGGATCACATCCCATTAATAATACACTACAGAGTTTCCGCTTCAAAGCTTTCCCGCAAGACGTTCGTCCTGCCCCTGAATGCAAATATCTCACAGTTTCAGGAAGCGATTAATGGCTTAGTTAACCTTAACATGCAGCTAGAACACTCCTGATGACATTGACGATGCAACTGAAGTGTTTGTGCGAAATATTCACATCGCTGCCGAATCATCAACCTGCGGCCAAAGACCAAACAGCCCATCTGATACACCTCATGCCCTTTTAAAACCTGAGGTCCTGGATTTGGTGAGGCTTAAAAGGACGTTGCGCCGCAGATTTATGCGTTCTCGAGACCCTGCTGACAAAGAGGATATCGTCGTGCTGAGGACGACCTTAAGAAACTTTTGCTGAGAACGAAGAGTGAATACTTTGCTGATATGCTCCGCAATGCTGATCCCACAAAGCCGTATGGTTTCTATCTCTGGAGAGCAACAAGGAATATTAAGCGACAGCCCCCTCGCCGAATTCCAATAAAGCGTGCCGACAACACGTGGTGCAGATCAGACAGCGAAATTTCGATGGCCTTTGCTGAGGAATTGGAAGGGCGCTTTCAGCCATTCAATCTTGCTAGGCCTGAAGACGTGGATAATACCCTAGCATTCCTAAATGCCCCCTCCTCGGCGATTGAACCTATCCCACATGTGAGTCCGGAAGAGGTTTGCCTTTAAATTCGCAAGCTGCAACGCAGTAAGGCTCCCGGTTTCGACGGGATCGACAGCAGAATTGCCAAGGCGTTACCTAGAAAGGGTATACTTTTTCTAATTCTTCTTTTCAACTCCATGCTACGTATCCACCATTTTCCCACACAGTGGAAGTTTGCTGTGATATCGATGATACTCAAGCCAGGAAAACCGGAAATCCTTGTTGCATCCTACCGACCAATAAGTCTACTGCCCACCTTCTCTAAAATGTTCGAAAGAATATTCCTTAGTAGAATGATGGCAGTAAGAAGTGTGCAGGACGCGATTCCAGACCACCAGTTCGGCTTTAGAAGTCACCATGGAACCCCAGAGCAATCACATCGGGTAACGCAGCACATCCTTGGAGCGTTCGAGAACAAGCAGTACAGTTCAGCAGTCTTTCTTGACGTCAAAGAAGCTTTTGACGGCGTTTGGCACGATGGCTTGCTGTTTAAGTTGAAAACTCTCCTACCTACTGCCCAATATCTTCTCCTGAAATCGTATCTCTTAGAACGAAATTTTATAGTAGATGTGAGAGGCGAAAGATCGTCCATCAGATGCATTCGAGCTGGCGTACCTCAGGATAGCGGTCTTGGTCCGGTTCTATACACTCTGTATACCCGCTGACCTGCCATACCCTAGGGAACTGGGTACCCTCTTGGCTACATATGCTGATGACACAGCCTTTATTGCCAACTCCACGTGTCGAATTGAAGCAACCCAAATCACACAAAACTTTTTGGATTTGTATGGCGAATGGACGAATCGATGGAATATCTCGATAAACGGAAATAAGTCTCAGCACTGCAACTTCTCTCTTAGAAGTAAAATTCTCCCCAGGGTGAAATTCCAGGACACAGTCATACCGCAATCAGCCCAGGCTCAGTACTTGGGCTTGATTTTGGACAAACGTCTTACGTGGAGGCAGCACATAACTAAAATTACAGCCACATGTCGCGCCAAACTGCGGAAATTAAATTGGATGCTTAAAGGTACAAGTGAGCTCAGCCTTAGCAACAAGATGTTGCTGTACAGGTCGATAGTGGTTCCTTCATTCACGTATTGCATACAAATATGGGGTACCGCTTCAGACTCAAATGTCATGGTGGTCCAAAGAGTTCAAAACCGGGCGCTACGTTCGATTGCGGATGCGCCTTGGTACGTAAGGAACGATGTTCTATCTTGCGATCTTCACATCCCCACGGTGCGAGAGCAGATTAACATGCACTCAAGCCGTTACAACGACCGTCTACTAGCCCACACCAACAATCTAGCAGCATTCCTGGCAAACCGAATCACAACGAGAAGAAGACTAAAGCGAAGGCACCCCGGTGATCTCTGGCAAGGGGACGTCAGGTCTCTCGAGTCCTAAAGCAATACAATTGTTTTTGTTCAATTATTGTAAATATTGTTAATCACCTTTTCTGTTATGTTTCCATGTTAACTATTCCTATTCGTACACAACGTTTTATAGCCATTAAGTTGGCTGATCAACGTTAAATAAATAAATTTGTTATACTAAAAAAAAAAAAAAAGCTCCTGATCCTGGGCTTTGGGAAAATATTATGTTGGATATATATATATATAAATATACGTGCACCAAAATACGGCTGTTCTTAAGTATACCAATTCACTTAAACACAAAATATATATATATTATGCCAGAGGCATGCGACTTCTTCAACGGCTGGTGGAGAGATTCGTCCTTTCTAATTGTTTTTCATGATTCGCACTTTGTCTATTGATTCGGTTGGATTAAATATATTTCAATGCATGTTTGAATGCTTGATTTTCACTTGTTATCCAATTGTATTATTTGAGGATATTATGCATGAGTTCACTTTAGCTTTGTTTGGCTCGATTCACACATTTATATTGCATCACTACTTTCTCCGACGTATGCTATTGGACGCTACGCTCTGAACGGATGGTTCCTAAAGCTGAAGAAATTTCAGGAGCATGGAGATCACGGATACTGCGTCCACAAACATCGCAGTATGTCGGATGTCGTCCTTATTGTTGATCTTGTCCACGTTCTTTGATGACAGTAGCGGCGCTGGTTCGACACAAGATTATTTCGAGCTGCAATTGTGTTCTTCTCAAGGACTGTTGGATATGGTGGCTGGTCCTGGTGGCAGAAGACTCCATGGACGACTGCCCCAGGGAAAGTCGCCTTCCTTCGAAGCTGCCGGCTTCCGTCAGCAAGACGCCCAAATGGATTCTCCCCCTTTCTCTATTTGTCTAAGGTCTTTTATACCAGACTAGAGCTTTTACTTGGCTGCGGGTATGGATCGGATAAACTATGTGTTCCCACCTAGAATTACTGTTTCTTGATATCTGCTATCATGGGAGTCAACGGCCGGCTGTTGCCCTTTGCCGGAGTACGATTACCAGTAGTTCAATCGTGGCCGTTGTTCTGGCCACGCGACACCCGAGAATTGCCGAATTGCATTTTCTTCTGCCTTTACCAGTATGAGTCTGGCTAGTCACATGCACCCCTCCCCCTGGCTATAGATTCGTCGTTGTTTCTCTATGTGAATCTTTCTATGTGGAGGGCGTACGTAACAGGCTCGAAGTGATCGATGCGGACCGCATGGAATGACTTCGCAAAAGGAATCTACGCACGACCATCGTTGTCTGTTCCGTGTTTATTCTCCTTTTTAGGCGCCCATTCACGTGTGGCTTCGACCCTCTCCTGTGATCAAGAGTCTCATGTTTTATCGGCTGAGCTGTCCAGGCTGATATCCTCACTGCTGTTGCTTTATGTTAAAGGTATATTCTGTACATTAGTATTTTTATTACACTTGGCGCCTGAAATCTGTGTTTTGATGTTTCCTCTTTTGATCTAACTGACGACCGATTAAAGTATATTTATTAGAAATGGTTTGATTTATATGTTTATAAGGTGTAAGAACTTTGTACTATTAGAAAAGCTTTGTAGTGCTGGGTAAGTTTTTCACAGTATTTTTTAACCAGCGGTCCACTCGGAGACCCTCCTTTTTGAACTCCGCTAACGAAGTTAATGGGGATGTTAGCAGCAAGCCGCCCATCCGGGAGTTCATGTTGTCTTTCAAAAGCGCAACAAATTCATCTTCATCGATTTTATGCTTTAGTTTGAAATGCAAGTTGTGCATATCGGAGACATAATCTCTGAAGGTTTCGTGCTGTCCTTGCTTGCGATCCATTAATTCCTTGACTTTCATAAGGTCACTTCCGGTAGTGGAAAACGCTCGTTCCATCTCCTGTGTCAACGAATAGTAGTCAAAATCGTAGACTTCTGCCTTGCCTTCCATTAGCTGCCAATACCATTTCGTGGCTGGACCTGCCAACAGAAGATGGAATTCACGAAAGACTTGTTGGCGGCTGAGGTCATATAATTCTTCCAATCGGTCCACGCGGAACAGGAAACTTTCAACTGTCATGCCGCGACCACTTCCATCGAACTTTAGGTTCCATCTGTCTAATCTGACGTCTTTTGATCTCGGTCCCTGAAACGATGAGCTCCGATCGATCTCTGGGTACAGTTGGTGACTCGTCTCCCTTTCGTTTGTTCTGGATTGCCTGTGGGACGGGGTGTCCATCCGCCTGGGTGTTTTTAACAGGTGCATCTGTCTATTGAGCATGTCCTGCGTTACCGGTTCCAGAGGCGGGCTCTTATGGTATCTCAAAAAGCTGTCCGTTGGATTCGGAACAGTACGGGGCGGCGAAGGCAGTCCTTTCTGTTCGGGTCTCCTGGATGTCGGAGACTGCAATTCTGATATCTGTGCTTTCAGCGCTTCTATCTGGGCGCTCATACCACGCTGCATTTCGGTGCTCTGCCTCAAGAGCTCCATCAATCTTTGATCCCACCACTCGGCAGCCTCTAAGTTGTCCTCCTCATGCCTCTGGAATTGGGGAAGCATACTTGATCTCCCCTTCGGCGGTCCTAGGGGTAGATTCTCCCCTCCGGCGGCTCCTTCCATTTCAGTATACTGATCCAAATTGTTTTCTTCGGACAGGGTATCTACCTGTCCTGGCTGATGTCACTTTGTGCTGATTAATACATGCACTAAAATTTTCGTTTATTGTAAAAGGTTCACGTGATTCTTTTCAAAACACGCGGTCAGCGACGTAAACGCTGAATAAGTCTACAATAAAAATGTTTATAAACTGGGGGTGCTTTCCTCTGCTTCTCAAGTTTCTCTTCGGTCAAGAACCGTCCGATATTTAAGCCCCAAACAATTACAAAATAAATATCCCTAACTAGGGGTGTAAGCCGCTTCTACTCAACGCGGTTGCGCTAAGCTAGCATGCCCTTACTTTCCCTTTTTCTACTCAGCTCAAATGTTCCAAACGGACTGGCTGTGTTTAGATAAGGGATCTGTCCAAAAACCCCCTCCCGCCAGTCGTCGGAAAACAAGTTATTTGACCGATCATTCTCGGGTTCCACAACCGTCTTCTATTTCTCTGGACTCGAACCAAGCAAACGACCTGACCAACTAGCATAATACGTTGTGGGGCGTCGGCCAGAGAAACTAAAAATCGTCCACCGCCCAAATATGTCAAGGGAACCTATCAAACGACCTGATAAATGCCTAGTACGTCGTGGGGTGTCGGCCAGAAAGCACCTATTAATTGTATTTACGTTAATTTCAACAAATAGTCGGTCGGCACTTAGTTGTAGGTATTGTATTATAAAAAGGATAACTCATAATTCTTGTTTTAAGGAGATTCCGGTAAATTTTTCCATGAACAAAACAGAGAACTTCTAAGGTTAAAAACATTTCAAAGTCAGGCCGCTATTCTGCGACAAAGTTCTGATTGAGAGGCCTCTCAACACTGACAGTCACAGAAGTTGGGGACTTTAAAGTTACTAGTAGAAAGACAAAATAAATAAGTATGCGCATATTAAAAATTATTTAAGCTCCCTGCTCTATCAAACAGTCAAACTACTCATGGAAAATAAAGATGAAAGTTATGCCATCCCTAATAATACCCGCTTCGATACCGCAGCTACCGAGATTGAGGACCCTGGCTCTTGCAATTATCATATAACTACAAGGCTGATACTCGCCGCTGAAAAAGTTTATAGAAGTCTATAAAACTGTAGGATACTGCACGAATATTTATATATGTATGTTTATAAGAAAGGAACCGTGTCCCGACAAACTTACCCCCTCTTTAAATCCTGGGCGATGAGATCTCGACGCTCCGGATCCTCAGCCTCGATCATGCTTTCGTGGAGTGCAGACGCGTTTTTGCATTGCTGCGAAATTCTTTGTGAAGATTCTATGGACAAGTCCACCTTCGTGGCAAATCAATTTGTTTTTGTAAATCCGGCAGCTAAAGCTGCAGTGACAGTGCTCAGACTCTCCGTTAGCTCTGGTGAATTGCGAAGACAAGTGAAACAGAGACCTAAAGGCAACAGTTGCAATTTGTTGATCTGGCAAATCACCGCTACTTCGAATTCTAATTCGAATTCAAATTATTCATAAAAAAAAAAAAAAATACAGGCATCCGTTCCCCGTACTGAACCCATTGCCTCCCGGCTGCAAGGTTCACACCTTGTCCACTAGGCTACGACTGCTTTCGTGGAACCTACTCTAAGTGGGTTTGTCTACTGGAAGTCGATAAAGCAGTAAAAAGCAGTGCACAGCTTCCAATATGCCTACAATGTCGGACTCCGAATCCGAACTCGACATCCATTCTAAGGTGGTTAAGGCGCAAAAGACTATGACTAATGCTCTTAATTCCTCGTTACAAAAATTTAGCAGCATTTACAAAGCCAGTTCCATCAACGCCCAGCCCTTACCATCTAATGATATTGAACATGAGCTAGAAGCCATAGCCGGCGACGATGAAGACTGGTGGACCCCAAGGAACAACAAACGCCGTCCAGAGTCCAGGTCTCCCAATTCTGCTAATAAAGTGCAGAGAAATTCCACTGGTCCCAAAACCACTGAGCCCGCCAACCGATTTGCTGAGCTTTCGGACATGGACACAACCGAAGAATATTTACAAGCTTACCAAACAAGCAGCCAGTTGGTTAACAACCCTGATCAGGCCAGTACCAGCACAGGCTTAAGCCACGGCAGCTCCAGCCGGATCGGACAACTATATCTTATAGCTCCCATAGGAATAATCGGACAAAAAAATTAAAAAAAATTATATCTTTGGTGTTTTGTAGCATATAACCTCCTAAGCTTGGAAATAAAATTTTTTATTTAGTTTTGAATTTTGAATTAAATTTTATCGAAATCGGACGACTATATCATATAGCTGCCATAGGAACGATCGGAAAATTGGTGGAAAAATAATATGAAACAAATTATAGCTTCGGTGTTTTTCAACATATAACCTCCAACGCTTGGAAATAACCTTTTTTAATTAGTTCTGAATTTCGAATTTAATTTTATCAAAATCGGACGACTATATCATATAGCTGCCATAGGAACAATAGGAAAATTGGTAGGAAAATAACATGAAACAAACTTGGAAATAACATTTTTTAATTAGTTCTGAATTTCGAATAAAATTTTATCAAAATCGGACGACTATATCATATAGCTGACATAGGAACGATCGGAAAATTGGTAGGAAAATAATATGAAACAAATTATAGCTTCGGTGTTTTTTGACATATTATCTTATACTATTGGGAATATAATTTTTTGTGTTTTTAAATTTAATAATTATAGCTGCAAGGGAATATAAGCTTCGGTTTGCCGAAGCTAACTTTTTTTCTTGTTTTATATTATTTTTATACCCTTGCAGAGGGTGTAATGATTTCAGTCAGAAGTTTGCAACGCAGTGAAGGACACGGTTCCTACCATATAAAGTATATATTCTAAAAGTAAAGTATATATATTCTTGATCAGCATCACTAGACGAGTCAATCTAGCCATGTCCGTCTGTCCCTCAGTTTTAAAGCTATCGGGCTGAAACTTTCCCAAAAGTCTTATATCTTTTGCAGGTAGTATATAAGTCGGAACCAGACGGATCGGACAACTATATCTTATAGCTTCCATAGGAATAATCGGATAAAAATGTAAAAAATTATATCTTTGGTGTTTTTTAACATATAACTTGTTTTGCTTGGAAATAACATTTTTTTATTAGTTCTGAATTTCGAATTTAATTTAATCAAAATCGGACGACTATATCATATATCTGCCATAGAAACGATCGTAAAATTGGTGGGAAAATAATATGAAAGCAAAAATAACTTCGGTGTTTTTTAACATATGACCTTCTACTCTCGGAAATAATATTATTTAATTAGTTCTGAATTTCGAATTTAATTTTATCAAAATCGGACGACTATACCATATAGCTGCCATAGGAACGATCGTAAAATCGGTGGGAAAATAATATGAATCATATAATAGCTTCGGTGCTTTTTATCATATAACCTCCTTCGCTTGGAAATAACATTTTTTAATGAGTTTTGAATTTTGAATTTAATTTTATCAAAATCGTACTACTATATCATATAGCTGCCATAGGAACGATCGGGAAATTGGTGGGTAAATAATATGACAGAAACTATAGCTTCAGTGTTTTTGACATATAACCTTCTACGCTTGGAAATAAATTTTTTTTAATTAGTTCTGAATTTCGAATTTAATTTTATCAAAATCGGACGACTATATCATATTGCTGCCATAGGAACGATCGTAAAATTGGTGGGAAAATAATATGAAACTAATTATAGCTTCGGTGTCTTTTAACATATAACCTCCTACGCTTGGAAATAACATTTTTTAATGAGTTCTGATGCTCCCCAGTCCAGCAATCGCATATGGACGAGGATCCTCCTTGCCCATATCCTGCGATCCCGATTGCTGTCACTATTAGCTGTAGTTTCTGTCTGTCCCGTTAACGTTTTGTAAGCCACTTTCAGGACTTCCTCACCCTCTTTGTGATGTCCATCATCCCAGCCAGCTGATTCTCCCCAAATAATCGACCCCGTACCTCTTTTTATCGCCGTGCTCTATAGGGACATGTAAACCTTGTTAACTGAAACTTCCCGCCCCGATACATTCATGTTTGGAATCCGGTTCGCTATGTTTAGTTTGGTTTGTGTTTTTAAATCTCCTCTTTCTTGGAACACTGATTGTCCGCTGAACATGCTAAAAACATTCCGAAAAACTGCTTGCAATTGGGGGAATGGGGTGCCGGCATGACGGTCAATACACTATTGTAACAAAACTGACGTACTTTAGCGGAGCCACAATGCTTAAATAGGTTACGCGGCTTCTGACAGTTTTATTGGAAACCCACTCGTTGTACAGCCTAGTACTCACACTGGGCCAGAAAGTTCATTTTTTTGACCAAAAATATGTAAGTTCCTCCCTAGGAAATATCAGCTTTTTGCCATTATTTCTTAAAAGATTTAACTTTTTATAAACTAAAAACAAGGGAGAACGCTATAGTCGAGTACCTCGACTATCAGATACCCGTTACTCAGCTAAATGGAGATATGCAAGCAGCAAAGCGAGATTAAAATGCGCCACCTACCGGCGGTATACAGATTTAAGCGTTATGGGCGTTAGAGTGGGCGTGGCAAATTTTTTTTTGGATCAATCGATAGGTATTGACGAGACCAATACATTTCAGTTAAAATTTTTTATCTAGCATGAAAATTGTGGGCGTCACAGGTTTGGGCGGTTTGTGGGCGTTAAAATGGGCGTGGCAAACCTTTTTTTAGGTCAGTCGATAGGAATTAATAAGAACAATACATTTCAGTTAAAATTTTTATTCTAGCATCAAAACTGTAGGAGCCACAGTTTTGGGCGGCTTGTGGGCGTTAGAGTGGGCGTGGGAATCTGCTGAAACAAACTTGCGCTGCGCAAGAAGCTCAGGAATCTGCACGCCAAATCTCAATAGCCAAGCTCTTATAGTTTCCGAGATCTCAGCGTTCATCCGGACAGACAGACGGACATGGCTAGATCGACTCGGCTAGGAAAGCTCAGGAATCTGCACGCCAAATCTCAATAGCCAAGCTCTTATAGTTTCCGAGATCTCAGCGTTCATCCGGACAGACAGACGGACATGGCTAGATCGACTCGGCTAGGAAACGCTTCCTTCTGCCTGTTACATACTTTCCGACGAATCTAGTATACCCTTTTACTCTACGAGTAACGGGTATAATAAATGCAAGGGTATAATAATTATTTCATTATTTTCCTGACCGATTCTTTGTATTATTTGTATTTATTATTATTTTGTATTAAATATAATTCCAAATTCTTAAAAATACACAACATGTTATTTCCAATAGTATAAGATAATATATCAAAAAACACCGAAGCTATAATTTGTTTCATATTATTTTCCCACAAATTTTCCGATCGTTCCTATGGCACCTATATGATGTAGTCGTCAAATTTTGATAAAATGTAATTTGAAAATCAAAACTAATTAAAAAAATGTTATTTCCAAGCTTAGGAGGTTTAATGTTAAAAAACACCGAAGCTTTTATTTGTATCTTATTATTTTCCCACCAATTTTCCGATCGTTCCTATGGCAGCTATATGATATAGTCGTCCGATTTTGATAAAACTACATTCGAAATTCAGAACTAACTAAAAAATGTTATTTCCAAGCGTAGGAGGTTATATGTTAAAAAACGCCGAAGCTATTATATATTTCATATGATTTTCCCACCAATTTTCCGATCGTTCCTATGGCACCTATATGATGTAGTCGTCAAATTTTGATAAAATTTAATTCGAAAATCAAAACTAATTAAAAAAATGTTATTTCCAAGCTTAGGAGGTTTTATGTTAAAGAACACCGAAGCTGTAATTTGTTTCATATTATTTACCCACCAATTTTACGATCGTTCCTATGGCAGCTATATGACATAGTCGTCCGATTTTGATAAAATTAAATTCGAAATTCAGAATTAATTAAAACATGTTATTTCCAAGCAACGGAGGTTATATGTAAAAAAACACCAAAGATATCATTTTTTACATTTTTTTCAGATTATTCCTGTTTACGCCAAAAGGGCATTTAATTTCAGGAGACAGTGTCAAGCGGCAGTTTTATCCAGATTTCTATATCTCGCGCGCTCGCACTGCCGTCCGCTCTCCCTCTCCATCTCTCCCCTAAGTCTCCGCTCTGCTCTGGAGCGCTTAAGTTAAGTTAGGCTTAAGCAGTTCATGTTTCAAAGTGTACTAATAAACACCTACGCACGTCGCGTAAAAACCCAAAAGTACCCGCGTATTTTTATGCGTACCACTCGATCTTGGGGCTTCAATTATTTCAACGATCAAGCCGCACCGCCCCAGCAACTAGATTCGTCGGAAATTCTGTAACAGGCAGAAGGAAGCGTTTCCGACCCCATAAAGTATATATATTCTTGATCAGGATCACTAGCCGAGTCGATCTAGCCATGTCCGTCTGTCCGTTTGTCCTTCTGTCCGTCTGTCCGTCTGTCTGTCCGGATGAACGCTGAGATCTCGGAAACTATGGGAGCTAGGCTATTGAGATTTGGCGTGCAGATTCCTGAGCTTCTTACGCAGCGCAAATTTGTTTCAGTAGAGTGCCACGCCCACTCTAACGCCCACAAACCGACCAAAACTGTGGCTCCTACAGTTTTGATGCTAGAATAAAAATTTTAACTGAAATGTAATGTCCTCATCAATACCTATCGATTGACCCAAAAAAAAATTGCCACGCCCACACTAACGCCCATAAACCGCCCACAAACTTCAAAAAATCGTAAATATGAACGTGGATATCTCGGAAACTATCAAAGATAGAGATTTGGGATTTCAGATTTAGATTCCGTAGCCTTATACGCAGCGCAAGTTTTTTACGCGAATATGCCACGCCCACTCTAACGCCCACAAACCGCGAAAACCTGTGACGCCCACAATTTTTATGCTAGATAAAAAATTTTAGCTCAAATCTATTGGTCTCGACAAAACCTATCGATTGGTCCAAAAAAAAAAAAGCTTTAAAACTGAGAGACACACGGACAGACGGGCATGGCTAGATTGACTCGTCTAGTGATGCTGATCAAGAATATATATATTGTACTTTACTTTTAGAATATATACTTTATATGGTAGGAACCGTCTCCTTCACTGCGTTGCAAACTTCTGACTGAAATCATTATACCCTATATAATATAAAAACAAGGAAGAACGCTATAGTCGAGTACCTCGACTATCAGATACCCGTTACTCAAAGGGAAATTGAGATATGCAAGCAGCAAAGCGAAATTAAAATGCGCCACCTACCGGCGGTAGACAGATTTAAGCGTTATGGGCGTTAGAGTGGGCGTGGGAAATTTATTTTTGGATCAATCGATAGGTATTGACGACACCAATACATATCAGTTAAAATTTTTTATCTAGCATGCAAATTGTGGGCGTCACAGGTTTTCGCGATTTGTGGGCGTTTAAGTGGGCGTGGCAAACTTTTTTTTAGGTCAATCGATAGGTATTGATGAGAAAAATACATTTCAGTTAAAATTTTAATAAAATTTTCTGTCTAGCATCAAAACTGTAGGAGTTACAGTTTTGGGCGGTTTGTGGGCGTTAGAGTGGGCGTGGCAGTCTACTGAAACAAACTTGCGCTGCGTAAGAAGCTCAGGAATCTGTACGCCAAATCTCAATAGCCTAGCTCTCATAGTTTCCGAGATCTCAGCGTTCATCCGGACAGACAGACGGACAGACGGACAGACGGTCAGACGGACAGACGGACAGACGGACATGGCTAGATCGACTCGGCTAGTGATCCTGATCAAGAATATATATACTTTATGGGGTCGGAAACGCTTCCTTCTGCCTGTTACATACTTTCCGACGAATCTAGTATACCCTTTTACTCTACGAGTAACGGGTATAATAAATGCAAGGGTATAATAATTATTTCATTATTTCTCTGACCGTTTCTTTGACAGCTATATGTTAGAGTCGTCCGATTTGTATACCTTCTTTGTCGAAGAAAAAGAGGAAAGTTTGGATTTTTTTAGGTATGTAGCAATTATTTCATTACACGAATGTTTTAATTTTTTGATAGTACACTTTATTAACAATGTTTGTGCAAAATTTCGTGGAAAAATATTAAATAGTTTTTAAGAGGTGGCTGTTTCCCTTAGAGGCCTTTTTTTGAAGAGCCTTGCGGTGATACTTCCCCAGGTCGAACAGGTCAACTTAAACCATAAAAGTAAACAAATTTCATTAGTTTAGTGTAATTCCTTGTGCTTGAACGATCGTTTTTAAGATTTTTTTTTATGCATACGGGAACGTTTTATGCTAAGAATAAACGTTTTGGTCGCTAGAAATTTCACTAAAAAATTCATTTCGGCGAAAAAAAAGTTTGTGCGTGAAAAGTCGATCGTTGAAGCACAGAAAAATTGCATTACGAACATTTAAAAAAAAATTTGAAGTAAATCGGTTTAGTAGCTTTCCGCCAATCCATATCACCGCAAAGTCATTTTTCAAGAAGCACCATTTCGAGATATTCGCGTTTAAAGTTTCAAGTTCAGTTTATGCGCGCGACGAGGCGCGCGGTTAGGAGTGCTGTAACTTTTTTTCTACTGCTCGAATCTCTATGAAATTTGGGAAAATGTTCTCAAGGAGTTGTTCTTTAAGATAAAGAAACAATAAAAATTTCGATTTTTTGAAAATAAACAAGGAAGAACGCTTTAGTCGAGTACCTCGACTATCAGATACCCGTTACTCAGCTAAATAGAGATATGCAAGTAGCAAAGTGAGATTAAAATGCGCCACCTACCGGCGGTATACAGATTTAAGCGTTATGGGCTTTAGAGTGGGCGTTTTTTTGGACCAATCGATAGGTATTGTCGAGACCAATACATTTCATAATTTCATATCTAGCATAAAAATTGTGGGCGTCACAGGTTTTCGCGGTTTGTGGGCGTTAGAGTGGGCGTGGCATATTCGCGTAACAAACTTGCGCTGCGTATAAGGCTACGGAATCTAAATCTGAAATCCCAATTCTCTATCTTTGATAGTTTCCGAGATATCCACGTTCATATTTACGATTCTTTGAAGTTTGTGGGCGGTTTATGGGCGTTAGCGTGGGCGTGGCAAACTTTTTTTTGGGTCAATCGATAGGTATTGATGAGAACATTACATTTCAGTTAAAATTTTTATTCTAGCATCAAAACTGTAGGAGCCACAGTTTTGGGCGGTTTGTGGGCGTTAGAGTGGGCGTGGCTCTCTACTGAAACAAACTTGCGCTGCGTAAGAAACTCAGGAATCTGCACGCCAAATCTCAATAGCCTAGCTCTCATAGTTTCCGAGATCTCAGCGTTCATCCGGACAGACAGACGGACAGACGGACATGGCTAGATCGACTCGGCTAGTGATCCTGATCAAGAATATATATACTTTATGGGGTCGGAAACGCTTCCTTCTGCCTGTTACATACCTTCCGACGAATCTAGTATACCCTTCTACTCTACGAGTCACGGGTATAAAAACACCATAGCTATAATTTGTTTCATATTTTTTTCCCACCAATTTTTCGATCGCTTCTATGGCAGCTATATGATAAGTCATCCGATTTTGATAAAATTAAATTCGAAATTCAGAACTAATTAAAAAATGTTATTTCCAAGCGTAGGAGGTTATATATGTTAAAAAACACCGAAGCTATAATTTGTTTCATATTATTTTCTCACCAATTTTACGATCGTTCCTATGGCAGCTATATGATATAGTCTTCCGATTTTGATAATATTAAATTCGAAATTCAGAACTAAATAAAAAATGTTATTTCCAAGCGTAAGAGGTTATATGTTAAAAAACAGCGAAGATATTATTTGTTTCGTATTATTTTCCCACCAATTTTCCGATCGTTCCTATGGCAGCTATATGATATAGTCGTCCAATTTTGATAAAATTAAATTAGAAATTCAGAACTAATAAAAAAATATTATTTCCAAGCGTAGGAGGTTATATGTCTTGCGGTGATACTTCCCCAGGTCGAACAGGTCAACTTAAACCATAAAAGTAAACAAATTTCATTAGTTTAGTGTAATTCCTTGTGCTTGAACGATCGTTTTTAAGATTTTTATACCCGTTACTCGTAGAGTAAAAGGGTATACTAGTGTTCACGCCAAAAGCGCGTTTAATTTCAGGAGACAGTGTCGAGCGGCAGTTTTATCCAGATTTCTATATCTCGCGCGCTCGCACTGCCGTCCGCTCTCCCTCTCCATCTCTCCCCTAAGTCTCCGCTCTGCTCTGGAGCGCTTAAGTTAAGTTAGGCTTAAGCAGTTCATGTTTCAAAGTGTACTAATAAACACCTACGCACGTCGCGTAAAAACCCAAAAGTACCCGCGTATTTTTATGCGTACCACTCGATCTTGGGGCTTCAATTATTTCAACGATCAAGCCGCACCGCCCAACAGTTTGGTCCAGTTCGAGCCGGATTTCAAAATCTTTGGACTTTCCTCTCCTGGAGTTTCCTTTGATTTTGTCCCAGCAGGCTTGAAACACTCCAGATAAGTTCCGCTTACTATAATTGCCGGTCATACAGCCAGTTTTTCGAACCCTATTTCGACTAACTTTCTGTATGATATATTGTCTAAATCCAAAAGAGATTGATCCGACGCAACGGCATTTAATATATGTATTTCAATTCCGTTACTTGTGCCCGACAATATTCCAGTTTCCTTTGCCCACAGTTGCACACTTGAAACAATTCCAGTAAATATTTCAGTGCTACTATTCAACGAAAATATTTGTCAAATATATTTTCAATTCCAATCGTGTGTAAAATATAACTCAGCCGCAGTAAAAAATTCCCGGTCATAAAATTTTCCCTTAAGATTTGCACTCTTTATTTTTTACTGTGTTCCAGCTGCATATGTATATTTACATAAATATTCTAATACAGTCCACTCCAACTACTTTTCTCGACCTACAAATACGGCTAATCTGCTTCTAAAATTAAAAACAAAGTTACAAACTCCACAAATTTACTCCAGCAAATCGTTTGCAATTTAGTTGTGCAGGCGACAAACAAACGCACCGACATACAAACATAAGCGAAGTCTTTCCAATTCCCGCAACGATATTCCGCTATTCGCACCCGACACATGTACATATGTACAGTGTACATACATACGTATATCGATATTTTCGCCAGTGCGCAGTGGGTCAAGAGCTCACAATAAATGTTCCTTCCAAATATACAATATTATAGTCCGTAATTCTTTACATAAGTAATAAATATTTATTGCCTATCCGACAGTGTGACCGTATATATTTACAATCTTAATTGGTTCCTAAATTCCAATTTGATTCCAATCCGTTTCCTTACATCAGAATTAAAATTCTAAATTATTTAACGTCATGGCAACATCATTAAAATCCGCTTTAACCCGATTTATGGCCACAGTTGACTGTCTGATTTACTTTGAGGCCACTGTGAACTCTCCAGGTGCTCCTACCCCAACGTTATCCGCCTATAAAATCCGTCGCGATCACCTCAATTCCTTGTGGCAAACGGTAAAGGCAGCATACGACATATGCTCCGACTGCATTATAGCTGCAGGCGAGAGCGCCGCAGACACAAAATCCATACTAAAGTCCAAGTATTACCAAACGTACTCCACTTACGAAATATTTGCCGCGCAGCTGATGGAACAAATCCAAAAAGGCTCCTCCCAAATACCTCAAGCTCCAGTAACTCCGTCCCAAAATTCCACGTTTTATGGCTGTCGGCTCCCTCCTATCGACACAGAGGTTTTCTCTGGCGATTATCTTCGCTGGCCGACTTTCCGGAACCTTTTTACGGCAATATACATAGACAATCCGAGTCTAACGCCCGTTGAAAAATTATTTCATTTAAATTCAAAAACATGTGGCGAAGCTCATTCCATAGTTTCAAAATCCCCACTCACCAATGATGGCTTTCGCTCAGCCTGGAATAACCTAACTGAGCGTTTCGAAAATAAGCGATTGCAGGTGAACAGTCACCTGAAGACACTTTTCAATGTGCAATACATAGCACAGGAGTCGGGAGCAGCCTTAAAAGAACTTCAACGCACTTTTCAAGGTTGCTTAACTTTTTTAAAATTTTCCGGTGTTAATATTGAGAATTGGGACCTTATCCTGGTTTATATCTGCTCGACAAAACTACCAAAGCTCACTCTCTCATTAGGGGAGCAATCCATCCAAAATAAAGCCGAAATTCCTACGTGGCTTGAGCTTGATTCCTATTTGACGGAGCGCCATCGAACTCTTGAGGCCGTCGATAGCTTCCGATCTGCCAATTTCCACCACGTCCCGTCCAAAGGCACAAATCGAGTGGCAGAATTTCCAAAAATAAATTCCTTTAACACAAGGCTAGTTCCGATACCCAACGGCTGTGATCTGTGTTCGAAGAAGAACCACCCCGTGCGTATATGCCCACGCTTCTTACAAATGACGGTAGACGATCGCCTAGCCTATATTCAAAGGAAGCAGTTGTGCTCCAATCGCTTTGCAAGCAGCCATCAATTCCGGGATTGCACAAGCGCTCAAAACTGTCTCACTTGCCAAGATCGGCATCACACATTGCTGCATCGAAACAGCGGCCCTACTACTCCGCCGATTCCATCCGACCCTCCATGGCCAGTATCCGCCTCAGTTCCACACATCATTTCGTCCTATTCAGCGCAAGTTTCCGTACAAAAAGTCCCTTCTAAGAATACTCCATCCGAATATTGGGTTCCATACCCCGCCTTGGATGGCAGACGTACTCGAGGTATTAAATCCTACCAATGCCGAGTCTGCCAAAAGATCCATCCTCTACGGAAGTGCCACCACTTTCTACGGCTAAGCCCTCAGAATCGGCTCCAGGAAGTACATATCCAGAAGTCCTGCTCCAATTGCTTAGCTCACAATCATACCCAGGACTCCTGCCGCAGTGGTCATCACTGCCACAAGTGTGTAAAGGACCACCACACTCTCCTACATACGGACGACCGATCTACACTTCCAACATATTTCTGAGCCTACTATCCTGAGGTTCTTGCTACGGGTGTTTACGTCAAAAAGGCGTTTATTTCCAGGAGGCAGTGTCGAGCGGCAGTTTTATACAGATGTCTACATCTCGCGCGCTCGCACTGCCGACCGCTCTCCCTCTCCATCTCTCCCTTAAGTCTCCGCTCTGCTCTGGAGCGCTTAAGTTAAGTTAGGCTTAAGCAGTTCTTATTTCCAAGTGTGCAAATAAACATCTACGCACGTCGCGTAAAAACCCAAAAATACTGCCGTGGTTTTTTGGGTACCATTCGATCTTGGGCTTCACCTATTGCAACGATCAAGCCACCCCGCCCCAACAATTCCTATGTTCCGACTTATATACTACCTGCAAATGATGTAAGACCTAGACCGAATGGCGAACTTGTACTACTCATATGAAATTTCAAAATGGCTGAGAAAATATTCTTCTTCGGAAACAGACTTTAGGAGCTCTTTAACTTGTTTAAATATTTTTTATATTTTTCAACGTTGGATTCGTTTTCTTCAAATGGATTCAAACCCAGAGTTTCAGACATTGGTGGGTATGGCATATTAAAACGGCAGAATTGTTGTCCTCGCAGTTCCATTAAACATGAAGCGCTGTGCTTGTGGCGCTGATATTGAATTACTTCATGAATTTCAGGATCGTCCCCGCTGGTGGTAACGATCAATAAAGTGGGTGACCTCTTCGGCGTTATCGGGTCCTTCTAGCTTTGGGGCACCAGAAAACCAATTCATGCCATGAGAGCGCGGCGATCCTCTGTGCTGGAACTCGATCCTCCAATAATAATGGACGAGTTTTAACTCACCAAATATCTCGGAGCTTTTAAATAATTTCATTAATTACCGGAGCCTGTAGTCGAAGTACCGGGAGCACGTTACTGGGTCAGACCTAATTAATCTAGCCTTTTCGGTGCTAGAAAGAGCTGCTGCCTCTTCCTCAGGAATGTCTCTGATATCCAATAAAAGAGATAAAATAACTAAGAGTTCGTTCCATTTAGATTCAGCAGCAGAGAGGGTTATGAAGAATGTAGGCAACCCAAATTGTCTAATCATGACTATAACTTTCTTTTTTCTGCCTCCCAGTATGCTGGAGATGAACGGAGGCCTTTTAGAATGTGAAATCCATCGTCATGTTGTACAAGACTGTCAACAAATGAATTATCCCTCACATTTGCAGCAGTTACTGCACCTGATTTCTTTTTTAGGGCAATGGAATTAGAACTTTGAATTCGTTGCATTTCATAAAATTTGTACATCTAAAGGCCTTTGGGCACTACTGCGCAACGACGGTCGTAAAAGCGAATTTGCGATCTTGCTTTTATTGCATAGGTCGAATTTTCTTTAAATATTTCGCCGCAAGAAATAGTTGGGAAGGAAAGTTCTTCTGCGTCGTCGTCAAGGGTTAAATTTGTTGGAATGCGGCCTTCTTCGGAAGGAATCACCTTCTTGCTCGTCATTTGATTGAGAATGAGAATGTTGACGAAGAAGCTCTTCTTCAACTTCTCGGTCAGATTCATCTGCGATGAAAGGTATCTCTTCTTCGGCTCCCATTTGATTGAGCCAATCACCGTCAAAGGAAATGTTGTGCTTTCTGTAGAGCTCAGTGTTAACCAAGTATCGCACAGCTTGAATAACCTGAGCGGGTCGAATAGTTTCCGTCATGAGATTATGGGAATATTCTAACTTTCTTTTTAAATGAACCCTGATTACATGGGTCGAATCAAAGGTGCGCGGGAGTACGGTTACCGTATCAGGTACTGAAATTGGAACATTGACTACAGCGCCTCTTATTCCGCATTGCCTTTCATATCCAAGGGATATAATGCGCATAAAGTGAATTCGAGGAGAAATAAGGCGCTCCTCAAGACATGTCAAGTTTTTAAGGCAAAGTTAAGGAAAGTCGAAGCCATTAGAGAGACAAAGGGATGGTATCCTACCTTTGGAAACGCCTTAAAGACATGTACTGCAAAATTGATATTTACCGGACGGATTTGGAAACTTTCTACTTAAATAAAAGGCATTGTCTAGACTAAAGTTGGGGTATTTAGAAGAAATAGTACGTATGTTCAAACCACTTACCTGAGATGGAAGCCACGTTCCTCCACAGCACGTACAAAACTTAGTTGGTCCGTCCTTAATGTTACGAAGATATTGTTCCCTTGCCGTAGCTCGACCCCTCCGTCGCTGGCGTTCCCGTTAATCCTCTCGTTCATCCTCCGAAAGATGTGCTTTTGCAGCAATATTGCGCTGTGACTGTCTTGAAGATTCCGCCTGTCGATTTTGTGAACTCGTCCTGTATGTGAGAAGTCGCTCGTCAGCCATTTCCTGAATTTGTTGTCCCCGAAATCTTTGCTGAAGTCTTGTGTTCCGATGATGCACTGTGTTGGTCCTTTGCTCCTGTGTCCTAGTGATAGGGCTGTTTCTAGTGATCCTATGAGCTGCTCCGTGCCGTAAACGCTCGAGTCCTCTATTTTCCTCGATCGATCTCCAGGTAGCATGATCAGCAGTGTTTCGCGACTGCTCTCGTCGTCGCTCCTCGGAATCCGACCTGACTATTGCGCGCGCTACAGCGTCCCGTGTGCGCTAAGGTCCTCGATTTTCCTCGATCGATCTCCACGTAGCATGGTCAGCAGTATGTTTGCAGTATGTGTCCCGTGCGCGCTCGGGTCCTCGAATTTCCCCGATCGATCGACAGGTAGCATGATCAGCAGTGTTTCGCGACTGCTTTCGTCGTCGCTCCTCGGAATCCGACCTGACTAATGCGCGCGCTACAGCGTCCCGTGTGCGCTCTGGTCCTCGATTTTCCTCGATCGATCTGTCGTCGTCGCTTTTCGGAATACGACCTGGCGCTTGCGTGCGCTGCAGCGTCCCGTGTGCGCTCGAGACCTCGATTTTTATCGATCAATCTCCAAGTAGTATGATCAACAGTGTTTCGCGACTGCTCTCGTCGTCACTCCTCGGAATCCGACCTGACTATTGCGCGCGCTACAGCGTCCCGTGCGAGCGAGCTTCTGCTACCTCCAAATTACTTGTACGGGCCAATGCAATGTGGTGCGCTTTACGGGTCCTTATTTGTGACGCATATTGAGCATATTGGGATTGGCTTCGTCTAAGCGCAGCTTGGCGTCGCTGCTCTTGAGATAAAGAAGATATGCGCGGCATTCTCTTTATTTTGCTGTTAAAAAATAATTGTATAAAAGTTAAGGGGTTATAATTTGTCAGAGATGTTCATTGATGTTCCACCTGAATTTCACCAGAAGAGACTTATGTGTTACGAATTTATGAATCCTGTTTTACTTTATAGGAACACTTACTAGAGGAAAAAATATAATAATACTTTATTATTTTGTTACAGACTTTTTTCACGTTTCACCCTTTTTTGGTGGATTTTTAACTACTTTTCACCTTATACTTTTTATGGGCCTATATTCACATTTCACCTTGTGATTTTTGGTGGATTTTTATTCACTTTTCACCTTATACTTTCGGTGTGTTTATATTAATTGAGTATAAAACACACACACAACAATGTATACGTTGTCACTCGGCAACTGGTTTTCACAGACTAATCCGAGGATTAGGATTACGAGTCAATATATAAGTTTGAATCATACCTGATATTAACCTTCATATAACCCTTTCGATGGCGGACAATGCCTGATTTTAGGAACAATTCGTAGGTTAATTGGGTAAACCAAGTTGATTACCTAATTGAAGGATTGCGTAATAACTGCATTATTACCTGTTATCTAGCTTCGTGGCAACATTGTTATGGTTATTTCTGTAATCTAAAATAGGAAAAACGGGTATACCTAGGTTCCTACCTTATAATTTGGACACCTGTATCCATGTTATTCGTGTCCTAACACCACCCCATTCAGCAAAATATTAAGTTGTCAGATTTTTGTGTAAAACTAATTTCGTAATTCTGAAAAGTTAAAATATTCTATTGTATTAATTATATCCAATTTATTGATGTGTGTTATTATCCTCAGAATAAAGTAAAAGATTTGGTTATAGTGGCCAACGGCCAAGCTTGTTCTTTATTGATTGATGGTCATAATTCTAGTGACCTACAGCTAGCTACTTGCGGCTGCGCTGCCTGCAAACATTGGCAGCGGCCGTCATGTATATATAAAAGTATATGCTCACAAATGTATTTGGCTGATAGCCGCGAGAGCGCGAGAGAAGTTGTTTATGCATTCATTGTATGTGTCTGTACTCAGGCCATGGGAATATGCTGACACTAGCACTTCCCATAAGTTGGGCTCTGAGTCGCATTCTTATTTTGGCTGGCCGCACGAGTTTAGCGGCTGACAGCTTTGTATTTCTTTAAGTACACTGTAACACAATGTTGGTGTCGGTACAGTGGGTACTCGCTACAATGATACATGCATACTACATCTCCCTCCTTTTGAAAAATAACGTAATGTAATGAAGTTATTTTCTATAGAATATGTTTTGTTTTTTTTTTTTAATTAAAATTTTTTTTTTTTTAAGTAATAAAAATGAAATTATTTCTAGTTATTGAAATTATCTTCTAGTACTTATATATTTGAAAACTCAAAAGTTATAGAAATTATTTTGTATCGTAAAAGAAATATAAGAAAGTTGGAAAACATTATGTTATTCAAAAATGTTGTTATAATCAGAAAATATTGATATCATGTTGTTTTTTTTTTTTTATATTTTTATTTTTTTGTAAAATTTCTGTTGTTTGTTTTTTTTTTATTTTATTTATTTGTTTATGTATTCCATGCATTTATTCTTTGTATGCATTCAATGCATTTATTCTATGTATTTATTCTATGTATTTATTCTATGTATGGCCATACGTAAAAAGTTAGTATGAAATAAAAATTTTTAACCTTTCTTTATGAACTTTTTGTTCTTTTTTATTAATATTTGAAATTCTTATATTATCATTATCTTCTATACCAATTACTGTATATGGTCCCGTATATTTGTATTCTAATTTGTGACCTGTTTCATTCTTTAATAAAACTTGATCTCCAATTTTTAGTTCAAAATCTAAACAGTTTTTATCATAATAATTCTAATATTAATCTTGCTCTTTTGAAAGCTTGCTTTAATCTAAACTTTGTTTCTTATAAATAGGTTCTATTCTCTCTACGCTATTAAAATGTTTTGGTAAATTCGAAGTCATACCAAACACTAACTCATAAGGACAATAATCATGTGCCATAGAGGGTGTCGTGTTAAAACAATAAACAAAATATTTTAGCCATACATCCCAATCCGTTTTATCAGTTGAGAAGTATGTACGTATAAATTCATTAAAGGTTCTGTGGCTTCGTTCCACAGTTCCGACAGTCTGATGATGGTGTGCTGTCGATTTTATATGTTTTATATTTAAGTTTTTGCATAGGTGTTCGATTAAAGAATTTTTGTATTCTGTTCCCATGTCCGTAATGAACGTCTTCATTGGACCGTACTTTAGAACAAATTCTTCGAATATAGCCTTTGATACCGTTTTTGCATTTTTATTAGGTACTGGTATGGCAACAAGGTATTTTGACAGATCACATATTAAGGTGACTGCATATTCATTTCCTTGATCTGATTTCGGCAGTGGACCGATCGTATCCACAATTACCTTATCGAATACCATTTCTAGTGTTTCTGTAAGTGTTAAAGGAGTTTTAGTATGTCTTGTCGTTTTGACATTTGGCATTTTGGACATTTACGTATGTACTGGGTTATGTCTTTACTCATTCCTTTCCAATAGTAGTGTCTTTGACCTTGGCCAAGGTTTTTGTTATACCTGAATGTCCTCCTTGAATAGGGTCGTCATGTAATGTAGACATTATTGCTTCTTTTTCATTATTAGTTGTTATTAGGGTCACCGGGTTGAGTAGCGCTACTCTTAATGATTTTAATATTTAGTTGCCCATTTTTTAAAATTTATCTATTGAAATATTTTCAAAGATATTTTCCCATTGTGCCACTTTGAGTTGGGTAATTTTTTGTTTACCAGCCTGCAGTTCAAGCCTTTGGAAAAACTGACCTAAGTCAAGACTTCCATTAGTATACAAATCTCCAACATCATATCTTGCTGTAATTTTTTTTCCATGTTTGAAAAAACATAGATTATTATTCACATGCAAGGTCACTACTTTACGTACTTCGTCATTGTTAATGACTTCATATACGTTGGGCTTAGAAGCTTTTACTTGAGATTGCCTAGGCAATTCTACTTTATCTTTTCCTGCGCAGGAATTTTGTCTACTTTTTTGTCTTGTAGTGACTTGTATTATATTTGCCGTAAAATTTTGAAGATCCTTAATTGTTATTCTAGAAAGGGCGTCTGCCACAAAGTTATCTTTTCCCTTTAGATACTCGACTGTGAAGTCGTATTCCTCTAATTCGAGCCGCATGCGCGTGAGTTTTGAACTAGGATTGACCATTGAAAATAAGTATGTTAGTGGTCTGTGATCGGTTTTAACTGTAAAATGTTTGACATAAATATATGGTCGAAAGTGTGTAATTGCCCAATGAATTGCTGCTAGTTCCTGTTCTGTAGTGCTTTTATTGCTTTCAGCTTTTGTAAATGAACGTGATGCATATGCTATCGGGAGTTGGAGTCCGTTATGGTTTTGCGTTAATACCGCTCCACATGCTTGTTTACTTGCATCCGTTATTATACAAAATTCTTTAAGGAAATCAGGATATTGTAATAAAGTTGGTTCTATAAGTTTATCTTTTAAATATTGGAATGATTTTTGGCATTCGGAAGACCATTTAAATGGAACATTCTTTTTACATAATCTAGTTATGTGCCGTGAATAGTCGGCGAAGTTATTAATGAAACGTCTATAATAATTGCAAAATGCTATAAATCGTCTAGCGCTGTCTCCATCATGTGGGACTGGATAGTTTCTTATGACATTATATTTATTGTCATCTGATAAGATTCCTTTGTCTGTGCATTTATGACCAAGGAAGGTCGCTTCATGCATGAAAATTGAACATTTTGTAATTTTAAGTTGTATTTTCTGCATATTTCAAAGATGTCTTTTAAGTTTTTGTAGATATGTCTTTCGGAACATCCAATGGCTATTAAATCATCCATATAAAGGAATGCTTGAGAAGCCCAAGTCCAAGTCAAGTCCAGAAAATGCAATAGTCATCATTCTCTGAAATGAATTTGGGGCTATTTTTAAACCGAAAGGTAATCGCGTAAAACGATATGAGCCATTGCTCGTTAAAACGACGTTATGTTTCTTGAATTTTCTTCTAGTTCAATTTGATGGAAACCTGACATTAAATCAAGGCATGAGAAATACTTTGCTCTACCTAGTTGGTCCAAGATGTCATCAATTCTTGGGAGTGGAAATTTATCAGACAGAAGTTTTTTGTTGATTTGACAATAGTCAACTACTAGTCGCCATTTCTTTTCGTTTGAACCCGGAAGGGTTTTCTTTGGGACAAGTAGAAGTGGGCTGTTGTATTCTGATACAGATGGCTCGACTATATTGTCTTTGATTAATTTTCCTACTTGTTTTTGAATTTCCTCAACTTGGCTGTGCGGGCTTCGATAATTATACCCGTTACTCGTAGAGTAAAAGGGTATACTAGATTCGTCGGAAAGTATGTAACAGGCAGAAGGAAGCGTTTCCGACCCCATAAAGTATATATATTCTTGATCAGGATCACTAGCCGAGCCGATCTAGCCATGTCCGTCTGTCCGTCTGTCCGTCTGACCGTCTGTCCGTCTGTCCGTCTGTCTGTCCGGATGAACGCTGAGATCTCGGAAACTATGAGAGCTAGGCTATTGAGATTTGGCGTACAGATTCCTGAGCTTCTTACGCAGCGCAAGTTTGTTTCAGTAGACTGCCACGCCCACTCTAACGCCCACAAACCGCCCAAAACTGTAACTCCTACAGTTTTGATGCTAGACAGAAAATTTTAACTGAAATGTATTGTTCTCATCAATACCTATCGATTGACTTAAAAAGTTTGCCACGCCCATTTAAACGCCCACAAACCGCGAAAACCTGTGACGCCCACAATTTGCATGCTAGATAAAAAATTTTAACTGAAATGTATTGGTGTCGTCAATACCTATCGATTGATCCAAAAATAAATTTGCCACGCCCACTCTAACGCCCATAACGCTTAAATCTGTCTACCGCCGGTAGGTGGCGCATTTTAATTTCGCTTTGCTGCTTGCATATCTCCATTTCCCTTTGAGTAACGGGTATCTGATAGTCGAGGTACTCGACTATAGCGTTCTTCCTTGTTTTTTATATAGATCGGTTCATCGTCCTTCAATCTCAATTTCTGCTTGTAAAAATTGTTTGTTGTTATTGATTCGGTTTCAAGACCGAATACGTCGGTATATTTTCCACATAGTTCCGTTAATTGCTGTTTAAATTGAATTGGAGAATTTTTCTTTAGTTCTTCTATGATGTTTTGCTCTCTATTACTTGAAGTGTTTTGAATTACATTATAATCGGAAATTGGTTCACATTTTAAATTTCTTATACTAATCAATTGATCAGTACTGGTTGTGTTGAGTAATCGGACAAATGTATTCTGATTTGATGTGATAGTATTGGCAACGTAAATACCAGGTTGAATCTCCTGATTTGGTATTAATATAGTATCAGTATCGGACATTATTTTGATTTTTCGTACTACTTGAGATCTGGCTGGTAGAAGAATTGTATTATTACCAGAAGTATATGTTATTGGGATATAAATATGAATGTCTATATTATTTGGTCTTATTATAAACCAATCCTCTGTAGGGTTAAGATCTATTTGACAGTTTAATTCTTTTATAAAATCTATTCCTATTATTCCATCACATGGAATCGCAAAATCTTTATTTACTATATGAAAATTATGGAATTATATATTTGTCTGTTTGGAGCTCTACTGGTGCAAGTCCTTTGGATTTTATGATTCCCTCGCCTACTCCTTGAATATTTATTGTATTTTTTATTTGTATGTTGCTAAAGGTATCTGAATTTTCATTTAAAAGTGAAATATTTGCTCCCGTATCCACAAGGAACGTAAGCTGCGTTCCTGTTTCTGAATTAATAAATGGTACGAAGATATTGAGATTGTGGTTTATGGGATATATTGTTGGTATTTTTAATTTATTGTATCTAAAGGGGTCTGCGAGTTTCCCGAAACTGGCTGGGTAAAGCGGACATTATTGTTGTGTTGTGTGTTGCCGTAATTGCTGGTATTTTGGTTATTGTTGTTTTGTCTATAATTTCCACGATCTCTATTATAGTTATTGGTCTGGTTACTATAGTTTCGATTAAAACCATTGTTTTGGTTGTATTTCCGCTATTTCTGTTGTAGCTGTTATATTGGTAATACCCATTATTTTGGTAGTTACCACGACCAATTCCTCTACCTCTACCACGGTAGTTACATCTGAAGTTGTTACCTCTATAGGCCGGTCCTTTTCTGGCAAATAGTATTGCGTTGGTATTACCCGTCATTTCCGTACTACACTGTATATATTTGGCGACAGCCTCATTCATTGATGATAAGTTGCCTGCCTCAAGGATTGTTTTGAGTCGGCCATGCTCACAATTTTTGATCATTGTGTTTATAGCCTCCTTGGTGCTGAGTTTGTCCGCATGTTCAGCGGGTAATCCTTCATCAATATACGAAGCTTCGAGTAGCTTTCGTAAGTTGTCAACTTCAGTTGTAAATTTTTCAGCTGTTTTTCCTTTTTGAGTAGTTTTAGCCATTTTTGCTTTGACTACATCGGATGTTTCGCCGATAATTGTGTCTTGTAATTATACCCGTTACTCGTAGAGTAAAAGGGTATACTAGATTCGTCGGAAAGTATGTAACAGGCAAAAGGAAGCGTTTCCGACCCCATAAAGTATATATATTCTTGATCAGGATCACTAGCCGAGTCGATCTAGCCATGTCCGTCTGTCCGTCTGTCCGTCTGTCTGTCCGGATGAACGCTGAGATCTCGGAAACTATGAGAGCTAGGCTATTGAGATTTGGCGTACAGATTCCTGAGCTTCTTACGCAGCGCAAGTTTGTTTCAGTAGACTGCCACGCCCACTTTAACGCCCACAAACCGCCCAAAACTGTAACTCCTACAGTTTTTATGCTAGATAGAAAATTTTAACTGAAATGTATTGTTCTCATCAATACCTATCGATTGACCTTAAAAAAAATTGCCACGCCCACTTAAACGCCCACAAACCGCGAAAACCTGTGACGCCCACAATTTTCATGCTAGATAAAAAATTTTAACTGAAATGTATTGGTGTCGTCAATACCTATCGATTGATCCAAAAATAAATTTACCACGCCCACTCTAACGCCCATAACGCTTAAATCTGTCTACCGCCGGTAGGTGGCGCATTTTAATCTCGCTTTGCTGCTTGCATATCTCCATTTCCCTTTGAGTAACGGGTATCTGATAGTCGAGGTACTCGACTATAGCGTTCTTCCTTGTTTTTTTATAATTCCGTTTATAGTGGATTCGTTTTGAACTTTGTACAAGGTTGAGCCAACTATTTTTGATTTTATGACTTCAACTGCTATTTCTTCAAATGTGCCTTTGGTTAGGTTTACTAATTTCAAGGCTGTTATGAATCTTTTAAGGTTGATTTTTTGTCCGTTGAATTCAGGGATAGCGTTTGCTATATCCTTAATATATGCCCGTTGGGCAACAGTTTCGTCCGTCGTTGTTCTTATTTGATGTCGTTCGATTTCGCAATCGGAATCAATTGTTGTTTCTTGATCTGATAATTCAGATTGAAAAAGTACAGCTGGAATTGTGAGATTATTTAAGTCTTTCTCTTCTACCTCTGGGCTGTCAAATTCAGATTCTTCTATCTGTACTGGGTCGACTTCTGGTGGATCTGATGATTCCAATTTGTCCCCAGTTTCTACTTTCAGAGGGGTGTTCAGAATGGTCGGTATTGAAATATTTAAGTTATACCTTTCTTTTATAGTTATTAGGTTTGATCGAAGTCTGGTCAGAAATTTTGATACTTCAGACCATCGATTTTTATCTAGTCGATCTCTTTGCTCATGTATTAGTATACGCGCATTGTTGAAGCGAGTTACTAATATTTCTGCATGTTTATTTATAGTGGCTTGTTGTATTGATCTATTTTGCGTTAACGATTTATATGATTTATCGAAATCGCTTTTTAATTTATTTAGATCCTTATATAATTCACTCCATTCCATTATAATATGGGTATGAATTATTCTTGTATACCACTGAAATTCTAGCACTACCTAGTATGTCATTTTCGCTTACAATTGTTCTCACGTGGACACCCGGGATGGTGCTTAATACCATCGCTTTTTGTTTATTAGAGCAATGTATTAATGGTGAGCTTTCTAGATTATATGTTGACATATATAAATTTTCTAACTCATAGATAGTAATTGGGGTCGTTGAGGCCAGTGTGATAATTCTTTCACTGAAATGTTGATCCCTCATATAGGTATTGAAAACTGCCTCTGCATTCGTTCTGTTTGTTTTGTTTATCTACCTATACTTGTGGCCATAATAGAAGAAATTGTAAAATTTTTTTTGAGATTTTTTTTTTAAATTTTGTTTTTATTTTTTTCAAAGTAAAATTTTTTTTTGCTTTCAATAATTCTTGAATTTTTTTTTTCTTCTTCTTCTTTTTTTTAAAATTTTATCCAGGTCGTTTGCTCGACTCTGGAATCTTTTCTTCAAACACCTATTGTGTAATTTATAGATTTTTAGAAAAACACTTGCTGACATTATAATTACAATTATTATTAATAGTATGGTTATTGTTTCTAAATCAATATTTTGAGATTCTACTTTATTAACGACGTTCGCCGTTGAATCGACAACTTTTGTGTCTACAAAACCCATTTTGGGAATGTTTTCCAAAATTTTATATAGTTTATGCCAAGTATGTATGGCGAATCTTTTGTTTTAGATAAACTGTTATTCATAAAGAGAAATTTGGAAAGAAAAGGAAATGTTTTGGATAGTAATTTTTCACATGGCAGATTTACAATTTGTCGCTCTATATAATTAAAATATCTGCCTATGATTTTAGTACAAAGCCTAACAAGGGGTTAGTAGTTTTCAAGCAGCGTTTTCACGCATCGGCTTGAGTGTAAGATTTAAATATTAAAGGTAACTCAGGCATTGGCAATTAATGCAGCCTGGTTACGTTACTTCGCACCAGTACGAAGTTTGTCCTCAATCTTTGTTAGTTCGGCCTTGTGTAGTTGTGCTTCTTCAGATGTCGCTGCCGTCTTTATTAGATCCTTAGCCAACCTTCGTTGGCGCAAGAGTTTATTTCTCCTGCCGCTCCTCTTCTTCTTTGCTTTGTCCTTCTTCTGCTGGCGTACCCTGCACTCAGCTATTGTGAGGGGGCGTGGTCCATCGTTGGGATACACCTCTAGAGCTTCTTTTAGACTCGGTGCATCCCTTTGCTCGACAGGAGCAGCTTGGTCCAATCCAACGTCATCGTCTATGTTCATTACTTTTCCGACGTAGGTGTAGGAGGAATTGCCATGCCTCCCACACTTTTTTATCCTCTTATGGTCGTCCCTGGCCTATGGGTTTAGGCGGCGCCGGTGCTGGTCCTCGCATAGGCAGTAACGTAGATTATTTCTTTAATAGCTTTTCCTCAGCATTTGCATCATTCCAATAACATTTGTTTGTTGTACGTCTTTATATAACCATTTTCTTCAAAAAATTTTTTTTTTCTGTTGGTGCACTTGTTTTTGTTGGGTGTACACAATTCGGTTTTTGTTGCACTTTAATTGCACTTCAATTTAAAACTTTGTTTGCTTCGGCTGCGACATCACTGTCACGGTCGCCATGTATTAATTATATCCAATTTATTGATGTGTGTTATTATCCTCAGAATAAAGTAAAAGATTTGGTTATAGTGGCCAACGGCCAAGCTTGTTCTTTATTGATTGATGGTCATAATTCGAGTGACTTACAGCTAGCTATTTGCGGCTGCGCTGCCTGCAAACATTGGCAGCGGCCGTCATGTATATATAAAAGTATATGCTCACAAATGTATTTGGCTGATAGCCGCGAGAGCGCGAGAGAAGTTGTATATGCATTCATTGTATGTGTCTGTACTCAGGCCATGGGAATATGCTGACACTATCACTTCCCATAAGTTGGGCTCTGAGTCGCATTCTTATTTTGGCTGGCCGCACGAGTTTAGCGGCTGACAGTTTTGTATTTCTTTAAGTACACTGTAACACAATGTTGGTGTCGGTACAGTGGGTACTCGCTACAATGAACATGCATACTACACTATACCCAGAGTAAAAGAAAATACAATCAAAATCAAGAAAGCAACATTTTTTTTAAAAGAATTATTTCATTATTTATCTGACCGTTTCTTTGACAGCTATATGTTAGACTCGTCCGATTTTTATTAAATTTAATTCGAAATTCTTAAAAATACACAAAATGTTATTTCCAATAGTATAAGATAATATACCAAAAAACACCGAAGCTTTAATTTGTTTCATATTATTTTCCCACCAATATTCCGATCGTTCCTATGGCAGCTGTATGATGTAGTCGTCCGATTTTGATCAAACTTAATTCGAAATTCAAAACGAATTAACAAAATATTATTTTTAAGCTTAGGAGGTTTTATGTTAAAGAACACCGAAGCTATAACTTGTTTCATATTATTTTCCCACCAATTTTCCGATCGTTCCTATGGCAGCTATATGACATAGTCGTGCGGTTTTGATAAAATTAAATTCGAAATTCAGAATTATTAAAAAAATGTTATTTCCAAGCGTAGGAGTTTATATGTTAAAAAACGCCGAAGCTTTAATTTGTTTCATATTATTTTCCCACCAATTTTTCGATCGTTCCTATGGCAGCTATATGATATAGTCTTCCGATTTTGATACAATTTAATTCGAAATTCAAAACTAATTAAAAATTGTTATTTCCAAGCAAAGGAGGTTATATGCTAAAAAACACCGAAGATATAATTTTTTTTTCATTTTTTTCGATTATTCCTATGGGAGCTATAAGATAGAGTTGTCCGATCCGGCTGTTTCCGACTTATATACTACCTGCAAAAGATATACGACTTTTGGGAAAGTTTCAGCCCGATAGCTTTAAAACTGAGAGACTAGTTTGTGTAGAAACGGACGGACAGACGGACATGGCTAGATCGACTCGTCTAGTGATCAAGAATATATATACTTTATGGGGTCGGAAACGTCTCCATCACTGCGTTGCAAACTTCTGACTGAAATCATTATACCCTCTGCAAGGGTATAATGAACATTTAGAACATTTAGATGAGCTGCCTTAACGAAATAAATTAGGTGTATTATGCAAATCAGAATTTCTAGTAATTTTATTGTTATACCCGTTACTCGTAGAGTAAAAGGGTATACTAGATTCGTCGGAAAGTATGTAACAGGCAGATCAGGATCAGGATCACTAGCCGAGTCGATCTAGCCATGTCCGTCTGTCCGTCTGTCCGTATGAACGCTGAGATCTCGGAAACTATGAGAGTTACAATACTGGGATTAGGCACGCAGATTCCTGAGATTCCTGCGCAGCGCAAGTTTGTTTCAGTAGAGTGCCACGCCCACTCTAACGCCCACAAGACGCCCAAAACTGTCGCTCCTACAGTTTTGATGCTAGAAAAAAAATTTGCCATGCCCACTCTTACGCCATTAACGCCTAAATCTGTATACCGCCGGTAGGTGTCGCATTTTAATCTCGCTTTGCTGCTTGCATATCTCCATTTAGCTGAGTAACGGGTATCTGATAGTCGAGGTACTCGACTATAGCATTCTTCCTTGTTTTCATTGTAGTAACTGTCATTCTACCCTGTCTAAGGATACTTAATTCGGACTCAAGAACATGGACTGGATCCTGTCTAAGGATGCTTAATTCGGACTCAAGAACATTGACTGGTCGTTTGTCATTGTATATAAAGTCCAGTCTAGATAAGATTGCTTGAAAATTTAGTACAGTGCCTTGATTTGTTAGAGCGTCGTGGTCTGCTTCCATGATTTTATTTCGTAAAAGTGCTAGTGCTGACTCTGAATTATATAAAGGCTCATTGCAGTTTCTGCAGCTTCCCTCCAAGCTACGTATTGTGTTGGTTCCCCGGTAAACTTCGGTATTGACTTGAATACTTCAAGAGTGGTTCCACATTTTATATTTGGGTCAACTTTTTGAATCGTACAGTCCTCTACTATGTTTGCATCTGTACCTAACCTTTCTCCTAAGACATCTATTTTTTTGCTTACTTCGCTCAATTGAACTTTAATTAATATACTACCTTACATTACCTGCAGAAAAATAAGTTGAACGTCCAGTTGCCATTGTTAAATTTAATTCACCGAAATTATCTATTAAATTTTAGAGATTGTTTTCTTTCATTCTCAATGTTTTTATACCCTTGGTATTATGTTTTCAGTCAGAAGTTTCCGACCCAAAAAGTATATATATTCTTGATCAGCATCACTAGACGAGTCGATCTAGCCATGTCCGTCTGTCCGTCCGATTTTACGCAAACTATTCTCTCAGTTTTAAAGCTATCGGGCTGAAACTTTTTCAAAAGTCGTATTTATTTTGCAGGTAGTAAATAAGTCGGAACCAGCCGGATCGGACAACTCTATCTTATAGCTCCCATAGGAATAATCGGAAAAAAATTTTTAAAAAATGTATATCTTTGGTGTTTTTTAACATTTAACCTCCTACGCTTGGAAATAACATATTTTAATTAGTTTTGATTTTCAAATTAAATTTTATAAAAATCGGAAGACTATATCATATAGCTGCCATAGGCAGGATCGGAAAATTGGTGGGAAAATAATATGAAACAAATTATAGCTTCGGTGTTTTTTAACATATAACCTCCTTCGCTTGGAAATAACATTTTTTAATGAGATCTGAATTTCGAATTTAATTTTATCAAAATCGTACTACTATATCATATAGCTGCCATAGGAACGATCGGGAAATTGGTGGGTAAATAATATGAAAGAAACTATAGCTTCGGTGTTTTTTGATATATTATCTTATACTATTGGAAATAACATTTTGTGTATTTTTAAGAATTTCGAATTATATTTAATACAAATCGGACGACTCTAACATATAGCTGTCAAAGAAACGGTCAGCGAAATAATGAAATATTTATTATACCCTTGCATTTGTTATTATACCCTTGCAGAGGGTATAATGATTTCAGTCACAAGTTTGCAACGCAGTGAAGGAGACGGTTCCTACCATATAAAGTATATATTCTAAAAGTAAAGTATATATATTCTTGATCAGCATCACTAGACGAGTCAATCTAGCCATGTCCGTCTGTCCCTCAGTTTTAAAGCTATCGGGCTGAAACTTTCCCAAAAGTCTTATATCTTTTGCAGGTAGTATATAAGTCGGAACCAGACGGATCGGACAACTATATCTTATAGCTTCCATAGGAATAATCGGATAAAAATGTAAAAAATTATATCTTTGGTGTTTTTTAACATATAACCTCCTTTGCTTGGAAATAACATTTTTTTATAAGTTCTGAATTTCGAATTTAATTTTGTCAAAATCGGACGACTATATCATATATCTGCCATAGAAACGATCGTAAAATTGGTGGGAAAATAATATGAAAGCAAAAAAAACTTCGGTGTTTTTTAACATATGACCTTCTACTCTCGGAAATAATATTTTTTAATTAGTTCTGAATTTCGAATTTAATTTTATCAAAATCGGACGACTATACCATATAGCTGCCATAGGAACGATCGTAAAATCGGTGGGAAAATAATATGAATCATATAATAGCTTCGGTGCTTTTTAACATATAACCTCCTACGCTTGGAAATAACATTTTTTATTTAGTTCTGAATTTCGAATTCAATTTTATCAAAATCCGCCGACTATATCATATAGCTGCCATAGGAACGATCGGAAAATTGGTGTTTTTGACATATTATCTTACACTATTGGGGATATCATTTAATGTATTTTTAAGAATTTCGAACTAAATTTAATAAATTTATTATTATTTATCCTCACGATACTGTCCGATGGGTTCCTTCTTTAATTTGTACGATGTTCTTCCTTCTTGTCGATAGAGAGAAAAAATTTTCTAGTGTTGGCTAGGGAATGATCTACAGCCCTTCCTTCCTTCTTTAGGTTTTCTTGGGATTGTTATGGTTGTTTGTTGTTTGGTTGGTTTTTGTAGTTTATTTTTTGCCGTTTCGAATTTGTTTTGTTTTAAGAGTGTTCTTGATGTTTATGAATTTGATCTTCAGTCCACCATTCAATCAACGTTATGTTTTTTTATAACCTTGCAGAGGGTATTATTATTTCAGTCAGAAGTTTGCAACGTAGTAAAGGAGACGTTTCCGACCTTATAAAGTATATATATTCTTGATCAGCATCACTAGACGAGTCGATCTAGCCATGTCCGTCTCTCAGTTTTGAAGCTATCGAGCTCAAATTTTCCCAAAATTCTTCTTTCTTTTGCAGGTAGTATATAAGTCAAAACCAGACGGATCGGACAAATATATAGCAACATAACATATAGCTGTCAAAGAAACGGCCAGAGAAATAATGAAATAATTATTTTTTAAAAATTTTAGCTTTGTGATTTTGATCGTATTTTCTTTTACTCTGGGATATAGAATATTATAACTTTTCAGCATTTCGAATTTAATCTTACACAAATATCACTGAAGCTAGCAACAGTCCTTAAAAATTTAACATGGTTCTACTAACATTGATTATTTCTTATAACTGCAAGGGTATACAAACTTCGGCTAGCCGAAGTTAACTTCCTTTCTTGTTTCACATATAACCTTCTACGTTTGGAAATAACATTTTGTAATTAGTTCTGAATTTCGAATTTAATTTTATCAAAATCGGACGTCTATATCATATAGCTGCCATAGGAACGATCGAAAAAGTGGTGACAAAATAATATGAAACAAATTATAGCTTCGGTGTTTTTTGAAATATTATTGGGAATATCATTTTTTGTATTTTTAGGAATTTCGAATTAAATTTAATAAAAACCTGACGACTCTAACATATAGCAGTCAAGGAAACGGCCAGAGAAATAATGAAATAATTATTTTAAAAATAATATGCTGTGTTGATTTTGATCTTATTTTCATTTACTTTGGGATATAGAATATTTTAACTTTTCAGCATTAAGAATTTAATTTTACACAAATATCGCTCTCGGCTGAGGAACTTGTGAGATGGTTCCAAAGTCGCCTAGCTGGGGCAACCGAGCGGGTCGCAGGTTGCGGATAGCGGACGACCTCTCTCGAGGTCAACTGTGAATAAGCTGGTGGGATAAGTCAAACACGGTACCGTGGACGGAAACCCCAGTAAATAAACAGTCCCGGACAGCCAGCGGGTATTTTGCAACGAAGCAATACCGACGATGCGAGTTGTTCAGCCGCATCTAAATAGTTGCTTTACACAAACCCACTCCCAACACAACACCTACCCAACTCCCCTCCCAAACAACATCTCACTCCGGGCCGGACTACGGTGTAATACGGACCGTGCCAAGAGTCAGCCTGGCTGGGGGCCCGGATCAAAAATAGCCCAGTCTCAAACGGTGTGCTCAGGGACATGGCGACCCCCTGTTCTAACTATCGCCTTACCCGGGCATCGCGGATCTCTGCCCGGGCGGACTTTTCCCCTTCTCCGCAACTCGTGGGACCAAATTATGGATCAAAAAACAGAAGACAAAAAAACAAAAAACATAGAGACGGGAACTCCTAAAAAAACCCATGGATAAGACGAACACTGGTTCCACCTTCCTTACCAGCACGGCCCAGAAAGGGCCGCATCCCAAACTGGGGATAATGGGTGGCAGAAAGCCAGCCGCAAACGCCTCCGCTACGTGCGCATCTGCGCCGAAAGCAACGGTAGGCACTGCCAAGGCGCTCGGGCCACCCGCTGGTGCTAAATATACATACGCAGAAAGGCGGACTGCCGCCCAGACTCTGCGCTCACACACCAGGAGCACCGTTGCCACGCCTTCGCCTGAATGGCTAAAGAAGGTAGAGTGGGCAAGGAAGGTGCTCCCAAACTACGGGCAGGAAAAGCCCACTCAAGAGGCGACTCAGGCAAAAAGGCAGCGATCCCTCGAACTACCCGGGCCATCGGCGAAGAGATCAAAGATCCAGCCATCGGTCTCTTTCGCCGAAATCACGAAGAATCGTGTACTACTCGGCCTGATTGACAGGGGAAATCCGGAGAGCAGGATCCCCAGAAACAAGTGGAAGGCAGTGGAGTCCCACCTTTCCCTCATTTGCCTGCGCATGGTACGAGAGAAGCCAGGCACCTCGCCCTGTTGCATGGACGCGGGCTGGTACCAGGGCAGCGTCAAGGTGGTAGCATGCGACAGTCAGCGGTCGGCTGATATGTACAAAGAGGCGACAAGCAAGCTCGGCGAGGTTTACAAAGGGGCGAACATCGTTGCGCTTGACTGGTGCGATGTCCCCAGTAGACCCCGAGCCAGCATCTGGATTCCAGCAGCGATCAAGACGCCGGAGGACATCCTCTTCATGTTGCAACAATGCAACCCGCACCTCCCCACGAAGGACTGGAAAGTCGTCAAGGTGGAGGAGCATGAAGGGGACGTCAACCAGGCGGTTTTGGTCCTGAACAAGGAGTCAGTAGCTCCGATCGAGACTGCTCGTGGAGTGCTGAACTTCGGGTTCAGTGCGATACACATCAAAGTGTATAAGGGCGACTCCAACGCCGCTAGCAGCTCTGCCGGCAACCCAGCCGAGCAGGTGCTTGCTGAGGAGTTGGAGGCACCTGGTGGGCCGGAGGACGGCTACTCTACCGATTCGTCGCTGAGCAGAGAGATGCGTGCGCTCGGACCGGCAATCGAGGACGTGGACCTCAGCGACACAGAGGAGGCCGACGTCACTGTGGTGGAGGTTGAAGCTGTAGATGTCACTAAGACTTCTACAAATAAACCTTCACCACAGTAAAGCAGCGTCTGCTGCACTTCTGCTTCGCCTGACAGAAGGCCGAGCCGACCTAGTCCTCGTACAGGAACCTTGGGTGGTAGGAGGCAAGGTTGCTGGACTAGGAACAAAGGAATACAAGCTTATGCTTGACCCCAAAGAAGGTAAAATTCGAACCTGCATATTAGCCAAAAGGCATCTTAGTATATTTCTACTTCGCAATTACAGCAACGGAGACAACACCGCAGTAAGCCTGGAGCTGCAGAGTGGCTCTATAAGGGTTCTATCGGCCTATTTGGCCTTTGAGAAGGAAAACCCCCCAGATGCGCTGGTCAGAGGACTAGCAGAGGAATGCGAAAAGCTCAAGTACGGATTGGTAATAGGCTGTGACGCCAACGCCCATCACACCCAGTGGGGTTGCCCAAACAACAACGACAGAGGTGAGTCTCTTTTTGATTTTATTCTAAATTCGAACCTATTCTTATGCAATAGGGGCAATGCCCCTACTTTCATAACTAAAGCTTGCCAAACGATCATAGATCTAACTTTAGTATCAGATTCACTCGTAGGCGCAGTCAAAAACTGGGCAGTCTCTGACGAGCACTCCTTCTCGGACCATAGATTCATAGAAACCGTATTGTCCCTTGATTCGCCCTTGCCGGTCAGCTTCGCCAACCCCAGACGAGCAGACTGGCACAGGTACAAAGAAGTTCTGACAAATATCCTCCCCATGGAACCGTCAGAAAGCATCACAAACCCACATGAGCTGGACGAAACAGTATACAAATTCACAGAGGCATGCAACACTGCCTTCAAAGTGGCATGCCCCACAGAGAAACCAAGAGGAAGGAAAAAACCCCCCTGGTGGACCCAACAACTATCTATCCTCAGAACCAACTGCAGATGCCTGTTTAACAGAGCAAAGGCGGGAAATGAGGACACCAACTGGCTGAACTACAAGTTTGAACTAGCCTCCTACAAAAAGGCCATTAGAAGAGCAAAACGAACGGCATGGCAGACCTTCTGCTCTGACATAGAAAAAACAACTGATGCCGCAAGGCTCAGAAAAATACTCTCTAAGACAGCCGCGCCTTTGGGCTATCTTCAAAAAGCAGATGGATCATGGTCAGACTCCAGTAAAGAGTCCTTGGACCTGCTCCTAGACGCTCACTTCCCGGGGAGCCAACAAGCAGGTCATCCACCTGAAAGAGGAGCAGGAGAGGGAATCGAAATAGATCCACTCCTATCAGACCGCAACATGAAATGGTCCATTTATAGTTTCAAACCATACAAATCACCGGGACCGGACGGAATAACACCGGCTCACATCCAGCAAGCAGGACAAATAGCCATTAACTGGTTGAAAAAAATCTTCCAATCCATCCTGGCGGTAGGAGAACTACCAACAGCATGGCAAGAAACAAAGGTGGTTTTCATTCCCAAGGCAGGGAAGGCCACTCACACCACAGCAAAGGATTTTAGGCCAATAAGCCTAACATCATTCCTGCTAAAGAGCTTTGAAAGAATGATAAGCCTACACATAAGGGCCACCGTAGACCCGACACAAATATCAGAAGCACAACACGCTTACACCAAAGGTAAGTCAACCGAATTGGCGCTACACTTGGTGGTAAACAGCATCGAGAAATCACTCAACATCAAGGAATACACACTGATCGCCTTCCTGGACATAGAGGGAGCCTTCAATAACGTGCTTCCCACCGCTATAACAGAATCTCTCACAGAACTAGGGGTTGAGCCGCCAATGGTGAGGCTAATCCATAAATTGCTGATAAGCAGAATGGTCACAGCCACACTAGGGACCTCAACCCAGACTAGACTAGTGAACAGAGGCACCCCGCAAGGAGGTGTACTATCACCCCTCTTGTGGAATATCGCAGTAAATAAACTACTGCGGATTCTGGAGGGAGGAGGTTGTAAGGTCGTGGCATACGCAGACGATGTCGCCATCATCTTTAATGGAAAATATCCACAAACACTTTGCGATCTTATGACCGCTAAACTTAAAATGCTATCGGAATGGACGATAGCGAACGGACTCGGGGTAAATCCCTCGAAAACAGAACTTGTTCTATTTACGAATAGGTACAAAATTCCACAACTTAACCCACCCATTTTAAACAATTCTAATCTCTCCTTTAGCGATCACGCCAGGTACTTGGGGTTAGTACTAGATAAACGCCTCAAATGGGGCTTAAACAACCAAGAGAGAACCAAAAAAGCGACCATTGCACTTTACTCCTGTAAAAAAGCAATCGGGCTAAGATGGGGCATGTCCCCAAGAATAGTTAACTGGATATACGCAGCGGTAGTCAAGCCAATCCTACTGTACGGAGTGGCTCTGTGGTGGACCGCCTTACACAAACAATGCATACTGACTCCTCTAAACAAAGTACAGCGAATGGCGGCTTTGTGTATTAGTGGAGCCCTTCGAACCACCCCGAATGAAGCGCTGAATGCGATCTTGAACCTCCCTAGCCTGGACTTAGCAGGCATGGAAAGGGCCAAATCGGCAGCTATTCGACTGAGGGACACAGGGCAATGGAAAGCCCAATTATATGGCCATGCTAAAATTCTCCAGCATGATAAATCGATTCCGAAAATTACGGATCTATGCAAATCTATTGAATATAGTCACACACCCTTTGAGGACCTGATTCCTGATAGAGAGGAATGGGAACAGGGCCGACCGGGCACGACGGACGCAATCTGTTTCTATACAGATGGCTCCAAATTAGAAGGACACGTCGGCGGAGGTGTATACTCCGAACAATTAGATATCAGGAAGTCATTCAGGCTCCCGGACCACTGTAGCGTCTTTCAGGCGGAGGTCCACGCTATAAAAGAAGCACTAACCTGTTTAAGGATCCCTAGCCTCCAGAGAGGACACCTAAACATATATAGTGACAGCCAAGCGGCTATTAAGTCGATCTACTCGACAAACACCAACTCTCGTACAATAGCAGACTGTCGCAGATCTCTCCACGAGATGGCAAATCAGTTTACTATCAGCCTAATATGGGTTCCGGGTCACCGGGACATTGTAGGCAACTGCATAGCGGACGAATTCGCCAGGCAGGGCACCACCAAGCCTCTTCTACCAGGAGAGGAAAATGTCGGTATGCCCATGGCTACTTGCAAGTTAAAAAAAAAAAAGCACTTCAACAACGTATTGTCCCTTGATTCGCCCTTGCCGGTCAGCTTCGCTAACCTCAGACGAGCAGACTGGCACAGGTACAAAGAAGTTCTGACAAATATCCTCCCCATGGAACCGTCAGAAAGCATCACAAACCCACATGAGCTGGACGAAACAGTATACAAATTCACAGAGGCATGCAACACTGCCTTCAAAGTGGCATGCCCCACAGAGAAACCAAGAGGAAGGAAAAAACCCCCCTGGTGGACCCAACAACTATCTATCCTCAGAACCAACTGCAGATGCCTGTTTAACAGAGCAAAGGCGGGAAATGAGGACACCAACTGGCTGAACTACAAGTTTGAACTAGCCTCCTACAAAAAGGCCATTAGAAGAGCAAAACGAACGGCATGGCAGACCTTCTGCTCTGACATAGAAAAAACAACTGATGCCGCAAGGCTCAGAAAAATACTCTCTAAGACAGCCGCGCCTTTGGGCTATCTTCAAAAAGCAGATGGATCATGGTCAGACTCCAGTAAAGAGTCCTTGGACCTGCTCCTAGACGCTCACTTCCCGGGGAGCCAACAAGCAGGTCATCCACCTGAAAGAGGAGCAGGAGAGGGAATCGAAATAGATCCACTCCTATCAGACCGCAACATGAAATGGTCCATTTATAGTTTCAAACCATACAAATCACCGGGACCGGACGGAATAACACCGGCTCACATCCAGCAAGCAGAACAAATAGCCATTAACTGGTTGAAAAAAATCTTCCAATCCATCCTGGCGGTAGGAGAACTACCAACAGCATGGCAAGAAACAAAGGTGGTTTTCATTCCCAAGGCAGGGAAGGCCACTCACACCACAGCAAAGGATTTTAGGCCAAAAAGCCTAACATCATTCCTGCTAAAGAGCTTTGAAAGAATGATAAGCCTACACATAAGGGCCACCGTAGACCCGACACAAATATCAGAAGCACAACACGCTTACACCAAAGGTAAGTCAACCGAATCGGCGCTACACTTGGTGGTAAACAGCATCGAGAAATCACTCAACATCAAGGAATACACACTGATCGCCTTCCTGGACATAGAGGGAGCCTTCAATAACGTGCTTCCCACCGCTATAACAGAATATCAGGAAGTCATTCAGGCTCCCGGACCACTGTAGCGTCTTTCAGGCGGAGGTCCACGCTATAAAAGAAGCACTAACCTGTTTAAGGATCCCTAGCCTCCAGAGAGGACACCTAAACATATATAGTGACAGCCAAGCGGCTATTAAGTCGATCTACTCGACAAACACCAACTCTCGTACAATAGCAGACTGTCGCAGATCTCTCCACGAGATGGCAAATCAGTTTACTATCAGCCTAATATGGGTTCCGGGTCACCGGGACATTGTAGGCAACTGCATAGCGGACGAATTAGCCAGGCAGGGCACCACCAAGCCTCTTCTACCAGGAGAGGAAAATGTCGGTATGCCCATGGCTACTTGCAAGTTAAAAAAAAAAAGCACTTCAACACACTAGCCAACACCCATTGGCAAAACGCACCACAGTGTCGCATCTCTCACCAGACATGGCCTGTGATAAACAACAAAAAAACCTCGGAGTTACTCAAGCTCAGCCGCACAGAGTGTGGCATGCTGATCCGAGCTCTTACAGGCCACTGGCTTGTTGGCGCGCATGCCGGCAGGTTAAAAGCCCCGCAAAATGATTTCTGCAGAAGCTGTAGGGATGAGGAAGAAGTGGAAACGGTAAAACACCTTCTCTGCTTCTGCCCAGCCCTATGCAGACTCAGACTGAAACACTTAGGAAGCCCCTTCATCGACGATCTTACCGAAATATCGGAGATTAATCTCAAAAGCATAAGTGCCTTTATTAAATCTTCCGGGTGGAAGACATGCTGATCAGCTTAACACAAGCTGAAACTACTAGAAACGGGACCCTGGAGAAGGAAGAAACGAGATCATGCGGTATCACAACGGACCCATTGAGGTCTAAGTGTGTCGGACTATAGTCCGACAGCCGCCCTAACCTAACCTAACCTATCACTGAAGCTAATCCTTATGAATTGAACATGGTGTTACTGACATTGATTTTTTCTTATAACTGCAAGGGTATACAAACTTCGGCTTGCCGAAGTTAACTTCCTTTCTTGTCATACCCATGCAGAGGGTTTTATGATTTCAGTCAGAAGTTTGCAACGCAGTGAAGGAGACGTTTCCGACCCCATAAAGTATATATATTCTTGATCAGCATCACTAGACGAGTCGATCTAGCAAACTAGTCTCTTAGTTGTAATGCTATCGGGCTGAAACTTTCCCAAAAGTCTTATATCTTTTGCAGGTAGTATATAAGTCGGAACCAGTCGGATCGAACCACTACATCTTATAGCTCCCATAGGGATAATCGAAAAAAAAACTTTAAAAAATTATATCTTTGGTGTTTTTTAATAAATAACCTCTTTCGCTAGGAAATAACATTTTTTAATTAGTTCTGAGTTTCGAATTTAATTTTATCAAAATCGGACGACTTGGTGGGAATATAAAATGATACAAAGTATAACTTTGGTGTTTTTTGACATATTATCTTATACTATTGGGAATATCATTTTTTGTATTTTAAAATTTAATAATTATAACTGCAAGGGTATAAAAACATCGGCTTGCCGAAGTTAACTTCCTTTCTTGTTATTATTAGGTGTGACCGATCACGGCTTCAATCCAAAATATACTGACTTCTTAATTCTAAAAATTTATCCAACGAACCTCGGCCAGAAGCTTTTCTTTCTTAAGCTTCTAAAATTTTAATTTTTGTTTAAAATAAAAGCTTATGCTCAAACTTTCGCATCTCGTTATGAAAAGAAATTATGCTGACCGATGCAAATATGATCTGAACTTAGAACGCAATACTGTAGGCTTTGATCGAAAGAGTTTGGGCTTCGAACGGAAGCTAGTGTTTACTTTACGATTGGTTTATTCATCTTAAGGACGATTAAGCGCGGCCCTCGAAGTTAATGGAAATGGCAAAGTCCCAAGGCAAATGTGCATGCTAGGTGCAGTCTATTGCGGTGCCGTCTGCCAGGTTTAGGTTAGGTTAGGTTAGGGCGGCTGTCGGACTATGGTCCGGCACACTTAGACCTCTATGGGTCCATTGTGATACCGCATGATCTCGTTTTCCCTTCTCTAGGGTCCCGTTTCTAGTAGTTTTAACCTGTGTTAAGCTGATCAGCATGTCTTCCACCCGGAAGATTTAATAAAGGCACTTATGTTTTTGAGATTAATCTCCGATATTTCGGTTAGATCGTCGATGAAGGGACTTCTTAAGTGTTTCAGTCTGAGTCTGCATAGGGCTGGGCAGAAGCAGAGAAGGTGTTCTACCGTTTCCACTTCTTCCTCATCCCTGCAGATTCTACTGAAATCATTTTGTGGGGCTTTTATCCTGCCGGCATGTGCGCCAACAAGCCAGTGGCCTGTAAGAGCTCGAATCAACATGCACTCTGTGCGGCTGAGTTTGAGTAATTTTTTTTTATATGATGGACGTTGATGCACTACGAGCAGTACAAACAAGTGGCCCAACGACACCAAGCACGTGCTTGTTACGCGCGGGGCCCTTTTATCAATTTGGGCAAAACATACGAGTTCGCGAGGAAGATACAAAAAACAAATAAAGACGGGACACAAATGAAAATAAAGGAAGCATCTAAGAATGAAGAAAATGAGTTAAAATATTAGTTTTTAATACCGTTATAGAAGTTGAAGTGCAAATTAAATGATAAAGGTTGTTATAATTATTACATAGAACGCGAAAGGGCTCGTGCAGACAAAAATTAGATGTACATCTTGGCAAATTTAGGGGATAATAATTTCGTGTTAGTCTAACAGGAACATTGAAAGTTAGGCGGTTTACAAGTTCTATAGAATCAATATCACCTCTTATAAGATTTTGCATAAAAATAGTACCAAGCATTTTTCTACGATTTGCAAGGGTAGGTAAATTAAGCAATAGTAATCTACTCTGATAGGAAGGTAGCCTTATGTTTTGATCCCAGTTCAAACTACGAAGGGCAAAAAGAAGAAATTTTTTTGTACCGACTCAATACGGTCAATATGCACTTGATATTGTGGACTCCAAACCGAAGAACAATATTCCAAAATAGGACGGACAAGGGAGGTAAATAATAATTTAAACTAAACTTAAAATGCTATCGGAATGGACGATAGCGAACGGACTCGGGGTAAATCCCTCGAAAACAGAACTTGTTCTATTTACGAATAGGTACAAAATTCCACAACTTAACCCACCCATTTTAAACAATTGTAATCTCTCCTTTAGCGATCACGCCAGGTACTTGGGGTTAGTACTAGATAAACGCCTCAAATGGGGCTTAAACAACCAAGAGAGAACCAAAAAAGCGACCATTGCACTTTACTCCTGTAAAAAAGCAATCGGGCTAAGATAACTGGATATACGCAGCGGTAGTCAAGCCAATCCTACTGTACGGAGTGGCTCTGTGGTGGACCGCCTTACACAAACAATGCATACTGACTCCTCTAAACAAAGTACAGCGAATGGCGGCTTTGTGTATTAGTGGAGCCCTTCGAACCACCCCGAATGAAGCGCTGAATGCGATCTTGAACCTCCCTAGCCTGGACTTAGCAGGCATGGAAAGGGCCAAATCGGCAGCTATTCGACTGAGGGACACAGGGCAATGGAAAGCCCAATTATATGGCCATGCTAAAATTCTCCAGCATGATAAATCGATTCCGAAAATTACGGATCTATGCAAATCTATTGAATATAGTCACACACCCTTTGAGGACCTGATTCCTGATAGAGAGGAATGGGAACAGGGCCGACCGGGCACGACGGACGCAATCTGTTTCTATACAGATGGCTCCAAATTAGAAGGACACGTCGGCGGAGGTGTATACTCCGAACAATTAGATATCAGGAAGTCATTCAGGCTCCCGGACCACTGTAGCGTCTTTCAGGCGGAGGTCCACGCTATAAAAGAAGCACTAACCTGTTTAAGGATCCCTAGCCTCCAGAGAGGACACCTAAACATATATAGTGACAGCCAAGCGGCTATTAAGTCGATCTACTCGACAAACACCAACTCTCGTACAATAGCAGACTGTCGCAGATCTCTCCACGAGATGGCAAATCAGTTTACTATCAGCCTAATATGGGTTCCGGGTCACCGGGACATTGTAGGCAACTGCATAGCGGACGAATTCGCCAGGCAGGGCACCACCAAGCCTCTTCTACCAGGAGAGGAAAATGTCGGTATGCCCATGGCTACTTGCAAGTTAAAAAAAAAAAAGCACTTCAACAACGTATTGTCCCTTGATTCGCCCTTGCCGGTCAGCTTCGCTAACCTCAGACGAGCAGACTGGCACAGGTACAAAGAAGTTCTGACAAATATCCTCCCCATGGAACCGTCAGAAAGCATCACAAACCCACATGAGCTGGACGAAACAGTATACAAATTCACAGAGGCATGCAACACTGCCTTCAAAGTGGCATGCCCCACAGAGAAACCAAGAGGAAGGAAAAAACCCCCCTGGTGGACCCAACAACTATCTATCCTCAGAACCAACTGCAGATGCCTGTTTAACAGAGCAAAGGCGGGAAATGAGGACACCAACTGGCTGAACTACAAGTTTGAACTAGCCTCCGACAAAAAGGCCATTAGAAGAGCAAAACGAACGGCATGGCAGACCTTCTGCTCTGACATAGAAAAAACAACTGATGCCGCAAGGCTCAGAAAAATACTCTCTAAGACAGCCGCGCCTTTGGGCTATCTTCAAAAAGCAGATGGATCATGGTCAGACTCCAGTAAAGAGTCCTTGGACCTGCTCCTAGACGCTCACTTCCCGGGGAGCCAACAAGCAGGTCATCCACCTGAAAGAGGAGCAGGAGAGGGAATCGAAATAGATCCACTCCTATCAGACCGCAACATGAAATGGTCCATTTATAGTTTCAAACCATACAAATCACCGGGACCGGACGGAATAACACCGGCTCACATCCAGCAAGCAGGACAAATAGCCATTAACTGGTTGAAAAAAATCTTCCAATCCATCCTGGCGGTAGGAGAACTACCAACAGCATGGCAAGAAACAAAGGTGGTTTTCATTCCCAAGGCAGGGAAGGCCACTCACACCACAGCAAAGGATTTTAGGCCAAAAAGCCTAACATCATTCCTGCTAAAGAGCTTTGAAAGAATGATAAGCCTACACATAAGGGCCACCGTAGACCCGACACAAATATCAGAAGCACAACACGCTTACACCAAAGGTAAGTCAACCGAATCGGCGCTACACTTGGTGGTAAACAGCATCGAGAAATCACTCAACATCAAGGAATACACACTGATCGCCTTCCTGGACATAGAGGGAGCCTTCAATAACGTGCTTCCCACCGCTATAACAGAATATCAGGAAGTCATTCAGGCTCCCGGACCACTGTAGCGTCTTTCAGGCGGAGGTCCACGCTATAAAAGAAGCACTAACCTGTTTAATGATCCCTAGCCTCCAGAGAGGACACCTAAACATATATAGTGACAGCCAAGCGGCTATTAAGTCGATCTACTCGACAAACACCAACTCTCGTACAATAGCAGACTGTCGCAGATCTCTCCACGAGATGGCAAATCAGTTTACTATCAGCCTAATATGGGTTCCGGGTCACCGGGACATTGTAGGCAACTGCATAGCGGACGAATTAGCCAGGCAGGGCACCACCAAGCCTCTTCTACCAGGAGAGGAAAATGTCGGTATGCCCATGGCTACTTGCAAGTTAAAAAAAAAAAGCACTTCAACACACTAGCCAACACCCATTGGCAAAACGCACCACAGTGTCGCATCTCTCACCAGACATGGCCTGTGATAAACAACAAAAAAACCTCGGAGTTACTCAAGCTCAGCCGCACAGAGTGTGGCATGCTGATCCGAGCTCTTACAGGCCACTGGCTTGTTGGCGCGCATGCCGGCAGGTTAAAAGCCCCGCAAAATGATTTCTGCAGAAGCTGTAGGGATGAGGAAGAAGTGGAAACGGTAAAACACCTTCTCTGCTTCTGCCCAGCCCTATGCAGACTCAGACTGAAACACTTAGGAAGCCCCTTCATCGACGATCTTACCGAAATATCGGAGATTAATCTCAAAAGCATAAGTGTCTTTATTAAATCTTCCGGGTGGAAGACATGCTGATCAGCTTAACACAAGCTGAAACTACTAGAAACGGGACCCTAGAGAAGGAAGAAACGAGATCATGCGGTATCACAACGGACCCATTGAGGTCTAAGTGTGTCGGACTATAGTCCGACAGCCGCCCTAACCTAACCTAACCTATCACTGAAGCTAATCCTTATGAATTGAACATGGTGTTACTGACATTGATTTTTTCTTATAACTGCAAGGGTATACAAACTTCGGCTTGCCGAAGTTAACTTCCTTTCTTGTCATACCCATGCAGAGGGTTTTATGATTTCAGTCAGAAGTTTGCAACGCAGTGAAGGAGACGTTTCCGACCCCATAAAGTATATATATTCTTGATCAGCATCACTAGACGAGTCGATCTAGCAAACTAGTCTCTTAGTTGTAATGCTATCGGGCTGAAACTTTCCCAAAAGTCTTATATCTTTTGCAGGTAGTATATAAGTCGGAACCAGTCGGATCGAACCACTACATCTTATAGCTCCCATAGGGATAATCGAAAAAAAAACTTTAAAAAATTATATCTTTGGTGTTTTTTAATAAATAACCTCTTTCGCTAGGAAATAACATTTTTTAATTAGTTCTGAGTTTCGAATTTAATTTTATCAAAATCGGACGACTTGGTGGGAATATAAAATGATACAAAGTATAACTTTGGTGTTTTTTGACATATTATCTTATACTATTGGGAATATCATTTTTTGTATTTTAAAATTTAATAATTATAACTGCAAGGGTATACAAACATCGGCTTGCCGAAGTTAACTTCCTTTCTTGTTATTATTAGGTGTGACCGATCACGGCTTCAATCCAAAATATACTGACTTCTTAATTCTAAAAATTTATCCAACGAACCTCGGCCAGAAGCTTTTCTTTCTTAAGCTTCTAAAATTTTAATTTTTGTTTAAAATAAAAGCTTATGCTCAAACTTTCGCATCTCGTTATGAAAAGAAATTATGCTGACCGATGCAAATATGATCTGAACTTAGAACGCAATACTGTAGGCTTTGATCGAAAGAGTTTGGGCTTCGAACGGAAGCTAGTGTTTACTTTACGATTGGTTTATTCATCTTAAGGACGATTAAGCGCGGCCCTCGAAGTTAATGGAAATGGCAAAGTCCCAAGGCAAATGTGCATGCTAGGTGCAGTCTATTGCGGTGCCGTCTGCCAGGTTTAGGTTAGGTTAGGTTAGGGCGGCTGTCGGACTATGGTCCGGCACACTTAGACCTCTATGGGTCCATTGTGATACCGCATGATCTCGTTTTCCCTTCTCTAGGGTCCCGTTTCTAGTAGTTTTAACCTGTGTTAAGCTGATCAGCATGTCTTCCACCCGGAAGATTTAATAAAGGCACTTATGTTTTTGAGATTAATCTCCGATATTTCGGTTAGATCGTCGATGAAGGGACTTCTTAAGTGTTTCAGTCTGAGTCTGCATAGGGCTGGGCAGAAGCAGAGAAGGTGTTCTACCGTTTCCACTTCTTCCTCATCCCTGCAGATTCTACTGAAATCATTTTGTGGGGCTTTTATCCTGCCGGCATGTGCGCCAACAAGCCAGTGGCCTGTAAGAGCTCGAATCAACATGCACTCTGTGCGGCTGAGTTTGAGTAATTTTTTTTTATATGATGGACGTTGATGCACTACGAGCAGTACAAACAAGTGGCCCAACGACACCAAGCACGTGCTTGTTACGCGCGGGGCCCTTTTATCAATTTGGGCAAAACATACGAGTTCGCGAGGAAGATACAAAAAACAAATAAAGACGGGACACAAATGAAAATAAAGGAAGCATCTAAGAATGAAGAAAATGAGTTAAAATATTAGTTTTTAATACCGTTATAGAAGTTGAAGTGCAAATTAAATGATAAAGGTTGTTATAATTATTACATAGAACGCGAAAGGGCTCGTGCAGACAAAAATTAGATGTACATCTTGGCAAATTTAGGGGATAATAATTTCGTGTTAGTCTAACAGGAACATTGAAAGTTAGGCGGTTTACAAGTTCTATAGAATCAATATCACCTCTTATAAGATTTTGCATAAAAATAGTACCAAGCATTTTTCTACGATTTGCAAGGGTAGGTAAATTAAGCAATAGTAATCTACTCTGATAGGAAGGTAGCCTTATGTTTTGATCCCAGTTCAAACTACGAAGGGCAAAAAGAAGAAATTTTTTTGTACCGACTCAATACGGTCAATATGCACTTGATATTGTGGACTCCAAACCGAAGAACAATATTCCAAAATAGGACGGACAAGGGAGGTAAATAATAATTTGGTTGTATAAGGGTCATCAAATTCTTTTGACCAACGCTTTATAAACCCAAGAACACTCATGACCTTGCTGACAGTGGACATTATGTGGCAGTCAAATTTAAGTTTTGGGTCCAGAAGAACGCCTAAGTCATTAACTGAATTTATACGGTCGAGTGGCGTATTTTGAAGAGAGTAACTAACAAAAGTAGGAGTACCCCTATGAAAAGTCATAACGTTGCATTTAAGGCAGTTCAAATTTAAAAGGTTATACTCACACCATCCCTGAAAACAATCAATATCTGACTGTAAGTTGAAACCCGACGCTATATCATTATGTGATAAACAAAGCTTAACATAATCAGCATACATTAGTACACGAGAGTGTGTTATGATAGAGGGAAGATCGTTAATAAACAAAGTAAACAGCAAAGGGCCCAAATGACTACCCTGAGGCACTCCAGATGTCACATAGATCAGTTTTGAGGCAGCGTTCTTGAATATAACCCTCTGAGTCCTACCATTCAAATAACTTGAAATCCAAGTTAATAGATTACATGGAAACCCAAGCTGATTTAATTTGAATAAGAGAAGAGAGTGGTTGACAGAGTCAAAGGCCTTACTAAAATCAGTGTATATAACGTCAGTCTGCATTTTATTCTTAAATCCATTTATTACAATAGATGACAATTCCAGAAGGTTGGTGGTGGTCGATCTTCGCTTAACAAAACCATGTTGACACGGTGATATTAGCGAGGAACATAAATGTTGCAAATGAGAAGTAATAATACGTTCAAATGCTTTAGGAATTGCCGATTTAGAAATACCTCTGTAATTCTGGGCATCCGCCTTCGCACCCTTTTTGTGAAGTGGAATGATAAAAGAGTCCTTCCAGATAGTAGGAAAAACTGACGATGAAATAGACAAATTAAAAAGTTTAAGAATCGGTTTACATATGGTTGACGCACAAAACTTAAGCACACACCCGGGGAGTCCATCAGGACCGGGAGAATAAGTTGGCGTTGTTTTTTCTAAGTCTCTTACGAGAGAAATTTCCGTAATTTCAGGGGTAAAGATGCAATTTGCCTTATTTAAGGGATTAGGGTAGTTAGAATTTGACCAAGCAGCCGAACTATAAGTAGTTTGGAAAAACTCGGCAAATAAATCAGCAACTTCAGAATCCGTCGATGCCTCCATTGAGTTAAAACGTACCGATGAAGGCAATGCTGACGACTTACGCTTGGCATTGACAAAGTTATAAAACTGCTTCGGATCATTTGAAAATTCAAATTTACATCGACTTAAATACATAGAATAGCAATGACTATTGAGAACATTAAAATCCGATCGAGCCACCACATATTTCGAAAAATCAGATGGCTTACCCGATTTCTTATACTTTTTATAAGTGTTTGTCTTAAGGTTTTTAAGTCTTTGAAGCGCATTGGTAAACCAAGGTGGCCTGTTTGTCTTTGAAGGAAACCTATCAGGAACGCATTCATTAAAAAAGGTATTTAACACTATATAGAAGTGTTCAGTGGCACTTTCAATATCCATACAATTGTACAATTCTGTCCAATTATATTGAGAAATCATGTCGTTAAGTTTTTTATAGTTACATTTTCGGAAACATCTCACTTTAGTTTGAGAAACTAAAGGAGAGAGGGTATCAACGCATGGGAGGCAGGTTGTCAATTCCATTGTTGGATGATATCGGTCTTCAGGTACAACAAGAGCGTCAATTCTAGATACCGTGACTTCAGACGGGTCTGAAACAAACACAAGATCTAGTTGTCTATTTAATGAATTCCGTATAAATCTTACTTGCTGTAACGATAATTCTAGAAGACCATCAACAAAATCATGGGCGGATAGAGGTATAGCGACTAGTGAGTCAGTAGGAGGAGACCAAGAAATATCAGGGAGATTAAAGTCACCCAAAACAATCAAAAGGTCACTGTTAGAAAGAAGGGATAGAACAGATTTTATCGCAGACAGGTGGTGCTCATAAATTATTAAATCAGAGCCAGGTATCAGAGTGAATTCTCACGGATGTTAGGCTACTGCTAACGGCAATCAGCACACCGCCTCCCCTACGTGAGGAGCGATCGGTCCTATAGGCATTAAAATTGTTTGACAGAACTTCATTGTCAGATATCTCTGGTTTCAGCCAAGTTTCCGTAAAAGCCAAAATATCAGCAGTAAATGCAGAAGAGTCAGCATAAAGCTTGGGTAGCTTCATATTTAGTCCCCTAACATTTTGATAAGCCAAAAATAAACTTTTTAGTTTTTTGGCGCAGTGGAAGGTCTGTTATTTGTTCTCGGTTTATTGGGAACAAATTCTTTTATTACTAATTCCGAGGTTTTTTTGTTGTTTATCACAGGCCATGTCTGGTGAGAGATACGACACTGTGGTGCGTTTTGCCAATGGGTGTTGGCTAGTGTGTTAAAGTAGTTTTTTATATTTTATCGCTCCTGGAAGCCAAATCCTTGCTCGGGGCCTACTGGGGACATCACACCAGTCTAGCGCGACGATGTTCGCCCCTTCTTGAGTGGGCTTATCCTGCCCGTAGTTAGGAAGCACCAGGTTTATTTAGCTGGTAATGTAAAAAACAAAAATGAAACCTGAAGATTGCCGATGGTCGCTTTTTAACAATCCTTTTTTTGGTAAAACCGAATGTATGTATTTTGTACACATATGTAACAGTCAAGAAATATTAAAACTTTTATAATATTAGTTAATAACATAAACAACAAAAAAACTTGGTAAGTAATTTAATTTTTTTCTTTTGTTTTACGGCAAAAAAATGAATCCCTATTTGAGATTTAAAATAATGTAATTTTTGCTATAATATGTTAACTGTACGCCCTTAGAGTGGGCGTGGCATATTCGCTTACAAACAAACTGGCGCTGGTTTGGAAGATAAGGAATATAAATCTGAAAGGATTGTGAGTCTAAAGCATCTAACTCTTATAGTTTTCGAGATCAAAGCGTTCACATGGACAGACGGACAGACTATATACTTTATGGGGTCAGAAACGACTTCTTCACTGCGTTGCAAACTTCTGTATTATTTTTTAATATTTCAGAGTTTCGAATTAAGTTTTTATACTTGTTTTCTAGTAATTTTAATGTTTTTTGAGGAGTTGATCCGTGGATTTTGGACCTGGAGTGAAGAGTACCAGCGGGCCGTGCGCAAAATTTAACGGTTCCCAAATGCCCTATATAAGGCCGCAGAGCTCTGGGAGCTGAATCAGTCGATCACGAGGAGTCATTACAAGATCAGTCAGTTAACAAATAACCCAGTCAACCAGCAGCACGAGAACAACAAGTCAACAACAACAAGTTAAGTCGTCGTAAGCAGCGCCGTGGGAAGCCTACAAGGAGCAAGATCGCTACGTCGAGACGTTCGGGATTGGGACATCAGGAACCTCCGAATTAGGCACAGGTAGCTTAGGTCCAGAGGGCATCACACGGCAAAGCAATAGAGCAATAGAGTTCTGCGAAGAGGAACCGTGAACTCGAGTTTTCCAGAAGGACGAGCGGTCGATCGGTCGAGCCCAGCGATTACCGGCGAAGTCCCGGAACTAGAGAACCAGCCTACCAGCCAGTCAGGGCGAGCAGTCGACCGGTTGAGGAGTTCAAGAGGCGTTGTCCTGGAGAGGCCCAACGGTTCAGCAAGTCCCGAACGGCGTTCGACCAAGACATCAAGGGGCAGAGACCACGATACAGATACAGCGCAGAGGACATTGGCAGCGACATCAGCAGACATCATAGACAGCCACGTCACGATCGCCGCGGAGAACTCATTGAGGAGCGCAGAACCGTCACGGACGTCAGGCAATAGGGTGAGGCTGGGGTGGATCGTTCGTCTGCGCTAGGCGTAAAACGAAGTAAACTACTAAGCAGCTTCCTTGGCCTTGACTGTCAGTGCGAACTGAGCAAGACCCTAGTGGGACCGTCCGGGACAGAGCAAGGGACAGGCGGTCACTGTCTCGAAAGGCGTTGCCCTGGAGAGCAAAGCACCTGTTCTTCCAATCTTAGAACGGTTACGCTTCCTAAGACCGCAAGACCGATCTCTCTGCGAGTCCAAGGCGCGACAAGCGGCCTCGAGTCAACGCGTCGGCGAGCGAGCAGCGGCGAGGGACACAACGAGCATCCCGAGATACAGGAAGGAGACAGCGATCAAGGAGTCAACCCGTCGACGAGTCAAGACGAGCCGAAACAGCAGCCATTGGAATCAGCGCGACACGACACCGAGACCAACCGAGCCACCCTCCGCTGTAATAAGTAAAAGGAAAATAAACCCACTGTTATCCTTTGAGTTCTGAGCTTTCAGTAAGGCCGTCACGTCATATAAATATGGTGGGACGAACATACAATCTTCTGAGCTAGCCGCACGAGTTTCATAGCGAGCAGATCAACGAAATCAGTTCGTTTCAGATACCCTGTTCTTGCCCAAGTCTGATGGACAAGGTCGGGTCTCTCCAACCGAGCCACCCTCCGCTGTAATAAGTAAAAGGAAAATAAACCCACTGTTATCCTTTGAACTCTGAGCTTTCAGTAAGGCCGTCACGTCATATAAATATGGTGGGACGAACATACAATCTTCTGAGCTAGCCGCACGAGTTTCATAGCGAGCAGATCAACGAAATCAGTTCGTTTCAGATACCCTGTTCTTGCCCAAGTCTGATGGACAAGGTCGGGTCTCTCCGCGGGACGAGGAGGGGTATAGACGCTCGTCGCGGGCACGGGGACGCTGTTTATTGCAGTCGGATCGCGTCGCGACACGGGTGACTATGGGTATCACGGTGCCGGACCACAGGCGATATGGACTGTGTGAGGAGGGGTGCCGGATACTCGTGTAACCGGGGTCAACAGTGTGTTGAGGTCACGCCGCGGGATCAGGAGGATAATGGCACACCTGTCGCTAGCACGGGGACACTAGAGAACACAGGACGATTCGCGTCGCGACACAGATAGCTAGGGGTATATGGTGCCGGACCACAGGCGATCGATGAGCTGTGTTAGGGTGAGTTGACAAGAGTCTTTACGTGATTAAGTAAGAAGACTTGTGAGTGTTTAGATTTGTAACTGACTTTATTGAGCTGCCGATCAGAGCTTAAATACTATCATGACCCGGAACTTGGGTGCCTATATTAACTGACATGTTACGCCTCATATTGGGTTCACCTACATTTTATCGTCTACGCTGCAGTGTCAGCGGTATGCTGCTTGTGACTGCTGACCACTGACCGTCGTGACCGGCTGTCCCATACTTGCAGCGTCGGCACTGTATTGTGCTGCCACTGTGCGCCTGGTCGCTGTTCCGTATAAGTTGCATTGGTCGTATGTTCGGCTCGCTGACCACTTGCAACTCCGTCGTGTTGTAGATTGCGTGCGTTTGACCCGTGTTCGTAACCATGCTAGATCGATCCGAGTTACCTTGGTTACGAACATTCTCCCCCCCATTGACGGGTTCGTCAATAAAAGCGGAGGGTAGCCACTGTTTGTCAGTTGTCGACATGTTGCTCGTTCCTTGTACTGATCTCGTGGTTCAGTTCGCATCTGCGGAGGAGTCTACTCGTCTCCCACAAGGACTGCATCTCCTTTATCCAAATGGTCCCAAGATATTTCGTCGAGGAAACCAACTGTGGATACGTAGTCCGATTGGTTTCGTTTGGCGCAACCTGCGATATCCAGCTGGTCGTGTGGTCCAACTTCATCCTGAGTCCTTCCTGTTATTGGACGACGGGTCTTTCTTGGTTTTTCGGCGTGCTGTCCTGGCCTTGCACCGTAGTGACAGCCCTGTTTTGCGTGCGGACGTGCCATCCTGGTATGATGAATCGGATTCCGGTGTCGAATGCGATATTGGATTTGCCTTTGTTACTGTTTAATACTTAATAAATTGTTTATTCTACTGTTACATATGTATATATATATATTTTTTTTTTTGCTGAGGTCTCGTTAACCATCTATAAAAACTGCGGTGTTCTGTGTTATTGGGTCTCAGTTTGTCGCAATGGTGCTTGAAGACCATTGCGAGGTCGTTTTGGACCTTGACGGTTCGCTGCGTTGCACTCGTATTCCCACCTGTTGGTCGTTGCTGGATAATATCCCAGGATTCTATGTACGTCGTAAACGCCGTACGGTCTCGATCCGTACCTCATGTGACCCTGTTATAGATGGTCTGCGTTATCCTCCCAATCGGAGTGTGACGGTCCACGACTGCTCCTTCATCCTTCTTCCTAACAATCGTTTTGCTGTTGTTCGATTGGCTGTGCTTGCCGTTACTTTGCGTGGTCCTCCAGTGCCGGACGCCGATCCGTTCGAGATGTATTACGACTCCGCTAGTGATTCGGGTCATGAGTAGTGACCTCCCCCCTTTTTTTTTTTATTTACTTGATAACTAAATATATTCTTATCGTTATGAATTTTTGTCTCTCTTTTTTTTCTATCATTCTGTGGTCGTCAGCGTTTTCACCCGACTCATAGGTATTGGGGAAGTGACGCTTTGTTTCGAGCCGTTCTCTTGTTGACATATTCTTGTATGTTTACCTTTTCTGATGAGTAGACAAATTGCTGCTAGCAACAGTAATATTACGAGCCCTGCCGCAATGGAGATTGGGTTAACGTAGTTCACCTGCGTATTCGTGGTTGCCTCCGACTCCCCTCTGTCTAGCTGCTCCTGAAGTTGATGGACTTCTCCCTGCAGATGCTTTAGACTGCTCGTTGTATTGCTACGTATGGTCGTGTATTGCTGCCTCTCCTGTATTGGACTCTTGAACGAATGAGTAATAATTGTAGCTGGTTTTTTCTCTATTGTCGATCTTAACGCTGGGTGTCCCTGTAGTGTAACCACTGGAGTTCTTGCAATGCAGTCCGCATTCATTGTCACGATTCCATTTTTATGCACTTGTATTTTTCCTCGTTCCTCCCCGCACACATAGGTTAATGTTACTTCTTGTGTTGTAGCACAAATCCAAGCATTTGGAGCATCAAGAGGGTACCATATGCTTGTCGTGTTAATCCTTTCGGGTTTGCAGCTGGATTTTTGTTCAGATTGAACGGCTGCTAGGGCGCATTGGAACTGTTCGTGCGCGGGACCCAACGTCGTTTGTTTTATATTGCACAGCATTGGTCCCTTTGACATCTTCGTGCATTGGTTCAGCTCTTCCACAGTAAGTGCGAAGTGTCGATCTCGATGATCACTAATCGCTAGATATTTGGTCTCTGTCTCCGTTGCGATTATGTGATCTTGGGTGACTACTGGAATTGGCGTTAATTGATACACGTCGTATTCCTCTTCGTCCACTAATGGTATTTTAGTATGAAATATGAGGGTGTTGTCCAATTCCTGGACTTCTGATACCATCACTTGATAGATATCATGCATAGTCTCATGTGTAACAGGTAGTCGCCTCCCTTTCGGGAGATGGGCCTTTATGTTTATAAGCTCCCTTTGCAGCTGACTTAAGGAGATTAATGCTGGGCTGACTATGCCCCTTTTTAACCCGGTTACGATGTTGATGACTGCCGTCTGGGTCCTCTTGATATGCCCTGCTATTAATGTTAGTTCTGATGACACCTGCGCTATGTTCCCAGTTCGTATGGTATTTTCGAGGTCTGTGACGTGTGTTTCCATGTGTCTTATCCTGCGTTCCATTTCATCATTACTCGTTCTCATCACGTTTATGGTGCTGTCTAAGATAGACGTCTGATTCCTGAGTAAATGAGTGTTGTGCAATTCCTTAGCTTGGATTTTTCGGATGACCTCTTCCATATTCTGCGCATACTGAGAGTCTAAAACTCCAAATAGCCCGTTGGCGAGATTTCCTACCAGATTCAGGGCTCCTCTCCGTTGTCGCTGATGATTGAACAGCTGTTGACCATCGTATAGCTCGCTGGCCTCTTGTTCGAGCACCTGTATTATCGTTGGACATGACCCGCCTCGTAGGCACCAGGTTGATAAATCTTCAATATTTTTTTTAAACGCAGTGATCTCCTGCGCTAACAGCCGTAGATCAAAATATGATATGATCGTCCATTCTGCGGACATCAGAGCTATTCTATTCCTTAATTCTACATATTTTCCCGTATTGTTAGGTAATGGACCTACCTTTACGGGAAGTTCAGCCATGATTGGGACGGCTTGAGTAGCGTTGGCAATGGCCAGCAGCACTATGAATTGGAACATAACCTTGGGGATCTTCTGACACCCTTTGTCACTTCTTCGGGTGCCCTTTGATTGTCTAGTGGTAGCACAGCCAGCCGATGAATCGCTCTCGTGCATTCTCCTGCTGATGTCCGGATGCTGACGACTCGGATTGCACCGTCCTTTCCTGCGTGTACCGTCACTATTCTCCCAAGTGGCCACTGTAATGGTGGCATGTTGTCATCCTTTATTACCACTATATACCATTTTGATCGGTTTTGTAGTTCCTGCAGGTACTCGTGGCTCCATCTTTTCCAGAAGTCCTGTCTGACCTTGTCTATTTGTTTCCATCTTGTTACTAGACCCGATCGTACCTCCTTGTTATGAATGTCGGGAGATGCGGTTATTGGTCCTCCGATCAAGAAATGCCCTGGAGTCAATGCAGACAGGTCGCGTGGGCTGGAAGAAATGGGAGTAAGAGGCCGTGAGTTTAGTATTGCCTCTATGTCGATAATCACTGTTTCTAATTCTTCATATGTTAAATCTGCCGTTGACACCGTGCGGATCAACAAATGCTTTGCTGATTTCACTGCCGCCTCCCACAGTCCTCCGAAATGAGGTGCCCGTGGTGGAATAAAATGGAATTCTGTTCCTAGCTGCGAGCATGTTTTAGTAATTGTCTCTCGAGCTTCATCCGAGTATATCGTGGTTTTTAACTCTCGTAACTCGTTCTTCGCCCCGAAAAAATTCGTGGCGTTGTCACAATAGATGCTCTTCGCGACTCCTCTTCTTCCATTAAATCTTTTAAGTGCTGCCAAGAATGCTTGAGTGGTTAGATCTGACACCACTTCTAAATGTACTGCTTTGGTGGTGAAACAACAAAAAATGGCTAAATAGACCTTATGGGGTTTCTTTCCTCGGATTTTGTAGTGCACAAAAAATGGTCCGCAGTAATCCACCCCACTAATATTAAACGGTCTTGCAATTTGTACCCGATCGGTTGGTAGCGGGCTCATGATCTGATTTAACAACCTTGGTCGAGCTCGGCAGCATGTGATGCAGCGTCGTACTGTCGTCAATGCAAGTTGTTTTCCCTTGATCGTCCAAAATTGTTGTCGCGTGTTTGCCAACAGTGCCTGCGGGCCACAATGCTCAAGCTGCCGATGCTTGTTCTCAAATATGAGCCGTGTTATTTCATGACCTGCTGGCAGCAACATAGGATGTTTTTCATCGAATGCTAGACTTGAATTCTGGAGTCGTCCTCCTACCCGCAGTACCTTGCTATTGTCCAGAAACGGGTCTAATGACCGATAAGGCTTCACAAAGCCTCTCTTGGACTGTCATTGCTGGTACCTCCGTGTTAAACGTATCTAGCTTCCAAAATTTTTCCAGAGCTGGTAATGGATCCTCCCGTGTTATTGTCATGACATTTCCTGCCATGGCTGCTGGCACTCGTCGCCTCACTGCGCCGAACACAATCCACCCAAGAGTGGTTTCTTGTAGAGTTGGCTTATCATCCCCCAAACCGATAAGTCCGGGTCTTATCAATCGAGAATACACCTCGGCTCCCAGTAGCAAATCTATGCTTCCGGGTTGGCCGATTTCGGGGTCCGCTAACACTACCGTGCTCGGAATATTAAGTCCTTCGTCTATGGATTCCGACGGTTGGTTCTTCGTCAGTCGTGGTAGGATAAACACAACAATCTCCTTCTGAAAGTTCGACCTTAACGATGACAGCCGCACGCGTGCCCATGACGAAGATCCTTGCGCCGTTTCTCCAATTCCTGAGATACCTTGTGATGTGCTGAAGGTGGGGATAGCAAGTTGGTCCGCCATCCTTCTGGACATGAGATTAAGCTGAGAGCCAAGGTCGATGACTGCGCGACAATTTTCTCGCCTTGCGGTTTGTCCTTGTATTGCCACAATGGCTGTGGGGAGTAATACGTACGGGTTTGGCGGTTGGCTGAGGGTCAACGCAGACACCTTGTTGATCATTGGGGTCTGCAGATTTGGATCTGAAGCATCCATCGCTTGCAATGGTTGATCTATGGTAGCAATGGCAACAACCGGCGCCGTGGATTCTGGATGTTTGTGCAACATGGAATGATGCCGTTGGCGGCAAAAGCGACAGGTCATTGGCGACGGGCAGCTGTTTGTCTTATGGTAGTTTGACAGACAATTGGCACAGCCTGCAATCTTCGTCATTGCCTGCCGACGTTCTTCCGGACTCATTCTTCGAAACATGTTGCAGGATAAGGGCCGGTGCGTGGCTATGTTGCAAATTTTACAAATGTTATCTCGTGATACCAATGTTTTGGGTTGAGCGTCCAGTGTTTCCAACATGCCGGATCGCCGTTCTAAAAAGGCTAAAACACTTTCCAGCAACGGGACTTCTGTTGGAGAGTTGGCTGAGTCTTCGAGAGCGGCTAACGTATACTGATCTAGTTTCCGCCTCACTAAGAACCCTATAATTGGATCCCAGCTCTTTGTGCAGATTTCCAGGTTTTTTAGAGTACTCATTGAATTCTTGATCGTGTCATGTAAGGCCCTGAGCTGACGTGAAGAGCCATCTATAGGTTTATAATCAACGATTTTTGCTATGGCGGTGAATACTAGTATCTTTCCGTTCTAGTACCTGGCCCTTAAGCGCAACCAGGTGTCGTCATAGCCACCCTGTGAGAAGGCTGTGTCTGTCAACACGTTCCTCGCTTCACCACGAAGCGAGCTTTGTAGAATATGTAGTTTTTGGCTGGCCGAACATGGTTTATTGTGTACTAACTCTACAAAAAGGTCATGGAACCGTGGCCAGTCTAGATACTCGCCATTGAATTCTGGAATGCTAATTGGCGGCAATGCCAAGTTTAGGCTCATTGGGGCGCATCGTTTTCTCGAAGCAGGTTCATTTCGTATTCTTCATATAACGTGTGGAATTGGGCTAGCTCTGCTTCTGCCCGAGCTGCGGCCCCAGGTGTGCTATCCAATTCATCGTGGGCTTGCCTCAGTAATGCCCAATGGAGATCCAGGTGCCTTTGTAGGGCTGGGGTGACGGTTGGAGCGTTTGAGGCTAATGTTAGTGATGATTCCAATTCGTTGCATCTTCTCTGCAACTGTCGAATTACCGTGTCAATTGTGGAGCTTCCCTTTACTTGCTCTCCTGTTGTGATCTTGATGTTCGCTGAGGTTCGTCTGGGGGCCTTTGGTGGATCGCTTCCAGTCGGTATGTTGTCCAGGAAGACCCGTTGATATTTTTCAACCAGCTCCTTAAGTGCTGCTCCTTTAGTTGTTCTAATCTACCGGCATAATAGCCTTCTCGGAGGCGTCTGTCGGCAGAATCCTTGCCGTAATTCTTTATAAGCTGTTGTATTTTTCCTTGCAGCTCGTTTTGGTCGTCTAACAATCGATTGTGTAAATCGATTCTGGTTTGGTTCGTCTGCTCAATGAATGAGGTCGACATAGTGCAGGTATTCAGTAAGTTTTTGCTGACTGCGGTTCTTAAGCTAGGCTTGACAGGTGTTTGTGTAAGAATGTCTTACCTGTGCAAACCGGCGTGTGTGTTGCCTATGTGGAAGGCGGATGCTGAAGTGTGATCCTTTGTTGGTAAAGGATCACGTCGGGGTCACCAATGTTCTTGCCCAAGTCAGATGGACAAGGTCGGGTCTCTCCGCGGGACGAGGAGGGGTATAGACGCTCGTCGCGGGCACGGGGACGCTGTTTATTGCAGTCGGATCGCGTCGCGACACGGGTGACTATGGGTATCACGGTGCCGGACCACAGGCGATATGGACTGTGTGAGGAGGGGTGCCGGATACTCGTGTAACCGGGGTCAACAGTGTGTTGAGGTTACGCCGCGGGATCAGGAGGATAATGGCACACCTGTCGCTAGCACGGGGACACTAGAGAACACAGGACGATTCGCGTCGCGACACAGATAGCTAGGGGTGTATGGTGCCGGACCACAGGCGATCGATGAGCTGTGTTAGGGTGAGTTGACAAGAGTCTTTACGTGATAAAGTAAGAAGACTTGTGAGTGTTTAGATTTGTAACTGACTTTATTGAGCTGTCGATCAGAGCTTAAATACTATCATGACCCGGAACTTGGGTGCCTATATTAACTGACATGTTACGCCTCATATTGGGTTCACCTACATTTTATCGTCTACGCTGCAGTGTCAGCGGTATGCTGCTTGTGACTGCTGACCACTGACCGTCGTGACCGGCTGTCCCATACTTGCAGCGTCGGCACTGTATTGTGCTGCCACTGTGCGCCTGGTCGCTGTTCCGTATAAGTTGCATTGGTCGTATGTTCGGCTCGCTGACCACTTGCAACTCCGTCGTGTTGTAGATTGCGTGCGTTTGACCCGTGTTCGTAACCATGCTAGATCGATCCGAGTTACCTTGGTTACGAACATACCCCTTTTTAAATCTTTTCTGGGAAATAGCTTAGCAAAAGGTTTTTCATTGTAGGGCGTTTTTTTTTCTATTTAATCTTTAACAGCAAGAGTGGCTAGGTCCCAGTAGATGTTTTGGTTGCGAATATACCATGGTGCCCCAGTGATAGTTCGCAGGATTTTCGATTAAGCACGCTGAGCATGTTTTGTACTGTTTGGCGTAAGTTTTTCATGTACCGCAGTTGCTCATTTTCTGCTTGCTTTAGAGCTCGGTTTAGTGTACGAGTGGCTTCCCTAAGACGTTGTTTAGCTGACGGCGATCTGTTGGTTTGCCAGGCACGTCGCAGGCGCCTCTCTTCTAGGACAAGCCGTTCAATTTGCAGATTAGTTTTAAAGTGGTTGGTCTCCACCTCCCTTCCTTGTGGTGTTGAGATAGTGGCTAATTTGATGTGTGAACTTACATACTTTTTTTATTTTAATCATTTGGTTCTGTGCGACGTCAGCTTGTGGGGGTGATCCGTAGTTTTTGGGCTTTGAAAAAGAGTTATTAGCACTGGCGAATAGTCAAATAAGAGGTCCGAAAGCGCTTATTATATTGTGTGGAATGTTTTTTGTCGCCGCAAAGTCTACTACGTCTGGAACTTTCCTGGGGTCTGTTGGCCAGTATGTGAGCCTGCAAGGGAAACATAGTTTAATTTGTTGCTCGGTTTTATGATTGCATTATATAATTGCCTTCCTTTGGGAGTCACGAGGCGTGATCCCCAGTGCGTGTGCTTGGCATTATAATCCCTGCAGCTATAAAGCGATCTCCAAGCAAGTTGTAGAAGTCCATCCATTGTCCTTCAGAAATTGTAAAGCGAGGCGGGCAGTAGTCAGCGGCTATGGTGAGGTTTCCGTTGCCTGACTGCACTTTAATAGACGTGGCTTGCAAGTAATTAGTTGCAAGCCTTTGGTGAAAGTGGTGTTTGATGCGTTTCCTAATTAGAATGCCGGTTCCGCCGTGGGCTTTACCATCTGGATGGTCTGTGCGGTAGAAAGTGTAGCCTCTTATTTGAAAGTTGTATTTGTTTGTGAGGTGCGTCTCTACCAGTAGCATAATGTCGATATGATTATCATTCAGGAACTGTGTTACTTCAAGGTTGTGCCGTGAAACGCCATTGGCGTTCCACATTGTTATTCTTAGATTTGCCATCTGTTATTTGGACTATTTATCTGCAAGTAGCTGTAACACCATGTTCTGGTTTTGAACCAGTATTTGCATGGTCGTTTTCATGAATGACAAGAATTCCATCGTCCTTTGTTGCATGGTGACCATCATAGATTCCGGATTGCTTTGTGACTGTACTTGGATCTGCTGAGCGTTTCCTAGATTAGACTGGAGTGGGTTTTCCGTCCCTGATCGAAGGGTATCGGCGTATGAAAAGCTCTTCTGGGTTTTTAGTTGACCAAATGAGGATCTTGCAGCCGTGCCGAAAAGTACTTCCGGCGTCGTATGCGAGTAAGTGTACGCATTTTGGGTATTCTGTTGAGCGTTGCTTTTACTTTCCGCATGCGGTCCTTCATCTTCTTGTAGATCGGACAGCCCCTGTAGTTTGCCGTGTGGTTACCTTGGCAGTTAACGCATTTTTTTCTTCTTTGTTGGCAGGGCAGTTAGCCGAATTGTGGAAGTGCACTTCATTTTTCTTCAAGACTCTGCTGGCTAAAGTTCGACCCTCAAGAGTGGTTGCGGCTCTTTATTCCTGTTTATAATGTTACTAACGTTCTTTGCAGAAAACCCTTTTTCCTTGAGAGCACCGATAACTTCCTTGGCGGTCACGTCGCGCTCGATTCCTTTTAGTACCACTTGCAGGCCCTTGCTGCTTTTTAGTTGGTACGTGTAGTAGCTTTTCCTAGCTTCCTCCAGGTATTTGGATACTGCTCGGAAATGTTCTTCAGATTTGGTCTGAAGCTTGGTTTCATGGATATCCCCTTTTGTGACCGGAACAACATGAAAGTTTTCGTCCCCGGTCAGCGCAACAATTTTGTTGACCAAGGCACTCGAGACTTTCTCCCTAATGTAAATTGGTTGGGGCTTAGGTTTCGGTTGGGTCTCTTGAGCCCATTCTGGTTAATTTTCTGTTAGAAGCGAACATCTATTACTGTTACATTTCCCTGGTAATTTATTGTCTATTTGGACACGGATTATTTTTGGCTTGTTATCTACCTCGGTCTGTATGGCCGGGCCCGCTTGCGGAATTTTGTTTTGGTTTTGATTTGTTGTCGTCGTTTTTGTTGCCGTTGTATTTAGCGCTGCGGTCGACGACATTGCAGTAGATTCCGAAATAATAGCCGTAGCTGTGCTTGTTGTTGGTGGTTTTGTTGCCGTATCTATAATTTTTGCTGATACATTTAGTGCGGTTGCAGAAGTTTTACAGCTGCATGTTGTTGGTGCGCAAGGGGTCCAAAATGATGGTGGGGTGGTTTTGAGAACTCCACGGCGTCGGAGAAGGAGTAACAGTAAATAGGCATGGTGAGCAAAGTCGTGCTCTTTGGCTATTGACCGTCAGTAGGGTCGTATTTTGCACTTCGCTATCCGGCGTTGAGACATACGAGAAGTAACCGTCTCCTCGGCTCGCGGAGCGAAGTCCCTCTTTATTTTGTTCGTTGCTCATTGAGCTTTTTTAGCGTGGCACTTATTTGTTATAATAAAACAAGGAAGAACGCTATAGTCGAGTACCTCGACTATCAGATACCCGTTACTCAGCTAAATGGAGACATGCAAGCAGCAAAGCGAGATTAAAAGGCGCCACCTACCGGCGGTATACAGATTTAAGCGTTAAGGGCGTTAGAGTGGGCGTGGCAAATTTTTTTTTTGACCAATCGGTAGGTATTGTCGAGACCAATACATTTCAGTTAAAATTTTTTATCTAGCATAAAAATTTTGGGCGTCACAGGTTTTCGCGGTTTGTGGGCGTTAGAGTGGGCGTGGCAAAATATTGGATGAAATTTGGATCAATCGATAGGTATTGACGAGACCAATACATTTCAGTTAAAATTTTTTATCTAGCATGAAAATTGTGGGCGTCACAGGTTTTCGCGGTTTGTGGGCGTTCAAGTGGGCGTGGCAACCTTTTTTTCGGGTCAATCGATAGGTATTGATGAGAACATTACATTTCAGTTAAAATTTTTATTCTAGCATCAAAACTGTAGGAGCCACAGTTTTGGGCGGTTTGTGGGCGTTAGAGTGGGCGTGGCACTCTACTGAAACAAACTTGCGCTGCGCAGGAATCTCAGGAATCTGCGTGCCTAATCCCAGTATTGTAACTCTCATAGTTTCCGAGATCTCAGCGTTCATACGGACAGACGGACAGACGGACATGGCTAGATCGACTCGGCTAGTGATCCTGATCAAGAATATATATACTTTATGGGGTCGGAAACGCTTCCTTCTGCCTGTTACATACTTTCCGACGAATCTAGTATACCCTTTTACTCTACGAGTAACGGGTATAATAACTATGCACTTGTTTAAGTCATTACACTAATTTTGTGAGTTCAAAGCTCAATTTGTTTTATCTTTGTGTTTTACCATCTTTTCGCTTTTTTGAAATTCACCAGTTTAGTTTTGTGATTTGTTTGCATTTAATTCATCAACTTTCTTTCACTTTTCCCGGAGCTCGCACGAGTCACGTCCGCCCTCTTCTACTGCAAGGTTGGATCTTTTGCACTTGCGCATGTTAACTTAAAAGTATGCTTTGCCCTTTAAATGTATTGAAGTTTTGAGTTATAAGCATGCTTTTAATGTAACTCGCAGGCGAAAAAATGTATATTTTATTTAAGGCATTTTCAACATGTCTGCAATAAGCACTTATAAAAAAAAACCTGACTTGGTAAAGAGGCTTCAGGACCAACAATTTATATTTCATAAATTACTTTATTTGGTTGCTCATCAGCGAATTAATTGTTGACCAAACCTAATAGTTTTATATATACTTTTATCTAGCAGAATCGTAAAAAAGAATTTACAAATGGAAGGGCGCAATAAAATATGCAAACACCGAACCAAGAGTCGTACCGCAGGAGAGCGATTCGGGTGCATTCCTGGGAACAGCTTACAGGGACATTCTAAATTAATCATTACAGAATTCATTTATTGCATTAAAAAAGAGTGCGTACAGAATGTGTTCAGTTGGTGCATTTAGATGCATGCAACGGGTACCTTGTTTTTGTCCCGCACCGGAATGGACAGGGTCATCACTTTCGGAACACCTTTTTGGTGACCATATCATAATGAAAGAACGACTGGGCACTGCTTTAGAAGCTTGCTCTTACCTCCCTTCCCCACTCCTCTTCCTATCTGGCATGATGCAGTAAATTGCGATTCAAAATAACAAAAATCTATAAACCTTTAATAAATGATCGATACTTAAAAATAAACTTAAGCTTTTTAAGGATGTAATTAATTAAATTAAGTTTAAAGAAAAAAATATGGCTGGAATGCAAATTTCTATACATTTTCAAAAAACCATACAAGATGTAAGCAAAACGATTATTGAAAAATTCTTTTTGCAGTTACTATTAGTTTTTTTTTAGAAAATACTTTTAGCATCAAGTAATATTAGTTTTTAAAAAGTGGAAGAGTTTAAAAAGTAGATTTTTACATAAGTTCGGCATTTTTAATAAGTACTGAATGAAAAGTCTTATATCTTCCATTGATGCCAATACGTAGAAAATTAAGATCAAATTATAAGAATATGTAACTTCTGCTTTGTGTAAAATCTTTTGACCACCCCTGTAAATGGGTGGAATTTGAATTTAGGAACAAAAAAATAATTTTTTTTTTTGCATATATATATATATACACACACGCACGGATATCTTGTTTCAGTATTCTTATTTTCATTAATTTTCCATCTAGCTTAGATTAATTCGTTCCCTTTCTTTGTTAAATAAATCCCCTTTTTAATTTTCCGTTAAATAAATTTATTTAAATAAAAAGAAACCAATACCAGTATCGCAAGATGGTTAAACAAAGAAATCCCCTTCTAATACTACTTATGGTATTTTGCTAGTATGTGCCACACCTTACGGCTTGGCTATTTCTATATGCTAAGGAGTGAGACAAAGATGAATAGGGACAAATTAAGACTTGTTAAAAGAGGCTTAAATAAAAAAAATTATTCTTGTTTTTGCGGTTATGCCTTAAGGAAAAAAAAATTTAATTTTGGGGCAGTTTGGTGTCGCCCATTGTACCCATTTTACATTTAGCAAGCGTCTTCAAATTATTTTCGGGTTTGTTCTTTTTTTAAGATTTTTTTTTTTTGCTCCAGGCGCTTCTTGTCGTTTTTAGGGACCTTTCTTATGGTAAGTATATTGAATTGAATTTTTAAACTTGTCTTTATCGATTATGTAGAAACTATAAAGCCAAAACACCATTTCAAGGAAGAGCACCTATGGCTTTTTAAATCAAAAAATTAACGAAAAATTACTGTATTTTGTCGTCTATATCTATACTATCTATCTATCTATACTAAAATATACAATTTTATATAGTATTGAAACTGCGAACAAACCAACTATTTTTCTTTAAAAATAAATGAGACGCAATTTACAGTTTTTAGCTAGGAGTGGTTTTTATAAGGCAATGTGATTTTAGAAAAGGATCCGAAAATATATATGTACATTTTGTTTTATATGCGTCCGTATAGTCTTTAAAATATAATGAAATCGCAAACAGTATTGCACTTAAAAAAACTGTTTGACATTTGGACCAGACATCAGAAAATCAATGAAGAGTAAGTTTCACAAACGTTTTTCAAATAGTCACCGCAGTGCATGGATTGCATTATAACCTGTAATTGTGGGGGGTCCTAAGAAAAACTAGGGTTAATCCAGAAACGGCTCATGTATTATGATTAGTAAAAAAGGAGCAAAAAAATAGGACGCTACCTTTTCCTGATATATGCGTTGCTGGTGGCCTGTATCGATGATTGAAATATTGATAAGAATTATCATAGCTATTTTTTAAAAACCATAAAGTTAAATCTGCAGTTGCGGTGGCATCCGGTATCGTTTTGTTACATTTGTAAATTAAGTAAATAAAATGATGCCGGAGGGACGAAGGGACGTGAAGCTTGTTAAACTAAACCTTGATTACAAACTAATAATGCATGTTGATTAACTCTCTTTGGACCATTAAACATCAGATGCCAATAAAGGAGCATAGCACAAAAGCGGCAAAAATCATGACGATCAAAAAGGCAATAGCCATCCAGGCGGGGATTATACCTGAAAAAAGGAGTTAGTAAAATAATTTTAAAGCTAACATATTATTGCTTACGCCTTTGGGGCAGACTGTGTATGCAGACTTTGTTGTCCACGGAAATGGAAAGAACGGCTGCCTCTGTGTCGCTGGAGATTGGCGGCCCCGCCTCGTTTGTTATAGGCAGAAACTGAATACCCGTTACGAACATAGAGTGTGCATTGGGAATATGGAGCACGCGCTGCAAAGGGGGTGTAAAATGTCTATACTTTTATAGGTAAGCTAGTTGCGGCACGTCTAAGAATGATTTTTCCGCAATGTATGTGTGTGTGCATTTTACTAGTATGTTTGTCAACACAGCAATTAGGGTTACCTGCAAACTAAATGCTATGTACATGGAAACGCTTCCTGAGAACATCGTGCCGACAGCCACGAACCGACCGTCGTCCCGCACCGCCAGGGATGACAGGCTTTCTTCGATGGCAACCGCCTGACGAAGTTGCCCGCTTGCACAGTCCCAGTGCTGCAGGAATCCACGCTGCTTTCCCACCTTACCCAGTGGATTTGCAATGGTAAAGAGGCGATAGTTGTTCTTCTGCGCTTCCACAGTCCCATAGCGGCACCGCTTGAACAGGTACTTGGCCCCTTCGGGCGTTTTCCACTGAAGCTTGTGTTGAATATGGCCGCTGGCCAGTTCCCACACTACGCCCTGGGCATCCTTGGAGATGCTGATTATGACCTTGCTGTCGGGGCTAAAGTCCAGGTCGTCGATCTCCTTGCTGTGCGCTGCCAACTTGGCGGCTAAGGTCATCTGGGGGAAAGTCCATACCCGCAGGTGTCCGTCGGTGCCGCCAGTGGCCATTAGCTGACCGTTACCACTAATGCGCACCACTCGCTGCAGAGGCTCGGCGCCCTTAAGGAAGTCAGTCTGCACCACATCCGCCGCTTGTATGTCGAAGAGCAACTGCTGGGACTGCCGCAATATGTCTGCGGTTGAGAGGGGGTGCTTATTCCCGTTGGTTACTGACTCCACTCCAGAATGGGCGTTTCGCTGTCGCAAATTGCCTCTTCCGTGGGACCAGTCTGCCGGGGCGGGCTTTTCGTCGCTGACTCCGTTTCCATGCCCCTTATCCTCAGACAAAACGCGCGGCTGGATATAGTACATTTGACAGTGCGCCTCCTGGCCGGCGCACAAGTAGCCCCTCCTGCCACCGATGCGCAGTGCGAAGTTCATAACTACGTTTGAGCCCGTCTCGTGGCGTAGCACCTCCTCCGCGCAAAAGTGGGTCCCGTTGTGGTACAGTTCGTAGATCTCCTGAAAAGATGAGGCGGGCATTAGGACCACGGACATTAAGATTCGTGTTGCGGGCATTTCATACAAAGCCATTCGCCACTCCCGTCTTGCTGGAACCACCGCCTCCGGCCACTAGTATGTGGCGGCTGGTAAGCATGTCCACGGCGTATAGTGGGAAGTTCACACGTGCCAATAGGCCGTCGCTGGGGCAGCGGGAATGGGCCATAATATCAATAGTATATTACAATCGACCGACCGGACACAGGCAAAAGGCAGGAGATTGGGTGGACTCAAGTTTATCAGCTCTGGATGCGAAGCAGACACATCTAAGTGAGTCGCTGGTGAGACCTTTCTAACGACTGCCTGGGTCGCTTTAGATGAAACTTCTGTGGACTGTATTGTGTTTGGACCGTGATATATAAATCCACGTACACTGAATAGCAGCGTGACCGCGCCGGACAAATCTAAAAATACTATTTATCCGTCAAAAATATACTAAAATATACTATTTCGTATTTCAGAATATACCAAAAAATAAAAAAATATATATACAAATGTCCGTCAAATTAGCGTCGGTGACTTAGCGGCGATGGCGGAACGGTGGAACTGGAACATGGGGCCAATTTGTTTTTTTTATTTTCTCGGCTTCTTGGATCCGAATCTAAAAATATTAAATGCAGAGTTGTTTAGAATAAAAATATCTATCGATCTAGATAGTTTGCAACCATATCCGACTTCTAGAAATCTGTTAAAAATCTATTTAAAAAATCGGGTCCACTCAATTTTGTTTATTGCTCCCCTCACAGAGGTTGTACCGATATGCACGGTAAAGCTGGTTATTGGGCGTTAATTCAAGCTTCTTGCCAGAAAGTATCATTGAGCTAAAGCCGTCAGTTTTTGAGAAAATGGCTTAACAGTGAATTCACCTCGGATTCCCATACAAAAAATGGGGTCAAATATTAAATTGCACAGGGCTCCAATCTCAGACGTTGTACCAACATGCACGGAATATTGGCAGTTCAGTGAAAAATCATAGAGGTAAAGCCGTCAGTTTTTGAGAAAATCGCTTTACAGTGGGGGAAGATAAATAATTAAAAGAAGTGCCGTCAGATATAAATTGGAACCAGACAGTTTCAAGGCATGAACCACTATGTACAAAATGTATTGAGGACGCTAACCATGAGGGATTAAAATATGTTTCGACGCTATCTCTATTTTTAATTAATTTGACTTTCACAGACGTTGTACCAACATGGACGATACCTCGTTGGAAAGGAAATTCATTTTACTAATAACCTAATGCTGTACGGCGAACAAAAGCAGTCCGTTTTTGAGAAAAACGCATAGTGCGTTGTGGGCATCTCATTTGTTCCAAAATTGTAATTGCATTAACCTTATATCGATACCCTATATCGGTACTTCGATAAAGGCAAGCTGAAAGTGTGGCATCCATCCCGATTCGCGGGAACTTTTTATTTCTCAAGAATGAAAATATCATGTCTGTCAAATTAGCGTCGGCCTGTTAGCAACGAAAGTGGAACGGTGGAATTTGGAACATGGGGGCTCTTTTTATTTTTAAATTTTCTCCCTATTTGGGGACCAAATCGAAAAATCTAAAATGCTAGATTGTTAAGAAAGAAAAGATCTATCGATCTAGGTCTTTTAATGTTTCAAAAATGCATTTGAAAAATCGTGTCCCCACAATTTTGTTAACTGCTCCCCTCACAGAGGTTGTGCCAATATACACGATAAGCCAAGCTATTGAGGGTTAGTTCAAGCTCCTTGTCTGAAAGTTTCATCCAAATCAAACCCACAGTTTTCGAGAAAATAGCCTAACAGTGACGCAACCTCGGATTTTCCCCATACAAAAAAGGGGGGCAACAATGAAATTACCTACGGCTCCACTCCTAGAGGCTGTGCCAACATGCACGGTACATGGGTAGAAAGGGGATAATCTAAGGAGTGTTCTGTGAAAATTTTATCAAAATCAAACCCATAGATTTTGAGAAAATTGCTTTACAGTTGAAGGTGTTTAAAAGGTTAATAAAAGGCCGTTTAATCCAGAAACTGAACCATTGAATACTAAGACATGAACCACAATGTAAATAGCTTAGCCATGACAATCGTTCGACGCTAACTTTCTATAACTTTATACAACTTTCACAGAGGTTTTTCCAACTTGCACGGTACCGCATTCGAAGGGGCATCATTTTAGCTAATTTCTGAATAAAACCCACAGTTTTTGAGAAATTCAAGTATTTTCAATTATGGCTATTCGCACGCGGTCACACATTCCAAACCAGCGAGAAATCGTATGCACCCGTGACATCAACCATCAAAATATAGATATTTTATGCAAACTATTATAAATATTATATGCAAACTTTAATTAATTCATACAACTCTCACAGAGGTTGTGCCATCTTGCACGGTATCGCATTCAAAGGGGCATCATTTTAGCTCATTTCTGAGTTAATTACAGGCAATTAAAACCCACAGTTTTCGAGAAAAGCAAGTATTTTCAATTATGGATATTCGCACGCGGTCACACTGTCCAGACCAGCGAGAAAGCGAATTCAGCCAAGACATTTATTTATCGATATATCGCCAAGTGCCAGGCTACGACCTACAGCACTTAATGAGCCAATCGAATACTTTTGGCCGCCAAATATTCAAAAATATATATTTTTTATATCAAATCTTTATTGTGATATGTATGCACCCCCTAATTGGTATTTATTTCCTGATTATTTTAACGTATAATTCATCGAATCGAGCCAGTGGTTTGGTAGAATTTAACATTTTATTGATTTTAGAAAAATATAAAAATTCCCTAGTTGCTATTGTGGATTTGCCATACTGCCGAATAGAATCCCCGTTACTTTGAATAATTTTATGAAATTTATAATAAAACTATACATCATGTGTAAGTTATTCGTATTTAAACTATTTTGCTGAATGTCTTTTAATATGTTCCTTTATTATAGCGCGAAAAAAAGTCGAGGATTCCAATTTACGCAGAAAATGTAAATAGACTTTGAATTTTTTTCTGCATGAGGGTCGGGGTTTCCTAGAAACACAGCATCAATAGCTTAACGCCGGAGCACGGCCATCGCTGGCAAGTAGTTGTAAGGAGACTACATATACTTATAAACGTAATTCTAAATCAGTGGTCGGCACACACATACCATCACAAGTTTGCCTTGCATTAGTGTGAGTGTAACAAACACGAAGTTTGCGCGCGGCGTGCTGATGCGAGACGTTTCTCTGCTTTGCACTGAGATCCTCTGCCGCAGCAACAAAAAAGCGAGCCGAAGTTGAGAAAAAAATGACCCGAAGACCCATGCCGAAGTCACACGAACATGTACGTTATACGTGAGCGAGCAGAGGATGGGCAGAACACTTCCCTATGCTCACTAGATAGGCCGCTGCCGACCACTGTTCTAAATCCTTACGCGCCAAACTTTTGTATGCCAAGTTTCCGTGCGTATCCCCCTTCCCCATTTCCCCCACAATCCCGAACCAAACCCTCGCTGGAGGTCCCTGCTCGCTAATGCGATTAGTGTGAGTGCTGCCAGCGCGGTTGCCAAACGATTTAAAAATCGCTTAACAAACAACACATCCGCGGCCCAGCTTCATCGCGCCCAACATCCCAGCTTCCACAAAGTACATTTCGATTTCCTTCTGTGTCGACACGTTGATGTCCCTGTGTCCCAGTGCCACAGAGAGTCTGCTGTATCATTTCTAAGTCTCCTCCGGCTTTTGTTTGAGTTTCGATTCGTGACTTCTCCATCCTGGTTGAAAGTAAATCCGCTCGACACCAAAGGAGCGCGCAGAAGCACACGGAGCTTAGCTGGGACAGCGAGGAGCACTCCCCAACTTCCTCCCTCCCCGGCTTCGTTATCTTCGTTATCCTTATCATTATCCGGCATGCGTACTCATTCAAAGTTTCGCGCGCGGAAACATCCTCCACCCCGAGTAAACAATGTTGGCGCCTCGAAACACTCAAGCGCAATATTTGGCAACATTAATTTAACGTCTGTACATAAGGTGGCAATAAAACTTTGACCAAGTGCCTTTTCGGATCGGGCCTGCAACTCCAGTGGCGCAGAGCAACACCAATAAGCCCCGGAGGAGATACTGCTGAGAAGACTTGGATATTTTTGAGAAAAAATTTGTTTATTGCACGGAAGAGGCGAGCCCCAAGTGGTATGCATAGCCGAGGACATCGGGCAGGTGATGAAAGCCCATTCTCCCCCAACTAACATTCCGGGGATATGGCGACAAATCCGCTCTTAATTAATTAACATTTGACTTTGTGTACCGCCCTGTGAGCTAACTAGTGGTCGCGACCCCCCGCATGGCGGCCCCATTCGCCCCATTCGATTAAACCCGAGTGCGCTTTGGCTGCATTCCGGAATGGTGTCATACCTGTACTAGAGCATGTCTGCCAGCCGTCAAAGGCGCCGTATCAATACGACCTTTGCACTTCTGCTCCAGCGGGACCAAGATGACATTACATCACCACCATCGACTCCAGTAGGTCAACAGCCGTCCCGGTGACGGGGTTGCCATCCCCCCGACCCAGGGCTTAGTTCGGTGCGTATGATTATATCTGTAAGCCTCTTATGGGGCTTTCTTACGGCTACAGGCAGTTGGCACGTGTCGCCCCACTTGCCAGCGGAGTTCCAGCTGCGGTGGACAGGCCGAAAGTCGCAGAATACTGAATTCCGATTCCCTGCCAAGTTAATAAGTTGTTGACTCCCTGCTAATTGGAGGAGCGGGCAGCAGGCAGCCAGCCAGGCCGAGTGAGCCAACTATAAAGCGAGCATGTGTGCCCGTCAAGATAAGTGGCGGATGCCGGGGAAGCCTTCTGGGCCGGCAACTTGTTAAATTTTAATTAAATTCCTGTTACAATAATTGCATGGCCGGGTGGAAAGCCCTTGTTGGCTTTCGGAATCACAAATCAAACAAAGAAATTCCTGGAACGGCCCTTATTAAATTGCTCAACCTAAAAGTTTTGAATTTCTCACACGGACACCCTACAACAATTTGGCTCTCAAGTGACGGCAATGTGCCAAGTGAGGGTATTATTTCAAGTGCATTAGCGTTCATGACTGGGACCCCGGGTCAGAGGAGCGGACGCGTCCACAAAACATTACTCAAATCGCCCCCAATGGTGGTCTATTTATATTTCGGGGCACGGAGGCCAGCTGACCGACTCATGGACGCGCAACAATTCCATTTACAAATTATAGCTTCGGTGTTTTTTAACATATAACCTCCTAAGCTTGGAAACAATATTTTTTAATTCGTTTTGCATTTTGAATAAAATTTTATCAAAATCGGACGACTATATCTTATAGCTGCCATAGGAAAGATCGGAAAATTGGTGGGAAAATAATATGAAACAAATTATAGCTTCGATGTTTGTTAACATATAACCTCCTAAGCTTGAAAATAACATTTTTTGATTAGTTCTGAATTTCGAACTTAATTTTACCAAAATCGGACGACTATCACTGTGAACGGCAGTACACATAGTGGCGAAGCGCGCAAGAGAGCGTGCGAAGACAACTACTATATATAGCCGCAGAATTGAAAATCTGCAATTATGGTAACGAGTGATACATCAATCGAAAGGTATCGCAAAAACCAAGAAAATTGCATACCAAGACTTTCGAAATATAGATTTGTTTGGGAGAAAGGACGGTGAAAGTGTAAAAGTAAAATTTTAGAAAATTGGAACTGCTGGATACGGTGGAGCTAAAAACCTCCGGCTGTTTAGCTAGTTTTATTCTTACTGAGAACACGCGTCGAATGACACCTCATTTGTTTAAATCCGATATCCCGTTCAAAAGTAATTAAAAAAACAAGATTTTCTTCTTCTTTCCAAAATGAAAGTCTTTGTCCCTTTGTTTGTGGGCTTGTATGCATCCCATCTTAGTTTTAGGGTTTCGAAAACCCTATGGGTGTATAAAGTAGCTTGAAATAGAAAACGTTTGTTCTACGACTTTTGAAAAAACCCGCTAGTTTAGCGGAAAATAAAAAAAAAAGCCAGATTTAAAATGCTTATAGTATCTAAACAACTAATGCTACAAAAACGTGCTATATATCTCTGAAAAGACAATTTAATTTATTTATTTCAGAAAGAGAAGGCCAGCAGTTGCGCGGCGATCCTTCAAGGAACACGTGTGAAGCAGGGAACACTGACTATTATAGGGCGGTGCCGGTTCAGTAAAATGCAAGGATTGCAATGCATACTTCAAAAACTTTTTCTGCAACCTCTCAATCCTATTGATCTGGACACTTCCCGAGGGATTCCAAATGAAGGAAGCATATTCAACCCTAGAACGGACAAAAGCAGAGTATACAGACAATCTGGAATACGGGTCTTTGAATAATAAAGTGTTTCTCTTAACAAAGCCGAACATTGCATAAGCCTTTGGTAATATACAATTTAGGTGCTCATTAAACAGAAATTTGATAAGTGGATGGAATGGTTACAGAACGTTTCGCATAACGAACGATGTGGCATTTGTTAAGGTTTAAAGGCAAACTATTCTTGGAACACCAACTGCCGATACTATCTAGGTCAGATTGAAGCAATATCGAATCATTTACGTTACTGACAGTCTTATAAATCTTTAGGTCATCCGCATATAAAAGGAAGCTAGAAAAATGGATACAGGCACAAATGTCATTTATAAAAATAATGAAAAGTAAAGGGCCAAGGGAGCTACCCTGAAGAAGTCTAGATGTCGCTTTATAAGGATGGGATAATGCATCACCTACTTCAACATGATAGCGTCGGTTATCCAAATACGATGCTATCCAGTTAAAAAAAGAGGAGTGAAAGCCAAGTTTGGAAAGTTTAGCCTTTAGGGCAGAGTGACAAACCTTGTCAAAAGCTTTGGCAAAGTCTGTGTAAATCGTGTCCAGCTGCAAATGATCCTCAAATGCATTTATACAGTGATTGGTAAGGACAGCCAAGTTGGTCGTCGTAGATCGACCGGGCATGAAGCCATGTTGATTAGGTTCGATGTAAGACTTTATTAAGAAAGATAACTTTTTGAAAATTATTATTTCGAACAATTTAGCTATGTTGCTGATTCTTAAGGAAGAATGAAGAAATTCCATGAAAGTCTAGTCTTGGGGAATCATCAAAATAACTAATTGCTTCAGAAATGTCATCATACGATATGTCCAGGCTTCCAATGTTGCAAATTTCTGCAATTGAATTTAAAGTTTCCAGGTCATACCAATCATCGGAAGGTTCCATGTTCGAGGAAAAAAAGGCAGCAAACAAATTTGGGATATCGGCCTCAGTGGAAGCAACAACATCACCATACGACATTGTTGAAGGTATAGACGAATGTGATTTTTTGAGTTGACAAAGCGCCAAAACGCCTTAGGGTTGGCCTTCAAACTATGCTCAACTTCACAAATGTATTGGCTATATAGAAATTTATTAAGAAACTCAAACTCCCGTTTTTGCTGCCTATATCTTTCACCATCGGCCAGGTTATGTGTTTTAGAAAATTTTTTGTAGTATTTGTTTCTAAGGTTTTTGATTTTTTGCAGTCCCTTAGTATACCCTTGGTATAGCCTGTAGAAACCCCGTATCTTGGAACGGACTATGCTGTCAAGAGTATTTCTAATCGTTGAAAGAAAGGTTTTATAATTAGTTTCTATGCAAGGGTTCGATAGCAAGGCACCCCAATTTAAGGATAGCAGGCAATCCCTTAGAGAACTCAAACTAGAGGGATCAAATATATATCTAGGATAAGAATAATTTAATGGCAGAAAGCTGTAAAATTCGATGTTTAAGCACAAGGGTTTGTGATGTACAACACAATTTGAAATCGTAAATTCAGCCAGAGTTACGTTAGAGTGAACAATAGAATTAATGAAGATTAAATCAAGCAGCTTATGCAAATCATTGAAAATATTTTAATTTGGGTGAGGCCCATACTAAAACAGTCATCAATGACAATTATTTCATGTGAATATTGAACATTTCCGGGCACCATAGCAGATGCTTGTGGGTCCCACGTCCAGAAAATAGAGCTGAGGTTGAAGTCCCCTGCCACACATATCAGAGTCCTCCAAACGGCATGGATGTTAGAGATGTTGTCTAAGTAAGCCGGGTAAAGCCCAGAATCACCTCCAGGTGGAACATAGGAAGCCACAACCGATATCTTCCCGGATGAGCCAGACACCGTCACCGCCAATTGGTCCAGAAGGGAGTCATCATTAAGGAGTCGCATTACAGTGCAACAGGATTTACGGCTAACCACGATGACACCACCTCCTCTCTCGCACTGCATTCTGCCGAAGTCTCTACCTTTACGAAAAACTTGGAATAATTTAGGATCGAAGAATTCATTCGAACTAAAGTTAGAATTTAGCCAAGTCTCAACCAGTTTGATAATGTTATAGTCACTGTTGGAAGTATTCATAAAGACAGACTGCGTTTTAGTTCTCATGCCGGATATATTTTGAAAGTATATTTTCAGGCCATTATTTCCTGAATGTAGGCTGTTTGAGTTTACTGCAGACAAGCCCCTAGCAGGTTGCCAGTGAGCGCATATTGTTGAAGAGGAATTCTCAACATCCAAATTAGATGTCGGCCTCGTATAGTCATAAGTACTATTAAGTACCTTGCGCAACGTATCCGTACGTATTTTTATAGGCAGGTTGAGATCGTCGTTCCGAAGAAAAATAGTGCAGTCGAATTGGGAAAAGCATCCGATGTTGGTTTAACTCCAGCGGCGAATATGTAGAGAACATATTTTCAATGAGCGGGTTCCAACCTAATGAAGAGTAAGAATCCAGCCGATGTTCTAGGTACTTCGGGAGAGAGGCGCAAGATGATGAGAGCGCAACTCCAAGGAGCGCGCCGATATTAGAGCCAGGCGAACGGCGAATGTCGCGCAAAGCGGACAACAAAAGCTCCAGCTGATGTTGTTGATGGTGCAACGGGAGAGAGGCGCAAGATGATGAGAGCGCAACTCCGAGGAGCGCGCCGATATTAGAGCCAGGCGGACAGCTAATGTCGCGCAAAGCGGACAAGAAAAGCTCCGGCTGATGTTGTTGATGGTGCGTTAGGAGAGAGACAGAAGATGATAAGGGCGCAGTGAGAAAGGCAAGCAGCTGCCGATGTTGTTGGGAAAACGACTCCGACAAATGAGGAAAGGGTTGCAAAAGATGTCCCGGAACAGTATCGACGCCAGTGGCGTCGAACACTAGGGGTTTTTTGATGAATGACTTGATGTTGAAGTTTGTCCAGGCTCCGGAAAATTAGATAAGTTTCCATCCCCTACCACAATGGCCCGTTCTCTATGAATAAATCTTTTGACCTTAACTGAGTTCGGCCAGAAATCGTTTTTGAAGACTGGATCGTAAAGGTGATCGGGGATACCAAGCTTGAAATTTACAAACTTTAAGGATGTAACGTTAACATCTTTTTTTACAAGTTTTACAACAGTGAGAGAACTAGTATCCACCTTAAGCTTGGTGGACACATATTTCAAAACAGCATTCGGCTCTGTATCAGCTGCAAACTTTCCATCATGCAAAAATTTCTTGGTCCTTCTCTTCTTATTTCGAATCTGTATGAAATTTCCTCTCTCAGAATCCAGAGCATGATTAGAAAAGTCAACGACCGCCGAAGACGTAGCAGCAGCAGCCGCATATGACTGGGGAGCTGCAGCTGCATTGGTAGGCCTCGGTAGACGAGGTTTGTGATTTACATTTAAATTCTGAGTCAATGCATCATCTTTAGGGGGGAACGCCTCCAAGAATTTATTATGAAGGCCCTGATAATAGCGCTCCAGGGCTTTCAATTTATCATCAAATTCGTCAATTTTAGAATGCGAATCATTCGCAACCACACAGCTATCACATTGCCACAGTATGTTTGGATTTAATAAAAGTTTGAGCACATCGTCCGGTAGGGCTACGCAAGAAGTATGATAGGCGCGACGGCACAAGGAAGAACAGCGAACAGCATCCGAAGCGCGGAGCTGGGCCAAGGTAACATCGGTATTGCACTCGGGGCAGCGGGGAAGTAACATAGCGAGAATTTTAAGCACGTCTGAACGCAAAGAAGGCTAGATGACGACTGAAGAATTTGCTAAATACTCTTCATATAGTAAAATTGTCTGAATATAATAGATTTAGAGTTATGACAAAAATTTATGTTTTTAAACCACTTTTTGACTATTTTCTTAAAATTGAGTCGAACGATTTCTTTTCAAATCATATAGCCCTTGAGATTCCTCAACTTTTGATATATAACACTTTTTGCCCTTAAAATTACCGTTTGGAAAATATTAAGGATAAAAAGTGCAACTCGATTCAGCCCAGTATACGAAAAATTTCATACTTATTGGAATAAACAAGAAAAGAAATCAATTTAATGAAAAATACTCTTATTAGATTTTTTTCAAACGGAAAATCAGTTATGGTTTTAGGGTCCCTTACTTGCATAAAGCTAATCGAAATAGGAAACTTGATCTATTTGTTCTATCACTTTGGAAAAACCCGCTAGTTTGGCGGGAAATGTAAGAAACGACAGATTTCTCTTGGAATCCCTTGAGATTTCAAACTTGTGCTATTAAAATAAGTAATTGAAGCGATACAACTCGTTGTGCCTAATTTAAGGTGGCGTTCAGCTAGGAAGGGTCGAGTCTGTGTGTTTGGTTTTTCAAAGCCACCCAGTCGTAAATGACAGCATTCCAGCATGCGTTCTTTCATTATGAAATGGCATCAAAAAGGTGTTCCGGAAGTGATGAGTCTGTCCATTCTTTTTACACGGGTGCGGAACAAAAAAGAATGCACCCCTTGCATGCTTCTGGAAGCATATGTCTGGAATGCACCTGGAAGTAACAAACTAAAACCATTCTGGGTGTACTCTTTTTTAATGCACCTGGAAGCAACATACTAAACACCTTCTGGGTGTATTCTTTTTTAATGCACCTGGAAGTAACATACTTAACACATTCTGGATGTATTCTTTTTTAATGCACCTGTAACATGTACCCAGGAATGCACCTAGAAGCATTCAAAAACCAAATATCTGGAAGTTTTCCCCAGGAATACATACAACTGGATTTCAATTTCATATTTTTTTTTTTCAATATTCAAGAACGCAACTAATTTTTGATCGGAGTAACTCTCCTTCTGTACGGTGCTTTGGTGCTTCCTTCTTGTTAATGTACTTTTGTCATTTACGCAGTTCAGTCCTTGGTGTGCCCATTCATTTTTTGCGATTCTAAAAAATATAAAGCAAATTGAATATTATATATTTTGAAATATGTGTATATACATTACAAATATACTTTATTTTTATTTTGTATGTACAATTTACATACAAATAGTTATTATTTTATTTGTTTAATATGTTTTTAGTTTAAATGTTCAGTGTACATGTACTGTGTTATTTTATTGTGTTCATATTGAACTAAATTATCTACACTTTACTTACCTGTGAAAATATTGATGTAAAATTGGTGGCAGAAAGCAACAAACTTTTTCAAAACACGTAGCACGAACTTCACTTTTCAGCCCTAAAAATGCAACTGACGAGAAATGCAAGAGACAAGAAAAACCGCTCGCTTCCTTGCATGTTCCCTTTTGTCTTTATTATTTGTTTGTCAAGAGAACAGTTCCGAAAAAAGACGATTGTAAAAAAATGGGCATCGGCAACCTTCGGGTTTGAGTTTGGTTTTTTTACATTCCCACTAAAATGCACCTGCATGCACTATATTGAAATACACCCAGATGGCACCCAAAAGTCTGCCCCCAGCACGCACATTTTGCTGGGTAAATTTGCATGCGTGCTATTTTGCGTAAAAAAGGTACGACCCAGAACTATGTTTTTTTAAAACACGTTCCGCAACTTACGACTGGGCAAGCCATATGGGGACTTAAACTCTTGAGCAAAAAAAAACTTCTGATATTAAACAAAAACACCTCTTAAGGAGGTAAAAAGTAGTCGCGAATGCGCCTTTAACAAAAAATTCTGATATCAACAATTGTGACGAAAAATTATAATACATTCGATAAAATAAATAAACTATATTAAATTTATGTATTCAGCACGCTACAACAGAAAAACCAAAATTAAGTTTAAAATTTAAATGTTCTTAATTTAGTTAGCATATAGCTTTAAATTTCAGCTAGCTTTATATAAATAAATAAATAAATAATTACAACAAACAGAATTTTAAATGTTGAATCTTTTTTATTGTTATATATATGTAATTGTTTTTATTTGTTTTGGGCGGCTTCCCTCGTTTGCTCTACGGCTTCCTCCTGCCGCGTTGCTCCGCCATTGGCGCGGTGGTCGCCGCTGGCGTCGCCCTCGGCGCCGACGTCGTCCTGGCGACCAGGAGCGAATTGGCGATTCCGTCGTCGGCGCCGACTCCTCGACATCGCCATTCCGATCCTCGTCACCAGGACGACGTCGGCGCCGACTTGCCGGCTCCCCTCCATCGGCGGAGCGCTCCTGATGCCGCCGACGTGGCGACTCTTCGCCATCCCGCTCCTGGTCTCCAGGACGACGTCGGCGCCGACTTGCCGACTCCTCTCTGTCGGCGGAGCGCTCCTGCTGCCGCCGACGTTGCGGCTCCGTCTGGGAATCCCCCAGATAAAAATTGATGATTGTCTGAAAAATAAATTTTTATTGTTAATATAATTAATAAGTAAAATCAAAAATAAGCTTACGCATTTCATCATCAAAATTTGGCGTGCCAATTTTTATGAACGTTCCGCAAAAAGTGACGGGGATTGTTTTCGGCAGTATGGCAACTCCTCAATAGCAACTAGGGAATTTTTATATTTTTCTAAAATCAATAAAATGTTAAATTCTACCAAACCACTGGCTCGATTTCGATGAATTATACATTTAAATAATCAGGAAATAAATAACAATTAGGCGGTGCATACACATCACAATAAAGATTTGATATAAAAAATATATATTTTTGAATATTTGGCGGCCAAAAGTATTCGATTGGCTCATTAAGTGCTGTAGGTCGTAGCCTGGCACTTGGCGATATATCGATTAATAAATGTCTTGGCTGAATTCGCTTTCTCGCTGGTCTGGACAGTGTGACCGCGTGGCAAAAGCCATAATTGAAAATACTTGAATTTCTCGAAAACTGTGGGTTTGAATTGCCTGTAATTAACTCAGAAATTAGCTATAAAGATGCCCCTTCGAATGCGATACCGTGCAATTTGGCACAACCTCTGTGAGAGTTGTATGATTTAATTAAAGTTTGCATATACATTTTGATGGTTGATGTCACGGGTGCATACGATTTCTCGCTGGTCTGGACAGTGTGACCGCGTGCGAATAGCCATAATTGGAAATACTTGAATTTCTCGAAAACTGTGAGTTTGAATTGCCTGTAATTTATTCAGAAATTAGCTAAAATGATGCCCCTTCGAATGCGATACCGTGCAAGCTGGCACAACCTCTGTGAAAGTGGTATAAAGTTATATAAAGTTAGCGTCGAATGATTGTCATGGCTAAGCTATTTACATTGTGGTTCATGTCTTAGTATCCAATGGTTCAGTTTCTGGATTAAACGGCCTTTTATTAACCTTTTTAACACCCCCAACTGTAAAGCAATTTTCTCAAAATCTGTGGGTTTGATTTTGATAAAATTTTCACAGAACACTCCTTAGATTATCCCCTATCTTCCCATGTACCGTGCATGTTGGCACAACCTCTAGGAGTGGAGCCGTAGGTAATTTCATTTTTGCCCCCTTTTTTGTATGGTGAAAATCCGAGGTTGCGTCACTGTTAGGCAATTTTCTCGAAAACTGTGGGTTTGATGAAACTTTCAGAAAAGAAGCTTGAATTAAGCTTGGCTTATCGTGCATATTGGCACAACCTCTGTGAGGGGAGCAGTTAACAAAATTGTGGGACACGATTTTTCAAATGCATTTTTGAAATTTTAATAGGCCTCAGATGTGTCCCAAACCTACCTAGATCGATAGATCTTTTCTTTCTAAACAATTAAGCATTTTAGATTTTTCGATTTAGTCCCCAAATAGCGAGACAATTTAAAAATAAAAAGCGCCCCCATGTTCCAAATTCCGCCATTAAACTTTCGTTGCTAACAGGCCGACGCTAATTTGACGGACATTACAAGGCTAACGCTTTTCGTCGTGTCAGTTTTTCAGCGCGGTACTCAGATGAGCTAAGGAAATACCAGAAAAAAAAACCAGATTTATGTATTGAATTTCGATGACCGCCGTAGGGGTAAATTCACAGAATAGTTAAAGTGCTGTAGGAAATCCACCAGAGAGTCCCAGTGGGAAGGAACATGCCGGGTGGGACTTCGCTCTCTACATGGACATCCTGCCGGGCGCGTCCTCCGGCTCCCACTTCCTCAAGGTCCAATATGCCCATTGGGACTTGGAGCTGGACCACGGTGGCTTGGAAAAGATGGCGAAGCATCCGTGGGACGAGAAGGAAGCTTAAAATTTCTAATTTACATAAATAAAAACATTCGTTGATAATTTCATTAATTTTTATTTTAATTTATTTGTGCACCAGCAGACTCTTCTTTTTTAAATTTCTCCAATTGATTTGTTTTCCGTTTGGCAACAAGCCCAGCAGCTTGACAGTAAGACCATGCCACATGCACTGCGGGTGAACTTTGAAAACTTCGGTCAGACTACAAAGATTACGATTTTTCGACTAGTGAAACTCTTAGCCGTTGCTGGTATATTTTAGTATTTTTTCTTCCCTCGGAATATTAAATAAGATCAAAAGAACCCTTCAGTTCCAAAAAAAAAAGTTTCACTTGTGAATCACCTTGTGAATCCCGTGGGACATGTCCTCATGCACAAGTGAAGAACAAGTGACGCTCCATATAGAAAATTGTATGGGATGTCCGCATTTTCACAAGTGAAAATTCAAATGAAAATTTTTCGAAGTCCTACGGGATTTCACTTGTTCCTTATACTCATTTTTCGTATGGCCTGTCACGTGCCGGTGACTCGTCCCAAGTGAATCACTTGGGAAAATCAGAATTTTTCCTTGAGTTTTCACTTGTGAAATCACTTGCAAGGGACACGTCACAAGTGAAACACTTGGGAAAATCAGAATTTTTCCTTGAGTTTTCACTTGTGAAATCACTTGCAAGGGACACGTCCCAAGTGAATCACTTGTGAAAATCAGAATTTTTCCTTGAGTTTTCAATTAAAAAAATATAGAATTTAATTCATTTCATTTTAATTCATTTTAATTATATGGTACTATTTAGATTTTCAAAAATTGTACAATTATTGTTTCTGTTTTTTTGCTTCGTAAGCTTATTTTTAACGTTAGACATCGCCGTTCTTAAACCTTTGTCCGGGTCCTCTGAATCCTTGGCCAACGCTCCTGAAAAAACATATGTTTAAAAAATGCGTTTTATTTGTTTAATTGTATATTTACCTTTTATAGCTTGTTGCATTTTAATTTTTATTGGCACAAAACATTTCGTCATCCACTTTCGGCTAACGGAACCCATTGAATACCTTCAAAATTTACGTACTTTAAACTAAGATCAATGCACAACATCTTAAACTTAATGTAGCACTTACCTGACTTTATTATATTAACTAAACGATTAAAGTAACTCTGCTGCGCACCATTAAAATGGATGCTTCCCTTTCAATCACTCAAACAGAATGCACCAAGTCTTCTCACCCCTTTACTAGATTTCTTTTGTTTTCTCTTCGCTGTTGGCGCGTGCCACTGCACCTATACCCTTTCTAAAGTAAAATATATCCGACTATATAGTTTTTACTTCTTGAGTAAAAAATACAATACGATTTCTTTTTAAATGTTAATACTTAAATGTTTTAAATACTTAAATCAATTTTAACGGACTAAGTTTCTAAAACTTAACTATAAAATTATATTGTAATAAGAATGTATAATAAGTAAATATTACATTATAAGTAAATTCAATTTACTAAATTTTACTATAATCAAATAGTTTACTTTTATAAAACAATATTAGTTGTTTTTTTCGATACACAATAATGCTCCTAAAAAATTAGGGCATTCACATGTCGCTTCTCCACGAAAATTTTTCCGCCGAAATATTAGTCGCTAGCCGAACATAACGGAGAGACGCAAAAAAAAATAACGGACCAGCCGAAATTTGTCACAGCGTTTTAGGCACAAAAAAAGCTTTTTGCCTTGAGCCATGTCACCGCGTCCCTACTGCATAACTGAAGGGAATGTACTGGTACTAGATAATCAACAAATAGCATCCTCTGGCCAACAACTTGTTGGCATATTCTGGTATTTGTTTTGGTATTTCTTAAATAAAGGCGAAGTAAGGGGACTGTAATACATATTTGGTACTTTTTCCCTAAAATTATTTCAAAGGCAAAAATAATACTAGCACTCAAAAAATACCAAACTCGATTCCAATTATACCATATTACAATATACATATACCAAAAAGGATAAATACCATAGTTTTTTTCCACGGGTGATATACAAACTCCTTCATCACCGTTTCTAATCCGTATTATTCGGTTTACTTCCGCAAAGTAACCAGGTCGGTCCGTGCTCCAATTTCTATTTCTTCCGAGCCACGACTCTTTTCTTGTCGACACCTCGTTCCACCGTTCCAGAAGTGGTCAAAATTTTCTATTTAAATAAAGCGAGCATATTCTGACCCAAAAGGTGTCCACTTGCATGTTCGTTGGAAGTGATAACAACAAGATATCTATTCCACCTGCAGTAGTCCCAGGCATATCCGTAGATCCGTCCACACCCGAACTAACTGGTAAGTCCTCGTCGCCCCGAAAAGCGGTCACCCGTGCAAACGTCAAAATGGCATTAACAGCTTTCCGGATTGCTCTAAACAAATTTATTGAGGTCTCAGATCGACTGAGTGAATTTGAATCCACTCCTTCGCCGATCCCTCCCACTGTTTCCATGCTTAACATTCGCCGCAAAGAAATATGCGCGTTATGGACCGCATCAAGGCAGAGAACGACAAATGCACCGGGTGCATAGCAGAAGCCGGAGACAATGCAGCTGATAGTTTGCCAATTCTTAAAGCTAAATTCGGCTACTGCTATTCCGTTTACGAGAGATGTGGGGCTAAGATCGCGGATATGATAGCCAAAGCTCCCCAAGTTCAAGCTGTTCCTATCCAGTCCTACATTTCCTCTGGCTGTCGACTGCCTCCGTGCGATTCCGAGGTTTTCACCAGAGACTGCCTGCGCTGGCCGACCTTTAGGGATCTGTTTACGGCCATTTATATAAACAATCCAAGGCTGACGCCAGTCGATGCACACACTATAGTTTCGAACTCCGCCCAGCCTGGGTTAACCTAACTGAGCGTTTCGAAAACTAGTGGTTGTTAGTAAATAGCCAATTAAAAATACTTGTCAATGTGCAGTCCGTTCTTCAGGAATCTGGGTCAGATATCCGTGAACTTCAATGCGCCATCCAGGGTTGACTCACGGCGTTAGAAATGTCGGGGACATGTGCTCCTCCAAACTTTCAAAGCTCACGCTATCCTTGAGGGAACAGTCCCTGCACAACAAGGCCGAGATTCAGCGCCTAGAAGATTAAATTCTTACGAGACAAGGGTAGCACCCAAGCCAAAAGGATGTGACCTTTGAAAGAAGGAAAACCATCCTGTCCGCACATGTGCACGATTTCTCCAGATGACGGTCGACGAGCGGTTGGCATAAATAAAGAGAAAGGAGCAGTGTCTAAACGAGGGAATCAGCTGCGTGATTGTGAAAGCACTCATATTTGCTTAACGTGCCGCGGCCGCCATCACACCTTACTACACAGAAGCAACTCCTCCCCATCGCCTTCGAATCCTTCCCTGAGACCCAGATAAAGACCAAATACACCAGTTGTTACCGCTACCGGGTCCACGGACTCTATTATGGCACCGCCATAATTGACATATGTCACCTGGGGTCGAATTTTAAAGCTCGTGCCCTGATAGATTCAGGATCAGAGGCAACCTTTATTTCTGAACGACTGTTCAAATTACTTAAGTTGACTCATCAAGTAATCCGCATTGCAAAAAAACACGACGGCCTACGTTCTTTCTCAATAAGCTGGAAACCTCCCATCTTGTCCGATTCTGCAACAGTTTCTATGGGATCTTCCCGAACTGCTACTAGCGGATCCAAAGTTTTACGATAGCGCACAGAAAGATATTCTGGTCGGGGCCGATGTACTGCCATTCATTCTCCTAAGCGGCACCCGGCCGAACATTTGTGGCTCTCTCCTCGGTCAAGAAACCATTTTCGGGTGGACTCTAATAGGACCCGATCCTGCTCCAAGGGAAAATCAGATTTGCGCTTTTTCCTGGATAAGCTTCCCTGGATAAGCTTCTCACTAATTTTTTGGAGGTGGAGGATTTGCCAAGAAAAGTGACAAAATCTTCCGATTTGACCTGTAAGGAAAATTTTTTTCGGACGACTACGAGAGACGATAACGGCAGGTATGTCGTAAATCTTCCGTTTCGTGATCCTAAGAATCGAACAACGCCTAAAGAGGTGCTCAAGCCGGAAAGTACAACCACCAATATGCGTGTGGTGTTCAATGCCTCCAGCCCTTCAGAGAATGGGGTCAGTTTAAATGATATCCTTCATGCTGGCCCAGTCTTACAGTCCGATCTAACTATCCAGATCCTGGATCCGATATCGAGAAAATGTATCGACAGATATGGGTAGATCCGAAGCATTTCCCGTTCCAGCGCATCTTATTCCGCAACAGCGAGGGGCACATTCAAGATTTCGCTTTACAGACGGTAACTTTTGGAGTCAATTAAGCGCCATTCCTGGCGATTCGAGTCCTGCAACAGCTGGCAACTGACGTGCAGCTCAGCCATCCAAGAGCGAGCAACGTCATTCGGAATCATATGTATGTAGACGTTGTCCTTTCGGAAGCTGACTCCGCCGAGAACGCTAAGCTCATTGTTCGCGAGCTACAAAGTGCTCTAGATTCCTCTGGCTTTCCATTTAGTAAATTTGACCTCGACCACAAGGAAATATTAGCTCATATCCAAAGCGATCATCTTCTGACAACAAACTTCCTCGAGATCGACACTGAGAGCACAGCCAAAACTCTCGGCGTATGATGGTAGGCGACGTCCGATGTGTTCTTCTTCGTCCCACCAGATTTAGCAACGGAAATCTCCCCCACGAAACGCCAAATCCTTTCCCAAATTGCCAAGCTGTTTGATCCAGCAGGCTGGCTCGCTCTATTTGTTGTGTGTTCCAAAATCTTTATGCAAGAGATTTGGCTTCAGGATCTAGGTTGGGACGATAAACTTCCAATTCAGCTGTACCAAAGGTGGAACAGCTTTCTCCAGAGCTATTCGGTCCTAGACCAGGTCAGAATACCCAGATGGGTTTCCTTCCATCCAGAGTTCCGCGTAGAGCATCACGGATTCTGTGACGCCTCGCAAAAGGTATACGGTGCTGCGATTTTTGTGCGCGATGGTGCACTTGCTCACGGCCAAGACGCGTGTGGCGCCAGTCAAAACGGTTTCCCTTCCTAGGCTGGAGCTATGTGGGGCTCTCCTTTTGTTCGAGATGGCCGGAGCCATTCTTCCTAATATGCCGAGGCTAACCTAAAAACTCCATTGTTGGACCGATTCCACGATTATGCTAGCATGGTTAGCCAAACCAGCGTGTCATTGGACAACGTTCGTTGCCAACAGGGTGACGAAGATCACCGAGTTCACAGTGGCAGCCAATTGGTCACATGTTCAATCCGAACACAATCCAGCTGATTTGGCTAGTCGAGGAGTTCCCCTTCAAGAGCTTGTGGATAACCCGCTTTGGTGGCATGGACCCCCTTGGCTGCAACGGCCACGCGATCATTGACCTAGCCAGGGAACCGCCCTGCCTGTGACCGAGATCGAAAAGCGTGACGTCAAAGCCCATGTGGCGTCTATGCCGACAGAAGATTTCCTAGATCGCTTTTTCAAATTGGATAGAGCATTGCGGGTCCTCGCGTATGACAATTTGTACTCAGCGTAGGTTTTTTTCTGAAGAATACCGCTGCTTGAGTCAGAAGCGTCCTGTGCCCGCGGCAATTTCGATTCTCTCCCTGAACCCCTTTCTAGACCAGAAAGGGCTAATCAGGGCATGTGGCCGCTTAACGGCCTCCGACAGTTTGCGGTATGACGAACAACATCCTATAATCCTACCGTACGAATGCTCACTTTCGCGGCTTCTGGTAAAATTTACGCGTCTCGTTTCATTACATGGTGGAAATCAGTTAGTGGTGCGTCTCACCCGGTCCAGATACTGGGTTCCGAGAATTAAGTACTTTTAACTCCTGCAGGGTCTGTGTTATCCACAAAAAAAGATTGGAAGTCCAGATGATGGGAAGTTTTCCGAAAGAGCGAGTGTCTTTTTCCCGTCAATTCACGTACACAGGGATGGACTACGCCGGCCCGTTTGATATAAAAAATTATACCGGAAGAGTTTGTCTCAATACAAAAGGGTATTTGTTGGTTTTCGATTGTTTTTCTACAAAGGCCATCCATCTAGAGCTTACACCCGACTTAACGACTGAAAAATTTATTGCCGCCTCCGCTCGTTTCGTATCTAGAAGAGGGTGTCCTAGTCAAGTTCAGTCCGACAATTTAAAGTCCTTCGTCGGCGCTTCCACTGTGCCCTCCCGAGACTCTCTGCAAGCCGTTAAGAGTCTGTGACTGATGCGTATAGTCATCAGCAGCTCACCTGGCAATTCATTCCTCCTGGGGCACCCCATATGGTGTCAAGAGCTTCAAGACCTTGTTTTACAAGTCCACCGCTACACGGAAGTACACCTTTGAAGAGCCGTCCACCCTCCTAGCGAAAATCGAAGCTTGTCCTAATTCCAGACCGCAATCTCCCATGTCCGAGGATCAAACTAATCTCTTAGAGTTGACACCAGGGCACTTTCTTGTCGGCGGACCTCTTCTGCCCATAGTGGAAAGTGCGAATCCAAGTCCATTCTGAACCGGTGGCAGTACTTAAAGCCTCTCCATCAACAGTTCCGTACTCGATGGAAGGATGAGTACCTTAAGGAGCTTCACAAGCGCAACAAGTGGAAAGTTCCCACAGAAAATCAATTTGCCGTCAAATGAGTGGTGACTCGGAAAAATATGTTCCGTTTTTCCGGGAAACGATGGCAATGTCCGCGTAGTCGACATTCGTACGGCACGCGACATTGTCAAACGTCCAGTGATCAAGGTGATTCTTCTTCTAGGGGAGCCGTCCAAAACTACCTAGTAACGAGCCGCGTTTCCCATAGACCTTAGTTTGTAACCATTAACCACGTCATTGTTAATCAGCCCTGTTTGTTTTTTCCTTATCCACACTCTAATCTGGAAAATGGCCCCCGTCTACCCAGCGCTCAGGCATTGGATAGCAGACGTACGAGAGGTATTCAATCCTACCGATGCCTATTCTGCCGCGGAATCCATCCTCTTCGGAAGTGTCAGAGGCTCCTAAAACGGAGCGCAGAGAAGCTACTGCGGGCAGTTCTCATAAACAAGTACTGCGCAAACTGTCTCCCACAAGAGCACTCCACTGGCAGTTGTCGTAGCGGTAACCGGTGTAGAACGTGCGATCGGAACCATCACACACTTCTCCACATGCGCGAACACGTTTCCCGGAAAAAGTCCGGCTCCCAGCAACAGCCCGCTTCTCCGCAGCGTTCGCGCCGGCAAGATCCGCCAACTCGCCAAACAATTTCCCCGCCACCGCGCTTAGCATCCTCGACCCAGCTCCGTCGCTCGCGGTACTTCTCCAAGATCACGGCGTCAGCACCCTCCCGACTGCTTTGGTGATCGTCGAGACCGGGGAGAACACGTTTGACAACGCCGCACTCATCGATCCGTGCACCCCGACAAGCTCCATCGATGCATCCCTGGCCGCCTCGTTTTTTTTGCCGACAACCAACGTGGGAGATGAGAGCACAGCGACGATTCGGTCGATGTTTGATGAGGCGATCAAGCTGGTGGTGGTCCTCAAGATCGAACCGAACGTGCGCATCCGCACTCCCATCCGTGCGCTCAGTGAGAGCGTGGTTTAAAAGTTTAGTGAGCTACCGCTCGCGGATGAGCGTCTCCATCGGCCAGCCACCATTTTCCTGATCCTGGGCGCGGACGTCTACCCGAAGGTGATACAGCCGGGCTTCCACATGGTCGACGAGGGACTACCAGTAGCTCAGAAGACGGTGTTCGGGTGGATCCTCTCCGGCGCCTGTACGCAAGCTTAAGGCGTAGGCAACTAACCGGGTTTTAGCCTCTTCTTGCAACGCTAGCGATTGCAAGGGGGGCGGATTATTCAGGCCCATTGTCCGGCTAATCTGGACCCCGGCACCGCTATCCAATTGCACTGCTCTTCTGCCCTCTCCCGTTGCTTAGGCTTAAGTAGTTCGATCGGCTACTAAGGTGTGGCGTGTGCCTACATTCTTTAAAATTGTCGAGAGGCTGGCTCTTAGTCATCCCTACCATGGTTTCCGTAGCCGAGTTGTGTGAAACCTCTAATACACATGCTACCGAATTATCTTAACCCATGCTAGTATTTACCATATAAAGACACCCGGAAGCCAGGAAGCGGATCTTCGCCGAGCACTAGTTGAGCGGAAGCGTTTGGTTTTTTTATTTATTTAATAATCATAATCGATTAAGCGTCGCTTGTGACCCGTTGTGTTTATCTTGTGCTCTGTGATTTTTGTCAATTTGTCATTAATATCTGTGATACTGGTGCCTTGCTCTGTGACTTAGTCCAACATAAGCAACCGTGCTTGTGTTTTAAATCGTCTGCTTATGTTTAGCAGTTTTAACAAAACCTAACTCTGTTTTTAGCCTGTGCATTTTGTTATTGTTACTTCTGTACTCTGTGGTGCATTTGTTTCAATAGCTTTTGTTGTTGTTTCCCATAACTTTCTTGTAATCTCTCTCCCGTTTCTTGTCGTCTTAACTGTTGTCGTGTATATTTTGCTTGTGTTTCGCAAGCCACGCTCAGTCAACAGCCACTCTGTCGCGCTCTCTCGCTCTCGCAGTCTCTACGCGCTCTTATACTTCTGTGTTCTTGTGTGACTACCTTTTTATTGTTTAATCCCAGTGTCAAATTAAGTGAGGTATTTATAATTCTTTTGATTTTTGGTTTTGTAAACAACTTTTTTTCTTAAATTAAAATACTTAAAAAAATTGATCTTTTTTGTTCCAAAAAAGATGGTTAGTTTGGATCGTCACCTAATGACGTTTTGATTTACTATCGTCTCTGCAACACAGACATACATCCGAAATGTACTGGACTTGTTTGCAGAGTAAAAGACTATATTGATCTGCGTGTTGGTTTTTCGTGGACTTGTGCCTCATGCGTTGAAATAGACCGTGATTTGATGGCTATGTTGCGCTGACCAATGATCGTTTTACGAAACTGTTTGATAAACTTATGAGCGTAGTTGCTGATTTCAAAGAGTTTAAGATAGACCTTGATAATAAAAAAATGTCAGTAGGGTCAACTAAACGCAAAAAGACCGCTCTTTTAAAATCTATTGAAGTATAGGCATCAGTTCCAAATCCCAACTTAGCATCAAATTTTTACCCGATCGGTAACGGCAGCTATGTCGGCATCCACTGGCACTGGGGGAGCTAAAGTTTCCCTTCCTAGGCTGGAGCTATGTGGGGCTCTCCTTTTGTTCGAGATGGCCGGAGCCATTCTTCCTAATATGCCGAGGCTAACCTAAAAACTCCATTGTTGGACCGATTCCACGATTATGCTAGCATGGTTAGCCAAACCAGCGTGTCATTGGACAACGTTCGTTGCCAACAGGGTGACGAAGATCACCGAGTTCACAGTGGCAGCCAATTGGTCACACGTTCAATCCGAACACAATCCAGCTGATTTGGCTAGTCGAGGAGTTCCCCTTCAAGAGCTTGTGGATAACCCGCTTTGGTGGCATGGACCCCCTTGGCTGCAACGGCCACGCGATCATTGACCTAGCCAGGGAACCGCCCTGCCTGTGACCGAGATCGAAAAGCGTGACGTCAAAGCCCATGTGGCGTCTATGCCGACAGAAGATTTCCTAGATCGCTTTTTCAAATTGGATAGAGCATTGCGGGTCCTCGCGTATGACAATTTGTACTCAGCGTAGGTTTTTTTCTGAAGAATACCGCTGCTTGAGTCAGAAGCGTCCTGTGCCCGCGGCAATTTCGATTCTCTCCCTGAACCCCTTTCTAGACCAGAAAGGGCTAATCAGGGCATGTGGCCGCTTAACGGCCTCCGACAGTTTGCGGTATGACGAACAACATCCTATAATCCTACCGTACGAATGCTCACTTTCGCGGCTTCTGGTAAAATTTACGCGTCTCGTTTCATTACATGGTGGAAATCAGTTAGTGGTGCGTCTCACCCGGTCCAGATACTGGGTTCCGAGAATTAAGTACTTTTAACTCCTGCAGGGTCTGTGTTATCCACAAAAAAAGATTGGAAGTCCAGATGATGGGAAGTTTTCCGAAAGAGCGAGTGTCTTTTTCCCGTCAATTCACGTACACAGGGATGGACTACGCCGGCCCGTTTGATATAAAAAATTATACCGGAAGAGTTTGTCTCAATACAAAAGGGTATTTGTTGGTTTTCGATTGTTTTTCTACAAAGGCCATCCATCTAGAGCTTACACCCGACTTAACGACTGAAAAATTTATTGCCGCCTCCGCTCGTTTCGTATCTAGAAGAGGGTGTCCTAGTCAAGTTCAGTCCGACAATTTAAAGTCCTTCGTCGGCGCTTCCACTGTGCCCTCCCGAGACTCTCTGCAAGCCGTTAAGAGTCTGTGACTGATGCGTATAGTCATCAGCAGCTCACCTGGCGATTCATTCCTCCTGGGGCACCCCATATGGTGTCAAGAGCTTCAAGACCTTGTTTTACAAGTCCACCGCTACACGGAAGTACACCTTTGAAGAGCTGTCCACCCTCCTAGCGAAAATCGAAGCTTGTCCTAATTCCAGACCGCAATCTCCCATGTCCGAGGATCAAACTAATCTCTTAGAGTTGACACCAGGGCACTTTCTTGTCGGCGGACCTCTTCTGCCCATAGTGGAAAGTGCGAATCCAAGTCCATTCTGAACCGGTGGCAGTACTTAAAGCCTCTCCATCAACAGTTCCGTACTCGATGGAAGGATGAGTACCTTAAGGAGCTTCACAAGCGCAACAAGTGGAAAGTTCCCACAGAAAATCAATTTGCCGTCAAATGAGTGGTGACTCGGAAAAATATGTTCCGTTTTTCCGGGAAACGATGGCAATGTCCGCGTAGTCGACATTCGTACGGCACGCGACATTGTCAAACGTCCAGTGATCAAGGTGATTCTTCTTCTAGGGGAGCCGTCCAAAACTACCTAGTAACGAGCCGCGTTTCCCATAGACCTTAGTTTGTAACCATTAACCACGTCATTGTTAATCAGCCCTGTTTGTTTTTTCCTTATCCACAATCTAATCTGGAAAATGGCCCCCGTCTACCCAGCGCTCAGGCATTGGATAGCAGACGTACGAGAGGTATTCAATCCTACCGATGCCTATTCTGCCGCGGAATCCATCCTCTTCGGAAGTGTCAGAGGCTCCTAAAACGGAGCGCAGAGAAGCTACTGCGGGCAGTTCTCATAAACAAGTACTGCGCAAACTGTCTCCCACAAGAGCACTCCACTGGCAGTTGTCGTAGCGGTAACCGGTGTAGAACGTGCGATCGGAACCATCACACACTTCTCCACATGCGCGAACACGTTTCCCGGAAAAAGTCCGGCTCCCAGCAACAGCCCGCTTCTCCGCAGCGTTCGCGCCGGCAAGATCCGCCAACTCGCCAAACAATTTCCCCGCCACCGCGCTTAGCATCCTCGACCCAGCTCCGTCGCTCGCGGTACTTCTCCAAGATCACGGCGTCAGCACCCTCCCGACTGTTTTGGTGATCGTCGAGACCGGGGAGAACACGTTTGACAACGCCGCACTCATCGATCCGTGCACCCCGACAAGCTCCATCGATGCATCCCTGGCCGCCTCGTTTTTTTTGCCGACAACCAACGTGGGAGATGAGAGCACAGCGACGATTCGGTCGATGTTTGATGAGGCGATCAAGCTGGTGGTGGTCCTCAAGATCGAACCGAACGTGCGCATCCGCACTCCCATCCGTGCGCTCAGTGAGAGCGTGGTTTAAAAGTTTAGTGAGCTACCGCTCGCGGATGAGCGTCTCCATCGGCCAGCCACCATTTTCCTGATCCTGGGCGCGGACGTCTACCCGAAGGTGATACAGCCGGGCTTCCACATGGTCGACGAGGGACTACCAGTAGCTCAGAAGACGGTGTTCGGGTGGATCCTCTCCGGCGCCTGTACGCAAGCTTAAGGCGTAGGCAACTAACCGGGTTTTAGCCTCTTCTTGCAACGCTAGCGATTGCAAGGGGGGCGGATTATTCAGGCCCATTGTCCGGCTAATCTGGACCCCGGCACCGCTATCCAATTGCACTGCTCTTCTGCCCTCTCCCGTTGCTTAGGCTTAAGTAGTTCGATCGGCTACTAAGGTGTGGCGTGTGCCTACATTCTTTAAAATTGTCGAGAGGCTGGCTCTTAGTCATCCCTACCATGGTTTCCGTAGCCGAGTTGTGTGAAACCTCTAATACACATGCTACCGAATTATCTTAACCCATGCTAGTATTTACCATATAAAGACACCCGGAAGCCAGGAAGCGGATCTTCGCCGAGCACTAGTTGAGCGGAAGCGTTTGGTTTTTTTATTTATTTAATAATCATAATCGATTAAGCGTCGCTTGTGACCCGTTGTGTTTATCTTGTGCTCTGTGATTTTTGTCAATTTGTCATTAATATCTGTGATACTGGTGCCTTGCTCTGTGACTTAGTCCAACATAAGCAACCGTGCTTGTGTTTTAAATCGTCTGCTTATGTTTAGCAATTTTAACAAAACCTAACTCTGTTTTTAGCCTGTGCATTTTGTTATTGTTACTTCTGTACTCTGTGGTGCATTTGTTTCAATAGCTTTTGTTGTTGTTTCCCATAACTTTCTTGTAATCTCTCTCCCGTTTCTTGTCGTCTTAACTGTTGTCGTGTATATTTTGCTTGTGTTTCGCAAGCCACGCTCAGTCAACAGCCACTCTGTCGCGCTCTCTCGCTCTCGCAGTCTCTACGCGCTCTTATACTTCTGTGTTCTTGTGTGACTACCTTTTTATTGTTTAATCCCAGTGTCAAATTAAGTGAGGTATTTATAATTCTTTTCATTTTTGGTTTTGTAAACAACTTTTTTTCTTAAATTAAAATACTTAAAAAAATTGATCTTTTTTGTTCCAAAAAAGATGGTTAGTTTGGATCGTCACCTAATGACGTTTTGATTTACTATCGTCTCTGCAACACAGACATACATCCGAAATGTACTGGACTTGTTTGCAGAGTAAAAGACTATATTGATCTGCGTGTTGGTTTTTCGTGGACTTGTGCCTCATGCGTTGAAATAGACCGTGATTTGATGGCTATGTTGCGCTGACCAATGATCGTTTTACGAAACTGTTTGATAAACTTATGAGCGTAGTTGCTGATTTCAAAGAGTTTAAGATACACCTTGATAATAAAAAAATGTCAGTAGGGTCAACTAAACGCAAAAAGACCGCTCTTTTAAAATCTATTGAAGTATAGGCATCAGTTCCAAATCCCAACTTAGCATCAAATTTTTACCCGATCGGTAACGGCAGCTATGTCGGCATCCACTGGCACTGGGGGAGCTAAAGCTTCACTGCCAGCAGTACCCATAGGTACCAAAAGCTCTGGAGGAGTCCGTGATTCTGCTATTTAGCCTAAGGGGTCAAACACTATGCACCTTTCTGTGCCTACACGTGAAGGTAGCTTTATAGGAGTCCCTAGTCTCGATAATCAGACGAACGATGTTCAGATTTTTGTGGCGGAAGAAGGAGACTCTCGGTTGTTCCATATAGGAAGCAATTATTTGTGTCTCGTTTAACACCTGAAACCTCATCTGCAGATGTTTTGGAATTTATACACCAGGAATTCCCACCTCAAAACACCACAGTAAAATATTTGCTCCTCCCGAAGTATTAAATGTACTAAATTCTAAAAGTTTTTGTCTTAATGATGAATTGGTCAATAAAGAATTTGTTCCAAACAGACGGAGAACTAATAATAGGCCTTCCACGATAGTACCTGCGCCAAAAAACTGATCAGTTTTATTTTTGGCTATCAAGATGTTAGGGGACTTAATATGAAGCTACCTAAGCTTCATGCTGATTCCTCTGCCTTTTCTGATGATATTCTGGCCTTAACTGAGACTTGGCTGAAACCGGAGATATTCTACTCTGAAGTTCTGTCCAAAAATTTTAATACGTATGGAACTGATCGCTCTCCTCGTAGGGGAGTGGGGTGCTGATTGCCTCTACTTTAACATCGGAGAGAATATACTTTCTTAGTCCCAATGACATAGAATTCGTCGGTGTTAAAGTTTCTTTGAAATCTTTTATTTATGAAACTTGTTCTTATATTCCACCTGGATCCGACTAAACAATAAATGAGCAACATTTGTCTGAAATAAAAACTTTTCTATCTCATCTTTCCGAGAGAGATTTTTTGATTGTTTTGGGTGATTTCAATCTCCCTTACATTTCTTGGTCCCCTTCCACTGACTCACTTGTCTCTACCCCTTTATCTGTCTAAGACTTCATTGACAATCTGTTAGAATTATCCTTACAGCAAGTTAGTTTTATACGTAATTCACTAAACAGACAATTAGATCTTGTATTTGTTTGAGATCCGTCTGAAGTCACGGTATCTAGGATACACCCACTAGTTGTGCCAGAAGACCGGTATCATCCTACATTGGAACTTACAATTTGTCTTTCCTGCGTTGATACCCTCTCTCCTTTACTTTCTCCAACTAAGATGCTTTCTTAAATGTGACTTTAATAAACTCAACAACATGATTTCACGATATAACTAGACAAATTTATATAATGGCTTGGATATTGAAAGTGCTACGGAACTATTTTATAGTGTCCTAAATTCTTTTTTCTGTGAATGTGTTCCTGATAGTTAGACAGGCCTCCTTGGTTTACCAATGAGATGCATAGACTAAGAAACCTTAAAACAAACTTCTATAAAAACTACAAAAAGTCGGGTAGGCCATCCGATTTTTCAAGATATGTGGTGGCTCGTACTAATTTTAATGTACTTAACCGTCATTGCTATTTCATGTTTTTGAATCGATGTAAATTTGAATTTTCAAAGGATCCGAGGCAGTTTTATAACTTTGTTAATGCTAAGCGAAAGTCTTCAGCATTCCCATCATCAGTACGATTAAACTCTATTGAGGCATCTACGAATCCCGAAATTGCAGATTTATTTGCTGAATTCTTCCAATCTACTTATAGTTCTGTTTCTTGGTCTAGTTCTAGCTACCCTACCCTGTCATCACCGAAAGTTCTCTCTTAAGTGATTTAGAAACTTTAACGCCAACCTATTCTCAGTCATTTAGGCCCTTTGCTGTTTACTCTGTTTATAAATGATCTTCCCTCTATCGTAACTCACTCTCGTATACTAATGTATGCTGATGATGTCAAGCTTTGTTTATCATATAATAATATTGAGTCTGGTTTCTGCTTGGAGTCAGACATAAATAGATTCCAGGAATGGTGTCAGTACAACCTTTTGAATTTAAACTATCTTAAATGCAACGTTATAACTTTTTATAGGGGTACGCCAACGTACTCTCTTCAGAACATGTCCCTGGACCGAATACACTCAGTAAACGATTTAGGTGTTCTCCTAGATACTAAACTTAAATTTGACTCCCACATAACTTCTATTGTAAATAAAGCTATGAGTGTTCTTGGGTTTATAAAGCGTTGGTCTAAAGAACTTAAAGATCCATACACTACCAAACTATTATTTACCTCCCTTGTCCGTCTTAATTTAAAATACTGTTCTTCCGTTTGGAGTATCAACCGTATAGAGTCCGTACAGAAACAATTTCTTCTTTTTGCCTTACGTGGTTTGAACTGGGATCAAAACGTCAGGTTGCCTTCTTACTCCAGTAGATTGCTATTAATTAATTGACCTAGTCTAGTAAACCGTAGAACTATGCTTGGTACTATTTTTATAAATAATCTACTCAGAGGCGATATTGATTCTGTAGATTTGGTAAGCCGCCTAACTTGCAATGTTCTTGTTAGACTAATTCGAAACTACTATCCTATCAACTTGCCACTATGTTCATCTTATTTTAGTCAGCACGAGCCCATTCGCGTTCTTTCTAATAATTATATCAACCTATATCATTTAGTTTGTTCCTCAACTTCGACCCCTGTACTAAAAACTAAAATCTTAGCTCAATTGCTTTAGTCGTGATGATCTATGTTTTGTCCTGTCATTACTTGTTCTATGTACCTTCCTCGCGAACCGTATTTGCACGAAATAAAAATGGGCCCGCGCGTAACAAGCACGTGTCCGGGTCAGCTTATGAATAATTTTAATTCACTTCTATAATGGGTAAAGCTTTCATTAATTTGGGCAGTATTATTGCCTCGGTCACTAATGACTTCTTCGAGTTTTGATACACATGTATCTGTAGAATATACGCCACTAATTTTAGTCTTAGTTTTAATTTTTGGCAGTTTTAGAATTTGATCTGCCTCCTCTGATATGATAGTGTTTTGCGATCCACTATCAATGAGAGCTCTTAAATTTTCAAAATCACCGTTAGCAGATTTCACCTGAATTCTTGCTGTTGCAAGTAATGTCTGAGTGGCAGTCACACAAGTATTGACTTTTTCACGATTTTGAATATTAATGTGAAGCATCGTGTGATGAGATTTATTGCACAAGGAACATAAATATTCGCTTGGCCGTTTTTGATTATTGGAATGTCTTAGCCATTTTGTGCATAGTGTGGGGGCCAGTCGAAATGGAAGTAGAAACTTTTGAGAGAAATTAGAGTAAAGTCATTTTGCATGTAAATTCGCATATGTCTAACAGCTAAACGCAGAGTATAGCAGAGAGCAACGAATATCGTCTAGCTGACCCGCTTACACGTATAGTCTGTCAGCATAACAGCCTCTCTTTCTCGCGCGCACCGAAAACGTGTGAAGGCGGAAAGGAGAACAGAATCTGGAAAGATCCCGTTAGGTGCGCTTAGCAACGTCGCTGCGTACAGCCAACTTCTCGCGTCAAGAGTTCTCGTTCACTTCGTTTAAAACTTTGAATGGAAACGGACGCAAGGCTGCTGCCGTAAGTAGAATACAAACGGAAAATTACAACCCACGCGGTTCGAATTCTGTCTAAGTGTGTGTGCACCAGCCAAGTCTAAGCTAACAGGAGGATCATATATATTTTTACACCCAACTACTGGTAAATAAGAACACACAAATTTAACCGCATAGGCAGGCTATTAAGTGGCGTGTATTTCTATGTATTTTTTTTTGTAATAGGAAAAGAAAGGAGGTTCTGTCGAAGCCGGCCGGCAACATCAGCGCCAGCGCGGCGTGATTACACCGTTTTTAATTTCGCAACCGGTCGGCCAAGACGAGACTTTTTTTCTGGGTGTCAGTTCAAGCCAACCTGCCACGGCAGGGTTGCCACCTGCGGTCACGTGTCGCGCTAGGTGCCCCCCTGCGATCAGCAAAGGCGCGAACATTCTGGAAGGTGACCGAGGCTACAGATTGCCACGAACGGCGTAAAGCTCTGGCCCGGCATCCCACCAACCGCATGCCACGTGCGGCCTTGTAAGAACCGCCCTAATCGAAGGAAGTCTACCTGAGTGACCACTGTGGCTAGTGCATAACCTCACCCACACGCGCCACGCGCGGCATCTACCGCCCCAGCTCTGGCTAAGCCATAGAGCGACATTTTGGAGGGTTATGGTACCAGTACATCAGTCATTTTTGGACCACTGATCAAAGCCGTGGTCATACTTGGATGAGGAAGTGAACGGATACCGGATGTGACTTTTGCTGCTACACCCACATCGCCTCACCAACACGCGCCACGCGTGGCAAAGGAAGTCTCAGCTCTGGCTAGTCCAGTGAGCAGTATCTCGGAAGGCGTTTTGTAAGCGCAGCAGACCCGGCACTTCGCCCGTATTCGCCACGTGCGGCTTGCCGATGGGAGAAGCCTCGCCATAGGCGAATGTATTTGGAGGAAAGCATCGATTGATCAGACCCGCTGTCTGGCATGCGAAGACGCAGATCCCTTCGTATGTAGTGAGCTGTCGGAGGCGCTAACTTTTGTGTAGTTTAACTTTCGATCTATGTAGAGTAATTTCTCGGTACTAGCTCATGTAGCGTACCTTTGTATTGATTTAGTAGTAATTTTTCTTTAAGTTCTGACAATGACCATCCGTACATTCCACATAACTGATCTTGTCAGAAATTAATATGATAACTTGTCTTAAAAGCATCCTTGCACAGCGTCTTCGATGGGCCCACCGAACCTGCATCGCCGGAGTTTTGCGTAAGTGAAATATTGTTATCACTATATTGATTTTCTGACATTTGACCCATATATATAAATTATATTATAATTATACGTGCCAAAGCAAACGGACGGTTATTCGGTCAGATTGAGTCTTGTTATATTTTGAGTTAAATTTGATTTTTGAAGATGAAAAAATTTAAGTTGTATGGAAATCATGATTGTAGTTTCTAATTTTCTTTTGTTAATTGAAGTTGATAGTTCAACAATGGTTGAATAAATTTGTAACACGGAATCGTGATTGATCTTGCTATGCCGCCGCTATATGAAGTACAAATGTGAATAATGAATAAACATTGAATAAGGGATAACCGCAAACAATTTCACACGAGTTATCATGGTAGGGAGGGTACAGAAAGGGGCGGCAATATCATCGAGCCACCCTAACTCTTAATGTTTCCTGATTCGCTTGTGCCTTCAACGTCCGTCCGCGTGCCTTGAGTCCGTTTACACCCATTATTTTGTTGTTCGATCCTTTTAGATTACCGCTTAGTGCACTTAAAACTTTTTTTTCGCGTAGTACGGTGCGTGTTATAGAGAAGACTAGGAAGATCCCACGACAATCCGACGAGCTTAGCACCGAGCAATGCTAGAAGTGCACGAACCCGAATCTTCCTATACACTAGGTTATCCATAGCCTAGTGAACGCAGGCCTAAAAACCCTAGCTGTCTACTACATAAAAAGAAAAAATGGCGCCCAGAACGTGGGGCAAACCAATCAATATTTACGTCCCTAGAAACCGAAACCGCCTAGATTCTAGTTGATTTCCAAGCGCAGGCTACTAGGAGGAGGTTTAACTTCACGTATTGCTTTACCAGTTTTCAATTAAATCTTTGTTAGAGTCTGCTGAAGTTTAGTTTTCTCTTCTCGGTTTATTCAATGATCACTTGTATCTTGAGGCCGGAACAGCGACGACGATTCGAGAATCTGCGGATCGGGTCGACCACTCAGATCAAGGGGGTCATGTAAACATGTAGAATTGGAGGTTAACGAGAATAAGAAAGTATTTGTGAATATGGATGTCGGTAAACCAGGTCTCTAGGAATTGCGATTGTATTTCGAGTTATTACGGAATAGTCGACCAGAACCAACAGGTTACTTGAGATCCCATTTCAATGGAATTTCCTTAGACTTACTCTTAGATCACGATCATCTGAGCAATGGAATTGCAAAGTATCGGAGGAACTTCGATCTTTGACCGGTTCAGAACACGTAACTCGGGGAGTAAGCATTCAAAACAATTTTAGCTAGTGTTATTTTATTTTTTTTTGCCAAGCAATCAAGGAACATTAGAGAGTTTAATTTATATAGCGAGCAGGAACTTGTAATAATATCAATCACGATCCAGTTAATGTTTTACACAACAAACTCAAGAAACTAATGTTTAGTGAAGATGTCATTGCGTCACAGCAATCTCGATCTACCAGCCGCAATAGGCGGTGAGATTACATCGTGTACGATTTGTACGCAGCCATTGATCGCAAACGATATAACAGCATCTACCCCATGCGGTCATACATTCCACCAACAGTGCATCAGGGATTATATATAATTGATTTTCACGGATGTCCGGTGTGTAACAGGGAGTGTACTATACATCAACTTGTCAGCAGAGTTGTCAGCTGCTGATAGAAGGACAGGTGGAAGAAGAGGAAGAAATACAGGTCAACGCAGAGGCGCTGGACCGCGAACAGGAATGACACTGAGATCAAATCGCAATAACCCAGCGAGTCACCACGAACGTAGTCTGGACACAGACTCGATAATAGATACTTCTAGGGCAGAGAATTTAGAGGAAATAGAGCGAGTAGTACAAACAGCCATGCAGGTGCAACAACTGAACCTCAGACAAGAACTATCTGATTTCATTAGGGCACAGGTAGCAAATATGCAGATTGCTAGTTCCGCTCAAACCCCAAGTAGGAGGTTGGATGAAAGGCAGGGTCAATCAGGGGAAGCTCATTCTGCAGGAACAGTTTATCACGACATTCACCCAAACGCTCAACGCGTCAGCAGGTCAAATTCCGCAGTGCAGCCAGAGAAAGTGCCGAACATCATTCAGAGCTGGCACATCAAGTTTGATGGATCCAAAGACGGGTTACAGACCGAAGAATTCCTGTATCGTGTACAAGCATTAGCTCAGCAAAATTTAAATGGAGATCGTCAGCTTTTGTGTGACCATTTACATTTATTTTTCGTGGGGAAGGCCAGCGAATGGTACTGGAAGTTCCATCGTTCATGCCATCAATTTAATTGGATAGAGTTTTGTAAAGAGTTCCGAAATAAGTTCAAGGAGAGCGACAACGATATGGACATTTGGGAGTTTATAAACAGCAAGCGTCAAGCTGAAAAAGAGTCTTTTGAGGATTACCAATTTCAGGTGGAAAGACTCGTTTCTCGTTTGAGTACTCCGATCTCAGAAGAATCGTTAGTGACGCTTCTCATACGACATTCAAAGCCATCTGTGCGGTACGAACTTACGCATTTACGTATAGTTACGTTAGCTCAGCTCAGGGAAGAAGTCAGAACTCATGAACAATTTTGTAGACAGATGAAAGCACAAACAATGAAGAGTAGTTTTCATCAACGCGCTTTCGTTTCTCAGATAGAACAAGATTTTGACGACAGCGAATCAGCTGAAGTGGCAGCGATACAACGCAAGCAATTGAAGTGTTGGAATTGCGAAATGCTAGGTCATCGTTTTGATGAGTGTTTCGAAGCTCGGACCATCTTTTGTTACGGATGCGGAGCGAAGAACACGTACAAGCCCAAATGCCAAAAGTGCAACCCTTCGGGAAACTACACTATGGATGCGTCGGTCAAGAACCACACGTCGCATCCGAGGCAGTAAAATCCGATAGTGGTACCCAAACAGATGTATTAGTAGAATTAGTCTCAGACAAGTCGATCAACCAACCGGACGAACCCGTATCAACTAGTGTCAAATACCCACAGCCATATCATATTAGAGCAGCACGTTATGCAGCGGCTAGACAACGGATCTTCGGAGACGTCAGTTCTTGCATTCGCGTGCGTAAAACCAAGCGTTCAACCAAGCGAATGCGAAGTTTTTGGAAGAGAGTTCAAGGAAGTCGCCAAAAGCTGATCTCCGCACTCTTTATGCACTCAGACAACCGATTGTATACCGACATAAACGTAGCTGGTCATCACTATGTGGCTCTACTGGACTCAGGTGCTTCCATAAGTTGCATCGGTGGTACAGCAGCAAAAGTATTGGGACAGCATCCCAAAATGCGCAAGTGTTCTGGCAAGATTCGAACAGCCAACAATGACGAGTGTTCAGTTGTCGGAAGACTTGAGTGTGAAATTACCTATCGTGAAATTACCAAGCCGGTACAGTTTTTTGTTATACCAGACCTTAAGCAAGATTTTTATCTTGGAATAGATTTCTGGCGCGATTTTGGATTACTCAGTAAGATTCTGGATAGCAAAGTCTCAGTTTCAGAGTTAGACGTAGGTCGAGAAGACGTAGCCGTTGAGTCGCCCAAAGTTCACGTGCTGTCAGCACAGCAAAAAGAAAGACTAGACTTAGTCATAAATAAATTACCATCTTATGAAAAGAACGGTCTAGGTCGAACACATTTGATGGAGCATATTAGTGATGTAGCGGACGCGAAACCAGTAAAGCAGCGTCATTGGCCAATCTCGCCGGCCAAAGAGGATCTTATGTTTTCCGAGTTGGAGAATATGTTAGCGTTAGGCGTGATTGAAGAATCCAAAAGCCCATGGAGCAGTAACTGTGTTCTCGTGAGGAAAGGACAGAAAGTTCGCTTGTGTCTCGATTCTAGAGAAGTGAATAAGTTAACTATAAAGGACGCTTATCCACTACCACACATAGACGGGATACTTAGCCGATTACCTCCCGCGCGCTATATCACAGGCCTTGATATGAAACACGCTTTCTGGCAAATACCGCTCGAGGAAAAGTCCAGGCAGTATACAGCATTTACAATACCTAACAGGCCCTTGTATCAATATAAGGTGATGCCTTTTGGTCTATGTAACGCTGCTCAAACTCTGTGTAGACTAATGGATTTGGTTATTCCAGCGAAATTGAGGACGAGAGTATTCGTTTATTTGGACGACCTCTTGGTTTTGTCTGACGATTTCGAGTCGCACATGAAGCTGTTAGAAGAAATCGCAGGCTATCTTCGTGATGCGAACCTAACAATAAACATAGCCAAATCAAAGTTCTGTATGACTGAAATTAAGTACCTAGGTTTTGTCATTGGTCACGGTGAGCTGAAAGTTGACCCGGACAAAGTAAGTGCAATCGAAAAGTTCCCTGCACCTACAACCGTCAAACAATTGCGCAGATTTCTCGGTCTAGCAGGTTGGTACCGGCGCTTTGTGGATAACTATGCCACGATTGCCGTTCCGCTAACTGATCTGCTAAAGAAAAATAAAGTTCTGTCGTGGACTCAAGCGGCAGAGGACGCTTTTAACCAGCTAAAAACCAAATTAGTCTCATCTCCAATCTTGAGGACACCAAATTTTAAGAAACCTTTCATTCTGCTTTGCGATGCAAGCCTGTACGGGCTCGGCTGTGTATTAGCTCAAGAAAATGAGGATGGAGTCGAACTACCCATAGCGTATATGTCTGAAAAGCTGTCTAAAGCGCAGCGAAATTATTCGGTCACCGAATTAGAGTGCTTAGCAGTCATTAAGGGCATCAATAAGTTCAGAGCCTACGTTGAAGGTCAAGATTTTTGTGTCATAACTGACCACGCTTCACTTCAATGGCTAATGCGACAAAAGGACTTGTCCGGCCGTTTGGCTAGATGGTCCATTCGTCTGCAAGGGTTCTCATTCACGATCAAACATCGCCGTGGATCAGAAAATGTTGTGGCCGATGCACTTTCGCGTCGCGAAGAAGAAGTGGTGTCTTGCATTTCCGACGGAGGACCCATTATTGACTTAAGTTCAAAGGAGTTTAATTCAGAACAGTACCTCGAACTGAGAAAACGGATTCATGACAACCAGTCAAAGCTACCCGATCTCAGGGTCGTGGATAATTTTGTGTATAAGAGAACCGAATTAGCGAAAGGAGACTTGTTACAGGAAGAGGAATCATGGAAACTTTGGGTTCCAATCAACCTCGTCCACCAGGTTTTAATACGGGCGCACAATTCCCCCGATGCTGCACACATTGGAATGAACAAAATGATTGAGAAACTCAGGCGGCATCTATTCTGGCCAGGAATGGTAACGCAGATTCGCAGCTTTGTTTCACGGTGTTCCATTTGCAAGTCGACAAAGAGCCCAAACAGAGTTCTTAGACCACCCATGGGGAGACCCACAACTTCAGACCGCCCATTTCAGAGACTGTATATGGATCTTCTTGGCCCATACCCACGGTCCAAGAAAGGAAATATAGGACTTTTGATAATAGTCGACCACTGTACAAAGTTTCACTTCCTACAGCCATTGCGAAAATTCACGTCCGAAAGGATTTGCGAATTTCTGGAGAAGCACGTGTTTTACACCTTCGGTACACCAGAGTCCATACTCACGGACAACGAGTCGCAGTTCAAATCAGGTTATTTTAGAGCGTTCTTAACAAAATTCGGAGTCAGGCATATTTTCACAGCAATTTATTCGCCACAAGCTAACGCAAGTGAGCGAGTAAATAGATCGATACTAGCCGCAGTTAGAGCGTATGTCGGCGCTGACCACACTAACTGGGATCTAAATATCGATGCGATAAGCGCGTCTTTAAGATCTAGTGTACACCGCAGTACAGGATTTTCCCCGTATTTTCTCTGTTTCGGTCAGAACATGGTAGCCAACGGACAGGATTACGAATTGCTTAGGAATCTGGATTTGTTGACCGACGATGTGGCACTGAAAACACCTGACATGTTGCAAGTAGCACGCCAGCAAGCTAAAAAGAAGATTTCAGAATCACATGCCGCAAATGCTAGGGTATATAATTTGCGTAGCCGAACCGTTCAATTGCACGTTGGAGACACGGTATTCGCTCGCAGTTCCGCCCAGAGTAACGCAGCGAAAAAGTTTAGTAGCAAACTTGCGCCTGTCTTTATCAAGGCATCGGTGACGAAAAAGATCAGTCCGACATATTACGAGTTAACGAACGAAGCAAATAAGTCCTTAGGAGTATACCATTTGAAAGATATCAGAACCTAAAATGTGCATATCATGGAGCTGACTGACCCTTTGTTTCTTTCAGTTAACTCCTCTGTGAGTTCAATCTCTTGCCGAGCTAACTGTGGTGTGGGGGCCAGTCGAAATGGAAGTAGAAACTTTTGAGAGAAATTAGAGTAAAGTCATTTTGCATGTAAATTCGCATATGTCTAACAGCTAAACGCAGAGTATAGCAGAGAGCAACGAATATCGTCTAGCTGACCCGCTTACACGTATAGTCTGTCAGCATAACAGCCTCTCTTTCTCGCGCGCACCGAAAACGTGTGAAGGCGGAAAGGAGAACAGAATCTGGAAAGATCCCGTTAGGTGTGCTTAGCAACGTCGCTGCGTACAGCCAACTTCTCGCGTCAAGAGTTCTCGTTCACTTCGTTTAAAACTTTGAATGGAAACGGACGCAAGGCTGCTGCCGTAAGTAGAACACAAACGGAAAATTACAACCCACGCGGTTCGAATTCTGTCTAAGTGTGTGTGCACCAGCCAAGTCTAAGCTAACAGGAGGATCATATATATTTTTACACCCAACTACTGGTAAATAAGAACACACAAATTTAACCGCATAGGCAGGCTATTAAGTGGCGTGTATTTCTATGTATTTTTTTTGTAATAGGAAAAGAAAGGAGGTTCTGTCGAAGCCGGCCGGCAACATCAGCGCCAGCGCGGCGTGATTACACCGTTTTTAATTTCGCAACCGGTCGGCCAAGACGAGACTTTTTTTCTGGGTGTCAGTTCAAGCCAACCTGCCACGGCAGGGTTGCCACCTGCGGTCACGTGTCGCGCTAGGTGCCCCCCTGCGATCAGCAAAGGCGCGAACATTCTGGAAGGTGACCGAGGCTACAGATTGCCACGAACGGCGTAAAGCTCTGGCCCGGCATCCCACCAACCGCATGCCACGTGCGGCCTTGTAAGAACCGCCCTAATCGAAGGAAGTCTACCTGAGTGACCACTGTGGCTAGTGCATAACCTCACCCACACGCGCCACGCGCGGCATCCACCGCCCCAGCTCTGGCTAAGCCATAGAGCGACATTTTGGAGGGTTATGGTACCAGTACATCAGTCATTTTTGGACCACTGATCAAAGCCGTGGTCATACTTGGATGAGGAAGTGAACGGATACCGGATGTGACTTTTGCTGCTACACCCACATCGCCTCACCAACACGCGCCACGCGTGGCAAAGGAAGTCTCAGCTCTGGCTAGTCCAGTGAGCAGTATCTCGGAAGGCGTTTTGTAAGCGCAGCAGACCCGGCACTTCGCCCGTATTCGCCACGTGCGGCTTGCCGATGGGAAGAGTCTCGCCATAGGCGAATGTATTCGAAGGAGAGCAACAGACCCGGCACTTCGCCCGTATTCGCCACGTGCGGCTTGCCGATGGGAGAAGCCTCGCCATAGGCGAATGTATTTGGAGGAAAGCATCGATTGATCAGACCCGCTGTCTGGCATGCGAAGACGCAGATCCCTTCGTATGTAGTGAGCTGTCGGAGGCGCTAACTTTTGTGTAGTTTAACTTTCGATCTATGTAGAGTAATTTCTCGGTACTAGCTCATGTAGCGTACCTTTGTATTGATTTAGTAGTAATTTTTCTTTAAGTTCTGACAATGACCATCCGTACATTCCACATAACTGATCTTGTCAGAAATTAATATGATAACTTGTCTTAAAAGCATCCTTGCACAGCGTCTTCGATGGGCCCACCGAACCTGCATCGCCGGAGTTTTGCGTAAGTGAAATATTGTTATCACTATATTGATTTTCTGACATTTGACCCATATATATAAATTATATTATAATTATGCGTGCCAAAGCAAACGGACGGTTATTCGGTCAGATTGAGTCTTGTTATATTTTGAGTTAAATTTGATTTTTGAAGCTGAAAGAATTTAAGTTGTATGGAAATCATGATTGTAGTTTCTAATTTTCTTTTGTTAATTGAAGTTGATAGTTCAACAATGGTTGAATAAATTTGTAACACGGAATCGTGATTGATCTTGCTATGCCGCCGCTATATGAAGTACAAATGTGAATAATGAATAAACATTGAATAAGGGATAACCGCAAACAATTTCACACGAGTTATCATGGTAGGGAGGGTACAGAAAGGGGCGGCAATATCATCGAGCCACCCTAACTCTTAATGTTTCCTGATTCGCTTGTGCCTTCAACGTCCGTCCGCGTGCCTTGAGTCCGTTTACACCCATTATTTTGTTGTTCGATCCTTTTAGATTACCGCTTAGTGCACTTAAAACTTTTTTTTCGCGTAGTACGGTGCGTGTTATAGAGAAGACTAGGAAGATCCCACGACAATCCGACGAGCTTAGCACCGAGCAATGCTAGAAGTGCACGAACCCGAATCTTCCTATACACTAGGTTATCCATAGCCTAGTGAACGCAGGCCTAAAAACCCTAGCTGTCTACTACAATAGTTGCACTTTTTTAGGGACATCCATACGCCCTGCGGGATTCATCCGTCAAATCTGTGGCATTGAGTTGCGAAATGCCTTATCGTTTTGCAGATCGGACATTTTTCTGCCCAATTTGTATAACTTACTTGATTAATGTTAAAACAAGGAAAAACGCTAAAGTCGAGTACATCGACTATCAGATACCCGTTACTCAGCTAATGGGACCAAAGGGAAATGGAGATATGCAAGCAGCAAAGCGAGATTGAAATGCGCCACCTACCCTTGATCTCAATATATGGTTATGTGGGCGGTGGACAGATTTAAGCGTTATGCGCGTTAGAGTGGGCGTGGCAAACTTTTTTTTTTGATCAATCGATTGATAAGAACAACACGTTTCACTTAAAATGTTTCTTCCAGCATCAAAACTGTAGGAGCCACAGTTTTGGGCGGTTTGTGGGAGTTAGAGTGTGCGTGGCACATTGCTGAAACAAACTTGCGCTGCGCAGGAATCTCAGGAATCTGCATGCCTAATCCCAGTATTGTAGCTCTTATAGTTTCCGAGATCTCAGCGTTCATACAGGCAGACGGACATGGCTAGATCGACTCGGCTAGTGATCCTGATCAAGAATATATATACTTTATAAGGTCGGAAACGCTTCCTTCTGCCTCTTACATACTTTCCGACGAATCTAGTATACCCTTTTACTCTACGAATAACGGGTATAATTAATTGCTATACTTGACATCCGTTTGATAGGTTTTTCCTCGTGGAAAGAGCAAATCGCACATTAACGGTGCTCCGAAAAATCCATTACATTAGATAGTTTCTGTATGTCTTTTGTTTTTTAGTGTAAATTTCATATAAATAAAGAGTCTGTGTATTAAATTATCTGAGCACCATATGAGCAAATAACACATCAACTTCGTCGGTCAAATTTGTATTCAGCTTAACGATGTGTATTGCTTCATTTATCGTGTCAATAAAAGGTTTTATCTGCTTGAAAGAATCAACATTTAAAATTGATAAGTCAATCAAGCGACTCAAATGCTCCGAAAAAATGTTCCGATAATTTTCGTACCGCTCCCAAGCGGAATCATAATTTTCTGCGGAACCTAATAATAGGTGTGTAGTATGCACATATATTGAATATCTACTATACCAAGAGTACTTGAAGCAAACACACTGTAACACTTTGTTGCAGTGTTTACATAAACAAAGGCGCGGTCAAAAACCTAAGTGGCCGAAACATGAGTCGATCGGCGCGCTCACAGAAAGTGCAAGTGTCAGCATTCTTTTACACACTCCGGCCGCTCAGCCAAACTCAAGTACATACCTATACCGCGCTCCAGCTAAAGAGAGCATAATTAAATACACTTGATATATATAAGATATACATAGCCGTCTCTCTGCCGTCCAACTGTAGGCAGCGCAGCTACGAGACTTAGGCTTACTTAGATCCTAAGGAAAATTGTTAAATGAGAAACAACTTGACGTTGGAAGCAGCACTAATACTGCTCCTGATTACAAATAAAGAATATTATGTAACGAACATCCGCTAAATAAAAAAACTAAGGCTGGGTGTTACGGACTGGTTATAGCGCACGCAAAAATGTCAATCGGCTTTGGCTCGTCGGCTAGTGGGGTGGATCTTTGCTCTAACTCATCATTGCCTCTTCGATTATTAGCAAAACTCGGATTGCGTGCAAAGACAAACCAAAACTAAGGCCGGGGAGAGAAAGCACTACTATACTTGGTCTATTGTTGGGCGCCAGGCCCCCTACACCTGCGATCGAGTCTACCGCTTTTCCACCTCAGCTGTTAAAGAGGCGGCATTCAGTCCACCCTTCCATTGGCCGTTCCATAACCATTTTCCTTTCTTCATAACGGCCCCTTCGCGGTTTTGGCTCTACGGGGGTCTCATGTCCGCCGAGGACAAACACTTAATTTACCTCGTTATAAACATTTTATTTATCAGCTAACAAATTAAAATTCTAGAAAAATGAACATCGCCCAAAATACGGACTAAAACTATCATTGAGTGCAAGTGGACAATATAGAGATAATATAAAGATAAAATATCATAATATAATAAATAGCATAAAATATAATAAATAGCATAAATAATTTCTTTTAAATATGGGATAGAAGCATAAATGTGGCTTATAAATATTTCGAATAGGATCGGGCTGCTGATATGTTTTACTTTAGTTTCGTAATTACTTCGCTTTACGTTATCATGTAACCGTTCTCATTTGGATGCCAAATCAAAACTTTGGGCGCAGCCGCAAAGGCAATTTACGACATTGGCGCGTTGAGTGGGTTTCTGCTGCTCCAAATCTACGGTATTGGTCCTCACTCAAATTCTCGATTATCTTTTTTTTATATTTTTTTACCATTACATAAATGGCATTACATGTACAAAAAAAATGATTTGCCAAATTTTAAAAAGTTTTCTTTTGATTTTTAAAAGCACGCTCACGCCACATAATAAAAAAATTAAAAATGAATTTGAAATCGCCACAAAATATATGTCAATCACTCGGCTGAGGAACTTGTGAGATGGTTTAAAAAGTCGCCTAGCTGGGGCAACCGAGCGGGTCGCAGGTTGCGGATAGCGGACGACCTCTCTCGAGGTCAACTGTGAATAAGCTGGTGGGATAAGTCAAACACGGTACCGTGGACGGAAACCCCAGTAAATAAACAGTCCCGGACAGCCAGCGGGTATTTTGCAACGAAGCAATACCGACGATGCGAGTTGTTCAGCCGCATCTAAATAGTTGCTTTACACAAACCCACTCCCAACACAACACCTACCCAACTCCCCTCCCAAACAACATCTCACTCCGGGCCGGACTACGGTGTAATACGGACCGTGCCAAGAGTCAGCCTGGCTGGGGGCCCGGATCAAAAATAGCCCAGTCTCAAACGGTGTGCTCAGGGACATGGCGACCCCCTGTTCTAACTATCGCCTTACCCGGGCATCGCGGATCTCTGCCCGGGCGGACTTTTCCCCTTCTCCGCAACTCGTGGGACCTAATTATGGATCAAAAAACAGAAGAAAAAAAGACAAAAAACATAGAGACGGGTACTCTTAAAAAACCCATGGATAAGGCGAACACTGGTTCCACCTTCCATACCAGCACGGCCCAGAAAGGGCCGCATCCCAAACTGGGGATGATGGGTGTCAGAAAGCCAACCGCAAACGCCTCCGCGACGTGTGCATCTGCGCCGAAAGCAACGGTAGGCACTGCCAAGGCGCTCGGGCCACCCGCTGGTGCTAAATATACATACGCAGAAAGGCGGACTGCCGCCCAGACTCTGCGCTCACACACCAGGAGCACCGTTGCCACGCCTTCGCCTGAATGGCTAAAGAAGGTAGAGTGGGCAAGGAAGGTGATCCCAAACTTCGGGCAGGAAAAGCCCACTCAAGAGGCGACTCAGGCAAAAAGGCAGCGATCCCTCGAACTACCCGGGCCATCGGCGAAGAGATCAAAGATCCAGCCATCGGTCTCTTTCGCCGAAATCACGAAGAATCGTGTACTACTCGGCCTGATTGACAGGGGAAATCCGGAGAGCAGGATCCCCAGAAACAAGTGGAAGGCAGTGGAGTCCCACCTTTCCCTCATTTGCCTGCGCATGGTACGAGAGAAGCCAGGCACCTCGCCCTGTTGCATGGACGCGGGCTGGTACCAGGGCAGCGTCAAGGTGGTAGCATGCGACAGTCAACGGTCGGCTGATATGTACAAAGAGGCGACAAGCAAGCTCGGCGAGGTTTACAAAGGGGCGAACATCGTTGCGCTTGACTGGTGCGATGTCCCCAGTAGACCCCGAGCCAGCATCTGGATTCCAGCAGCGATCAAGACGCCGGAGGACATCCTCTTCATGTTGCAACAATGCAACCCGCACCTCCCCACGAAGGACTGGAAAGTCGTCAAGGTGGAGGAGCATGAAGGGGACGTCAACCAGGCGGTTTTGGTCCTGAACAAGGAGTCAGTAGCTCCGATCGAGACTGCTCGTGGAGTGCTGAACTTCGGGTTCAGTGCGATACACATCAAAGTGTATAAGGGCGACTCCAACGCCGCTAGCAGCTCTGCCGGCAACCCAGCCGAGCAGGTGCTTGCTGAGGAGTTGGAGGCACCTGGTGGGCCGGAGGACGGCTACTCTACCGATTCGTCGCTGAGCAGAGAGATGCGTGCGCTCGGACCGGCAATCGAGGACGTGGACCTCAGCGACACAGAGGAGGCCGACGTCACTGTGGTGGAGGTTGAAGCTGTAGATGTCACTAAGACTTCTACAAATAAACCTTCACCACAGTAAAGCAGCGTCTGCTGCACTTCTGCTTCGCCTGACAGAAGGCCGAGCCGACCTAGTCCTCGTACAGGAACCTTGGGTGGTAGGAGGCAAGGTTGCTGGACTAGGAACAAAGGAATACAAGCTTATGCTTGACCCCAAAGAAGGTAAAATTCGAACCTGCATATTAGCCAAAAGGCATCTTAGTATATTTCTACTTCGCAATTACAGCAACGGAGACAACACCGCAGTAAGCCTGGAGCTGCAGAGTGGCTCTATAAGGGTTCTATCGGCCTATTTGGCCTTTGAGAAGGAAAACCCCCCAGATGCGCTGGTCAGAGGACTAGCAGAGGAATGCGAAAAGCTCAAGTACGGATTGGTAATAGGCTGTGACGCCAACGCCCATCACACCCAGTGGGGTTGCCCAAACAACAACGACAGAGGTGAGTCTCTTTTTGATTTTATTCTAAATTCGAACCTATTCTTATGCAATAGGGGCAATGCCCCTACTTTCATAACTAAAGCTTGCCAAACGATCATAGATCTAACTTTGGTATCAGATTCACTCGTAGGCGCAGTCAAAAACTGGGCAGTCTCTGACGAGCACTCCTTCTCGGACCATAGATTCATAGAAACCGTATTGTCCCTTGATTCGCCCTTGCCGGTCAGCTTCGCCAACCCCAGACGAGCAGACTGGCACAGGTACAAAGAAGTTCTGACAAATATCCTCCCCATGGAACCGTCAGAAAGCATCACAAACCCACATGAGCTGGACGAAACAGTATACAAATTCACAGAGGCATGCAACACTGCCTTCAAAGTGGCATGCCCCACAGAGAAACCAAGAGGAAGGAAAAAACCCCCCTGGTGGACCCAACAACTATCTATCCTCAGAACCAACTGCAGATGCCTGTTTAACAGAGCAAAGGCGGGAAATGAGGACACCAATTGGCTGAACTACAAGTTTGAACTAGCCTCTTACAAAAAGGCCATTAGAAGAGCAAAACGAATGGCATGGCAGACCTTCTGCTCTGACATAGAAAAAACAACTGATGCCGCAAGGCTCAGGAGAATACTCTCTAAGACAGCCGCGCCTTTGGGCTATCTTCAAAAAGCAGATGGATCATGGTCAGACTCCAGTAAAGAGTCCTTGGACCTGCTCCTAGACGCTCACTTCCCGGGGAGCCAACAAGCAGGTCATCCACCTGAAAGAGGAACAGGAGAGGGAATCGAAATAGATCCACTCCTATCAGACCGCAAGATGAAATGGTCCATTCATAGCTTCAAACCATACAAATCGCCGGGACCGGACCATAAACTGGTTGAAAAAAATCTTCCAATCCATCCTGGCGGTAGGAGAACTACCAACAGCATGGCAAGAAACAAAGGTGGTTTTCATTCCCAAGGCAGGGAAGGCCACTCACACCACAGCAAAGGATTTTAGGCCAATAAGCCTAACATCATTCCTGCTTAAGAGCTTTGTAAGAATGATAAGCCTACACATAAGGGCCACCGTAGACCCGATACAAATATCAGAAGCACAACACGCTTACACCAAAGGTAAGTCAACCGAATCGGCGCTACACTTGGTGGTAAACAGCATCGAGAAATCACTCAACATCAAGGAATACACACTGATCGCCTTCCTGGATATAGAGGGAGCCTTCAATAACGTGCTTCCCACCGCTATAACAGAATCTCTCACAGAACTAGGGGTTGAGCCGCCAATGGTGAGGCTAATCCATAAATTGCTGATAAGCAGAATGGTCACAGCCACACTAGGGACCTCAACCCAAACTAGACTAGTGAACAGAACACCGCAAGGAGGTGTACTATCACCCCTCTTGTGGAATATCGCTGTAAGTAAACTACTGCGGATTCTGGAGGGAGGAGGTTGTAAGGTCGTGGCATACGCAGACGACGTTGCCATCATCATCAATTGTAATCTCTCCTTTAGCGATCACGCCAGGTACTTGGGGTTAGTACTAGATAAACCCCTCAAATGGGGCTTAAACAACCAAGAGAGAACCAAAAAAGCAACCATTGCACTTTACTCCTGTAAAAAAGCAATCGGGCTAAGATGGGGCATGTCCCCAAGAATAGTTAACTGGATATACACAGCGGTAGTCAAGCCAATCCTACTGTACGGAGTGGCTCTGTGGTGGACCTTCTTACACAAACAATGCATACTGACTCCTCTAAACAAAGTACAGCGAATGGCGGCTTTGTGTATTAGTGGAGCCCTTCGAACCACCCCGAATGAAGCGCTGAATGCGATCTCGAACCTCCCTAGCCTGGACTTAGCAGGCATGGAAAGGGCCAAATCGGCAGCTATTCGACTGAGGGACACAGGGCAGTGGAAAGCCCAATTATATGGCCATGCTAAAATTCTCCAGCATGATAAATCGATTCCGAAAATCACGGATCTATGCAAATCTATTGAATATAGTCACACACCCTTTGAGGCCCTGATTCCTGATAGAGAGGAATGGGAACAGGGCCGACCGGGCACGACGGACGCAATCTGTTTCTATACAGATGGCTCCAAATTAGAAGGACAAGTCGGCGGAGGTGTATACTCCGAACAATTAGATATCAGGAAGTCATTCAGGCTCCCGAACCACTGTAGCGTCTTTCAGGCGGAGGTCCACGCTATAAAAGAAGCACTAACCTGTTTAAGGAACCTTAGCCTCCAGAGAGGACACCTAGACATATATAGTGACAGCCAAGCGGCTATTAAGTCGATCTACTCGACAAACACCAATTCTCGTACAATAGCAGACTGTCGCAGATCTCTCCACGAGATGGCAAATCAGTTTACTATCAGCCTAATATGGGTTCCGGGTCACCGGGACATCGTAGGCAACTGCATAGCGGACGAGTTAGCCAGGCAGGGCACCACCAAGCCTCTCCTACCAGGAGAGGAAAATGTCGGTATGCCCATGGCTACTTGCAAGCTAAACATAAAAAACCACTTCAACACACTAGCCAACACCCATTGGCAAAACGCACCACAGTGTCGCATCTCTCACCAGACATGGCCTGTGATAAACAACAAGAAAAGCTCGGAGTTACTCAAGCTCAGCCGCACAGAGTGTGGCATGTTGATCCGAGCTCTTACAGGCCACTGGCTTGTTGGCGCGCATGCCGGCAGGCTAAAAGCCCCGCAAAATGATTTCTGCAGAAGCTGTAGGGATGAGGAAGAAGTGGAAACGGTAGAACACCTTCTCTGCTTCTGCCCAGCCCTATGCAGACTTAGACTGAAACACTTAGGAAGCCCCTTCATCGACGATCTTACCGAAATATCGAAGATTAATCTCAAAAGCATAAGTGCCTTTATTAAATCTTCCGGGTGGAAGACATGCCGATCAGCTTAACACAAGCCGAAACTACTAGAAACGGGACCCTAGAGAAGGAAGAAACGAGATCATGCGGTATCACAACGGACCCATTGAGGTCTAAGTGTGTCGGACTATAGTCCGACAGCCGCCCAAACCTAACCTAACCTAACCTATATGTCAATCAAAAAGGTTTTTATATAAAATAAAAGCTCACCAATTTTCCAGCGGCATCCTCGAAGAAAGCGCTTTTTCCGAAGGCGGCTGAAAATGCTGCGAAAAGAATAAAGTCTTTGGGGACACAGGGGCTTTTTCACTTTTTCATTTTCTTTTTTTTTTTATAAAATCTTCTTCTCTTTTAGATGGGGTAAGTTGCCATGCAATCTTTCTTTTCCATTTTGATAATGGGAAATCAACACCGGAGTTTTGGCAGCTTGCCGAGAAGCTTAAACAATTTACCAATTCACATAATACACCTTAAAAAAACATATAACAAAAAAAATGTTACTTATAATTAACAAAAAAAATAACAATTGAGCTCGGCTCTATTCCGCCTCTCTTCTTTTCGCTCTCTAATTTCTTTTTTTCACTTCTCTTTTTGCTTCACACCAATATGTGAGGTTAAATGGGTCTTTCTTTCTTTTTTTTTTCGATGGCTTTTCCGCGATGGGTTTTAGAATCCCTTACGGGCACAATTTAATGGGGCTTTCTGACTACAATAGTTTTCCCCAGCTTAAAACAGAGTCGCCACAGGGTAAAATTATAACCTCGCAAAAAAAAATTACACCCTTCCGTCGTCCAGCGATTTTAACGTGCTCCGCGCCGATCGTAAGTCGCGTAAATACTGGTGGCCCTCTCCAAATCGCACTCCAATGAGAACTTCTAGTGCACTCAGCTGGATGAGATCCAAGGCGTTCCCGCCGGTCGAATATCGTAACTTTTCTTCTTTTGGTTATTTTTGTAGTTTTACAATCGCCGAGCCCCTATAAATCACATAGAGTGCTGCTGATCGGACCCTTTTGACCTTGTTTATTTATTTTTGACTCACCCAAATCATAGGACTCGGCGGGAATGACTAAATTCGGTCACTTTTCCTTTTTAAAGTCTTCGCGAAATTAAACCACTTAAATTTTTGCGATGGTTTTCACGACTTAATCGGTGGAAGGTTGAAATGGAAAAGAACGCTAATGCCGCTTGCCAATGGCGGCAAGCCCCTTAACAGCCGAAAAGAAAACCGCTCTCAGCAGAAAACAACTGACATTTCGCCCTGTTGACCTTATACGCCTTCTCTTACCCCTAGTCCTAGTTCGGCAACCAACCCACAGATGGCGCCAGCTCCGATCTGTTTGTGGCAATCTAATATGGCAGCAGCGCCAACAGAAGCTTGCCAGATGACTAGAAGGAATGGTGTGGCAACACTCAGAGATTTATCGGCAAGAATCAGCGAGCGACACACGTGTCTTGATAATATTAATAAACTTTGTAGTTCTTAATCTGAATAAAACTTTAATGGCAAACATACTTCGCCATAGTGGTGACCCCGGAAAGTAAAATCATAGTAAAAGTTACTTATTCTACGAAATTGACACACACGTTCACAATTAAGAATTTGCGCACTGAATGAACAGACGCCAATACAATTTGCGAAAAATAAAAGGTAGGCGCCTAAATTTCGACGAAGAAAGCGATCGCTCCGATTTTCCATTCATCATGCCGGATTCAAATCCTGATTTAACTGCTCAAGTCCGAGATCTGCAGCAGCAACTCGAGGCACTTCGGACAAATGCACCTGGCAACCGGGATGAGACTACTTGCACACACACACGTGCGACTGTCCACTTGCCAAAATTCGCACATAGCAACCCTCAACTATGGTTTGCGCAAGTGGAGCGGTCACTTCGATTGCACCAGATTATCGACGACACCGACAAGTTCGACCTTGTGACCCTTCACCTGGAGGAGGATGTAGTTTTGGCAGTGGAAGACTTAGTCATTCGACCACCCAACGAAAACAAGTACGTAGCAATTAAAAATCGCTTACTACAAAAATTTGCGGAATCTCCAGAGTCGAAACTGCGCCGACTTCTGCAGGGTGGAGGTACATCTGGTCTAAAACCATCTGAGATCCTGGCCAACATGCGACGACTAGCTCCGGACCCGGGCAGCGAGAACATCATTCTTACTCTTTTCCTGGCAGAGATGCCGGCGTCAATTCGCCCCACTCTTACAGTCTGGGAAGAGACGGACTTGGATAAGCTCGCTAAGATCGCAGACAAGATGCTCGAAGCGGTAAACCACAACGCCACTTTTGCGATCAGCACGAATAACTCGACTGCAGCGGCCCCACCTGTTTGCGCAACTTCCACCGAAGACCCCTGGAAAAAGATCAATGACAACTTGCGTTCGCTGTCACAGAAGTTTGACGTATTGCAAAAGGATGTCAAACGTCTCCAATTCCAAGGACGCTCACGCAGTTCATCGCGTGGCCACGTACAAACTGGAAATTCGAATCAACAGGCATCTGTGCCTCAAGAGAAGCTTTGCTTCTACCACGACCGATTTGGGGAAAACGCTCAAAAGTGCCGCCCTCCATGTTCCCGCTCCTCGTCGTTAAACTAAAGGAGCTGTCGCCCGACACGCTGGTCGGCGACAGCACGAATATAATCAGCGAGCCTACAGTTCAGCTAGCTGTTCCACAGGAGCAGCGCCTACACCTCACCGATCGCACATCTCACATCCGCTTCCTCGTTGATTCTGGATCTGTAGTTTCCGTCATACCACGAACGCTGGTTAGACAAAAAACTACTCTGAGCGATTTGACACTGTACGCAGCGAACCAGACAGTCATTCATACTTATGGAAAATACGTCACTCAGCTGAACTTGGATCTTCGCCGAAACTTTACATGGCCGTTCATTATCGCTGACGTGCACACAGCTATTATTGGGGCTGACTTTTTAAGCAAATTCCAATTGCTCATTGATCTTAAAAACCAACGCTTGATCGACTCAGTTACTGGACTATCGATACCAGCATGTCTTGCACAAGCGAAACACATATCAGTTTCCACAGTGCAGTGTATGTCCAAATTTCAAAAACTCCTAAGTGAATTTGTCGACGTGACAAAGCCATCGATAAAAGCAGCTACGCAACACGACGTGCGTCACTACATTGAAACAAATGGAATACCTGTTGCTGATAGACCACGACGCCTCTCCGGTGAAAAACTTGTCACTGCCAAGAGAGAAATAAACTTCTTGATGGATCAAGGCATATGTCGCCCGTCAAAAAGTCCTTGGTCCAGCCCGTTACATATGGTTACCAAAAAAGACGGTGGCTGGCGGGCATGTGGAGATTATCGAAAACTAAATTCAATTACCATACCAGATCGCTACCCAATCGCCCATATACACGACTTCACGGAGCAACTGCAAGGAAAGAAGATTTTTTCAACCCTCGATTTGGTTAAAGCGTACTACCAAATTCCCATGGCAGAAAACGATATCCAAAAAACAGCGGTGTGCACTCCTTTTGGACTCATTGAGTTTCAATACATGCCATTTGGGTTAAAAAACGCGACTCAAACATTTCAACGCTTTATGGACAACATCTTTCGCGGCATGGACTTCGTTTATTGCTACATTGACGACATACTTATAACGTCGCATTCCATCGCTGAACACGAAGAACATCTTCGGGCTGTCTTGCAAGTACTTCAGAAACATGGCCTAAGCATCAATCTGACCAAATGCCAGTTTGCGCAATCTCAAGTAAACTTTCTCAGCTATACGATCAATGAATTTGGAATTAAACCACCCACCGAACGCATAGATGTCATTCTTAATTATGCACGTCCTGAAACCATAAGCCAACTTGGTCGTTTCTTGGGCGTTATAAATTACTATCGCAGATGTTTGGCTCGATCATCACACATACAAGCACCGCTCACTGAGTTGCTAAAGGATGTTAAAAAAAATGATCAACGTAAAATTGAATGGACATCAGAGCTCCATGCAGCTTTTGAAGCTTGCAAACAAAGCATAGCAGACGCAGCCCTCTTGTCTTTTCCCGCACCAAAATCTGAACTTCAGCTGGTTTGCGATGCTTCCGATTTCGCAATTGGAGCAGTTTTGAAGCAGCGTACACACGGAAATTGTCAACCTCTAGGATTTTTCTCAAAGAAGCTGAGCAACACGGAGAAAAATTACTCAACCTACGACCGAGAGCTGCTCGCTATCTTCGAATCCATTAAATATTTCAAACATCTTGTTGACGGGCGCATTTTTGTCATCAGAACGGATCACAAGCCGCTCGTGTACGCATTTCAGCAGCGACCAGAGAAAGCATCACCGAGACAGCTACGACATTTGGCTTACATCTCTCAATTCTGCACGACTATTATGCATGTGAAAGGATCCGAGAATGCAGTCGCAGACGATTTTTCAAGATTACGCTCTATAACAATGCCGAATGGCATAAAATTATCGCAAATTGAAGAGGAGCAAGCGTCAGATCCTGAACTGGTACACCTTTTAAAAGGAACCACATCTTTAAAACTTCAAAGGGTTCGATTTGATGACAACATCTCACTCTACTGCGATGTTTCTACAGGAAGCGTTCGTCCTTATGTACCCAAATCTTTGCGCAATGCTGTGTTTTCGTTCGTTCACGGTTTGTCTCATCCCAGTGGTCGGTCAACAGTTCGTCAAGTGCGCCAAAAGTTTGTATGGCCCTCGATGAATAAAAATGTCCTCGAATGGTGCAGACACACAACCACCTCTTACCAGAAAAGATCGAAGTGCCAAATGGTAGATTTGACCACGTTCACCTTGACATTGTAGTTATGCCATTACAACAAAACTATCGGTACTGTCTGACGATGATTGATAGATTTACGCTATGGCCAAAAGCTGTACTTCTCTCAAATATTACTGCTGAGACAATAGCTACGGCGTTCTGGACTCACTGGATATCTCGATTTGGTTCTCCAAAAACGATAACTACGGACCAAGGAACACAATTTGAGTCAGCAGTTTTCAAACATCTTGCTAATCTGGTTGGAAGTAAACACATACACACGACGGCCTACCATCCTCAGTCAAACGGACTCATAGAGAGGTGGCACAGATCCTTTAAGTCATCTTTGATGTGCAACAGAGGTACTCCGTGGCCGGAGTTACTGCCAACAGTTTTGCTTGGACTTCGTACCTGTTTCAAGGAGGACATCAAATCTTCAGCCTCAGAAATGGTATACGGAACACCTATTCGACTGCCAAATGAGTTTTTTACCGACTTGGACGACATGGTTGACCCCACCTCTTTTTTGAGTATCTTTCGAGAGCACATGCAAAAAGTGCGACCGACATCAACAGCACATCATATCAAGCAGAAGATGTTCGTATTGAAAGGGATCGATAAATGTACGCATGTATTTCTCCGCACTGACGCCGTAAAACAGCCTCTGGAAGCCCCTTACACTGGTCCTCATGAGATTGTCAGACGCGAAAACGATCGTGTTTTCACTATCAGACTCAATGGCCATGAGACTGCAGTATCAGTTGATCGCCTCAAACCAGCATTTTTAGTAAAGGACGACTGCCAGTTGGATTCAGAAGAAGTTACCCCTAGACTGACCAGGACTTATGAGAGAAAACATGGAGTTAAATTTTCAAACCAGGACTCGTGACGCGTTCACTGGAGGGGGAGTACTGTGGCAACCTAATATGGCAGCAGCGCCAACAGAAGCTTGCCAGATGACTAGAAAGAATGGTGTGGCAACACTCGGAGATTTATCGGCAAGAATCAGCGAGCGACACACGTGTCTTGATAATATTAATAAACTTTGTAGGTCTTAATCTGAATAAAACTTTAATGGCAAACATACTTCGCCATATGTTCCCACTTGGCTACCAGCGCTACAATTAAAAATACAAAAGATGCGTTTACACTACATGGCGACCGTGACTTTGGTCCAAAAGAATATGGACCTGGATCTGGACCTCACAAATTAAGAAGGCAGCAGCAACGGCAACAACAGCAACAACGGTAATAACAGCAACAACGGCATCGACGGCAACAACAACAGCTTGCACTACATACACTACATGGAGCTACAATAACCAGAACAAAAAGAAGATACGCAGTGAGTAGAGTGTGATATGTGCCAAACGTAGTGGCGTGGTAAAAAGATTAAAAGCCAGAAAGGCTGAACTACTGAAGCTGCTGAACAGCGGCAATGCAATAAGTTGGAACAACTCGGTAAAAATACATGCCGAAAAATTTGCTAACAGTACGTAAAAATCAGACCACAGCCACACACAACCACCTACCCTGTAATCCCAAATATTGCAAAAACTATAAAAACATTGCCTCCTCCAGAAAAAATTGTCATTCCAAAGCTGAAGAAGACGTGCCCGGATGACTGCGAGGAACCACTGTACTCCCCCCATTGCAAGTACACCTGTGCAGCCAGCACCGGTGCCCCACCAAAGAAGTAACAACCTGTGCAGCCAGCACCGGTGCCTCACCATAGAAGTACAGCCTGTGCAGCCAGCACCGGTACCGTCGGGCGCACCAAGCCAGACCAAGGAAAAGTGAACCGACAGCGCTACCAAGAGCGCATAATTTTTTTCCTCTGCACTGCGTTGCAAAATTTTTTTAATTGCACTGCGATGCATATTTTTTCATTTATTATATAAAACAAATGTTAAAAGTTGCCCGATTAGAGTGTGGCCTGAAAACCATACACAAAAATAGGTAGAAAACTTGTAAAAATAGATGCAAAGTAATGCAATAAGCAAATTTTCTGCAGAAACAGATTATTATAATTATAATTAAAAACAAGGAAGAACGCTATAGTCGAGTACCTCGACTATCAGATACCCGTTACTCTGCTAAATGGAGATATGCAAGCAGCAAAGCGAGATTAAAATGCGCCACCTACCGGCGGTATACAGATTTAAGCGTTATGGGCGTTAGAGTGGGCGTGGCAAATTTTTTTTGGATCAATCGATAGGTATCGACGACACCAATACATTTCAGTTAAAATTTTTTATCTAGCATGAAAATTGTGGGCGTCACAGATTTTCGCGGTTTGTGGGCGTTAAAGTGGGCGTGGCAAACTTTTTTTGGGTCAATCGATAGGTATTGATGAGAACAATACATTTCAGTTAAATTTTTTATTCTAGCATCAAAACTGTAGGAGCCACAGTTTTGGGCGGTTTGTGGGCGTTAGAGTGGGCGTGGCACTGTGCTGAAACAAACTTGCGCTGCGTAAGAAGCTCAGGAATCTGCACGCCAAATCTCAATAGCCTAGCTCCCATAGTTTCCGAGATCTCAGCGTTCATCCGGACAGACGGACAGACGGACATGGCTAGATCGACTCGGCTAGTGATCCTGATCAAGAATATATATACTTTGTGGGGTCGGAAACGCTTCCTTCTGCCTGTTACATACTTTCCGACGAATCTAGTATACCCTTTTACTCTACGAGTAACGGGTATAACAAGGAAGAACGCTATAGTCAAGTACCTCGACTATCAGATACCCGTTACTCAGCTAAAGGGACCAAAGGGAAATGGAGATATGCAAGCAGCAATTCGAGATTTAAACACGCCACCTACCGGCGGTAGACAGATTTAAGCGTTATGGGCGTTAGAGTGGGCGTGGCAAAATGAATCAATCGATAGGTATTGACGAGACCAATACATTTCAGATAAAATTTTTTATCTAGCATGAAAACTGTGGCCGTCACAGGTTTGGGCGGTTTGTGGGCGTTAGAGTGGGCGTGGCACATTGCTGAAACGAACTTGCGCTGCGTAAGAAGCTCAGTAATCTGCACGCCAAATCTCAATAGCCTAGCTCCCATAGTTTCCGAGATCTCAGCGTTCATCCGGACGGACAGACAGACGGACACAGGGACATGGCTAGATCGACTCGTCTAGTGATCGTGATCAAGAATATATATACTTTATGGGGTCGGAAACGCTTTCTTCTGCCTGTTACATACTTTCCGACGAATCTAGTATACCCTTTTACTCTACGAGTAACGGGTATAAGTATATACGCCGAAAATGGCTATAGTAGACGTTAAGTCAGTGGACTTCACTGCAAATATTATCAATAGAGTCGAGTCGGATAACATTGACTTAGAATTAATTTATACATTGTTAATAATAATTGTTGTTATAATGTGCGCAAATTGTTTCTATAAACTTTATAAATTGCATAAAAAATGTCTTAAGAAATAATATATGAGCCAGGCAAATGATGTGGACAAAATTTAAAAAAATTGTATAGCACAAACAACATTAATAGAAAAATAATTCAGTAATCAAATTTTAAAATTAAAGAAAATGGAATAAAATAAAAATAAATAAATAAAAATAAATTAACTAAAAATGGCTACACGAAAGGCAATTAGAGACACATATGATAGGGACATTCATTTTAAAGAAATAATTCTGCAATTAGTTTCAGCAACTTCAGTAAGCATTTATGAATTAGAAAATTTATATATTGAAACATTTAATTTGGATACATTGCACAAGCACCCAAAAGGGAATTGTATTTTCCACCATTCGAGGTGTACAAGTTAGATTAGTAGTAGACGAACACCCAATACTAGGTAGAGCAATAGTAATGACGGTCCTTCAGAAATAATTCATCTCCATAATATAATGGAATGGAATTAATTATATAAGCTAATAAATAACATAAAAGTTGACTTTGATAAATCATATAAGTCACTTACTCAGAACAGGCCAATTCAAAAAATATTATTAAAAAACGTGAAAATTCTAGTAAAATGCTTTTATGAAGCATGAATACTAATACATGGCCAGAGGGAAAAATTAAATCAAGATCATTGGTCCCAAGTATCAAAATTTTTGATCAGACTACGATCTAATTTAACTAATTGAACCGGAATCAACAAAACAAACTAACGTTGACCAAATAGAATCAGAAGACCTTACAGAAACGAATCCTTAAATAGAAGAGCAAGATTCAAATAATCTTACTATTCCAGCTGTTTTCTGATGATAGTTCAAGCATAATAGACAGCATACAGATTCTGATGATAGTTCAAGCATAATAGAAAATAAAATATGAAACAATATCACAATGGCACAATCTAATATTGATTTTATTAATACAGCATCCAAGCTTATACCAGTTCTCGATGGTAAAGCTGAAAACTTAACAAGTTTTATTGGTGCATTAGAAATAATAGAATCAATAAAAGGCGAGCACGAAAAATTAGCAGTTTCCATAATAAAAACAAAGCTAAAAGGTGTCGCCAGAAATCTAATCGGAAATAAAACAACAATAAATGAAGTCATTTCCAGATTAAAAAGCAACGTCAAAGGCGAAACTGTAGAAGTGTTGTCAGCAAAACTGATGAACCTACAGCAACGCAATAAAACTGCCAACCAGTACACTCAAGAGGTTGAGCAGATGACAAAGTCTTTAGAAGGTGCATATATCACAGATGGCTTATCCCTAGAGTTAGCCAGAAGGTATTCCACTCAGCATGCAGTCAAAGCAATGACTAAAAATTGTACAATCGATAAGGTAAAACTTATTATGCAAGCTGGTACCTTCAATACTATGAATGAGGCCATATCAAAATTTGTAAACAGTTGCACAGAAGCAACCGGACAGCCAAACACTGTCCTATATTACAAAAATTACCCGCAGCGCGGCGGAAACCGCGGACGAGGAAATTACAGAGGTAACTTTCGTGGTCGTAATAATAATTACAACAACAATAGTACCCAAAACAATACTGGACGAGGCCAATATAGAGGAAACTAAAGAGGCCATGGCAACTTGAATCGAGGCCACAACAATAATAACCAAAATAATGTCCGAGTAACCAATAGCCAAACCAATAGTACATCGGGAAACTCACAAAACCATTTAGATATTCAACAGTAGAAAATCCAAGGGTTCATACCGTTAGTCTGAGTCAGAACATATTTGTATCATGCAATCATGTGGCTACAGGAAAAGAACTTGCCTTTTTAGTAGACACAGGTGCAGACATTTCAGTAGTTAAAGAAAATTCTGATGTCTTTCATGACATACAAGATAATTATATTATAGACATAAGAGGAATAAGTCAAGAGGTAACCAAATCCAAGGGGTTAACTTCTATAGAGATACAGACCACTAAGTACATAATCAAACACGATTTTCATATCGTGGATTTACATTTCGCTATCCCTTGTAATGGCATTTTAGGAATCGATTTTATAAAAAAATACAACAGTCAATTAGACTTCAAGTCATCTGAAGATTGGCTTATGATTAGACCCAATAGCTTAAAATTTGCAATTTATGTTCCAATAACATACAGTTCTGGCAACAACTCAATACTTCTGCCAGCAAGATCCCAAGTTATTAGAAAAATTGAACTAAATTCAAAAGAAGACAGTGTATTGATTCCAAATCAAGAAATTAAGCATGGTATTTATATAGCAAGTACCATAGCAACATCTAAAAACGCTTTCATAAGACTACTGAATACCACAAATAAAGATCAAGTAGTCAGTACAAATAATTTAGCTAATGAATCACTTTCGAACTGCGATGTAGTCAAAACTAATCTAGAAAATGGACAAAAATCTATATTATCTCAACTTTCAAGAAACTTTCCTCCACAATTCAAATCACAGCTTTCAAGTCTATGCACACAATATAATGATATATTCGGATTGAAAACCGAACCAATAAGCACGAATAATTTTTATAAACATAAACTGAGATTAAAGGATGATGAACCAGTGTATATAAAAAACAAGGAAGAACGCTATAGTCGAGTACCTCGACTATCAGATACCCGTTACTCAGCTATATGGAGATATGCAAGCAGCAAAGCGAGATTAACATGCGCCACCTACCGGCGGTATACAGATTTAAGCGTTATGGGCGTTAGAGTGGGCGTGGCAAATTTTTTTTTGGATCAATCGATAGGTATCGACGAGACCAATACATTTCAGTTAAAATTTTTTATCTAGCATGAAAATTGTGGCCGTCACAGGTTTTCGCGGTTTGTGGGCGTTAAAGTGGGCGTGGCAAACTTTTTTTTGGGTCAATCGATAGGTATTGGTGAGAACAATACATTTCAGTTAAAATTTTTATTCTAGCATCAAAACGGTAGGAGCCACAGTTTTGGGCGGTTTGTGGGCGTTAGAGTGGGCGTGGCACTGTGCTGAAACAAACTTGCGCTGCGTAAGAAGCTCAGGAATCTGCACGCCAAATCTCAATAGCCTAGCTCCCATAGTTTCCGAGATCTCAGCGTTCATCCGGACGGACAGACAGACGGACAGACGGACAGACGGACATGGCTAGATCGACTCGGCTAGTGATCCTGATCAAGAATATATATACTTTATGGGGTCGGAAACGCTTCCTTCTGCCTGTTACATACTTTCCGACGAATCTAGTATACCCTTTTACTCTACGAGTAACGGGTATAAATATATACTCCGAAAATGGCTATAGTAGACGTTAAGTCAGTGGACTCCACTGCAAATGTTATCAATAAAGTCGAGTCGGATAACATTGACTTAGAATTAGTTTATACATTGTTAATAATAATTGTTGCTATAATGTGCGCAAATTGTTTCTATAAACTTTATAAATTGCATAATAAATGTCTTAGGAAGAAATATATGAGCCAGGCAAATGATCTGGACAAAATTTAAAAAAAATTGTATAGCACAAACAACATTAATAGAAAAAAAATTCTGTAATCAAATTTTAAAATTCAAGAAAATGGAATAAAATAAAAATAAATTAACTAAAAATGGCTACACGAAAGGCAATTAGAGACACATATGATAGGGACATTCATTTTAAAGAAAGAATTCTGCAATTAGTTTCAGCAACTTCAGTAAGCATTTATGAATTAGAAAATTTATATATTGAAACCTTTAATTTGGATACTTCTTTACTAATACATTGCACAAGCACCCAAAGGGGAATTGTATTATCCACCATTCCAGGTGTACAAGTTAGATCAGTAGTAGACGAACACCCAATACTAGGTAGAGCAATAGTAATGACGGTCCTTCAGAAATAATTCATCTCCATAATATAATGGAATGGAATGAATTATATAAGCTAATAAATAACATAAAAGTTGACTTTGATAAATCATATAAGTCACTTACTCAGAACACGCCAATTCAAAAAAATACCATTAAAAAACATGTGAAAATTCTAGTAAAATGCTTTAATGAAGCATGAATACTTTTACATGGCCAGAGGGAAAAATTAAATCAAGATCATTGGTCCCAAGTATCAAAATTTTTGATCAGACTACGATCTAATTTAATATCAATTAAACAAAAGTTTAAGTTGGACATATCAGTACCGACTATACCTAACACTTCCCTAACAGTTGAAACTGGTGATGAAGGGGAATCAACAAAACAAACTAACATTGACCAAATAGAATCAGAAGACCTTACAGAAACGAATCCTTAAATAGAAGAGCAAGATTTAAATAATCTTACAATTCCAGCTGTTTTAATGTCAAATCTGGATAATTCTACAGATTCTGATGATAGTTCAAGCATAATAGACAGCATACAGATTCTGATGATAATTTAAGCGTAATAAAAAATAAAATAAGAAACAATATCACAATGGCACAATCTAATATTGATTTTATTAATACAGCATCCAAGCTTATACCAGTTCTCGATGGTAAAGCTGAAAACTTAACAAGTTTTATTGGTGCATTAGAAATAATAGAATCAATAAAAGGCGAGCACGAACAATTAGCAGTTTCCATAATAAAAACAAAGCTAAAAGGTGTCGCCAGAAATCTAATCGGAAATAAAACAACAATAAATGAAGTCATTTCCAGATTAAAAAGCAACGTCAAAGGCGAAACTGTAGAAGTGTTGTCAGCAAAACTGATGAACCTACAGCAACGCAATAAAACTGCCAACCAGTACACTCAAGAGGTTGAGCAGATGACAAAGTCTTTAGAAGGTGCATATATCACAGATGGCTTATCCCTAGAGTTAGCCAGAAGGTATTCCACTCAGCATGCAGTCAAAGCAATGACTAAAAATTGTACAATCGATAAGGTAAAACTTATTATGCAAGCTGGTACCTTCAATACTATGAATGAGGCCATATCAAAATTTGTAAACAGTTGCATAGAAGCAACCGGACAGCCAAACACTGTCCTATATTACAAAAATTACCCGCAGCGCGGCGGAAACCGCGGACGAGGAAATTACAGAGGTAACTTTCGTGGTCGTAATAATAATTATAACAATAATAGTACCCAAAACAATACTGGACGAGGCCAATATAGAGGAAACTAAAGAGGCCGTGGCAACTCGAATCGAGGCCACAACAATAATAGCCAAAATAATGTCCGAGTAACCAATAGCCAAACCAATAGTACATCGGGAAACTCACAAACCCATTTAGATAATCAACAGTAGAAAATGCAAGGGTTCATACCGTTAATCTCAGTCAGAACATATTTGTATCATGCAATCATGTGGCTACAGTCTTTTTAGTAGACAACGGTGCAGACATTTCAGTAGTTAAAGAAAATTCTGATGTCTTTCATGACATACAAGATAATTTTATTATAGACATAAGAGGAATAAGTCAAGAGGTAACCAAATCCAAGGGGTCAACTTCTATTGAGATACAGACCACTAAGTACATAATCAAACACGATTTTCATATCGTGGATTTACATTTCGCTATCCCTTGTGATGGCATTTTAGGAATCGATTTTATAAAAAATACAACAGTCAATTAGACATCAAGTCATCTGAAGATTGGCTTATGATTAGACCCAATAGCTTAAAATTTCCAATTTATGTTCCAATAACATACAGTTCTGGCAACAACTCAATACTTCTGCAGCAAGATCCCAAGTTATTAGAAAATTTCAACTAAATTCAAAAGAAGACAGTGTATTGATTCCAAATCAATAAATTAAGCATGGTATTTATATAGCAAGTACCATAGCAACATCTAAAAACGCTTTCATAAGACTACTGAATACCACAAATAAAGATCAAGTAGTCAGTACAAATAATTTAGCTTATGAATCACTTTCGAACTACGATGTAGTCAAAACTAATCTAGAAAATAGACAAAAATCTGTATTATCTCAACTTTCAAAAAACTTTCCTCGGTAGTAGGGAAAGACGGGTTCTGGGACAATTAGCATATTAATGGCCCCCGCCCCCTTACTAATTAGCATATTATTGACCCCCGCCTCTCACTAATTAACATATTAATGGCCCCCGCCTCTTCATTAATGAATGCGGGTTCTGGGACAATTAGCATAATCCATAAATTATCTGATTTTAAAAGGTTTAGATGTCATAAAAATGTCACGATCATATCCATAAAGAGTATACTAAATTGCCCCCCAACCCCACACCACCATGTGACAATACTGATCACATGACCTTTTTGCCTCATTATCAGCAATTAATATTCAGCAGGTGTTGCTGTACACGGGAGAAAGGTCGCACACTTTCCCCATATCCCCATGTGACAATATTGAGCATGTATCCTTTTCCTCATTATCAGCAATTAACATTCAGCAGGTGTTGCTGTGCACGTGAGAAAGGTCGCAAACCCAAAACATCTAAAGCTGGTTGCCTTAGAGGGACATGTCCGATCATGTTTCCTATGATTGTAAAACTAATTTAGAAATCAAAAGAACCCCAAACAAAATAAATCCCACAAGTTAATGATTCTCAGATGTCGAATATTTTCAAACAGACTTTTTTTTTCGCCCCAGAATGTTTAACTGGTAAATTTTTTCAAGATCTCTCCTTTCTACAAACGGGTCATAAACATATCATAAAAGGGGTTCAAGCAAGAGCTACCCGAACATGCGCACCTGTCTATTACCTGACCGGAATAAAAGGGACACATGCACAAGTCTGAAGGCGCACGCCCATTGACAAAATCATGAGCCTCACGCCAACGACCTCACGGCTAAGTGCGAGCTCTAATACGTTCCCATAATAGGGGTTGAAATCACGACCGCGCAACAACTCGCAAGTAGCCGACATATCTCAGTCAAGGAAATATTTTCCATTCTCCGTACCTGTAATTTTAACTCGAAATAAAATGTCAGAAGTTTATTTTGTACCATAAAAATACATTTATTCATTTATATTTATTTATTTTGGTATTGCGAAAATTTTTTTTTTATAGAAATTAATTTTCTGCTATGATTCCGGCGATTTGCATAGAAGAAGCAGGCGCACGTTTCCGACGTCATTTCTGGATTACAAAATGTAAACTGTTTACCATAATTCGTAGTTTTGAGGTCATGTCCACCTCGATTCATGAACATAGTTTTTGTGTTTAGAAGGTATTGAAAATGCTGACCAATTATCTCTCCTTTAAATTGTTCAATAAATTGGTCAATTTCCTCATGAAACTTAATTTGGTTAATTTTGTTTTCTTGCACATCCTTACACATCTAGTCTCAACTTTAAAATAATGTATAAAAATTATTTTATTGTTTTGAAGCTACTTTTAAAAAATGTCAAAATAATGTATGCATTGTTTAGAGCACAAACCCCGCCCTTAAGGTGTGTTTCACAATAGGGAAACCGGTTTCCTTTAAACCTGTTTAATGACGGACAGCCCATTTCCTCGACATTAATGAGCTGACGACTCCCAAAAACATCTGTAGAAATCGTTTCTTTTCCACACCTTTACAAATAATTTGTTTTCCGCTTGTAATTGTCCTTGGATACTTTCGAGTTTGTGGAAAACTATTTTCTCCATCGTTCCAAAAAATTTTGTGATGTGTATTGGTTAACCAAATTGCAGTCTTTCGAGATTTTGTATTTGGATCTTTTTCGAATACAATTCCAATTTCCTTTAGAATAAAATTATTATTATTTTCAAAGAAACCTTGAACATCAATCGAAACAGTATCTTTCAACATTTTTCTAATGTTAAACAACTCGTTGTACTAGTCCGTTTAGTGGAGTATATTCAACTAAACGGTCTTGTATGAGGAGACAATAATCTTAGGTATTTTCATGACTTGGTGTCTTTAGTTCTATTGAAATTCTCACATCAATAGGACCAATTTTACTGATTCATTTTGATATGAAAGATCAACCACAATAATAGGGGTCTTCAATTTAAATTCATTTGGGGTCAAAAATGGTTGTGATTCACGATTAACTAGATTGAAATCTTGTATACATTTCATACAGGTGAGCATACTAATTCTTACTAAAATCAACATTCAGATTATCATATGGATATGACTCAGAATTCAAGTGAACTTTCAAGTTTGATAAGTTATTTGTGATAAGTTCTCCATTTAGTGTAAATCCAATTATGGCAAATCTTGGTTTTTTGCGGTTAGCCGACGATTTCACATTCCAGCTGTGTTGACTTCCATACCCCAATTTGGGGTTAACATATGAATCCCAACTCCGGAATGCGATTGGTAGGTTTACACCACTTTTAATAATATCGTACATCTTAATTTTTTGCAAAATCGCTCAGAGTTACATGGGGAATTTTCCAGATTTTATTCGTAACTTCCAACTTAAAAGTTTGTTCATTTCTGGTTTGCTCAAACACATCACCAAGATTCTTAGTTAGCATCAACACTAGTTCATGCTTACAATTTAACAAAACTTTTTATAATCCTCAGCCAATCCCAACAAATTTTTTAATGGTACAGAAAAATTTTAATTGGGGATCCCGTAGAAATTTCGTCTCCACTGCTCCATCCAGAATTTAATAGGTATTGACTTTGAAGATTATCCAGAGATATACAATTTTTTAGGGTAGTAGCCATACCGACATAGACTTGACACGTTGGACTCGTTGTATTTAGTTGTTACCTAGCAGTATTTTGATGGTTACTTTCTTTTTAGTCTTGCTTTTGGATGGTTACTTTTTGTATAGTACCTGTACAGTACTTGATTTTGGATGGTTACTATCTGTATAGTATCTGTAAAGTACTTGGTTTTAGATGATAACTAAATGTTAACAAGTATTATGAGTCGCTATAGTCTCTTATTAAGAACTATCAAAGTACACAAGTTAAAGTTTCTAAGATGTGTTAGCCAAACACACTTGCAGTGAACTATCATTACCTGACCGTCATCAAAGTCACATGCCCAAGACCCAAGGACATTGAATAAAATACTTCCCCTTCATTTGTACCTGGAGTTTTCATTACAGTCAGATACAAAATTTGTAGGATTATTCAATATTTCTTTATATATTTTATTATTGTAAAAATATTTCATTAAATTCATAATTAATTATATTTTATGTATATTTGTATATAATTAATTTTCTTACTTCAGCCCTCTGTAAGAAACATGTCGCTTATTAATGTTCGTTCCAAGCGTAGATTTTCGCTTGGTTTCCATAGATAGATGTAAAATAGTTCTCACAATGTAATCTTTCTCAGATGCTGAATTATTTTTAAAGCATTCATTTGTTCCATCCCATAATAATATTGTACCATATTTCGAAGGCATCATTAGCTAGCATAGGAGCGCCTATCAATTTAATTTCTGATTGAAGTTTATGATAGAGGTGTTGGGACCTGGTAATATCGGTTTTTGTTGTAAACTATTTTTCTAGTTCTAGTTTTCTAATTCTATTCTATTTGTATACTATTTGTATGAGTAAGGCATCATTGTCTAAGTTTCTGAATAAGTTTAATAAACTCTTTAATTACAATACTGATTAGCTGGTTACTATATATTTAGTAGATGTATACAAGTTGTTTAGTATCTGGTTTCTATATGTTTAATAGATGTATAAAAGTTGTTTACTAGCTGTTTAGTATCTGGCTACTATATATTTAGTAGATGTATACAAGTTGTTAAGTATCTGGTTACTATATATTTAGTAGATGTATACAAGTTGTTAAGTTTAGTATCTGGTTTCTATATGTTTAATAGATGTATACAAGTTGTTTACTAGATGTATACAAGTTGTTTACTAGCTGTTTAGTATCTGGCTACTATATATTTAGTAGATGTATACAAGTTGTTAAGTATCTGGTTACTATATATTTAGTAGATGTATACAAGTTGTTAAGTATCTGGTTTCTATATGTTTAATAGATGTATACAAGTTGTTTACTAGATGTATACAAGTTGTTTACTAGCTGTTTAGTATCTGGTTACTATATATTTAGTAGATGTATACAAGTTGTTTAGTTCTGGTTACAATATATTTAGTAGATGTATGCAAGTCGTTCAGTATCTATGTTTAGTAGATGTATACAAGTTGTTTACTAGATGTATACAAGTTGTTTACTAGCTGTTTAGTATCTGGTTTCTATATGATTAGTAGATGTATACAAGTTGTTTAATAGATGTATACAAGTTGCTTACTAGCTGTTTAGTATCTGGTTTATATATCTTTAATATCTGTTTACTTGATGTTTACTATTTATTATTAGCTGGTTACTAGTTGTTATTAACGTCTACGAGCTTTTATAGTCTTTTGTTAAGAATGATCAAAAATTCTTGATCACTAGACGACTTTCGATGTGAAGTAAAAACTTACACTCTGATTTTCAGTGTGTTTGCTATGTACGTAAGAAAGAATGCAAAGCCAAAATAGCTCAAGATTGATATATAAATCTTAGAGGAACATGTCCGATTATGTTGGGGGAAGATGTATCCTGTGATTGTAAAACTAATTAAGATATAAATTGTTCACAAGTTGTCTAAAAGCTGTGTAGAAGCTGCTTTGATAAACAATTTTGATTCATAATTACAGATATTAAGAATATATAATAATATCATCCACTTTAACTAGTATATTGTTAAAATAAAACATTTCCATTTTTCATATTCTTTCATCTTATGTAGGTATAATAAATGTAATCTTAACTACGATAGCTAGCCTTACATCCCATAACTATAGTTATTAGCTACAATAAAATGTCTAGAAAGAACAAAATATATGAATGTCCAAAAACCATTTAAAACTAACTATAATTGGGAAAGAAATTGAAATCGCTCCGGCGTAATACAGTAAAAAACAAAAAACACTGTGATTATCCCATTTTCTATCACCATAACAAATGTGTATACCCACACCTAAATGTCCAATTGTATCCTTTGTCCAAAAATGTCTGTGACTTTCACTTATAAATTTGTCACCGATAATTTAAATCCCATTAAGCAAACCACCCATTGCTAACCGTACCATAACCCCAGAGTCAAGTTGGTTACCTACAATAAACATAGGTGGTGGTGTAAAGGATTGCTATTGGAAAAAAATTCATGGAATATTATCCCTTCATAAAAGAGGTCATAAAATATATAATTACGAAAGTATTTTTTATTTGCGAACAATTTATAAATGTTACCAACAACACAAATAGTTGTTACAAAGGATTGCTAAAATACCTTGATGCAGGCGCAAAGGTCAAGGTAATGGAAAAATTCATGGAATATTATCCCTTGACCAAAAACGAAAATTTCTTCTATTTGGATAATAAAAAAATATATATTAATTCAACACTTTGATTTTTCCATCAAAATGCTTGATAAATCTAGTTGTTTGATATTCTCTAACTAATTGAGTAATATGTTTTCATGTGCCTATTTAATTTACCAAAAACAGTATTAGTCTTCTCTCATAAAATTTATCTTTTGGATCCCTCTAATTCCCCACCGGTGAAATATATGTTCCTCATATTTAATAATGATGGTTTGTCATAGATGGGTACTTGTAATTCATATTTAAGATACTTACATCCTTCTCTAACTAATATCCTTTTATCCATCATGTAAACAGGTTTAGAATTGTATTGCGTGCTTCAACCCCTAGCCACACCCACCACTGTAACAGATTTCACTTTTCCAATGGCTGCCCCAGCTACCTAAACTGTACATTTCTTTTGATTTTCTCTTTTCCTTTTTAAGCAATGTACACAATTTTTAAACTGATTCTGACCTCCCTCTTTAGTGGCATCCTCTACTTTATTTTCGTTATATTTCTGCTCTTTTCCTAACAGTAGGTTGTTAAATTTTTATCATTTTATCGGATTATTGAGCACCCGAAATCCCTGTTATTAAGTCATAACATGTATGATGGACGTTGATGCACTACGAGCAGTACAAACAAGTGGCCCAACGACACCAAGCACGTGCTTGTTACGCGCGGGGCCCTTTTATCAATTTGGGCAAAAAATACGAGTTCGCGAGGAAGATACAAAAAACAAATAGGGACGGGACACAAATGAAAATAAAAGAAGCATCAAGAATGAAGCAAATGAGTTAAAATATTAGTTTTTAATACCGGGATAGAAGTTGAAGTGCAAATTAAATGATAAAGGTTGTTATAATTATTACATAGAACGCGAAAGGGCTCGTGCAGACAAAAATTAGATGTACATCGTGGCAAATTTAGGGGATAATAATTTCGTGTTAGTCTAACAGGAACATTGAAAGTTAGGCGGTTTACAAGTTCTACAGAATCAATATCACCTCTTATAAGATTTTGCATAAAAATAGTACCAAGCATTGTTCTACGATTTGCAAGGGTAGGTAAATTAAGCAATAGTAATCTACTCTGATAGGAAGGTAGCCTTATGTTTTGATCCCAGTTCAAACTACGAAGGGCAAAAAGAAGAAATTTTTTTTGTACCGACTCAATACGGTCAATATGCACTTGATATTGTGGACTCCAAACCGAGGAACAATATTCCAAAATAGGACGGACAAGGGAGGTAAATAATAATTTGGTTGTATAAGGGTCATCAAATTCTTTTGACCAACGCTTTATAAACCCAAGAACACTAATGGCCTTGCTGACAGTGGACATTATGTGGCAGTCAAATTTAAGTTTTGGGTCCAGAAGAACGCCTAAGTCATTAACTGAATTTATATGGTCGAGTGGCGTATTTTGAAGAGAGTAACTAACAAAAGTAGGAGTACCCCTATGAAAAGTCATAACGTTGCATTTAAGGCAGTTCAAATTTAAAAGGTTATACTAACACCATCCCTGAAAACAATCAATATCTGACTGTAAAATGAAACCCGACGCTATATCATTATGTGATAAACAAAGCTTAACATCATCAGCATACATTAGCACACGAGAGTGTGTTATGACAGAGGGAAGATCGTTAATAAACAAAGTAAACAGCAAAGGGCCCATATGACTACCCTGAGGCACTCCAGATGTCACATAGATCAGTTTTGAGGCAGCGTTCTTGAATATAACCCTCTGAGTCCTACCATTCAAATAACTTGAAATCCAAGTTAATAGATTACATGGAAACCCAAGCTGATTTAATTTGAATAAGAGAAGAGAGTGGTTGACAGAGTCAAAGGCCTTACTAAAATCAGTGTATATAACGTCAGTCTGCATTTTATTCTTAAATCCATTTATTACAATAGATGACAATTCCAGAAGGTTGGTGGTGGTCGATCTTCGCTTAACAAAACCATGCTGACACGGTGATATTAGCGAGGAACATAAATGTTGCAAATGAGAAGTAATAATACGTTCAAATGCTTTAGGAATTGCCGACAATTTAGAAATACCTCTGTAATTCTGGGCATCCGCCTTCGCACCTTTTTTGTGAAGTGGAATGATAAAAGAGTCCTTCCAGATAGTAGGAAAAACTGACGATGAAATAGACAAATTAAAAAGTTTAAGAATCGGTTTACATATGGTTGACGCACAAAACTTAAGCACACACCCGGGGAGTCCATCAGGACCGGGAGAATAAGTTGGCGTTGTTTTTTCTAAGTCTCTTACGAGAGAAATTTCCGTAATTTCAGGGGTAAAGATACAATTTGCCTTATTTAAGGGATTAGGGTAGTTAGAATTTGACCAAGCAGCCAAACTATAAGTAGTTTGGAAAAACTCGGCAAATAAATCAGCAATTTCAGAATCCGTCGATGCCTCCATTGAGTTAAAACGTACCGATGAAGGCAATGCTGACGACTTACGCTTGGCATTGACAAAGTTATAAAACTGCTTCGGATCATTTGAAAATTCAAATTTACATCGACTTAAATACATAGAATAGCAATGACTATTGAGAACATTAAAATCCGATCGAGCCACCACATATTTGGAAAAATCAGATGGCTTACCCGATTTCTTATACTTTTTATAAGTGTTTGTCTTAAGGTTTTTAAGTCTTTGAAGCGCATTGGTAAACCAAGGTGGCCTGTTTGTCTTTGAAGGAAACCTATCGGGAACGCATTCATTAAAAAAGGTATTTAACACTATATAGAAGTGTTCAGTGGCACTTTCAATATCCATACAATTGTACAATTCTGTCCAATTATATTGAGAAATCATGTCGTTAAGTTTTTCATAGTTACATTTTCGGAAACATCTCACTTTAGTCTGAGAAACTAAAGGAGAGAGGGTATCAACGCATGGGAGGCAGATTGTCAATTCCATTGTTGGATGATATCGGTCTTCAGGTACAACAAGAGCGTCAATTCTAGATACCGTGATTTCAGACGGGTCTGAAACAAACACAAGATCTAGTTGTCTATTTAATGAGTTCCGTATAAAGCTTACTTGCTGTAACGATAATTCTAGAAGACCATCTACAAAATCATGGGCGGATAGAGGTATAGCGACTAGTGAGTCAGTAGGAGGAGACCAAGAAATATCAGGGAGATTAAAGTCACCCAAAACAATCAAAAGGTCACTGTTAGAAAGAAGGGATAGAACTGATTTTATCGCAGACAGGTGGTGCTCATAAATTATTAAATCAGAGCCAGGTGGAATATAGGAACATGTAACAAATATTGAGAATGATTGCAAGGAAACTTTCACACTAACAAATTCAATTTCATTTGGAGTATCAGAGTGAATTCTCTCGGATGTTAGGTTAGTGCTAACGGCAATCAGCACACCGCCTCCCCTACGTGAGGTCCTATGGGCATTAAAATTGTTTGACAGAACTTCATTGTCAGATATCTTTGGTTTCAGCCAAGTTTCCGTAAAAGCCAAAATATCAGCAGTAAATGCAGAGGAGTCAGCATAAAGCTTGGGTAGCTTCATATTTAGTCCCCTAACATTTTGATAAGCCAAAAATAAATTTTTTAGTTTTTTGGCGCAGTCGAAGGTCTGTTATTTGTTCTCGGTTTATTGGGAACAAATTCTTTTATTACTAAATCATCATTAAGCCAAAAGCTTTCAGAAAGTAGTACTATAAACGCATCAGGCGGAGCAAATATTTTAAAAGACGATATACTACGAGCAAATGAAAATCTAAATTGTTCAACTGAAATATTCTCGGATGGGAATTTTTCACGTATAAATTTCAAAACATCCTCAGATGTGGTATCTGGGGTGAATCTCGAAACAAATAATTGTTTTCTATGTGGAACAACTGATAATTTCTTACGTCCCCCAGCAGCAGATTGCACCTCACTAAGCTGAGAGCCAGAAACGGTAACTTCTGTACCTATAGGTACGGTCGGCACCGTAGCCGGCACTGAAGGTTTCGAGAAGGTTCGAGAAGCAGTGACTTTACCTGAAACAGCTGTATCCATAGGCGTATTAACTGCCGCTAAGCTGGTTTTTTTACGTTTAGGCGACTCAGTTAGTAATTTTTTATTATTAAATTGGGCACAAACGGAATTGAACACCTCATTGAGCTGTTTAAAAGCACCAGAGAGATTCAAAAGGCTGTCTCGAGTCTGCTACATAAAGCCGCTCATCTCAACAACCATTTCCTTGCAGGATCCACATGACCACATGAGTCCAGAATTCTGATCAATGAAGTCTTTGACTCTACCAGTAAATCCTGCGCATTTAACGTGCATTATCGACTCGCAGAGCCAGCAGAAAATAAAAGGGTCTTTAGTTGAAGACGAAAGAGTACAATTTTTCTTAGAGCAGACAAGAGCCATTTTAAGGAAATTAAATAAAATAAAATAATATATGAAAAATACCTCGAGTAAATTTGGCACTGGGATCAAATTCCAAAACCACAAAATCACAAAACACGAAAAAAAATAAGAGCGCGAGATCGCGTAATAATTTAAATGTAAGAGAGCACGAGAGAAAAAATCTTCTATCGATTGGGCGTTGCTTGTGGGACACTGACAACTTAACGCAGGAACAGTTACAAAGTACAGCAAGCAAGAGAGAGAGAGAGAGACAAGAGAATAGCACACCAAAAGTCTACCAGAAATTTGGCAGGTTCAGAGAGGGTTTAAGTTACAGTTGTAATATAGAGCGGGAGAGAGAGTGAGAAACAAAGAGTTTTAGCAAGTTTAGTGAGTATAAGAATTACACTAACAAAGCTAGGAGATTAAACAAATCTAATATAAATGTTAAAATAGCTATAATCACTGGGAGATCTAGTAAAAAACACTAAACACACTAACCCAGCGGTTAGACTAAGCTTTGTCAATAAACAAACACAAAACACTCGCAAAAAATCACAGAATAGACAAAAATTCAGAGCACAAGAGTAAACACAACCGTTCACAAGCGACGCTAACTCGTTTATATATGTAACAAGCAGAATATAGTAAAAGACATCAGACTCTAAAAAGACTAGATTTACCTACAATTCAATTTACCATCTACAATCCCTGGAGAAGAGCTTAGTATTTGCAGTTTAATTTTCAAATTTATTGATTTCACAGATTCCCGCTGGTAAATACCAATTTTTAACAAATGGCTGCCAACTCCATACCATTCAGACACTGGTTTACAATTTCATAGAACTGACTCTCAAGGTATCTGTAATGCACAATATATTTCTGTCTCTTTTCTTCTAATCAATATTAAAAAATTTCATAAACTGGATTTGGAGTTCATTTTATTCTTAGAATTAAATTATTAAAAATTATTAAGCCAACAGAGATAATAATGTTTTTGTGATAGTATCCCGTTAATAATACATAATTCTTATTTGTATATTTTCAAAATGATTTATTTTAGAAAATTATTCATTAATCACATTCAAATAATATTCTTTTTGTGGATAACGCAGACCTTGCAGGAGTTAACCACTGCCTTCACCAAGTTCTTTATTCTCGGAACCCAGTATCTGGACCGAGTGAGACGCACCACTAACTGGTTGCCACCATGTAACGTAATGAGATGCGTGAATTTGACCAGAAGCCGCGAGAGTGCACATTCGTACGGCAGGATTATCGGATGTCGTTCATCATACCGCAAACTGTCGAAAGCCGTTACGCGGCCGCATGCCCTGATTACCCCTTTCTTATCTAGAAAGGGGTTCAGGGAGAGAATCGAACTCGCCGCGGGCACAGGACGCTTCTGACTCAAGCAGTGGTATTCTTCAGAAAAATACCTGCGCTGAGTGCAAATCGTCATGAGTTCTTCCGCGGCGGCAACGTCCTGGGCCTCTAGACGGACACCGGAAGGCGGTGATTGTCTTCGACATCGTTGGACAAATCGATGGACATACGCGAGGACCCGCAAAGCTCTATCTAAATTGGAAAAGCGATCTAGGAAGTCTTCTGACGGCATAGACGCCACATGGACTTTAACGGCACGCTTTTCGATCTCAGTCACCGGCAGGTCGGTTCCCTGGCTGGGCCAATGATCGCGTGGACGTTGCAGCCAAGTGGGTCCATGCCACCAAAGCGGGTTATCCACCAGCTCTTGAAGGGGAACTCCTCGACTAGCCAAATCAGCTGGATTATGTTCGGATTGAACGTGCGACCAATTGGCCGCCTCAGTGGACTCGGTGATCTTCGTCACCCTGTTGGCAACGAACGTAGTCCAAGGGCACGCTGGTTTTGCTAACCATGCTAGCACAATCGTGGAATCGGTCCAACAATGGAATTTTGAGGTCAGCCTCGGCATATTTGGAAGAATGGCTTCGGCCATCTCGGACAAAAGGAGAGCCCCACTTAACTCCAGCCTGGGAAGGGACACCGTTTTGACTGGCGCCACACGCGTCTTGGCCGTGAGCAAGTGCACCATCGTCTTATGGCCCACTTCTACGCGCACATAGATCGCAGCACCGTATGCCTTTTGCGAGGCGTCACATAATCCGTGATGCTCTACGCGGAACTCTGGACGGAAGGAAACCCATCTGGGTATTCTGACCTGGTCTAGGACCGAATAGCTCTGGAGAAAGCTGTTCCACCTTTGGCACAGCTCAATTGGAAGTTTATCGTCCCAGCCTAGATCCTGAAGCCAAATCTCTTGCATAAAGAATTTGGCACACACAACAAATGGAGCGAGCCAGCCTGCTGGATCAAATAGCTTGGCAATTTGGGAAAGGACTTGTCGTTTCGTGTGGGAGATTTCCGTTGCTAAATCTGGTGGGACGAAAAAGAACTCATCGGACGTCGCCTTCCATCGTACGCCGAGAGTTTTGGCTGTGCTCTCAGTGTCGATCTCGAGGAAGTCGGCTGTCAGAAGATGATCGCTTTGGATATGAGCTAATATTTCTTTGTTGTTGGAGGTCCATTTTCTCAGTGGAAACCCCGCGGAATCTAGAGCACTTTGTAGCTCGCGAACAATGGACTTAGCGTCCTCGGCGGAGTCAGCTCCCGAAAGGACATCGTCTACATACATATTATTTCGAATGACATTGCTCGCTCTTGGATGGCTGAGCTGCACGTCAGTTGCCAACTGTTGCAGGACTCGAATGGCCAGGAATGGCGCGCAATTGACTCCAAAAGTTACCGTCTGTAATTCGAAATCTCGAATGTGCCCCTCGCTGTTGCGGAATAAAATGCGCTGGAACGGAGAATGCTTCGGATCTACCCATATCTGCCGATACATTTTCTCGATATCGGCACTGTAGACGTATCGGAAATATCGCCACTTCAGGATCTGGATAGTTAGATCGGACTGTAAGACTGGGCCAGCATGAAGGATATCATTTAAGCTGACCCCATTCTCTGAAGGGCTGGAGGCATTGAAAACCACACGTAAATTAGTGGTTGTACTTTCCGGCTTGAGCACGGCATGATGCGGAAGGTAATAACTGGCAGAATTATGGGTAGGACGGACCTCTTTCATGTGATTGAGGTCGAGATACTCTTGAATCACGGAGTCGTATTTGGCTTTCAGCTGACAGTCCCTCTTCAGGCGTTGCTCGGTTCTTAGGAACTGCGACAACGCGGAGGATCTGGAGTGACCGAGGGCGGATTTTACGTTTTGAGGATCACGAAACGGAAGACTTACGACATACCTGCCGTTATCGTCTCTCGTAGTCGTTCGGAGAAAATTTTCCTCACAAGCCAAATCGGAAGATTTTGTCACTTTTACTGGCAGATCCTCCACCTCCCAAAATTTGGTGAGAAGCCTATCCAGGGACGTGTCAACTGTGTGGGAGATTCGTGTGGAAAAAACGGAAATCTGATTTTCCCTTGGAGCAGGAACGGGTCCTGTTAGGATCCACCCGAAAATGGTTTCTTGCCCGAGGAGAGAGTCACAAATATTCGGCCGGGTGCCGCTTAGGAGAATGGATGGCAGTATGTCGGCCCCGACCAGAATATCTATCTGTGCACTCTCGTAGAACTTTGGATCCGCTAGTGACAGTTCGGGAAGATCCCGTAGAAACTGTTGCGGAATCGGACAAGATGGAAGGTTTCCAGCTAATTGAGGAAGAACATAGGCCGTCGTGTTTATTTGCAAGCCAGGCCTGGTCGGAGAACGGATGGTAAACTGACAGAGCTTTTTGGATTCAGCGGATACTGTCTGGTTTAAGCCTGATACTTGGGCTCGGATTACCTGGTGAGGCAACTTAATTAGTTTGAACAGCCGCTCAGAAATGAAGGTTGCCTCTGATCCTGAATCTATCAAGGCACGAGCTTTAAAATTCGACACCAAGTGACATATGTCAATTATGGCGGTGCCCAGCAAGACGGATCTATACCCCGTCGCGAAGTAATTTTGTACTGTAGAGTCCGTGGACCGGGAAGCGGTGGCAACTGGTGTACTTGGTCTTGATCTGGGTCTTGGGGCGGGATTCGAAGGCGATTGGGAGGAGTTGCCTCTGTGTAGTAAGGTGTGATGGCGGCCGCGGCACGTAAAGCAACTATGAGTGCTCTCACAATCACGCAGCTGGTGCCCTCGTGCGAAGCAGTTTAGACACAGCTGCTTCCTCTTTATGTATGCCGAACGCTCGTCGACCGTCATCTGGAGGAACCGTGCACATGTGCGGACAGGATGGTTTTCCTTCTTACAAAGATCACATCCTTTTGGCTTGGGTGCTACCCTTGTCTCGTAAGAATTTATTCTTCGAGGCGCTGCCGTTGGGGCGGATGTTTTTGGCAGAGATTGACTCGAGCCCGACGGCCGTACGTCGTCTATGGCTTCTAAGGTCCGGTGACGCTCCGTAAGGAAGGCGTTCAGTTCCTGCCACGTCGGAATCTCTGCCTTATTGCGCAGGGACTGTTTCCACAAGGATAGCGTGAGCTTAGGAAGTTTGGAGGAGCACATGTACACTAGGAGGCAATCCCAATTTTCGGTTTCAATTCCGGACATTTCTAAAGCCGTAAGGCAACCCTGGATGGTACGTTGAAGTTCACGGATAGCTGACCCAGATTCCTGATTAACGGACTGCACATTGAAAAGTATTTTCAATTGGCTATTTACTAACAACCGCTTGTTTTCGAAACGCTCAGTTAGGTTAGCCCAAGCTGAGCGAAAGCCGTCGTTAGTAAGGGGGGAGTTTGACACTATCGTGTGTGCATCGCCGCTTGTTTTGGCATTTAGGTGAAACAATTTTTCGACTGGCGTCAGCCTTGGCCGTAAATGGCCGTAAACAGATCCCTAAAGGTCGGCCACCGCAGATAATCTCCGGTGAAAACCTCGGTATCGCACGGAGGCAGCCGACATCCAGAGGGAATGTAAGTCTGGGTATCTGAGCCCCACATCTCTTAAAAACGGAATAGCAGTAGCCGAATTTAGCTTTAAGAATTGGCAAACTATCAGCTGCACTGTCTCCGGCTTCTGCTATGCACCCGGTGCATTCATCGTATTCTGCCTTGATGCGGTCCCATAACGCGCGTATTTCTTCGCGGCGGATGTTAAGCATGGACAGAGTAGGAGGGATCGGCGAAGGAGTGTTTGCTCTGGGGTATGTGTTGTTGTGGAAGTTTTCGATTTATTGTGTGTGGACAGTATTTGGAAAAACGAAAAAATATGTGCAAGTATTTTAGCAGCTGCGGATATACAGAGAGAAAAATCTTGAAAAGTTTTGGGGGCCTGAATTGGCAGAACACTAGAAATTTAATAATTCTCACTGTATGCTTGGCTTATATTTGCACAATATTTTTTCTAAGCTTGGAATTTTTTCTCGATTTTGTATATGTGTATGTAAGTATGGATGAGCGGCCAAATGCAAATAAAAATGGAGTCGGAAAAAATTGGCAATATGGCCGCACGTAGCAAAAGGAAAATCGAAGAAAAAAATGGCGAAGTAATTATACCCGTTACTCGTAGAGTAAAAGGGTATACTAGATTCGTCGGAAAGTATGTAACAGGCAGAAGGAAGCGTTTCCGACCCCACAAAGTATATATATTCTTGATCAGGATCACTAGCTGAGTCGATCTAGCCATGTCCGTCTGTCCGTCTGTCCGGATGAACGCTGAGATCTCGGAAACTATGGGAGCTAGGCTATTGAGATTTGGCGTGCAGATTCCTGAGCTTCTTACGCAGCGCAAGTTTGTTTCAGCACAGTGCCACGCCCACTCTAACGCCCACAAACCGCCCAAAACTGTGGCTCCTACAGTTTTGATGCTAGAATAAAAATTTTAACTGAAATGTATTGTTCTCATCAATACCTATCGATTGACCCAAAAAAAAGTTTGCCACGCCCACTTTAACGCCCACAAACCGCGAAAACCTGTAACGCCCACAATTTTCATGCTAGATAAAAAATTTTAACTGAAATGTATTGGTCTCGTCGATACCTATCGATTGATCAAAAAAAATTTGCCACGCCCACTCTAACGCCCATAACGCTTAAATCTGTATACCGCCGGTAGGTGGCGCATTTTAATCTCTCTTTGCTGCTTGCATATCTCCATATAGCTGAGTAACGGGTATCTGATAGTCGAGGTACTCGACTATAGCGTTCTTCCTTGTTTTTAATTGCCGTTGTCGGATTTAATCGGACTAGGATTTTGGACAAATCGTACAGAAAGTCAAACGAATTATATTTTCGAGTGGCTGACTGCAGACCGGCAATTAATAAGACGAAAAGCTTTACTTATCTTATCGGCTCGAATGGATCAAAATGTACGCCGGTGGGTAGCGGGGTACCGTGGTGGCGCTGGTGGAATGGCGTGGGAGGCGACGGCGGGAAAACTGGCGGCGTCGGCGGGCTGCTTCGCTGGGCTTCGGTGGCTTGCGGGTGGTGCCGTTTACTGCTGGTGCTGCGGAAGCTGTAGGGGAGAAACCACTCGAACGCGTTTGCCCCTTAATCGAAAATAAATGTGCACAGAAGCTAACTGGGTAAAAGTAGGCGGGGGTACGACCGCGGTTTATTCAACTGAACTTCAGAAATCGAACTGATTTAGTCTAAGCTCCGCTCTGCGCTCCAAAGCGCAGCGGAGACTTCATGGAGGGAGCTAGGAACAGCGCAGGAGAGCGGGAGCGCGAGAGAGCGGGAGAGCGGTGCAGCTGGTGCAGCTGGATAGCGAGGCCAGTCCAGATTCGCCGGACAGTGGGCCTGAACACAATTTTTTAAATTTATCAATAAAGTTTCCCAATTATTAATATTAAATGATATTGCATCATTTTTAAGATTTTTAAGATTAAATATTAAGATGGGGTCGTCCTCGCGAGACACAGCGCTGACCAACTCACATTGGTCTGCCTCACCATTAAATGTAAGACATTCTAAGTCTGATATTGAATCCCTTATACGAAAAATCATCTCCTTAACTTCCAGGAGCAGTCGTGACAGCGGATTATTTTCGATTTCCGCATCGTGAAGATCAATTTGCTGTTGAAACTTGGTTGTCTCCATCATCAGCTCGGTGATTCGATTTTCCACGTTTTCAATATCAAAGAGATGGGAATCGATATTGTTTTCGCTCTGCAAATCCACCAAGCGCCATTTCAGGATGTCCAACTCTTCTATAGTATCATAATAGATACTACCGAATTCTCGCCGCGACTCTTTGGAAACCTTTAAAATTTCCTTGAAGATTCCTATCTCAACCAACAAATCTTCATTTATTTTAAAGTCACAGTGGTTGATTTGCTTGTTGATTTCAGTCATCTTTTGTCTTTCGATTCAAATTTTGTACTGTTTTAGGTTTTGTAATCTCATCAACCAGGAAAAGACAGAACGTAGAATCGAGCAGGTACTTTATATCGAAGGATCAAACCCCCTCCCTTAAGTAAAACCATTCCACACTGAGTCAAAGTGAGAAGAAGAATACATAAGAAACCGGAAATCAAAGGCAAAGTAAGATTGTAGGCCATCATATATCGATATTGGGAACTGTTGTTATATGAGTACGCGTACTTTTAATTGTATTTAATATAATAGTTGTTGATAATTATAATTTTATAATGGTCATCATTAAGTAGGAGGAGTGGAACAGAATTTTTATTCTTAATATTTAATCTTAAAGATAGATATGATGCAATATCATTTAAAATTAATAATTGGGAAACTTTATTGATAAATTTAAAAAATTGTAAGATATATTATGAATATTATTTGAATGTGATTAATGAATAATTTTCTAAAATAAATCATTTTGGAAATATACAAATAAGAATTATGTATTATTCATGGGATACTATCACAAAAACATTATTTTCTCTGTTGGCTTTATAATTTTTAATAATTTAATTCTAAGAATAAAATGAACTCCAAAACCAGTTTTTGAAATTTTTTAATATTGATTAGAAGAAAAGAGACAGAAATATATTGTGCATTACAGATACCTTGAGAGTCAGTTCTATGAGGTTGTAAACCAGTGTCTGAATGGTATGGAGTTGGCAGCCATTTGTTAAAAATTGGTATTCACCAGCGGGAATCTGTGAAATCAATAAATTTGAAAATTAAACTGCAAATACTAAGCTCTTCTCCAGGGATTGTAGATGGTAAATTGAACTGTAGGTAAATCTAGTCTTTTTAGAGTCTGATGTCTTTTACTATATTCTGCTTGTTACATGTTATGACTTAATATCAGGGATTTCGGGTGCTCAATAATCCGATAAAATGAAAAAATTTAACAACCTACTGTTAGGAAAAGATCAGAAATATAACGAAAATAAAGTAGAGGATGCCATTAAAGAGGGAGGTCAGAACCAGTTTAAAAATTGTGTACATTGCTTAGAAAGGAAAAGAGAAAATCAAAAGAAATGTACAGTTTAGGTAGCTGGGGCAGCCATTGGAAAAGTGAAATCTGTTACAGTGGTGGGTGTGGCTAGGGGTTGAAGCACGCAATACAATTCTAAACCTGTTTACATGATGGATAAAAGGATATTAGTTAGAGAAGGATGTAAGTATCTTAAATATGAATTACAAGTACCCATCTATGACAAACCATCATTATTAAATATGAGGAACATATATTTCACCGGTGGGGAATTAGAGGGATCCAAAAGATAAATTTTATGAGAGAAGACTAATACTGTTTTTGGTAAATTAAATAGGCACATGAAAACATATTACTCAATTAGTTAGAGAATATCAAACAACTAGATTTATCAAGCATTTTGATGGAAAAATCAAAGTGTTGAATTAATATATATTTTTTTATTATCCAAATAGAAGAAATTTTCGTTTTTGGTCAAGGGATAATATTCCATGAATTTTTCCATTACCTTGACCTTTGCGCCTGCATCAAGGTATTTTAGCAATCCTTTGTAACAATTATTTGTGTTGTTGGTAACATTTATAAATTGTTCGCAAATAAAAAATACTTTCGTAATTATATATTTTATGACCTCTTTTATGAAGGGATAATATTCCATGAATTTTTTTCCAATAGCAATCCTTTACACCACCACCTATGTTTATTGTAGGTAACCAACTTGACTCTGGGGTTATGGTACGGTTAGCAATGGGTGGTTTGCTTAATGGGATTTAAATTATCGGTGACAAATTTATAAGTGAAAGTCACAGACATTTTTGGACAAAGGATACAATTGGACATTTAGGTGTGGGTATACACATTTGTTATGGTGATAGAAAATGGGATAATCACAGGGTTTTTTGTTTTTTACTGTATTACGCCGGAGCGATTTCAATTTCTTTCCCAATTATAGTTAGTTTTAAATGGTTTTTGGACATTCATATATTTTGTTCTTTCTAGACATTTTATTGTAGCTAATAACTATAGTTATGGGATGTAAGGCTAGCTATCGTAGTTAAGATTACATTTATTATACCTACATAAGATGAAAGAATATGAAAAATGGAAATGTTTTATTTTAACAATATACTAGTTAAAGTGGATGATATTATTATATATTCTTAATATCTGTAATTATGAATCAAAATTGTTTATCAAAGCAGCTTCTACACAGCTTTTAGACAACTTGTGAACAATTTATATCTTAATTAGTTTTCCAATCACAGGATACATCTTCCCCCAACATAATCGGACATGTTCCTCTAAGATTTATATATCAATCTTGAGCTATTTTGGCTTTGCATTCTTTCTTACGTACATAGCAAACACACTGAAAATCAGAGTGTAAGTTTTTACTTCACATCGAAAGTCGTCTAGTGATCAAGAATTTTTGATCATTCTTAACAAAAGACTATAAAAGCTCGTAGACGTTAATAACAACTAGTAACCAGCTAATAATAAATAGTAAACATCAAGTAAACAGATATTAAAGATATATAAACCAGATACTAAACAGCTAGTAAGCAACTTGTATACATCTATTAAACAACTTGTATACATCTACTAATCATATAGAAACCAGATACTAAACAGCTAGTAAACAACTTGTATACATCTAGTAAACAACTTGTATACATCTACTAAACATAGATACTGAACGACTTGCATACATCTACTAAATATATTGTAACCAGTACTAAACAACTTGTATACATCTACTAAATATATAGTAACCAGATACTAAACAGCTAGTAAACAACTTGTATACATCTATTAAACATATAGAAACCAGATACTTAACAACTTGTATACATCTACTAAATATATAGTAACCAGATACTAAACAACTTGTATACATCTACTAAATATATAGTAGCCAGATACTAAACAGCTAGTAAACAACTTGTATACATCTAGTAAACAACTTGTATACATCTATTAGACATGTAGAAACCAGATGCTAAACAACTTGTATACATCTACTAAATATATAGTAACCAGATACTAAACAGCTAGTAAACAACTTGTATACATCTAGTAAACAACTTGTATACATCTACTAAATATATAGTAACCAGATACTTAACAACTTGTATACATCTACTAAATATATAGTAGCCAGATACTAAACAGCTAGTAAACAACTTTTATACATCTATTAAACATATAGAAACCAGATACTAAACAACTTGTATACATCTACTAAATATATAGTAACCAGCTAATCAGTATTGTAATTAAAGAGTTTATTAAACTTATTCAGAATCTTAGACAATGATGCTCATACAAATAGTATACAAATAGAATAGAATTAGAAAACTAGAACTAGAAAAATAGTTTACAACAAAAACCGATATTACCAGGTCCCAACACCTCTATCATAAACTTCAATCAGAAATTAAATTGATAGGCGCTCCTATGCTAGCTAATGATGCCTTCGAAATATGGTACAATATTATTATGGGATGGAACAAATGAATGCTTTAAAAATAATTCAGCATCTGAGAAAGATTACATTGTGAGAACTATTTACATCTATCTATGGAAACCAAGCGAAAATCTACGCTTGGAACGAACATTAATAAGCGACATGTTTCTTACAGAGGGCTGAAGTAAGAAAATTAATTATATACAAATATACATAAAATATAATTAATTATGAATTTAATGAAATATTTTTACAATAATAAAATATATAAAGAAATATTGAATAATCCTACAAATTTTGTATCTGACTGTAATGAAAACTCCAGGTACAAATGAAGGGGAAGTATTTTATTCAATGTCCTTGGGTCTTAGGCATGTGACTTTGATGACGGTCAGGTAATGATAGTTCACTGCAAGTGTGTTTGGCTAACACATCTTAGAAACTTTAACTTGTGTACTTTGATAGTTCTTAATAAGAGACTATAGCGACTCATAATACTTGTTAACATTTAGTTATCATCTAAAACCAAGTACTTTACAGATACTATACAGATAGTAACCATCCAAAATCAAGTACTGTACAGGTACTATACAAAAAGTAACCATCCAAAAGCAAGACTAAAAAGAAAGTAACCATCAAAATACTGCTAGGTAACAACTAAATACAACGAGTCCAACGTGTCAAGTCTATGTCGGTATGGCTACTACCCTAAAAAATTGTATATCTCTGGATAATCTTCAAAGTCAATACCTATTAAATTCTGGATGGAGCAGTGGAGACGAAATTTCTACGGGATCCCCAATTAAAATTTTTCTGTACCATTAAAAAATTTGTTGGGATTGGCTGAGGATTATAAAAAGTTATGTTAAATTGTAAGCATGAACTAGTGTTGATGCTAACTAAGAATCTTGGTGATGTGTTTGAGCAAACCAGAAATGAACAAACTTTTAAGTTGGAAGTTACGAATAAAATCTGGAAAATTCCCCATGTAACTCTGAGCGATTTTGCAAAAAATTAAGATGTACGATATTATTAAAAGTGGTGTAAACCTACCAATCGCATTCCGGAGTTGGGATTCATATGTCAACCCCAAATTGGGGTATGGAAGTCAACACAGCTGGAATGTGAAATCGTCGGCTAACCGCAAAAAACCAAGATTTGCCATAATTGGATTTACACTAAATGGAGAACTTATCACAAATAACTTATCAAACTTGAAAGTTCACTTGAATTCTGAGTCATATCCATATGATAATCTGAATGTTGATTTTAGTAAGAATTAGTATGCTCACCTGTATGAAATGTATACAAGATTTCAATCTAGTTAATCGTGAATGACATATTTCCAAATGAATTTAAACTGAAAACCCCTATTATTGTGGTTGATCTTTCATATCAAAATGAATCAGTAAAAATTGGTCTTATTGATGTGAGAATTTCAATAGAACTAAAGACACCAAGTCATGAAAATACCCAAGCTTACTGTCTCCTCATACAAGACCGTTTAGTTGAATATAACCCACTAAACGGACTAGTACAACGAGTTGTTTAACATTAGAAAAATGTTGAAAGATACTGTTTCGATTGATGTTCAAGGTTTCTTTGATAATAATAATAAATTTATTCTAAAGGAAATTGGAATTGTATTCGAAAAAGATCCAAACTTGAATAATAGTTTTTTGGAAGTCGTCAGCTCATTAATGTCGAGGAAATGGGCTGTCCGTCATTAAACAGGTTTAAAGGAAACCGGTTTCCCTATTGTGAAACACACCTTAAGGGCGGGGTTTGTGCTCTAAACAATGCATACATTATTTTGACATTTTTTAAAAGTAGCTTCAAAACAATAAAATAATTTTTATACAATATTTTAAAGTTGAGACTAGATGTGTAAGGATGTGCAAGAAAAAAAAATTAACCAAATTAAGTTTCATGAGGAAATTGACCAATTTATTGAACAATTTAAAGGAGAGATAATTGGTCAGCATTTTCAATACCTTCTAAACACAAAAACACAAACACACAAAACCTCAAAACTACGAATTATGGTGAACACTTTACATTTTGTAATCCAGAAATGACGTCGGAAACGTGCGCCTGCTTCTTCTATGCAAATCGCCGGAATCACAGCAGAAAATTAATTTCTATATATAAAAAAAAATGTTCGCAATACCAAAATAAATAAATGTAAATGAATAAATGTATTTTTATGGTACAAAATAAACTTCTGACATTTTATTTCGAGTTAAAATTACAGGTACGGAGAATAGAAAATATTTCCTTGACTGAGATATGTCGGCTACTTGCGAGTTGTTGCGCGGTCGTGATTTCAACCCCTATTATGGGAACGTATTAGAGCTCGCACTTAGCCGTGAGGTCGTTGACGTGAGGCTCATGATTTTGTCAATGGGCGTGCGCCTTCAGACTTGGGCATGTGTCCCTTTTATTCCGGTCAGGTAATAGACAGGTGCGCATGTTCGGGTAGCTCTTGCTTGAATCCCTTTTATGATGTGTTTATGACCCGTTTGTAAAAAGGAGAGATCTTGAAAAAATTTACCAGTTAAACATTCTGGGGCGAAAAAAAAAAGTCTGTTTGAAAATATTCGACATCTGAGAATCATTAACTTGTGGGATTTATTTTGTTTGGGGTTCTTTTGATTTCTAAATTAGTTTTACAATCATAGGAAACGTTATTCCCAACATGATCGGACATGTCCCTCTAAGGCAACCAGCTTTAGATGTTTTGGGTTTGCGACCTTTCTCACGTGCACAGCAACACCTGCTGAATGTTAATTGCTGATAATGAGGAAAAGGATACATGATCAATATTGTCACATGGGGATGTGGGGAAAGTGTGCGACCTTTCTCCCGTGTACAGCAACACCTGCTGAATATTAATTGCTGATAATGAGGCAAAAAGGTCATGTGATCAGTATTGTCACATGGTGGTGTGGGGTTGGGGGGCAATTTAGTATACTCTTTATGGATATGATCGTGACATTTTTATGACATCTAAACCTTTTAAAATCAGATAATTTATGGATTATGCTAATTGTCCCAGAACCCGCATTCATTAATGAAGAGGCGGGGGCCATTAATATGTTAATTAGTGAGAGGCGGGGGTCATTAATATGCTAATTAGTAAGGGGGCGGGGGCCATTAATATGCTAATTGTCCCAGAACCCGTCTTTCCCTACTATTTTCCTCCACAATTCAAATCACAGCTTTCAAGTCTATGCACACAATAAAATGATATTTTCGGATTGGAATCCGAACCAATAAGCACGAATAATTTTTATAAATAAAAACTGAGATTAAAGGATGATGAACCAGCGCACTATGGGGACTTTGACCTGTTTTTTTGGCATAAATTAATAACTCCTGAACTATGCAAGGTATTTTGATCATTTTTTTTCTAGTGGTCGGTACACGCTTAGATTTAATTTGTAGAAGTGGGGGTGTCGCCCAACCTGTGCTGTGCTCCGTTGCCTGGTGAAGTCTTACAAACAGCTCTCCTTGCCGCTTGTACCAGTAACCTCGAGTTATGTTTCTAAACCGAGAGCGATGGCTGCTGCATCCTTTTTCTGGCGTACTGTGCCTTTTAAAGAATATGTAATTTTTGACGTCCATTTTATTACCTTTTCGGCTCTACTTTTCTTTCGTTTCCAATTTCCATCCATAGTGAAGATGTCCATTTTTCTATTGCAATTTTGGCAAAATTGAAAAATTTACGAAAAACACTCGCGCTTTCTCCTTTAAACGAGTTTTATTCATCTAAGGAATATTGTCGAGGATGTGCTCACAAGTTAAAGCGAATACAGCACTCTGTTTGTCACTGCCGTAGGTTTGCTTGCGCCACACCTCTAACAGGGCCGCATTGCATATCGCGAGGTTGCTACATAAAAACGTAATTTTTGCAAAAAGTCGCAAAAAGCGCAGATTGGGGTTGGATTCTTTAAACTAGTGTTGGGGCGGTGCGGCTTGATCGCTGGAATAATTGAAGCCCCAAGAATGAGTGGTACCCAAAAAACACGGGAGTAATTTGGGGTATTTACGCGACGTGCGTAGATGTTTATTGTATCACTTTGAAACAAGAACTGCTTAAGCCTAACTTAACTTAAGCGCTCCAGAGCAGAGCGGAGACTTAGGGGAGAGATGGAGAGGGAGAGCGGACGGCAGTGCGAGCGCGCGAGATATAGAAATCTGGATAAAACTGCCGCTCGACACTGTCTCCTGATATTAAACGTGCTTTTGGCGTGAACATTCTCCCCCCCCTTGCGAGGACACCCGTAGCAAGAACCTCAGGATAGTAGGCTCAGGAATATGTTGGAAGTGTAGATCGGTCGTCCGTATGTAGGAGAGTGTGGTGGGCCTTTCCACACTTGTGGCAGTGATGACCACTGCGGCAGGAGTCCTTGGAATGATTGTGAGCCAAGAAATTGGAGCAGTACTTCTGGATATGTACTTCCTGAAGCCGATTCTGGGGGCTTAGCCGTAGAAAGTGGTGGCACTTCCGTAGAGGATGGATCTTTTGGCAGACTCGGCATTGGTAGGATTTAATACCTCGAGTACGTCTGCCATCCAAGGCGGGGTATGGAACCCAATATTCGGATGGAGTATTCTTAGGAGGAACTTTTTGTACGGAAACTTGCGTTGAATAGGACGAAATGATGTGTGGAACTGAGGCGGATACTGGCCTTGGAGGGTCGGATGGCATCGTCGGAGTAGTAGGACCGCTGTTTCGATGCAGCAATGTGTGATGCCGATCTTGGCAAGTGAGACAGTTGTGAGCGCTTGTGCAATCCCGGAATTGATGGCTACTTGCAAAGCAATTGGAGCACAACTGCTTCCTTTGGATATAGGCTAAGCGATCTTCTACCGTCATCTGTAGGAAGCGTGGACATATACGCACGGGGTGGTTCTTCTTCGAACACAGATCGCAGCCTTTGGTTATCGGAACTAACCTTGTGTTGAAGGAATTTATTTTTGGAAATTCTGCCTCTCGATTTGTGTCTTTGGACTGGACGTGGTGGAAATTGGCAGATCGGAAGCTATCGACGGCCTCAAGAGTTAGATGGCGCTCCGTCAAATATGCATCAAGCTCAAGCCACGTAGGAATTTCGGCTTTATTTTGGATGGATTGCTCCCATAATGAGAGAGTGAGCTTTGGTAGTTTTGTCGAGCAGATATAAACCAGGATAGGGTCCCAATTCTCAATATTAACACCGGAAAATTTTAAGGAAGTTAAGCAACCTTGAAAAGTGCGTTGAAGTTCCTTTAAGGCTGCTCCCGACTCCTGTGCTATGGATTGCACATTGAAAAGTGTTTTCAGGTGACTGTTCACCTGCAATCGCTTATTTTCGAAACGCTCAGTTAGGTTATTCCAGGCTGAGCGAAAGCCATCATTGGTGAGTGGGGATCTTGAAACTATGGAATGAGCTTCGCCACTTGTTTTTGAATTTAAGTGGAATAATTTTTCAACGGGCGTTAGACTCGGATTGTCTATGTATATTGCCGTGAAAAGGTCCCGGAAAGTCGGCCAGCGAAGATAATCGCCAGAGAAAACCTGTGTGTCGATAGGAGGGAGCCGACAGCCATAAGACGTCGAGTTTTGGGACGGAGTTACGGAGCTTGAGGTATTTGGGAGGAGCCCTTTTGGATTTGTTCCATCAGCTGCGCGGCAAATATTTCGTAAGTGGAGTACGTTTGGTAATACTTGGACTTTAGTATGGATTTTGTGTCTGCGGCGCTCTCGCCTGCGGCTATAATGCAGTCGGAGCATATGTCGTATGCTGCCTTTACCGTTTGCCACAAGGAATTGAGATGATCGCGACGGATTTTATAGGCGGATAACGTTGGTGTAGGAGCACCTGGAGCGTTCACAGTGGCCTCAAAGTGGATCAGACAGTCAGCTGTGGCCATAAATCGGGTTAAAGCGGATTTTACTGATGTTGCCATGACGTTAAATAATTTAGAATTTTAATTCTGATGTAAGGAAACGGATTGGAATCAAATTGGAATTTAGGAACCAATTAAGATTGTAAATATATACGGTCACACTGTCGGATAGGCAATAAATATTTAATATATCGGATGGTCGGACTTATGTAAGGAATTAAGGACTTTAATATTGTTTGTTTGAAAGGAACACTTTTTTGTGAGCTCTTGACCCACTGTGCACTGGCGATATACGTATGTATGTACACTGTACATATGTACATATGTGGGGTGCGAATAGCGGAATAACGTTGCGGGAATTGGAAAGACTTCGCTTATGTTTGTATGTCGGTGCGTTTGTTTGTCACCTGCACAACTAAATTGCAAACGATTTGCTGGAGTAAATTTGTGGATATTGTCACTTTGTTTTTAATTTTAGAAATAGTTTAGCCGTATTTGCAGGTCGAGAAAAGTAGTTGGAGTGGACTGTATTAGATTGTTTTTGTAAATATACACATGCAGCTGGAACACAGTAAAAAATAAAGAGTGCAAATCTTAAGGGAAAATTTTATGACCGGAAATTTTTTACTGCGGCTGAGTTATATTTTACACACGATTGGAATTGAAAATATATTTGACAAATATTTTCGTTGAATAGTACCACTGAAATATTTACTGGAATTGTTTCAAGTGTGCAACTGTGGGCAAAGGAAACTGGAATATTGTCGGGCACAAGTAACGGAATTGAAATACATATATTAAATGCCGTTGCGTCGGATTAATCACTTTTGGATTTAGACAATATATCATACAGAAAGTTAGTCGAAATAGGGTTCGAAAAACTGGCTGTATGACCGGCAATTATAGTAAGCGGAACTTATCTGGAGTGTTTCAAGCCTGCTGGGACAAAATCAAAGGAAACTCCAGGAGAGGAAAGTCCAAAGATTTTGAAATCCTGCTCGAACTGGACCAAAATGTTGGGGCGGTGCGGCTTGATCGCTGGAATAATTGAAGCCCCAAGAATGAGTGGTACCCAAAAAACACGGGAGTAATTTGGGGTTTTTACGCGACGTGCGTAGATGTTTATTGTATCACTTTGAAACAAGAACTGCTTAAGCCTAACTTAACTTAAGCGCTCCAGAGCAGAGCGGAGACTTAGGGGAGAGATGGAGAGGGAGAGCGGACGGCAGTGCGAGCGCGCGAGATATAGAAATCTGGATAAAACTGCCGCTCGACACTGTCTCCTGAAATTAAACGCGCTTTTGGCGTGAACAACTAGGAATAAATCACTCTAAAAGATGGTCTAAAACACTCACTCAACAAATTTCAACATTTTTTTTAAACTCTATTCAAAGTGGAAATTTCATATAAAGAACAAGGAAGAACGCTATAGTCGAGTACCTCGACTATCAGATACCCGTTACTCAGCTAAATAGAGATATGCAAGTAGCAAAGCGAGATTAAAATGCGCCACCTACCGGCGGTATACAGATTTAAGCGTTGTGGGCGTTAGAGTGGGAGTGGCAAATTTTTGGACCAATCGATAGGTATTGACGAGACCAATACATTTCAGTTAAAATTTTTTATCTAGCATAAAAATTGTGGGCGTCACAGGTTTTCGCGGTTTGTGGGCGTTAGAGTGGGCGTGGTATATTCGCGTAACAAACTTGCGCTGCGTATAAGGCTACGGAATCTAAATCTGAAATCCCAATTCTCTATCTTTGATGGTTTCCGAGATATCCACGTTCATATCAACGATTTTTCGAAGTTTGTGGGCGGTTTATGGGCGTTAAGGTGGGCGTGGCAAACTTTTTTTGGGTCAATCGATAGGTATTGATGAGAACAATACGTTTCAGTTAAAATTTTCTATCTAGCATCTAAACTGTAGGAGCCACAGTTTTGGGCGGTTTGTGGGCGTTAGAGTGGGCGTGGCACTCTACTGAAACAAACTTGCGCTGCGTAAGAAGCTCAGGAATCTGCACGCCAAATCTCAATAGCCTAGCTCCCATAGTTTCATCCGGACAGACAGACGGACAGACGGACATGGCTAGATCGACTCGGCTAGTGATCCTGATCAAGAATATATATACTTTATGGGGTCGGAAACGCTTCCTTCTGCCTGTTACATACTTTCCGACGAATCTAGTATACCCTTTTACTCTACGAGTAACGGGTATAATAAACAGCAGATGTAAATGTTTTCACTTCACGCGGAAATTTAGTCAAAAAATATATTTAGTACCATACTAAATACCATAAATACACAAATAATACGAAAGCACAGTCATACTTTTTTTTCGAAGTCTTTTCGATGCTACGTTTGATATGAAAAACATTTTAAATTAATACGAATTTTATATTAATATGATGAAAAATCACATCAATTAGAAATGTTGATATGAATCCGTATCATATTGATATGAAGTCGTATCAATTTGATATCTAAAAGGTGATATGTGAAAATTGAGAAGACAATATCAAACGGATATTGTTTCGTTTTTTCTCTGTGTACACTTTGAAAATAGAAAATAGAATAGGACTTCGCCCATGTCGCACAGAGGCTTAGTGTCGCCCTGGAGGGCAGGCGAGAAGACATGAGGAAGGCACTGTCGGAATACTACTCAGAAACAGAAAACGACCCACAACTTGTCAACATCTGGACCGAGCTGGAAGCAACATACCACGACAGAGCCGGCCCAAGCATTACGTTAACAAACGCTGAAGGGGACAACCTGGTGGCAAGCCTGAGCTTTGACAACATGCAAAAAGAGGCCCACAGGAGAGAGTCAAGCCATGATAAGAAAATAACAGCCCTGACCCCGAGACCAAGCCAGTCGGACTATGCAAAGGTTGCTAAACAGGTCCGTGAATGGTCGTTCAGGTTCGACGGGGCGGAAAAACCATTTGAGTTCCTGGAACAGGTAGAATGGTCCGCCAACACGTACGGCTTGGACCTTAATATGATCCCTCGAGCGATGCCGGAGTTGCTTAAAGGAAGGGCGTTGAAATGGTTCATCGCCAACAACAAGCAATGGAGAACCTGGGCAGAGTTTATAGAAAGCTTCCACACCTATTTTCTGCCAAGAGATTTCTTCACCAGGCTAGCGGACCAGGTCCGGCAAGGGAAGCAAGGTATAAGCAGTAGTTATCTAAGTTTGGCATTATTATCATTTGTACGTAAGAGATATAAAATGAAGGTTTATGATTTAGTAAGTGGAAAGCGAACATATGGATTTTCGGGTGCAAAGCCAAAACAGGTCAAGTTTGGTTCCGCACCATCCGCCCAAGGTGGCAACCATAGGGGAAAAACTAGAAAATAGAAAAAATACCAAACCGATCTGGCAAGGCAAAGGAAAAAAGGATGAGAGGGCCACACTGCGGTTTCCGGGGCTCTCTCTGCTCTAGTACCCCGAGGCGAACGGTCGCGCACGCGGGGAAAGGAAAATAAAGAAACACGCGGGAAAGAAAACGTCGTCGGTAGGAAATAAGGTTAGTGAATCAGTGTAATCGGCGCAGTGAAATCTAAAAACAATTAACACGACAAATAAAGCTGAGTGAGCGCATACGAAAGGAAACGACAAGTCGGGTTGATATACATGTTGTTTTCCTGTTGTCCTGTTGTGAGACGAAAGACCCTCTCACTTGCCCCATTAATCCCACATCGTAGCGGAATGGCAGACCCTTCCGACTTTGACTAATCAAACTTGCTGTAACGAACTGATTTTTGTGTCTACTCGCTACGAGATTCGAGCGGCTAGCTCAGAAGATTGTATGTTCGTCCCACCAAGTTTATATGACGTGATTGCCCCGTAGATCAGTGAGAAAACAAAGGGTTCAAATGGTAACAGTGGGATCTATTCTCGTGGTATTAGTACAGTGGGTGTGTGGCTGGGCTGGCTTCGGTATCTCCTGGCTCTGGTTCCGCCGGCTGCTGGCGCTCCTCTTTCTGGCTCCTCGACGCGTTGACTCGGCTTCCACTGGCTCCTGGGCTTCGGGACACTCGTAGTGGCCGCCTCCGCTTGCTTGCCGACGCGCTACCTCGGGGTCGCTTGTTGCGCCTTAGACTCGCAGAGAGTTCGGCCTTGTGGGCTTAGGGAAGCGTCACCGTTCTCAGACTAGGGTGAACAAGCCTTGCTCTCCAGGCCGACGCCTATTGAGGCAAAACCTTTCCCTTGCTCTGTCCCGGACGATCCCGCTAGGTTCTTGCTCAGACCGCGCTGACAGTCAAGGCTTCCGCCAGGAAGCCGTCTAGCAGATCACTTTGCATTACGCCTAGCGCTTCACCCTAATGCGTGACGTCCGCGACGCTCCTGCGCTCCCCAATGAGCTCCGCGCGGCGATGGTAACGTGGCTGCCGGAAATGTCTGCTGGCGTCGCTGTCGATGTCCTCTGCGCTGTCTTCTGACCAGTATCTCGTCGTTCTGGCACTCGGGGAGTTGGGCGGTTGCTGTTCGGGAACTTCGCCGGTAACCGCAGGGCTCTCCAGGCGGCCGCCTCTTGAAACCGCAAATCGATCTGCCGCTCGTCCGTCACGCCAGGTCCTGCTTGGTCGAGCAAGGTACGCTGGGTCGCAGACAACTTTCCTCCCCAAGGTGACGGTTCTTCGTCGTAAGACTCTTTTGCTTGTCTCTGCTTTTCTCTCGATCTCCATCCTCGGTCTCCAAACTCTCTCGCTCTCCATCCTTGGTCTCCAAACTCTCTCGATCTCCATCCTTGGTCTCCAAACTCTCTCGCTCTCCATCCACGTCTCCAAACTCTCCTCGCCGCGCCGTTACTACGCAAATTCGCCGCGTATCTGGTAAGCGGCCGGCCATCTGCTGCTGCTTCTATTTGTGGGGAGTTATTCAACTCCTCACATTCCTCACATTCACAACATTTAAAACTTGTTTCTACTCTCTGTCGTTTCCTTGCATGTCCTAGCCTTCGAGTCCTTGTGTTTCCCGCGGCGCTCCCTCGTTGCTTCTCGATGCTCCCTCGACGCTCTTAACTCCCTTGAGTTTCTACAGCGCTGGTCGTCCTCCTCGTAGCAACTTGAAGTCTCCCGCGCCGATATCTCCCATGTTTCCGCTGGGACATCGATACTCATGGGCTATCGATCCCCAGCTCGGTGCTCATTGCTGCGTCCCACTCCTTTCCACGGTTTCTCCGCCTGGTCACACCATCCGTGCGTGATCGATGTTTCTGCGACTATCGATACCGACGGTGCGGCGTTGCCACCTACTCGCTGCGATATTTCCACATCGGTCGATATTTCCATTTTCGTGTGCCCATCAATCACACTATCGTCCAGTGCCAATCGATCGCCTATCGAGGTAAGGTAAGTCTTTTTTTGCATTTCTTTCACTCCTTTTCATCTCATCCTCTTCTCTCCTTACTTCCTCTCTCGCCCTTCACTCGTCCTCTGTTGGCTGCATCTGATTCCATATTGGCAGCTCTCAAGAGCGGGTGCGAATAGGACTTCGCAATCACTTTGCAACCGGAACAGCAGGTAAGTATTTGATGTTAGTTTCTGCTTCCTGCATTAAGACCCTTTGAATTTCAGGTTGCTGGTGTGGCCCATGCGTGCCCCGTTCTTTTTCCAGCCACATACCCAATCAACCGCTTGGGAAACCATTGTTTGTGTGTTTTTTTTTTGCTTGTTTATTTTATTGCGCAAACACCCGGATGCCCGCGACTCCGAGCCTCACCCGGTACCTTCGTCCGCCTTCGCTGACCAGAACGCAACGCCTGCCGCCCTTCCGCCGTGCCGTCGCGACCGCGGGTGCCTCCTCGATCCCCTCCGGCCATTCGCTCCTGGCGATCTCGCTCCAACCGCCTTCCTCCGGGGCCGATACCTGCCGGGCGCCGAAGCTTGCCGCTGCAACGGGGGTCTTTGGGTGGCCGGTGGCTCGGGCCACACCCAAGGTTCCTTCTCCAGCGATTCCGCCTCCCCCGTCGCTGCCGTCGTCGCCGGTGTTGGCGGGCCCGTGTTCGGTGTCGGCGAGACCCACGCATCCTGCCGGCCTCTCGTCCGGGGATCCCGAGGATTCACCTTGGGGACCCCCTCCTCCCATATCCTGGGCTCCTCCCTCGTCGGTACCGTCGCGGGCCCCTCGGGCCACGTCCATACCACCGTCTGCTGCCGCCACCGCACGCCCTCGGCCACGAACGTCCGCGTGCTGTGGCTTACGTGCGTACCTCCGTCCGCACCACCGTCTGCTCCTCTGCCTGTGCCTGGTGGACTGCCTCCTCGTGAGGTTGTGGCAGCGGCTGCGCGGTCGATTCCTCGGATTGCGTCTCCGGTCGCTGTGACTCGGCGTATCGCGGCGTGGGTGGCCGAGCCGGCCTCCACGGCGTCGTGGCCAACGGGGCTCCTCCGTCGCTGTCTCGGGCTTAGTTCGTGAACCACTCCCCCTCGTAGCGGGGAGTGGGTGGCACCTCCGGCAGCCACCGCGGAGGGGATGGCACGCAGGGCTCGTCCCCATCCTCGCTCCTACGTCCCGGACTGGGCTCCTCGGCCGCGTACCTGGGGGTGAGTGGAACCTCCCACGAGTCCACCACCGGTGCCTCCCACAGACGTCGCTCCTCCTCCTCCGCCTCCTGCAGACGGGCATACCATCGCGCCGCCGCTTCTTCGTGGTCCTGCCGCAGCCGGATCTGCCACCGCACCTCCTCCTCCGTCGACCGCTGCTGCTCCTCGTCCGACGGCTCCCGGTCCCGGAACCGTTTCCGAGTTTCCTTGGCGGCCCGGCAGACATCCTCTGCGTGGCCCCTTGGGAGTTCCGCTCCTCCGACGTCCGTCGTCCCGCGCGGGATCCGATCGCCCGCCGCCGCTCTCCGGAGCCGCCACTCTCTTTCTTCGACGACGGGATCGCCGACCACCTCCACGTCGCTGTCTGAGCTCACCGCGGGTTCTGGTGCGGAGTCCTCGTCGTGGGTCCGCTCCAGGGCCCGCCGCGGAGCTCGGGTAGGCCGGGTCTCCGACCATCCTTGCCCCGGGCGGGGTCCCTGTAGGGCCGCCATCCTCCTGCGCGCTTCGGATCTTGCGACGCGTGTGCTCATCTTGGTTTCCTGACTTGTAATGCTCGACCGTCGCCAGACTCCCCATACATGAAACCTCGGTTGCGCGCCTTCCTCTTTGCCCGATACCGTTATGTCCTTTCTTTGGGGCGCTCGCTCTCTTACGGTACAGCTCTCTTTGCTGTGCCGTCTTCCCCCTTTTTTCGTAAACCACAAATTGTACTCCCTCAGATCACCGTGGCACCTGGATGCTGCGGTTCGTTGTTCCTCTCAGTTCCGTAACCAACTTGCTTGAGACCCTACCTTGATCACCCTTGGTAAGTATCCTTGGAAGTTGTCCTTGGGCCTACACCTTGCTTCGGGGCGTTCCTGGGTGGTATCCTTGGGGTATCCTTGGGGCATTATTGGGGTATCCTTGAGGTGTCCTTCGAGTACCATCGGGGTATCCTTGGGGTATCCTCTGGGTGTCCTTCGGGTATTATTGGGGTATCCTTGAGGTGTCTTTCGAGTACTATTGGGATATCCTTGGGTATCCTTGACCTAGCCGTGTGATGCCCTCTGGATCTCAGCTACCTGCGTCTCAATTCGGAGATTCCTGGTATCCCAATCCCGAACGTCTCGACGTAGCAATCTCGCTCCTTGTAGGCTCCCACGGCGCCGCTTCTCTGGCGACTCGACTTGCTGCTGCTCCCTTGTAGGTTATCTGGTTGTTTGATTGTTCACTTTGGTATCTGAGTGATCTTGACGGTTTGACTCCTTGTGATCGACTGATCCAGCTGCCAGCGCTCTGCGGCCTTATATAGGGCCTCCAAGCACCGTTATTCCCCTTTTGCGCACGGCCCGCTAGATCTCTCCACTTTGGGTCCAAAGTCCGTGCCTCCTGGATGACCCACTTGTCCTTTATGTACCGCTTCCAATAGATGTTCCGCCCACTGCTGCCGTTCCGCTGATTCCCGTGCCGCTTGTGGCACGCCTGTGTGCTGCTCCACTGCCGAGATGTGGCACTTCCTCTCCAGGTCCAAAGTTCACGGGAGAGTCCAAAGTCCAGAGGAGTTCCGTTATCCCCTTCTGCATACGGCACTCTTGCTCTGCCCGTGAAGTCTCCATTCTCTCTCGATCTCCATCCTTGGTCTCCAATCTCCCTCGCTCTCCTTCATTGGTCTCCAAACTCTCTCGCTCTCCTTCATTGGTCTCCAACCTCTCTCGCTCTCCTTCGTTGGTCTCCAACCTCTCTCGCTCTCCTTCGTTGGTCTCCAAACTCTCTCGATCTCCTTCGTTGGTCTCCAGACTCTCCGTTATTACGCGAATTCGCCGCGTATCTGGTAAGCGGCCGGCCATCTGCTGCTGCTTCTATTTGTGGGGAGTTATTCAACTCCTCACAGTTCCTTGGCCCACACTATGTCGCCTACCGCTGGTGACCATTGCCTCCTTCTCAGATTATAATCTCTGGCTTGGTCCTGGGACGCCTTTTCCATATTTCGCCGTACGATCTCGAATACCTCCCTCAGTTTGTAGGCATTTTCCTCGGGGGTCTCCGTAGCTCGTACAGTGCCTAGGGTTTCCTTATCATATAGGCTGCTGGGTAGACGTGGTTCCCTGCCCTGGGTAAAAAACGCCGGTGTATGGCCTGTGGATTCCGATGTGCTCGTGTTCACTGGCCACTCCGCTTCTCCGGCCACTTCTCGTCCCAGTTTCTCTGGTCCTGCCCTGCGAATTGCGCAATCATGGTCTTAACCGTTCTGTTTACTCGTTTGGTCGGATTCTCTTGTGGTGTGTATGGTGCGGTGAATTGTTGACTGGTACCCATCTCAGCCAGGAAACTTTTAAAGATGCGGCTTGCAAACTGTACTCCATTGTCCGTTATGACCACCTTCGGGACCCCGTGTACCTTGCGATTATGCGCTCCCTAAACGCCTTCTTGAGCGACTCTGCTGTCGCACTGCGCAGGGGCACCAGTTCCGTCCATTTCGAAAATCTGTCTATCATGGCCAGCAGCATTTGATTCCCGTGCTTAGATCTTGGTAGGGGTCCAATGAAGTCTGCACATACCGTGGCCAATGGTTCCTCCGGCACTTGGGTCAACATCTTCCCGGCCGCCTGCATCTGATTGGGCCTAAGCCGCATGTAAATCTCGTATTTTCTTACGTGGGCTCGGGCGTCTCTATGCATGCCTGGCCAGTAGTATCGGGCTGCCAACCGTGCAATTGTCCTCCGGCTTCATACATGTCCCGCAGACTGTGCGTCGTGGTTTTCCCCCAACACTGTTTCTCGTAGCGACTTCGGGATGCACATCTTCCATGACGCGACGTCTTCACTGCCTGCTCGGTGTGGTATGTTTCTGTACAGTGTCTCACCATCCATAACATAGTCCGGGTACTTCTGCGGTTGGGTCCTTATCTTTTCGCCCATGTCCTTGATCCAGCTGCACCCTCCTGAAGTTATTGTTGCCGATGCCTCTTTTAATCCTCGTAGCGTCTCTGGTAGTAGTTGTCTTGATAATGCGTCGGCCGCCACGTTTAGCTGACCCTTTCTGTACGCTATCTCAAAGTCGTACTGTTGTAGCTCCAGGGCCCATCTGGCGATCTTTCCTGAAGGGCTTTCGATGTTGTTGAGCCACTTCAGGGCCATGTGGTCGGTTACTACCTTAAAGTGGTAACCTTCCAGATATGGCCTGAGCTTCCGGATCGTCCAGACGATCGCCAAGCACTCCTTCTCCGTTGTTGAATAGTTCTTTTCCGCGCCGTTCAGTGTTCGGCTCGAATAGGAGATTACTCTTTCGCCTTTTTCGGTGTCCTGGGTCAGTATTGCTCCGATGCCGTAGTCGCTGGCGTCTGTTTGCAGGATGAAAGTTCTACTGAAGTCCGGGCATGCTAGCACCGGACCTGCCACGAGTCTTGCCTTTACTTCCTCAAACGCCATCTGGTGCTTTGGTGTCCACTCCCACTTACTGCCTTTGCGCAGCAGGTCATTCAGAGGCTTGACGATTCTGGAAAAGTCTGGTACAAATCGGCGGTACCACGACGCTACTCCTAGGTATTGCCGGAGTTCTTTGACGGTCGATGGCGGTTCCAGTTCGGCGATGGCGGCTACTTTTTCTGGATCTGTTACAGCAGTTCCTTTTTAAAGAATTGGCATTTTTCTGGATTCAGCCTCAGGTTCGCCTCCTTTAGACGCCGGAACACTTCTCTCAGGTTTCTTTTGTGTTCTTCCAGCGTGCGACCGATCACTATTATGTCATCCTGGTAAGCAAATGCGTGAGGTGACATCTCGGGGCCAATTACTTGGTCCAAAACTCGCTAAAACGTTGCCGACGCCGAGTGAAGTCCAAACGGCGTTACCCTCCACTGAAAGAGACCTTTGCCTGGTACAGTGAACGCCGTTATTACCTGCTACTCTCTTCCAGTGGGATTTGACAGTATCCATCCTTCAGGTCCAAACTGCTGATGAACCGCGCTTCCCTTAGTTGATCCAGGATGTAGTTTATGCGTGGCATTGGGTAGGCATCATTCACTGAGTTCGCGTTGATCTGCCTGAAGTCGACACACAGTCTCCACTTGCCTGTCTTCTTTTTCACCATCACGATGGGGGAGCCATCCATTGTGTCGGTTCCTGGCTGGTATTATTATCTCGTGTCCAGCACACCTTATCTCGATTCCGACTTGTTTCAGGAAGTTCCATCCAAACACTAATGGATCCACTACTCCGGGTAAAATCAACAGGCTCATGGTCACTTGTTTGTTGCCGAATTTGACCTCCACCTCGAGCTACGCATCAATTCCGCCGCACCTTCCATCTGCCAACCTAGCTTGCCGTCTCGTCTTTGTAATCTTTCCTAGAGCAGCAATATTGTCCGCCAATTCTTCGCTCACGAAGCTTGTCGTTGCTCCGGTGTCGATTGTGGCTTTGTAGCTGTTCCCACCAATCATCACAGCTGCGGACAACTGCTGCTCCTCCTCGATTAGCTTGCCCGTTAGTTTGGAGAGGTGGCACTGTGCGATCCCCGCTCGCCTCTCTGCGGCTGAGATCGCTGGCCATTTCCCGATCGTTGGCAGCAATCGACGCTCCTGACACCCACCTTGCCGCATATCCAGCAAAATAACAGCCGCTGGTTTCGACATCCTCTAGCCCAGTGTCCGTTCCCACCGCATTTTCGACAGGCCTCCTGCGGGTATGTGATAAGGGTGGCATATTGTGGTGTCCAATGGCCTCCGCGTGGTGCGTCTGTTGCCTGCTGTCGTCTGGCTTGGTGTGGTGGTGACCATGGCTCATTTCCTCGTGTGTCCTGGTTCTGCATGTCACCTGCGTTGGTGACGCCGACTTGGTCTTTGAGAACTTGTTCTCCTTTGAGAAAACTTCCCGTTCCTTTTCAAGTTCTTCGTACTCATCGGCTAGGATCATTAGCGTGTCCAGGTCCAACGTTTTGTATGCTCTTAAGAAAATCCGTAGGCTTGGTGTGCAATTCTCTTTAATGACCCTTAACGTTTCTTTCGTAGAGTAGTTAAATGGCCTCACCATCGTCTGCATGTCGATCATGTAGTCCTTGAACGACTCGCTGAATCCTTGCTTCCGTTGCCGGACCTGGTCCGCTAGACTGGTGAAGAAATCTCTTGGCAGAGAATAGGTGTGGAAGCTTTCTATAAACTCTGCCCAGGTTCTCCATTGCTTGTTGTTGGCGATGAACCATTTCAACGCCCTTCCTTTAAGCAACTCCGGCATCGCTCGAGGGATCATATCAAGGTCCAAGCCGTACGTGTTGGCGAACCATTCTACCTGTTCCAGGAACTCAAATGGTTTTTCCGCCCCGTCGAACCTGAACGACCATTCACGGACCTGTTTAGCAACCTTTGCATAGTCCGACTGGCTTGGTCTCGGGGTCAGCGCTGTTATTTTCTTATCTTGGCTTGACTCTTTCCTGTGGGCCTCTTTTTGCATGTTGTCAAAGCTCAGGCTTGCCACCAGGTTGTCCCCTTCAGAGTTTGTTAACGTAATGCTTGGGCCGGCTCTGTCGTGGTATGTTGCTTCCAGCTCGGCCCAGATGTCGACAAGTTGTGGGTCGTTTTCTGTTTCTGAGTAGTATTCCGACAGTGCCTTCCTCATGTCTTCTCGCCTGCCCTCCAGGGCGACACTAAGCCTCTGTGCGACATGGGCGAAGTCCTCCTTCTTTAGGCGGTAAATCCACTTCTTTCCCATTTTTATTGGGCGCCAGGTGTAACGAACTGTCTGCTCGCTACGAGATTCGTGCGGCTAGCTCAGTATATTGTGTGTTCGTCCCACCAAATTTATATTAACGTGACCGCCCAGTAGCTCAGTGAGAAAGCACAGAATTCACGGGTTCGTATTGGGTTTTATTGCGGGTATATTACTACAAGTGTCTTAGTCGCTTGGTTGGCTTTGACTCGTTGCTTGTGACCTTCGGTGCTTCCGACGGTCCTGGATGACTCTACGACCTCTCGCCTTGATGACTCGGTGCTCCAGTCCTGTAGCTCCCTGAAGATACTCGCAGCTCCCTGAAGATCCTCGCCGCTCCCTGAAGATCCTCGCAGCTCCCTGAAGATCCTCGCAGCTCCCTGAAGATGCTCGCTCGCGGTTCACTTCTCACGCGTGACTTGGTGACTGCTGGTAACGACTCGGACTCGCGAGGGGTATCGGCCGTACGGGCTTAGGGAAGCGTCACCGTTCTCAGACTAGGGTGAACAGAAGCTGCGCTCTCCAGGATCGCTCCTTTCGACACACCGCCGCCTGTCCCTTGCTCTGTCCCGGATGGTCCCACTGGGGTTTCTGCTCAGCCCGCGCGGACAGTCAAGGCGGTAACGCCAGGAAGCTGCCTCGCGCCTTACTTCGCTTCCACGCCTAGTGTAAACGAACGTTCCACCCTAGCCTCACCCTTTTGCTTTTTGTCCGGGACGTTTCCGTGTGGCTTTTGGTACTCGGGGTTTGGGCACGCCGCTCCGGGACCTCGCAAGTCGAATCCGTAGGGCTCTCCTGGATAATTCCACTCGAGACCGTACCGATCGACCGCTCTCCCTTCTGGCTTGTTATATTCGTGGTTCGGGCACGCCGCTCCGGGACCTCGCAAGTCGAATCCGTAGGGCTCTCCTGGACAATTCCACTCGAGACCTTACTGATCGACCGCTCTCCCTTCTGGCTTGTTATACTCTTTCCAGGCGTAACGCCAAGACTTTGTGGACCGGGTTAATCGACCGCCTTGACCTAGCCGTGTGATGCCCTCTGGATCTCAGCTACCTGCGTCTCAATTCGGAGATTCCTGGTATCCCAATCCCGAACGTCTCGACGTAGCAATCTCGCTCCTTGTAGGCTCCCACGGCGCCGCTTCTCTGGCGACTCGACTTGCTGCTGCTCCCTTGTAGGTTATCTGGTTGTTTGATTGTTCACTTTGGTATCTGAGTGATCTTGACGGTTTGACTCCTTGTGATCGACTGATCCAGCTGCCAGCGCTCTGCGGCCTTATATAGGGCCTCCAAGCACCGTTATTCCTCTTTTGCGCACGGCCCGCTGGATCTCTCCACTTTGGGTCCAAAGTCCGTGCCTCCTGGATGACCCACTTGTCCTTTATGTACCGCTTCCAATAGATGTTCCGCCCACTGCTGCCGTTCCGCTGATTCCCGTGCCGCTTGTGGCACGCCTGTGTGCCGCTCCACTGCCGAGATGTGGCACTTCCTCTCCCGGTCCAAAGTTCACGGAAGAGTCCAAAGTCCAGAGGAGTTCCGTTATCCCCTTCTGCATACGGCACTCTTGCTCTGCCCGTGAAGTCTCCATTCTCTCTCGATCTCCTTCATTGGTCTCCAACCTCTCTCGCTCTCCTTCGTTGGTCTCCAACCTCTCTCGCTCTCCTTCGTTGGTCTCCAAACTCTCTCGATCTCCTTCGTTGGTCTCCAGACTCTCTCGTTCTCCCCGCCGCGCCGTTACTACGCGAATTCGCCGCGTATCTGGTAAGCGGCCGGCCATCTGCTGCTGCTTCTATTTGTGGGGAGTTATTCAACTCCTCACATTCCCCCCTTACTTCGGGAAACATTTAAGACTGGTTCCTACTCTCCGGCGTTTCCTTGCTTATCCTAGCCTTTGAGTCCTTGTGATTCCCGCGGCGCTCCCTTGTTGCTCCCTCGATGCTCTTAACTCCCTTGAGTTTCTACAGCGGGGGTCATCCTCCTCGTAGCAACTTTAAATCTCCCGCGCCGATATTTCCTGTGTTCCCACTGGGACATCGATACTCCTAGGCTATCGATCCCCAGCTCGCTGCTCATTGCTGCGTCTCACTCCTTTCCATGTTTCCTCCGCCTGGTCACACCATTCGTGCGTGATCGATATTTATTCGCATATCGATACCGACGGTGCGGCGTTGCCACCTGCTCGTTTGCGATATTTCCACCTTGGCCGATATTTCCATTGTCGTGTGCCCATCGATCGCACTATCGTCCAGTGCCAATCGATCGCCTATCGAGGCGCCCCCTTCCCTGGCTCATGGTGATTTTGAAACTTTCTAGGTAAGTTTTCGCGTTTCCTCACTCCTTTCTATTTCATCCTTTCTCTCTCCACACGACCTCTCTCGCCTCTCGTCTCTCTCTCTCGCCCTTCAATCGTCCTCAGCCGGCTGAGCCTGGCTTTACGCTGGCAACACTCGAACGCTGGTGCGGAGAGGACTTCGCATTTGCTTCGCTGCAGGTAAGTATTTTGGTGTCGCTTGGCTGCTTCCTGTATTAACCCAATATTGATTTCAGGACGCTGAAGCTGCCATGTATGCCCCTTACTTCTGGCCCCTGTTTAAGCCGCGTTTCCCGTTCTATGTCGGTTTTTTCCCTTTTTTTTTTTTAAATCTGTTTTTTTCGGTTTATTTAACTTTTATTTTTGCTCCTCGAACACTCTCATGCCCGCCAGCCCCAACCGGACGCGGAACGCGCGCCCCTCTCTCCATACGCGCACGCTGCGCCTGCCGCCCAGGATGCGAGCATTTTCCCAGCCATTTGCATCTGATTCGGCTTGAACCTCATGCATGTCTCGCATACTCGCACGTGGGCTCGGGCGTCTCTGTGCATTCCTGGCCAGTAGTACCGGGCTGCCAGACGTGCTATTGTCTTTCGGCTTCCTACATCGCCAGCCGCCGGTGAGTCGTGGTTCTCCTTCAGCACCGTTTCCCGCAGCGCTTTCGAGACGCACATCTTCCATGTTGCAACATCTTCGCTGCCCGCTCTATGAGGTATATTCCTGTACAGGGTGTTACCCTCCATCACGTAGTCTGGATACTTTTGCGGCTGGGTCCTTATCTTTTCGCGCATTTCCAGAATCCAGCTGCATGCTGCAGAAGCTTCCGCCGCCGACGTCTCCTTGATCCCTCGAAGCGTTTCCGGCAGTGGCTGCCTTGACAAAGCGTCTGCCACCACGTTGAGTTGCCCTTTCCTGTACGCTATTTCGAAGTCGTACTGCTGCAACTCCAGGGCCCATCTGGCGATCCTCCCTGAAGGGCTCTCTATGCTGTTGAGCCACTTCAGTGCCATGTGGTCGGTTACTATTTTAAAGTGGTAACCTTCCAGATACGGCTTGAGCTTTCGGATTGCCCAGACGATTGCCAAGCACTCCTTCTCGGATGTTGAGTAATTCTTCTCAGCGCCGTTGAGCGTTCGGCTTGAGTAAGAGATTACCTTTTCGCCTCGTTCAGTTTCCTGGGTCAAGATTGCCCCGATGCCGTAGTCGCTTGCGTCAGTTTGCAAGATGAATGGTTTGTCGAAGTCCGGGCATGCCAGTACGGGGTCTGCGACGAGTCTTGCCTTCACCTCTTCGAACGCCGTCTGATGTTCCTGTGTCCACACCCATTTATTGCCTTTGCGTAGCAGATCGTTGAGAGGTTTGACTATTTTTGCGAAGTCAGGTACAAACCGGCGGTACCATGATGCTACGCCCAGGTACTGTCGGAGCTCTCTTACTGTCGATGGTGGTTCTAGTTCGGCGATGGCTGCTACCTTTTCCGGATCCGTGCCTATTCCTTCGCTAGTCACTCGATGACCGAGATATAACAGCTCTTTCTTAAAAAATTGACACTTCTCCGGGTTTAATCTCAGATTTGCCTCCTTTAGTCGTCGGAAAACTTCCTTTAGGTTGGCCTTATGTTCTTCCAGCGAGCACACGATCACTATGATGTCGTCCTGGTAAGCAAATGCGTGCGGCGACATTTCTGGGCCGATCACCCGGTCCAGCACCCGTTGAAAAGTCGCAGACGCCGAATGAAGTCCGAATGGCATTACTTTCCATTGGAATAAACCTTTCCCGGCACTGTAAATGCCGTATACTGCCTGCTGTCCGCTTTCAGTGGGATTTGCCAGTACCCATCCTTTAGGTCCAAGCTGCTGGTGTACCGTGCTTCCCTCAGTTGGTCGAGAATATAATTTATAATTTGATGTTCCCTTCATGCTGCTGAAAGTCGATAGCTCTGCCTCCAGGAATTTCGTCGTGTCGTCATCTTCGCTTGCCCGTTGTACGACTGCCACCGACAACTTTTCCTCGAGCCATCCCTTGTGACGATTCCTGGCCGGTATTATCACTTCGTGTCCAGCGCACTTAATTTCGGTACCGACTTGTGTTAGAAAGTTCCATCCCAACACCAATGAATCCACTACTCCTGGTAGTATCAGCAGGCTCATGCTCAGTCGCTTGTTCCCGAACGCAATTTCCACCTCCAGCTGCTCATCGATTCCGCCACATCTTCCGTCTGCCAACCTAACTTGCCGTCGTATCCTCGTAATCTTTCCGAGGGCAGCCAGGTCGTCCGCCAGCTCTTTGCTTATAAAGCTTGCTGTTGCCCCGGTGTCGATTGTGGCCTTGTATGTGCCCCCACCAATCGTCACCGCTGCGGACAACTGCTGCTCCTCCTCGATCAGCTTTCCCGTTAGTTTGGAGAGGTAGCATCTTGCGACCCCCGCTCGCCTCTCTGCGGCTGAGATCGCTGGGCATTTCCCGCCTGCTGGCAGCATTCAACGCTCCTGACGCCTACTCTCCCGCACACCCAGCAGAACAACAGGCGTTGGTGCCGACATCCCCGCGCCCAGTGTCCATGACCGCCGCACTTTCGGCAGGCCTCCTGGGGGTCTGTGATGTGTGTCGTTTCGCGAGGCCTTTGTGTTGTACTTGGTGGCCTCCAAACATTGTTTGCTGGTTGCATCTGTTGCTGTTGTGGTGGTGTCCATTGGCCTCCGCGTGGTGCTCCTGTTGCCTGCTGCCGTGGTACTCGGTTAGGTGGCGACCATTGGTCGTTTCCCCGCGTCTCCTGGATTCCTGTCTCTTCGCATCTTCTGCATGTTACCTGCGCTGGCGATGACGACTTGTTCTTCGAGAATTTGTTTTCTTGCGCGAACGCTTCCCGCTCCTTTTCCAGTTCTTCATACTCGTCTGCTAATATCATCAGCGTGTCCAGGTCCGACACTTTGTATGCCCTTAGGAAGATCCTTAGACTGGGGGTGCAGTTCTCCTTGATGATTCTTAGGGTCTCTATAGTGGAGTAATTAAGTGGCCTCACCATCGTCTGCATGTCGATCATGTAGTCTTTGAACGACTCGCTGAAGCCCTGCTTCCGTTGCCTGACCTGATCCGCCAGCCTGATGAAGAAGTCTCTCGGTAGAAAGTATGTGTGGAAACTATCTATAAACTCCGCCCAGGTTTTCCATTGTTTGTTGTTGGCGATGAACCACTTCAAAGCCCTTCCCTTCAGTAATTCAGGCATCGCTCGGGGAATCATGTCTAACTCCAAGCCGTATGTGTTGGCGGACCATTCCACCTGCTCCAGGAACTCGAACGGTTTTTCCGCCCCGTCGAACCTGAACGACCATTCGCGGACCTGTTTAGCGATCCTTGCATAGTCTGATTGATTGGGTCTCGAGATCAGCGCTGTTGTTTTCCTGTCTTGGCTTGATTCTCTCCTGTTTGCCTCCTTTTGTAGGTTGTCAACGCTCAGGCTTGCCACTAAGTTGTCCCCTTCGACGGTTGTTAACGTGATGCTGGGGCCGGCTTTGTCGTGGTATGTGGCTTCCAAATCGGCCCAGATGTCAACGAGTTGTGGGTCATTATCTGTTTCTGAGTAATACTCGGATAATGCTTTTCTCATGTCCTCTAATCTGCCGTCCAGGGTGACATTAAGCCTCTGAGCGACATTGGCGAAATCCTCCTTTTTAAGTCGGTAGATCCACTTCTTCCCCATTCTGTTTAAATTGCTTTCACTGCTGGGACAATCACGTTGGGCGCCAGATGTAACGAACTGATTTTTATTGTCTGCTCGCTACGAGATTCGTGCGGCTAGCTCAGTATATTGTGTGTTCGTCCCACCAAATTTATATTAACGTGACCGCCCAGTAGCTCAGTGAGAAAGCACAGAATTCACGGGTTCGTATTGGGTTTTATTGCGGGTATATTATTACAAGTGTCTTAGTCGCTTGGTTGGCTTTGACTCGTTGCTTGTGACCTTCGGTGCTTCCGACGGTCCTGGATGACTCTACGACCTCTCGCCTTGATGACTCGGTGCTCCCGTCCTGTAGCTCCCTGAAGATACTCGCAGCTCCCTGAAGATCCTCGCCGCTCCCTGAAGATCCTCGCAGCTCCCTGAAGATGCTCGCTCGCGGTTCACTTCTCACGCGTGACTTGGTGACTGCTGGTAACGACTCGGACTCGCGAGGGGTATCGGCCGTACGGGCTTAGGGAAGCGTCACCGTTCTCAGACTAGGGTGAACAGAAGCTGCGCTCTCCAGGATCGCTCCTTTCGACACACCGCCGCCTGTCCCTTGCTCTGTCCCGGATGGTCCCACTGGGGTTTCTGCTCAGCCCGCGCGGACAGTCAAGGCGGTAACGCCAGGAAGCTGCCTCGCGCCTTACTTCGCTTCCACGCCTAGTGTAAACGAACGTTCCACCCTAGCCTCACCCTTTTGCTTTTTGTCCGGGACGTTTCCGTGTGGCTTTTGGTACTCGGGGTTTGGGCACGCCGCTCCGGGACCTCGCAAGTCGAATCCGTAGGGCTCTCCTGGATAATTCCACTCGAGACCGTACCGATCGACCGCTCTCCCTTCTGGCTTGTTATATTCGTGGTTCGGGCACGCCGCTCCGGGACCTCGCAAGTCGAATCCGTAGGGCTCTCCTGGACAATTCCACTCGAGACCTTACTGATCGACCGCTCTCCCTTCTGGCTTGTTATACTCTTTCCAGGCGTAACGCCAAGACTTTGTGGACCGGGTTAATCGACCGCCTTGACCTAGCCGTGTGATGCCCTCTGGATCTCAGCTACCTGCGTCTCAATTCGGAGATTCCTGGTATCCCAATCCCGAACGTCTCGACGTAGCAATCTCGCTCCTTGTAGGCTCCCACGGCGCCGCTTCTCTGGCGACTCGACTTGCTGCTGCTCCCTTGTAGGTTATCTGGTTGTTTGATTGTTCACTTTGGTATCTGAGTGATCTTGACGGTTTGACTCCTTGTGATCGACTGATCCAGCTGCCAGCGCTCTGCGGCCTTATATAGGGCCTCCAAGCACCGTTATTCCCCTTTTGCGCACGGCCCGCTAGATCTCTCCACTTTGGGTCCAAAGTCCGTGCCTCCTGGATGACCCACTTGTCCTTTATGTACCGCTTCCAATAGATGTTCCGCCCACTGCTGCCGTTCCGCTGATTCCCGTGCCGCTTGTGGCACGCCTGTGTGCTGCTCCACTGCCGAGATGTGGCACTTCCTCTCCAGGTCCAAAGTTCACGGGAGAGTCCAAAGTCCAGAGGAGTTCCGTTATCCCCTTCTGCATACGGCACTCTTGCTCTGCCCGTGAAGTCTCCATTCTCTCTCGATCTCCATCCTTGGTCTCCAATCTCCCTCGCTCTCCTTCATTGGTCTCCAAACTCTCTCGCTCTCCTTCATTGGTCTCCAACCTCTCTCGCTCTCCTTCGTTGGTCTCCAACCTCTCTCGCTCTCCTTCGTTGGTCTCCAAACTCTCTCGATCTCCTTCGTTGGTCTCCAGACTCTCCGTTATTACGCGAATTCGCCGCGTATCTGGTAAGCGGCCGGCCATCTGCTGCTGCTTCTATTTGTGGGGAGTTATTCAACTCCTCACAGTTCCTTGGCCCACACTATGTCGCCTACCGCTGGTGACCATTGCCTCCTTCTCAGATTATAATCTCTGGCTTGGTCCTGGGACGCCTTTTCCATATTTCGCCGTACGATCTCGAATACCTCCCTCAGTTTGTAGGCATTTTCCTCGGGGGTCTCCGTAGCTCGTACAGTGCCTAGGGTTTCCTTATCATATAGGCTGCTGGGTAGACGTGGTTCCCTGCCCTGGGTAAAAAACACCGGTGTATGGCCTGTGGATTCCGATGTGCTCGTGTTCACTGGCCACTCCGCTTCTCCGGCCACTTCTCGTCCCAGTTTCTCTGGTCCTGCCCTGCGAATTGCGCAATCATGGTCTTAACCGTTCTGTTTACTCGTTTGGTCGGATTCTCTTGTGGTGTGTATGGTGCGGTGAATTGTTGACTGGTACCCATCTCAGCCAGGAAACTTTTAAAGATGCGGCTTGCAAACTGTACTCCATTGTCCGTTATGACCACCTTCGGGACCCCGTGTACCTTGCGATTATGCGCTCCCTAAACGCCTTCTTGAGCGACTCTGCTGTCGCACTGCGCAGGGGCACCAGTTCCGTCCATTTCGAAAATCTGTCTATCATGGCCAGCAGCATTTGATTCCCGTGCTTAGATCTTGGTAGGGGTCCAATGAAGTCTGCACATACCGTGGCCAATGGTTCCTCCGGCACTTGGGTCAACATCTTCCCGGCCGCCTGCATCTGATTGGGCCTAAGCCGCATGTAAATCTCGTATTTTCTTACGTGGGCTCGGGCGTCTCTATGCATGCCTGGCCAGTAGTATCGGGCTGCCAACCGTGCAATTGTCCTCCGGCTTCATACATGTCCCGCAGACTGTGCGTCGTGGTTTTCCCCCAACACTGTTTCTCGTAGCGACTTCGGGATGCACATCTTCCATGACGCGACGTCTTCACTGCCTGCTCGGTGTGGTATGTTTCTGTACAGTGTCTCACCATCCATAACATAGTCCGGGTACTTCTGCGGTTGGGTCCTTATCTTTTCGCCCATGTCCTTGATCCAGCTGCACCCTCCTGAAGTTATTGTTGCCGATGCCTCTTTTAATCCTCGTAGCGTCTCTGGTAGTAGTTGTCTTGATAATGCGTCGGCCGCCACGTTTAGCTGACCCTTTCTGTACGCTATCTCAAAGTCGTACTGTTGTAGCTCCAGGGCCCATCTGGCGATCTTTCCTGAAGGGCTTTCGATGTTGTTGAGCCACTTCAGGGCCATGTGGTCGGTTACTACCTTAAAGTGGTAACCTTCCAGATATGGCCTGAGCTTCCGGATCGTCCAGACGATCGCCAAGCACTCCTTCTCCGTTGTTGAATAGTTCTTTTCCGCGCCGTTCAGTGTTCGGCTCGAATAGGAGATTACTCTTTCGCCTTTTTCGGTGTCCTGGGTCAGTATTGCTCCGATGCCGTAGTCGCTGGCGTCTGTTTGCAGGATGAAAGTTCTACTGAAGTCCGGGCATGCTAGCACCGGACCTGCCACGAGTCTTGCCTTTACTTCCTCAAACGCCATCTGGTGCTTTGGTGTCCACTCCCACTTACTGCCTTTGCGCAGCAGGTCATTCAGAGGTTTGACGATTCTGGAAAAGTCTGGTACAAATCGGCGGTACCACGACGCTACTCCTAGGTATTGCCGGAGTTCTTTGACGGTCGATGGCGGTTCCAGTTCGGCGATGGCGGCTACTTTTTCTGGATCTGTTACAGCAGTTCCTTTTTAAAGAATTGGCATTTTTCTGGATTCAGCCTCAGGTTCGCCTCCTTTAGACGCCGGAACACTTCTCTCAGGTTTCTTTTGTGTTCTTCCAGCGTGCGACCGATCACTATTATGTCATCCTGGTAAGCAAATGCGTGAGGTGACATCTCGGGGCCAATTACTTGGTCCAAAACTCGCTAAAACGTTGCCGACGCCGAGTGAAGTCCAAACGGCGTTACCCTCCACTGAAAGAGACCTTTGCCTGGTACAGTGAACGCCGTTATTACCTGCTACTCTCTTCCAGTGGGATTTGACAGTATCCATCCTTCAGGTCCAAACTGCTGATGAACCGCGCTTCCCTTAGTTGATCCAGGATGTAGTTTATGCGTGGCATTGGGTAGGCATCATTCACTGAGTTCGCGTTGATCTGCCTGAAGTCGACACACAGTCTCCACTTGCCTGTCTTCTTTTTCACCATCACGATGGGGGAGCCATCCATTGTGTCGGTTCCTGGCTGGTATTATTATCTCGTGTCCAGCACACCTTATCTCGATTCCGACTTGTTTCAGGAAGTTCCATCCAAACACTAATGGATCCACTACTCCGGGTAAAATCAACAGGCTCATGGTCACTTGTTTGTTGCCGAATTTGACCTCCACCTCGAGCTACGCATCAATTCCGCCGCACCTTCCATCTGCCAACCTAGCTTGCCGTCTCGTCTTTGTAATCTTTCCTAGAGCAGCAATATTGTCCGCCAATTCTTCGCTCACGAAGCTTGTCGTTGCTCCGGTGTCGATTGTGGCTTTGTAGCTGTTCCCACCAATCATCACAGCTGCGGACAACTGCTGCTCCTCCTCGATTAGCTTGCCCGTTAGTTTGGAGAGGTGGCACTGTGCGATCCCCGCTCGCCTCTCTGCGGCTGAGATCGCTGGCCATTTCCCGATCGTTGGCAGCAATCGACGCTCCTGACACCCACCTTGCCGCATATCCAGCAAAATAACAGCCGCTGGTTTCGACATCCTCTAGCCCAGTGTCCGTTCCCACCGCATTTTCGACAGGCCTCCTGCGGGTATGTGATAAGGGTGGCATATTGTGGCCTCTGTGTGTTGCCTGGCGGCCTCCACAAGGTATTGTTTGGCTGTCTCTTTTGCTGTGGGGGTGGTGTCCAATGGCCTCCGCGTGGTGCGTCTGTTGCCTGCTGTCGTCTGGCTTGGTGTGGTGGTGACCATGGCTCATTTCCTCGTGTGTCCTGGTTCTGCATGTCACCTGCGTTGGTGACGCCGACTTGGTCTTTGAGAACTTGTTCTCCTTTGAGAAAACTTCCCGTTCCTTTTCAAGTTCTTCGTACTCATCGGCTAGGATCATTAGCGTGTCCAGGTCCAACGTTTTGTATGCTCTTAAGAAAATCCGTAGGCTTGGTGTGCAATTCTCTTTAATGACCCTTAACGTTTCTTTCGTAGAGTAGTTAAATGGCCTCACCATCGTCTGCATGTCGATCATGTAGTCCTTGAACGACTCGCTGAATCCTTGCTTCCGTTGCCGGACCTGGTCCGCTAGACTGGTGAAGAAATCTCTTGGCAGAGAATAGGTGTGGAAGCTTTCTATAAACTCTGCCCAGGTTCTCCATTGCTTGTTGTTGGCGATGAACCATTTCAACGCCCTTCCTTTAAGCAACTCCGGCATCGCTCGAGGGATCATATCAAGGTCCAAGCCGTACGTGTTGGCGAACCATTCTACCTGTTCCAGGAACTCAAATGGTTTTTCCGCCCCGTCGAACCTGAACGACCATTCACGGACCTGTTTAGCAACCTTTGCATAGTCCGAATGGCTTGGTCTCGGGGTCAGCGCTGTTATTTTCTTATCTTGGCTTGACTCTTTCCTGTGGGCCTCTTTTTGCATGTTGTCAAAGCTCAGGCTTGCCACCAGGTTGTCCCCTTCAGAGTTTGTTAACGTAATGCTTGGGCCGGCTCTGTCGTGGTATGTTGCTTCCAGCTCGGCCCAGATGTCGACAAGTTGTGGGTCGTTTTCTGTTTCTGAGTAGTATTCCGACAGTGCCTTCCTCATGTCTTCTCGCCTGCCCTCCAGGGCGACACTAAGCCTCTGTGCGACATGGGCGAAGTCCTCCTTCTTTAGGCGGTAAATCCACTTCTTTCCCATTTTTATTGGGCGCCAGGTGTAACGAACTGTCTGCTCGCTACGAGATTCGTGCGGCTAGCTAGATTGTGTGTTCGTCCCACCAAATTTATATGACGTGATTGGCCCGTAGATCAGTGAGAAAACAAAGGGTTTAAATGGTAACAGTGGGATCTATTCTCGTGGTATTAGTACAGCGGGTGTGTGGCTGGGCTGGCTTCGGTATCTCCTGGCTCTGGTTCCGCCGGCTGCTGGCGCTCCTCTTTCTGGCTACTCGACGCGTTGACTCGGCTTCCACTGGCTCCTGGGCCTCGGGACGCTCGTAGTGGCCGCCTCTGCTTGCTTGCCGACGCGCTACCTCGGGGTCGCTTGTTGCGCCTTAGACTCGCAGAGAGTTCGGCCTTGTGGGCTTAGGGAAGCGTCACCGTTCTCAGACTAGGGTGAACAAGCCTTGCTCTCCAGGCCGACGCTTTTCGAGGCAATACCTGTCCCTTGCTCTGTCCCGGACGGTCCCGCTAGGTTCTTGCTCAGATCGCGCTGACAGTCAAGGCTGCCGCCAGGAAGCTGTCTAGCAGTTCACTTTGCTTTACGCCTAGCGCAGACGAATGTTCCACCCGGCTTCACCCTAATGCGTGACGTCCGCGACGCTCCTGCGCTCCCCAATGAGCTCCGCGCGGCGATGGTAACGTGGCTGCCGGAAATGTCTGCTGGCGTCGATGTCGATGTCCTCTGCGCTGTCTTCTGACCAGTATCTCGTCGTTCTGGCACTCGGAGAGTTGGGCGGGTGCTGTTCGGGAACTTCGCCGGTAACCGCCGGGCTCTCCAGGCGGCCGCCTCTTGAAACCGCAAATCGATCTACCGCTCGTCCGTCACGCCAGGTCCTGCTTGGTCGGGCAAGGTACGCTGGTTCGCAGACAACTTTCCTCCCCAAGCTGACGGTTCTTCGTCGTAGGACTCTTTTGCTTGTCTCTGACAGACCCGCCGGGCGACTCGCCGGGGTGTGGTCGTGACAAAGTTGGAAAACAAACGCCTTGACTTAGCCGCGTGAAGCCTTTCAGAGCTCAGCCACTTGTGTCTCAATTCGGAGATTCCTGATGTCCCAATCCCGAACGTCTCGACGTGGCGATCTTGCTCCTTGTGTGATTCCCACGGCGCTGCTTCCGATGACTCGCTTGGTTGTGGCTCCCTCGTAGATTACTTGCTGGACTGACTGTTCACTTGGTACTTTAACTGATCTTGAAGGTTTGACTCCTCGTGATCGACTGATCCAGCTGCCAGCGCTCTGCGGCCTTATATAGGGCCTCCGGAACCCGTTATTTCCCTTTTGCGCACGGCCCGCTGGATCTCTCCACTCCGGGTCCAAAGTCCGTGACTCCTGGTTGACCCATTGTCCTTCACGTACCGCTTCCAATCGATGCTCCGGCCACTGCTGCCATCCCGCTGATTCTCGTGATGCTTGTGGCACGCCTGTATGCCGCTCCACTGCCGAGATGTGGCACTTCCTCTCCTGGTCCAAAGTTCACGGGAGAGTCCAAAGTCCAAACTCCACCGTTCCGTTATCCTTTTCTTGTACACGGCACTCTTGCCTTGCCCGCGAAGTCTCCATTATCTCTCGATCTCCATCCTTGGTCTCCAAACTCTCTCGCTCTCCCTCCTTGGTCTCCAAACTCTCTTGATCTCCACCCTTGGTCTCCAAACTCTCTCGCTCTCCATCCTTGGTCTCCAAACTCTCTCGTTCCCCATCCAAGTCTCCAAACTCTCATCGCCGCGCCGTTACTACGCGAATTCGCCGCGTATCTGGTAAGCGGCCGGCCATCTGCTGCTGCTTCTATTTGTGGGGAGTTATTCAACTCCTGACATTGCTTTTAGCCGGCCAACCATAACAGAATCTGGCTGCGGCCTCACCCGAAGGTCCAGCCCGTGGAATTTTCCGTCACGAAAGGACTTGGTGTTCTGTTGTTACCGTAACCTTATAGGTCCTGGCGAAAAAGAATTACGTTTTATGGATGAATTTCGGTCCAACCATGCTTTGATAATTAAGTTAGGTGTGATAGATCGTGAATATTTTACAAAAAATTGGTATGATCAAGTATCAGTTATTATAATAAAGCAACTAAAGATTGATTATGAAGAGTTAAGAAAAACACCGTGTGCAAAAAAAGATGAAAAAGAGGATGCAATAAATCTAAAAAGAATTAAACTTAGGGACTACTTGGATGAAACTTATATAGAAATACGGGACGAGAAGCGGAAGATGCTACATGTTAGAAAGAGCAGAATGAATTTTCTTTTGCAAGTTATCTCGGACTTAAAACTGGAACTTAGTAGTTGTAGTGTTGAGCTTAAATTAACTCCTGGCGAAATGAAGTTTGATGTTCAAAATATTTCTGCTGAAATAAATGAGCAGATCAAAGAAAGAGATTCTAATAAAATGGAGGCTGTGGGTAAAGTTGAAAATTTACCAAGCCTACCTAAAATTGAGGTGCCCACGTTTAGCGGTGATGCTAAAGACTGGGACCTCTTTCAGATATTGTATGTGGAATTGATACATACAAGGGAAAGTCTAAGTACCACCCTAAAAATCCATTATTTGAAGACCGCTTTAAAAGGTGTCGCCCACCCGTAGTGTAAACGCATTTTTTTGAATTTTTAATATTTATACCCGTTACTCGTAGAGTAAAAGGGTATACTAGATTCGTCGGAAAGTATGTAACAGGCAGAAGGAAGCGTTTCCGACCCCACAAAGTATATATATTCTTGATCAGGATCAAGATCGAGTCGATCTAGCCATGTCCGTCTGTCCGTCTGTCCGTCTGTCTGTCCGTCCGGATGAACGCTGAGGTCTCGGAAACTATGGGAGCTAGGCTATTGAGATTTGGCGTGCAGATTCCTGAGCTTCTTACGCAGCGCAAGTTTATTTCGGCACAGTGCCACGCCCACTCTAACGCCCACAAACCGCCCAAAACTGTGGCTCCTACAGTTTTGATGCTAGAATAAAAATTTTAACTGAAATGTATTGTTCTCATCAATACCTATCGATTGACCCAAAAAAAAGTTTGCCACGCCCACTTAAACGGCCACAAACCGCGAAAACCTGTGACGCCCACAATTTTCATGCTAGATAAAAAATTTTAACTGAAATGTATTGGTCTCGTCGATACCTATCGATTAGCATTAGCGGCGCTTCCAACGTCAAGTTGCTTCTCATTTAACAATTTCCTTAGGATCTAAGTAAGCCTAAGTCTCGTAGCTGCGCTGCCTATAGTTGGACGGCAGAGAGACGGCTATGTATATCTTATATATATCAAGTGTATTTAGTTATGCTCTCTTTAGCTGGAGCGCGAGGGTATATGTATGTACTTGAGTTTGGCTGAGCGGCCGGCGTGTGTAACAGAATGCTGACACTTGCACCTTCTGTGAGCGCGCCGATCGACTCATGTTTAGGCCACTTAGGTTTTTGACCGGGCCTTTGTTTATGTAAACACTGCAACAAAGTGTTACAGTGTGTTTGCTTCAAGTACTCTTGGTACAGTAGATATTCAATATATGTGCATACTACATCTCCCTCCTTTTGAAAAATAACGTAATATTATGAAGTTATTTTATTAGTATATTTTACTTAAAGAGTAAGTATTTTTTTTTCTTAATCTATTTTTTTAAATTTTTTTTTACATACAAAGAGAATGGAATTAGGAATAATATTCGTATTTAAAGAAAAAGTATTTCTAAGCATGGCCATGCTAAATGCAATTATGAAATAAACGTTTTTAATCTATCCCTATGAACTGTTTGTTTTTTGTTCTTATTATTCGTTATTATAATGTTAGTTCTTTCTCCTCTTTCTGTTACTTTATACGGACCGGTATATTGATAATCTAACTTATGACCTGTTTCATTTCTTAAAAGGACTTGATCACCTACTGATATATCTATGTTATTTATTTTCTGACCATATACTATCTTATTATTTTCCTTTTTTTATCATTATTCTAGCTCTTTTGTATGCAACTTCAAATCTATATTTACTTTCCTTAGCATAGTCATCTATATTATATATGGGTTCTATATATTCTATACTCGTATGGACAATAGTTATGTGCCATTGAACGGGTCGTGTTGAAACAAATAGCGAAATATTGAAGGCATACGTCCCAATCAGTTTTATCAACCGATATATATGCGCGTATGTATTCATTGAAAGTTCTATGACTCGTTCTATTGTTCCTACTGTCTGGTGGTGGTGTGTCGTAGATGTTATGTTTTCAATTTTTACATATTTGCACAAGTCATTTATAATTGAATTCTTATATTCTGTACCCATGTCCGTAATGAACGTCTTCATTGGACCGTACTTCAGAATAAATGATTCAAAAATTGCTTTAGCGACAGTGTTCGCGTTTTTATTTGGAACTGGTATGGCAATTAAATATTTAGTCAGGTCACATATTAGAGTGACTGCATACTCATTGCCATTTTCTGATTTTGGTAATGGACCAATAGTGTCCACTATCACTCTGTCGAAAGCATTTATAGGCGTATCAGTTATTATCAATGGAGTCTTATTGGGCTTAGTTATTTTAGCTTTTTGGCATTTCTGACATTTTCGAATGTATTCAGTAATATCTCGAGTCATACCTTTCCAAAAACAATGTCTTTTGACCTTGGCCAAGGTTTTTGTAATGCCAGTATGTCCTCCTTGTATTGGATCATCATGGAATTTAGACAGTATTGCTTCTTTCTCGTCTTGTTTTTCTATAAGGGCCACCGGGTTGAGTAGTGTTACTCTTAAGGTATTCAATATCTTGTTGCCGATTTGTCTAAAATTATCTATTGATACATGTTCAAAGATATTTTCCCACGGTGCCGTTTTGAGTTGGCTGATTTTGTATATACCGGCTTGCATTTCAAGCCTTTGGAAAAATTTACCTAAGTCTAGGATTCCATTGGTATATAAGTCGCTAACATCATATCTTGCAGTAATTTTCCTACCATGCTTAAATAAACATAGCATATCTTTTACATGCAAGGTCACTACCTTACGTACTTCATCATTGTTTATGACTTCATATACGTTGGGCTCAGAAGCCTTCTCTATAGAATGCGTAGGCAATTCTATTTGTTTGTTTTCCCCGCGGAAATTCTGTCTATTTTGATATCTAGTAGTGACTTTCTTTATATTTCCAGTAATGTCTTGTAGATCTTTAATGCTTATTCCCGATAACGCATCAGCTACATAATTGTCTTTTCCCTTTAGGTATTCAATTGTGAAATCATACTCTTCTAACTCTAGCCTCATAAGTGTCAGTTTGGAACTCGGACTTATCATTGAAAATAGATATATTAACGGTCTGTGATCTGTTTTGATTGTAAAGTGATTTCCATAAATATATGGTCGAAAATGTAGCATTCCCCAGTGAATTGCAGCTAATTCCTGCTCTGTTGTACACTTATTACTTTCTCTCTTAGTGAAAGCTCTTGATACATATGTATACAATGGGAAGTTGGAGTCCGTTATGGTTTTGAGTTAAAACTGCTCCACACGCTTGTTTACTTGCATCAGTAATTATACAAAATTCTTTGCTGAAATCGGGATATTATAGCAAAGTAGATTCCGTTAGTTTTGGTTTTAAATATTGGAATGCGTTTTGGCATTCATCTGTCCATTCAAAAGGAACATTCTTTTTACATAATCTTGTTATGTGCCGTGAATATTCGGCGAAATTTTTTATGAAGCGTCTATAATAATTGCAAAATGCTACAAATCGTCTAGCGCTGTCCGCATCGTGCGGCGCAGGGTAATTCATAATGACGTCATATTTCTTGTCGTCTGGAAGCATTCCTTTATTTGTGCATTTATGACCGAGAAAAGTCACTTCCTGCATAAAATATGAACATTTTTCTGGATGTAACTTTAGATTGTATTTCCTGCATTTTTCCAAAACGTCTGTTAAGTTTTTAAGCATATGTTTCTCGGAACAACCTACAATTATTAAGTCATCCATATAAAGGAATGCTTGTGAAGGTTCTAATCCAGAGAATGCAATAGTCATCATTCTTTGAAATGAATTAGGCGCTATTTTTAATCCGAAAGGTAATCGCTATATCCCTTGAACTTTTTTCGAGTTCAATTTGATGAAATCCTTGAAAAATATTTTGCTCGTCCCAGTTGATCGAAAATATCATCAATTCTTGGGAGTGCAAATTAATCGAACAGTAATTTTTTTTTTTAATTTGACGATAGTCAATCACTAGTCGCCATTTCTTTTGTTCCGAACCTGGAGATGGTTTTTTAGGAACAAGTAACAATGGGCTATTATATTCAGATACAGATGGTTCGACAATCCTGTCGGTGATCAATTTTCCGACTTGTTTCTGTATTTCGTTCACCTGACTGTGTGGGCTTTTGTAATTATACCCGTTACTCGTAGAGTAAAAGGGTATACTAGATTCGTCGGAAAGTATGTAACAGGCAGAAGGAAGCGTTTCCGACCCCACAAAGTGTATATATTCTTGATCAGGATCACTAGCCGAGTCGATCTAGCCATGTCCGTCTGTCCGTCTGTCCGTCTGTCCGTCTGTCTGTCCGTCCGGATGAACGCTGAGATCTCGGAAACTATGGGAGCTAGGCTATTGAGATTTGGCGTGCAGATTCCTGAGCTTCTTACGCAGCGCAAGTTTGTTTCGGCACAGTGCCACGCCCACTCTAACGCCCACAAACCGCCAAAAACTGTGGCTCCTACAGTTTTGATGCTAGAATAAAAATTTTAACTGAAATGTATTGTTCTCATCAATACCTATCGATTGACCCAAAAAAAAGTTTGCCACGCCCACTTTAACGCCCACAAACCGCGAAAACCTGTGACGCCCACAATTTTCATGCTAGATAAAAAATTTTAACTGAAATGTATTGGTCTCGTCGATACCTATCGATTGATCCAAAAAAAAATTTGCCACGCCCACTCTAACGCCCATAACGCTTAAATCTGTATACCGCCGGTAGGTGGCGCATTTTAATCTCGCTTTGCTGCTTGCATATCTCCATATAGCTGAGTAACGGGTATCTGATAGTCGAGGTACTCGACTATAGCATTCTTCCTTGTTTTTTATATACACTGGTTCATCATCCTTTAATCTCAGTTTATGTTTATAAAAATTATTCGTGCTTATTGGTTCGGTTTTCAATCCGAATATATCATTATATTGTGTGCATAGACTTGAAAGCTGTGATTTGAATTGTGGAGGAAAGTTTCTTGAAAGTTGAGATAATATAGATTTTTGTCCATTTTCTAGATTAGTTTTGACTACATCGCAGTTCGAAAGTGATTCATTAGCTAAATTATTTGTACTGACTACTTGATCTTTATTTGTGGTATTCAGTAGTCTTATGAAAGCGTTTTTAGATGTTGCTATGGTACTTGCTATATAAATACCATGCTTAATTTCTTGATTTGGAATCAATACACTGTCTTCTTTTGAATTTAGTTCAATTTTTCTAATAACTTGGGATCTTGCTGGCAGAAGTATTGAGTTGTTGCCAGAACTGTATGTTATTGGAACATAAATTGCAAATTTTAAGCTATTGGGTCTAATCATAAGCCAATCTTCAGATGACTTGAAGTCTAATTGACTGTTGTATTTTTTTATAAAATCGATTCCTAAAATGCCATCACAAGGGATAGCGAAATGTAAATCCACGATATGAAAATCGTGTTTGATTATGTACTTAGTGGTCTGTATCTCTATAGAAGTTAACCCCTTGGATTTGGTTACCTCTTGACTTATTCCTCTTATGTCTATAATATAATTATCTTGTATGTCATGAAAGACATCAGAATTTTCTTTAACTACTGAAATGTCTGCACCTGTGTCTACTAAAAAGGCAAGTTCTTTTCCTGTAGCCACATGATTGCATGATACAAATATGTTCTGACTCAGACTAACGGTATGAACCCTTGGATTTTCTACTGTTGAATATCTAAATGGTTTTGTGAGTTTCCCGATGTACTATTGGTTTGGCTATTGGTTACTCGGACATTATTTTGGTTATTATTGTTGTGGCCTCGATTCAAGTTGCCATGGCCTCTTTAGTTTCCTCTATATTGGCCTCGTCCAGTATTGTTTTGGGTACTATTGTTGTTGTAATTATTATTACGACCACGAAAGTTACCTCTGTAATTTCCTCGTCCGCGGTTTCCGCCGCGCTGCGGGTAATTTTTGTAATATAGGACAGTGTTTGGCTGTCCGGTTGCTTCTGTGCAACTGTTTACAAATTTTGATATGGCCTCATTCATAGTATTGAAGGTACCAGCTTGCATAATAAGTTTTACCTTATCGATTGTACAATTTTTAGTCATTGCTTTGACTGCATGCTGAGTGGAATACCTTCTGGCTAACTCTAGGGATAAGCCATCTGTGATATATGCACCTTCTAAAGACTTTGTCATCTGCTCAACCTCTTGAGTGTACTGGTTGGCAGTTTTATTGCGTTGCTGTAGGTTCATCAGTTTTGCTGACAACACTTCTACAGTTTCGCCTTTGACGTTGCTTTTTAATCTGGAAATGACTTCATTTATTGTTGTTTTATTTCCGATTAGATTTCTGGCGACACCTTTTAGCTTTGTTTTTATTATGGAAACTGCTAATTGTTCGTGCTCGCCTTTTATTGATTCTATTATTTCTAATGCACCAATAAAACTTGTTAAGTTTTCAGCTTTACCATCGAGAACTGGTATAAGCTTGGATGCTGTATTAATAAAATCAATATTAGATTGTGCCATTGTGATATTGTTTCTTATTTTATTTTTTATTACGCTTAAATTATCATCAGAATCTGTATGCTGTCTATTATGCTTGAACTATCATCAGAATCTGTAGAATTATCCAGATTTGACATTAAAACAGCTGGAATTGTAAGATTATTTAAATCTTGCTCTTCTATTTAAGGATTCGTTTCTGTAAGGTCTTCTGATTCTATTTGGTCAATGTTAGTTTGTTTTGTTGATTCCCCTTCATCACCAGTTTCAACTGTTAGGGAAGTGTTAGGTATAGTCGGTACTGATATGTCCAACTTAAACTTTTGTTTAATTGATATTAAATTAGATCGTAGTCTGATCAAAAATTTTGATACTTGGGACCAATGATCTTGATTTAATTTTTCCCTCTGGCCATGTAAAAGTATTCATGCTTCATTAAAGCATTTTACTAGAATTTTCACATGTTTTTAATGGTATTTTTTTGAATTGGCGTGTTCTGAGTAAGTGACTTATATGATTTATCAAAGTCAACTTTTATGTTATTTATTAGCTTATATAATTCATTCCATTCCATTATATTATGGAGATGAATTATTTCTGAAGGACCGTCATTACTATTGCTCTACCTAGTATTGGGTGTTCGTCTACTACTGATCTAACTTGTACACCTGGAATGGTGGATAATACAATTCCCCTTTGGGTGCTTGTGCAATGTATTAGTAAAGAAGTATCCAAATTAAAGGTTTCAATATATAAATTTTCTAATTCATAAATGCTTACTGAAGTTGCTGAAACTAATTGCAGAATTCTTTCTTTAAAATGAATGTCCCTATCATATGTGTCTCTAATTGCCTTTCGTGTAGCCATTTTTAGTTAATTTATTTTTATTTATTTATTTTTATTTTATTCCATTTTCTTGAATTTTAAAATTTGATTACAGAATTTTTTTTCTATTAATGTTGTTTGTGCTATACAATTTTTTTAAATTTTGTCCAGATCATTTGCCTGGCTCATATATTTCTTCCTAAGACATTTATTATGCAATTTATAAAGTTTATAGAAACAATTTGCGCACATTATAGCAACAATTATTATTAACAATGTATAAACTAATTCTAAGTCAATGTTATCCGACTCGACTTTATTGATAACATTTGCAGTGGAGTCCACTGACTTAACGTCTACTATAGCCATTTTCGGAGTATATATTTATACCCGTTACTCGTAGAGTAAAAGGGTATACTAGATTCGTCGGAAAGTATGTAACAGGCAGAAGGAAGCGTTTCCGACCCCATAAAGTATATATATTCTTGATCAGGATCACTAGCCGAGTCGATCTAGCCATGTCCGTCTGTCCGTCTGTCCGTCTGTCTGTCCGTCCGGATGAACGCTGAGATCTCGGAAACTATGGGAGCTAGGCTATTGAGATTTGGCGTGCAGATTCCTGAGCTTCTTACGCAGCGCAAGTTTGTTTCAGCACAGTGCCACGCCCACTCTAACGCCCACAAACCGCCCAAAACTGTGGCTCCTACCGTTTTGATGCTAGAATAAAAATTTTAACTGAAATGTATTGTTCTCACCAATACCTATCGATTGACCCAAAAAAAAGTTTGCCACGCCCACTTTAACGCCCACAAACCGCGAAAACCTGTGACGGCCACAATTTTCATGCTAGATAAAAAATTTTAACTGAAATGTATTGGTCTCGTCGATACCTATCGATTGATCCAAAAAAAATTTGCCACGCCCACTCTAACGCCCATAACGCTTAAATCTGTATACCTCCGATAGGTGGCGCATTTTAATCTCGCTTTGCTGCTTGCATATCTCCATATAGCTGAGTAACGGGTATCTGATAGTCGAGGTACTCGACTATAGCGTTCTTCCTTGTTTTAAATTATAATTCTCTGTTTCTGCAGAAAATTTACTTATTGCATTACTTTGCATTTTTACAAGTTTTCTACCTATTTTTGTGTATGGTTTTCAGGCCAAACTCTAATCGGGCAACTTTTAACATTTGTTTTATATAATAAATGAAAAAATATGCATAGCAGTGCAATTAAAAAAATTTTGCAACGCAGTGCAGAGGAAAAAAATTATGCGCTCTTGGTAGCGCTGTCGGTTCACTTTTCCTTGGTCTGGCATGGTGCGCCTGACGGTACCGGTGCTGGCTATACAGGCTGTACTTCTATGGTGGGGCACCGGTGCTGGCTGCACAGGTTGTTACTTCTTTGGTGGGGCACCGGTGCTGGCTGCACAGGTGTACTCGCAATGGGGAGATTACAGTGGTCCCTCACAGTCATCCGGGCACGTCTTCTTCAGTTTTGGAATGGCAATTTTTTCTGGAGGAGGCAATGTTTTTATAGTTTTTGCAATATTTGGGATTACCGGGTAGGTGGATGTGTGTGTGGCTGTGGTCTGATTTTTACGTACTGTTAGCAAATTTTTTATGTGTTCAACTTCGGCATGTATTTTTACCGAATTGTTCCAACTTATTGCATTGCCGCTGTTCAGCAGCTTCAGTAGTTCAGCCTTTCTGGCTTTTAATCTTTTTACCACGCCACTACGTTTGGCACACATCACACTCTACTCACTGCGTATCTTCTTTTTGTTCTTCTTATTGAAGCTCCATGTAGTGTATGTAGTGTAAGCTGTTGTTGTTGCCGTTGTTGCCGTTGTTGCTGTTGTTGCCGTTGTTGCTGTTGTTGCCGTTGCTGCTGTCTTCTTATTCTGTGAGGTCCAGATCCAGGCCCATATTCTTTTGGACCAAAGTCAAGGTCGCCATGTAGTGTAAACGCATCTTTTGTATTTTTAATATTCTTTATTTGTAATCAGGTGCAGTATAAGTGCTGCTTCCAACGTCAAGTTGTTTCTCATTTAACAATTTTCCTTAGGATCTAAGTAAGCCTAAGTCTCGTAGCTGCTACAGTTGGACGGAGAGAGACGGCTATGTATATCTTATATATATCAAGTGTATTTAATTATGCTCTCTTTAGCTGGAGCGCGAGGGTATATGTATGTACTTGAGTTTGGCTGAGCGGCCGGCGTGTGTCGCCGATCGACTCATGTTTCGGCCACTTAGGTTTTTGACCGGGCCTTTGTTTATGTTAACACTGCAACAAAGTGTTACAGTGTGTTTGCTTCAAGTACTCTTGGTACAGTAGATATTCAATATATGTGCATACTACACACCTATTATTAGGTTCCGCAGAAAATTATGATTCCGTTTGGGAGCGGTACGAAAATTATCGCAACATTTTCTCGGAGCAATTGAGTCGCTTGATGGACTTATCAATTTTAAATATTGATTCTTTCAAGCAGATAAAACCTTTTATTGACACGACAAATGAAGCAATACATCGTTAAACTGAATACAAATTTGACCGACGAAGTTGATGTGTTATTTGCTCATATGGTGCTCAGATAATTTAATACACAGACTCTTTATTTATATGAAAGTTACATTAAAAAAACCAAAGACATACAGAAACTATCTAATGTAATGGATTTTTCGGAGCAGCGTTAACGTGCGATTTGCTCTTTCCATGAGGAAAAGCCCATCAAACGGATGTCAAATATGGCAAAGAATTATACCCTTTATTCGTACAGTAAACGGGTATACTAGATTCGTCGGAAAGTATGTAAGAGGCAGAAGGAAGCGTTTCCGACCTCATAAAGTATATATATTCTTGATCAGGATCAATTGCCGAGTCGATCTAGACATGTCCGTCTGTCTGTATGAACGCTGAGATCTCGGAAACTATAAGAGCTACAATACTGGGACTAGGCATGCAGATTCCTGAGATTCTTGCGCAGCGCAAGTTTGTTTCAGCAATGTGCCACGCACACTCTAACTCCCACAAACCGCCCAAAACTGTGGCTGATTCATGGGGTGGATCATCTTCAAAGTCGTCATCTTCATCGGGCTCCTCCGGTGGCAGCTCACACCAGCGCTTCATCTTGTCGGACGAATACACCGACTTGTAGTGTCTCTGCTTTCTTTGTGCGTGAGGGATATCTTCTACAAGATGTCTGTCGTTCGGCAGGACCTTGTTGATTATAAAAGGTCCTTTGTAGCGCGGCTCCAATTTGCGTGATGTGCCCGTGCTGAATGGCTCATTCTCGACCAGCACAAGGTCTCCAAGGCTGTAAACAGTTGGCTTAGCATGTTTGGCATCGTAGAGTTTCTTGGCGGCAGCTTGGTGATCGTTGACAATTGTCGCAGCATCTGCTCTAAGTTGATCCAATTCCGCATCGGTTAGCATCTTTTGGTGTTGGCTTTGAATGATGTTGGTTATCGCGTTCTTCAGGATATCTCGAGGTTCATACCCATACAGGAGCTGAAAGGGAGAGCATTTAGTAGTACTATTTACCATGGTATTAATGCTCCACTGGATTGATCGGATATTGTCATCCTAACGCTTATCGATGTCATTGGAAGGCAACAACATTGACAAAACGATGCGATTTGTGCGCTCTGCGTGACCATTGGCTCTGGGTGTTCTTACAGCATTTAAAATGTGCTTAACATTGTTTGATTTGCAGTACTTATCGAAATCTTTTGATGTAAATGCTGTACCACGATCTGTTACAATTCGATCTGGCATTCCCAGGTAGCTGGTTACATCTTGCAGGACATCCAGGACGTGTTTAGTGGCTGTACTTTTCACCGCTCGTACAATGGTGAACTTGGTGAATGCATCGACTATTACCAAAATATGCTCGTTTCTCTTGGAACTCTTTGGAAATGGCCCCAGGTGGTCCATGTGTATCGTGGAAAAAGGAATCGGCTTGATGTCATCGTAGTGGTACTGACCTTCCTGACGTCCACCTGGTGTTTTATAAAACGCACAGCCCACACAGGATTTGATGTAGCTTTTAACATAGTTTCGCATTCGGGGAAACCAAAATAAGTTTAGAATTCTTGCCATAGTCTTATCCGTGCTCATATGTCCGGCCTTATCGTGACATTCATGTAAAATGTGGAATCTCAACATGTTTTCGAAACAAGCGATCTTGCTCGATCACATACTCGTCGCTCTCAAATTGCTTTTCCAATGTCATGTTTGCGACAATTTTCTGTATTTTCTCGTCCTGTAGTTGTATGGAAAATAGCCAGTCCTCTTCGTCGATTATCGTTTTTGCTATTTTCAGACTTGCGGTATCCATCTCTCGAGCATCTTCGAACGGAGCTCGACTGAGTGCGTCTACGTGGTTCATCTGTGTTCCTGCTCTGTGAACGATGTCTATGTCGAATTCTTGAATGCGTAACCACCATCTTGCAATCCGGGGTATCAGTTCTCGTTTCTCCATCGACGTCTTTAGGGCATTGCAGTCGGTGATAACCTTTATCTTTTTGCCATAAATGTAGTATTTGAATCGCTCCAACGATTCCACGACGGCTAGAGCCTCAAGTTCGAAACTGTGGTAATTTTTCTCCGGCTTAGAAGTAGCTAGGCGCAATAGGATTCTTAATGGCGCTGAAATGATGGCATACCCAGGAACGAATTTGCGGAAATAACCAGTGAGACCCAAAAACTTTCTCACATCGGTAACATTGGCTGGTTTCGGGAACATTCTGATGGCGTTCGTCTTAATTTCTCCAGGACTGATTCCTTCTGCGTGTATCTGGTGACCAAGGAATGTTATTGACTGCTTATATAACTCACATTTGTCCAGGTTTAACGTTAATCCGCCCTCCTTTAAAACTTTCAGGATCCTCTCAAGCTTCTCGTACATCTCATCAAATGATTGACTGCCAATAAGGATGTCGTCCATGTAGTGTATCATGTCGCCTTTCTGCACTCTCTTTTGTAACTCTGCCATGAGTCGATTGAAAACCGCAGGTGCGTTCTTCAATCCGAACGGAAGTCGCTTGAATTCGTATAATCCATCTGTGGTGATGAATGCAGTAAATTTTCGGCTCTCTGGGGCTATCTCTATCTGATAGTATCCACTGTTGAGGTCTAGGGATGAGAAGTACTTAAATCTTTTCGCCTGCTGCAGACGTTCTTCGATGTTTGGCACTGGAAAATTCTCCTTCTTGATCAGCTTGTTTAGGCGGCGGTAATCGACGCACATTCGATCGCTACCATTCGGCTTCTTGATGAGCACCACCGGGCTAACGTACTCTGATGTTGACAACGTAATGATGTCCTGCTTTAGCAGCTCGTCGACCATTCTGCTTACGATTTCTTTCTTTGGCTCGGATACTCGGTATGGGGCTTGTGCTACTACCTGATTGCTTTCGACGGTGATGTCTGCTTTGACCACGCTTGTCTTTCCTATGCCTTCCAATCCTGTCGAGAAAACATCGGCGAAGTTCTCCAGTAAGCTGCGCGTTTGCTTACATTCTTTGTCGTTCTCAAAATTTTCTAGCAGCTTCCCGATATTGGTGCTTACAGGGGTTGTCGGCTGATGGACTGCTCGTTTGATTTTAGAATCGCCTGACTAAAAGTTGAGCTCGAGATGAGCGGAGATGATGACGTCCTGTCCCAACAGAAAGTCCTCCTGCAATATATCGTTGTCTGCTATATACACTTTCGCTGTAATCGTCTTCCCATCGATATCCATATCCACAGTCATCGCTTCTGTGAGGATACATGAACCTCCGCAAATGCCTCTAATCTTCATAGAGCACTTGTGGCGCTTGGCGTTAATTTGCTTGGCAACTGATTGTCGGATGAGACTGGCTTGACTACCCGTGTCGATGAAGGCGCTGTAATCGTGCGAGTGTACGCAGATTTTCCTCGTGAAAAGTTTGTCCTGATTTGCGGCTCCTAAACGCATGACATTGGTGGCTTGGCAACTTCCATTTGGCTCGTGAAACTTGTTGCATTTGGTACAGCGTAACTTTTTCTTCTCCTTTGGACACGAATTGGCAAAGTGTCCTTTTTCTCCGCAGTTGTAGCATATAACGGATTCCTTTGTTCTTGGTGGTTTAACATCGCTGTCTGGTTTCTGCTCGAAGTTGCTGGCTTTCGGTGAATACTCTTTCTTGCTCGTATTTGGCCGACATCGATTAACGAAATACGATTCGGCTGCATCACGAAGCTGTTTCATTGTGGCGAAACGAATTGCTGCAATACTGTTTTGCAATTCACGATGCTGTAGACCTGCGCGAACATATCTGATGATCGCTGCCTCGCTGAGCTTGTAGCGCACCCCAAGGGCTGACATCCTGAAACAGTACTCCTTTACCGTCTCCTTTGATCGCCTGGTTGCATTGGCCATGTTGAAATGCACTTCTGCTTCGTCTGGATTAGCACCGAACTCCTCCTTTATAGCTTCGGCGAAGTTTTTCCACGTAGTGTGTAGAATGGGTGATGAATCAAGCCACATCTTGGCTGGACCTTTAAGCTTTGTATAAATGGCGAGTAACAGGAACTTCTCGTCCCACTGGTAGGCATCAACCACTTTGTTGACACGATCGATGAACTGGTTGACTGAAATGGCGTTGTCGTCGTTGGGATCAAATTCTGGCAAGGTGTTGGCAATTTCCTTGACTGAAGCTTGCCTCACGTTGCTAGAAGCCTGTACAGGAATGCTCTCGTTGTTAACCTCGTTGATATCCAAATCGATTATTTGGTGCTGTTGCTGATTTCCTGCATGTGCTGGTGCTTCGTTTCCCGTTTGAACGGTAACTAATTGAGCTAACATGTCCTTTAGTTCCTTCATCTCGTTTTGCAATTGTGAAATTGCTGCTGACTGCGCTAACATCGTTTCTTCTTGCTGCTTGTTGATACCCACTGCTGCTGGCAGTTCTACGTCCTCCGATTGTTCAAACTCTATTAGTCCTTTAACCAATTCGGTTCTGGTGCCCGAAACTGACACGTTTCTAGATCTCAGCAGGAATCTTAACACGTCGCCCTTGAGATCTGCTATCTTCGGCATTTTAATGTTGTTTTAGCGCCTAGGTTGGCAGTCCTCTTTGCGAGCGAGACAACTATATGTACCTCACAAAGTTCTGCATCTGCTTTCTCACTTGACCAACACACACAAACTTCTTGTATGCATGTATGTGCTCCGGCTTCTAGAGAATTCTGACTTGCGTCGACTTGTATAGTTCACCAATACTCACAACCGCTGTGTGTGTATGTGCTTTGGCTTCTCTTGAGACTTCTGCTGCTCTTGAGACTTCTGCGGCCACAGGCTCACTAAGAATCCTGATCTAACTGGTATGCTTTTCTCCACGGGTTCACTAAGATTCCCGATCTGCTTTGCTTGAATCCGCCTGCCCCGTAGAACTGGAACACATCCGTAATTTGCAATTTTAGCTGTCACATAGACCTGGGAACACATCCCATTGCAAACTTTCCACGCCGACGATTCTTGCTGCTTTTCTTAGAGTTCTTGACACAACTCCTCCGCTTCACACATATCCAACCACACTGATCCCACTTCTGAACTGAGAAGGGTAGCTATTCGAGTGGTGTAGGTTTTATTTAGGATAGTTGTGTTGGATATAAGGTTATATATAGAAATTATAACTATAAGTGTTCTGCACACGTTCTGCTCTGGAGACTATCTCTGTCTCGACTACTTTACATTTGTAGAGTCTGGTAACATTATAAAAAAGGACTTATTCTACACTAATATTGAAGGTTTGGTATATACTATATTAGGCGCTGTTCACACTTTGGTCCCATTAGCTGAGTAACGTGTCGATGTACTCGACTTCAGCGTTTTTCCTTGGTTTAAAATTAATCAAGTAAGTTATTCAAATTGGGCAGAAAAATGTCCGATCTGCAAAATGATAAGGCATTTCGCAACTCAATGCCACAGATTTGAGGGATGAATCCCGCAGGGCGTATGGATGTCGCTAAAAAAGTGCAACTATGCACAAAATGGCTAAGACATTCCAATAATCAAAAACGGCCAAGCGAATATTTATGTTCCTTGTGCAATTAATATTCAAAATCGTGAACAAGTTAATACTTGTGTGACTGCCACTCAGGCATTACTTGCAACAGCAAAAATTCAGGTAAAATCTGCCAACGGTGATTTTGAAAATTTAAGAGCTCTCATTGATAGTGGATCGCAAAGCACTATCATATCGGAGGAGGCAGATCAAATTCTGAAACTGCCAAAAATTAAAAATAAGATTAAAATTAGTGGCATATATTCTACAGATACATGTGTATCAAAACTCGAAGAAGTAAAAGTTCTGTTCTCTACTGAAACAAACTTGCGCTGCGTAAGTAGCTCAGGAATCTGCACGGCAAATCTCAATAGCCTAGCTCCCATAGTTTCCGAGATCTCAGCGTTCATCCGGACAGACAGACGAACAGACGAACATGGCTAGATCGACTTTTTTGGACCAACCGATAGGTATTGCCGAGACCAATACATTTCAGCTAAAATTTTTTATCTAGCATAAAAATTTTGGGCGTCACAGGTTTTCGCGGTTTGTGGGCGTTAGAGTGGGCGTGGCATATTCGCGTTACAAACTTGCGCTGCGTATAAGGCTACGGAATCTAAATCTGAAATCCCAATTCTCTATCTTTGATAGTTTCCGAGATATCCACGTTCATATTTACGATTTTTTGAAGTTTGTGGGCGGTTTATGGGCGTTAGGGTGGGAGTGGCACTCTACTGAAACAAACTTGCGCTGCGTAAGCAGCTCAGGAATCTGCACGCCAAATCTCAATAGCCTAGCTCCCATAGTTTCCGAGATCTCAGCGTTTATCCGGACAGACAGACGGACAGACGGACATGGCTAGGTCGACATTTTTGGGTCAATCGATAGGTATTAATGAGTACATTACATTTCAGTTAAAATTTTTATTCTAGCATCAAAACTGGAGGAGCCACAGTTTTGGGCGGTTTGTGGGCGTTAGAGTGGGCGTGGCACTCTACTGAAACAAACTTGCGCTGCGTAAGAAGCTCAGGAATCTGCACGCCAAATCCCAATAGCCTAGCTCCCATAGTTTCCGAGATCTCTGCGTTCATCCGGACAGACAGACGGACATGGCTAGATCGACTCGGCTAGTGATCCTGATCAAGAATATATATACTTTATGGGGTCGGAAACGCTTCCTTCTGCCTGTTACATACTCTCCGACGACCCTTTTACTCTACGAGTACTGGGTATAAACAGTCCACTCGAACTACTTTTTTCTAGTACAGTCCACTCCGGTTACTTTTCTCGACCTACAAATATCCACAAATTTACTCCAGCAAATCGTTTGCAATTTAGTTGTGCAGGTGACAAACAAACGCACCGACATTCAAACATAAGCGAAGTCTTTCCGATTCCCGGTAAATAATATTTTGGTAGTGTATGGATCTTTAAATTCTTTAGACCAACGCTTTATAAACCCAAGAACACTCATAGCTTTATTTACAATAGAGGTTATGTGGGAGTCAAATTTAAGTTTAGTATCTAGGACAACACCTAAATGTTTTACTGAGTATATTCGGTCCAGGGACATGTTCTGAAAAGAGTAACTCATGAACGTTGGCGTACCCCTATAAAAAGTCATAACGTTGCATTTAAGATAGTTTAAATTCAAAAGGTTGTACTGACACCATTCCTGGAATCTATTTATGTCTGACTGCAAGCAGAAACCAGACTCAATATTATTATATGATAAACAAAGCTTGACATCATCAGCATACATTAGTATACGAGAGTGAGTTACGATAGAGGGAAGATCATTTATAAACAGAGTAAACAGCAAAGGGCCTAAATGACTGAGAATAGGTTGACGTTAAAGTTTCTAAATCACTTAAGAGAGAAGGGTATACAAACTTCGGCTTGCCGAAGTTAACTTCCTTTCTTGTTTAACACCCAACTGATATGCTTTCATAGCAAACTGATATGGTTTCATATTAAACTGATATACTTTCATATCAGATTGATATGATTGATTGATATAAAAAAATAAATATTGAAAACCCATAAGATCGCTGTAAATATTTATTTTTGATATATTTCGGATCAATTCTACAAATAATTCCAGGGCTTAGTAATAAATGACCGATCACGCGGTACTCGGATGCCTCCTGTAGCTTTGCATCAGCGCCAGGAAGTCCTTCTTTTGTCCTCAGTAGAAGTTTCCCAGCGCAATGGTACACGCCAACTTGACCAGTTCGGACTCTTAGCTAGCCATTTGACTTTGTGTAGTGCAGTCTGTGTAGTGAGCCACCGAAAAGCACGTTACAGTGTCCAAGAAATAAATATATTAGAATTAGACAAACATCAAGTAAGTACAAGTGAAAATGAGATACTTACTATTTGCAGAAAAAAACAAGGAAGAACGCTATAGTCGAGTGCCTCGACTATCAGATACCCGTTACTCAAAGGGAAATGGAGATATGCAAGCAGCAAAGGCAGATTAAAATGCGCCACCTACCGGCGGTAGACAGATTTAAGCGTTATGGGCGTTAGAGTGGGCGTGGCAAATTTATTTTTGGATCAATCGATAGGTATTGACGACACCAATACATTTCAGTTAAAATTTTTTATCTAGCATGCAAATTGTGGGCGTCACAGGTTTTCGCGGTTTGTGGGCGTTTAAGTGGGCGTGGCAAACTTTTTTTTTAAGTCAATCGATAGGTATTGATGAGAACAATACATTTCAATTAAAATTTTTATTCTAGCATCAAAACTGTAGGAGTTACAGTTTTGGGCGGTTTGTGGGCGTTAGAGTGGGAGTGGCAGTCTACTGAAACAAACTTGCGCTGCGTAAGAAGCTCAGGAATCTGTAAGCCAAATCTCAATAGCCTAGCTCTCATAGTTTCCGAGATCTCAGCATTCATCCGGACAGACAGACGGACAGACGGACATGGCTAGATCGACTCGGCTAGTGATCCTGATCAAGAATATATATACTTTATGGGGTCGGAAACGCTTCCTTCTGCCTGTTACATACTTTCCGACGAATCTAGTATACCCTTTTACTCTACGAGTAACGGGTATAATAAACAGCAGATGTAAATGTTTTCACTTCACGCGGAAATTTAGTCAAAAAATATATTTAGTACCATACTAAATACCATAAATACACAAATAATACGAAAGCACAGTCATACTTTTTTTTCGAAGTCTTTTCGATGCTACGTTTGATATGAAAAACATTTTAAATTAATACGAATTTTATATTAATATGATGCAAAATCACATCAATTAGAAATGTTGATATGAATCCGTATCATATTGATATGAAGTCGTATCAATTTGATATCTAAAAGGTGATATGTGAAAATTGAGAAGACAATATCAAACGGATATTGTTTCGTTTTTTCTCTGTGTACACTTTGAAAATAGAACTGCTTAAGCCTAACTTAACTTAAGCGCTTCAGAGCGGTGCGGAGACTTAGGGGAGTGATAGAAAAAGAGAGCAGAGGGCAGAACGAGCGCGCGAGATGTACACATCTGTATAAAACTGCCGCTCGACACTATCTCCAGAAATTACACGCCCCTTTGGCGTGAACATTCTCCCCCCCTTGCGAGGACACCCGTAGCAAGAAGCTGAGGATGGTAGGCTCAGGAGTATGATGGATGTGAAGATCGGTCGTCCGTATGTAGAAGAGTGTGGTGGCCCTTTTCAGTAATGACCACTGCGACAGGAGTCCTTGGAATGATTGAGAGACACGCAATTGGAGCAGTACTTCTGGATATGTACTTCCTGGCCCGTTTCTGGGGCTAAGCCGCTGAAAGTGGTGGCACTTTTATAGAGGGTGGATCTTTTAGCAGACTCGGCATTGGTAGGATTTAATACCTCGAGTACGTCTGCCATCCAAGACGGGATATGGAACCCAATATTCGGATAGAGTGTTCTTAGGAGAGACTTTTTGAACGGAGTACAGAGCGGATAACGTGGAAGGATTATGTGCTCTGGAAACTTGCCCTGAATAGGACAATACTGTGTGTGGAATTGAGGCGGATTCTGGCCTTGGATGGTCGGATGGAACCGGCGTAGTAGTAGGACCGCTGTTTCGATGCAACAACGTGTGATGCCGATCTTGGCAAGTGAGAAAGTTGTGAGCCCTTGTACAATACCAGAATTGATGGCTGCTTGCAAAGCAATTGGAACTCAAGTTTTTCTTTTGGATATAGGAAGCGTGGACATATGAGCACGGGATGGTTCTTCTTTGAACACAGATCGCAGCCTTTTGGGTATCGGAACTATCCTAGTCGTGATAGAATTTATTTTTTGAGTTTTTGCCACTCGATTTGTGTCTTTGGACTGGACGTGGAGAAAATTGGCAGAACGGAAGCTATCGACGACTCTTGAGGCAAGAGATCGATGGCGCTCCGTCAAAAAGGAATCAGGCTCAAGCCACGTAGGAATTTCGGCTTAACTTTGGACGTACTGCTCCAATAATGAGAGCGTGTGCTTTGGTAGTTTTGTCGATTCTCAATATTAACGCCGGAAAATTGTAAGAAAGTTAAGCAACCTTGAAAAGTGCGTTGAAGTTTCTTGAAGGCTGCTCCAGTTTATGGGTGAACAGTCCACATGCAATCGCTTATTTTCGTAACGCTCAGTTAGGTTTTTCCAGGCTAAGCAAAAGTCATCATTGGTGACTGGGGATCTCTATGGAATGAGCTTCGCCACTTGATTTGAATTTAAGTGGAACAACTTTTTACCGGACGTTAGACTCAAATTGTCTATGTATATCGTTATGAAAAGGTCCCGGAAAGTCGGCCAGGAAAGATAATAGCCCGAGAAAACCTCTGTGTTGATAGGAGGGAGCCGACAGCCATAAGACGTGACATTTTGGGACTGAGTTTCTATAGCTTGAGGTGTTTGGGAGAAGCCCTGTTGGTTTTGTTCCATGATCTGCGCGGCATAAGGGGATTGGATTTAAGTACGGATTTGGTGCCTGCGGCGCTCTCGCCTGTAGCCATAATGCAATCGGAGCATATGTCTCATGCTGCCTTTACCGTTTGCCACAAGGAATTGAAATGCTGGCGACGGATTTTACAGGCGGATATCGTTGGGGTAGGAGCACCTGGAGCTTTCACAGTGGCCTCAAATTGGATCAGACAGTCAGCTGTGGCCATAAATCAGACTAAAGTGGATTTTAGTGGTGTTGCCATGACGTAAAATAATTTAGAATTTTAATTCAGAAGTAAGGAAACGGAAACGGCCTAGAATCCATTTGGAATTTAAAAACCAATCTAGTTTGTAAAAGTGTAATAAATATTTATTATATCGGATGGTCGGATTTACGTAAAGAATTACTGACTTTAATTTTTTTGGAAGCAACATTTATTGTGAGCCCATGTCCCACTATGTGCTAGATATGTATGTGGTGGGCGAAAAGCGGAATAACGTTACGGGAATTGTGAAGTGTGTGTCGGTGCGTTTATTTGTCACCTGCACAATTTAATTGCAGACGATTTGCCGGTGTAAATTTGTAGATATTGAAACTTTGTTTTTAATTTTAGAAATAATTTAGCCGTAATTGTAGGTCGAGAAAAGTAGTTGGAGTGGACTGTGTTAGGTAGAACAGTTAAAATGGATTGTATTCGAATATTTATGTAAATATACATACGCAGCTGAAACACAGTAAAAAATAGAGGGGGCAAATCTTGAGGGGAAAATTTAATCGCGAATAAAAATACTGTGGCTGAGTTATATTTTAAACAAAATTGGAATTAAAAATATATTTTGAGAAATGTTTTTAATTGAGTAGTAGCACTGGAATATTCTTTAAGGTGTACAATTGTGGGCAAAGGAAAACTGGAATATTGCGGTGCACAAATAACGGAATTGAAAAACATATATATATATTGCGTCGGATTTATTACTTTTGGACATAGACATTATATCATACAGAAAGTTAGTCGAAATAGGGTTCGAAAAACTGGGTTTATGACCAGCAAACAATAGTAAGTGGAACTTATCTGAAGCGGTTCAAGCCTGCTTTGAAAAATTCAAGGAAACTCCAGGAGAGGAAAGTTTAAAGATTTTAAAATCCGGCTCGAAGGGCCAAAATATTGGGGCAACGGAAATGGATGAAATTCCAAGAAGGAAGGTAAGAAAAAACACGTTTGCGAAGTGCGACATTTGGACACCGCCTCCAGAAATTAAACGCCCTTTTGGCGTTTTTTCCTTTTCTGTTACTGGACTGGTTTCGGTTAGAAAATTAGTGCCTGCTTTGTTGTAAAAAAAAAATCTTGCGTTCCCGTTCTTGGACTCCAGTTTTTCTTTACTTTATGTCGTTTTCTTGCCTATATTACACACACACTAAAAATTACCAAAAGGCTTCCTTCCAGGCTTGTCTTATAAAGTGACGGTAGAAATTATATTTTTCACATTGAAAAATAATAAATTGGAATTGGGCTTTAACATACCTTTGTCCTTGATAGGATCCGGAATCCTTCAACTACCTTCTTGAGTTGCTCCAAGGGAAGCAGGGCTATTTTGTGCACTGGTCTACTCCCTTCTGCGCTTGGAGATCCACGACTTGTATTTTGTTGCCCTCCCCAGCAATCGTCGCGACTATACATACGTCCCAGTGGCCAGTTTTGGAATGCTGCGATGTCCTCGTGTATAAGCACCAATTGCCCTATCTTGATATTAGGCTGTGGACTGGTCCATTTTCTGCGTTACTAGAGCGTGTGTTCTTCTGGCACAGAAAGGGAGCTGGAGAGACCGCTTTTCCATCATCCAGATCGGCTGATTCTAGAGTGATTGGCCGCGAATTGATTATGGCCTCAATCTCCGTGAGGATAGCTAGCAGCTCCTCGAACGATAAGTTTGCTTCGGCCAAGTTGTTTACATCCGCGACCACAGACCCCCAAAAGTGAGGTGCACGTGGTGGGATAAAACAGAACTCAAATTCTTTTGCTGTGCTGTATTGGTATAACTGGCTGATTGTTTCGTTGTTCAGGACTGATTGTTTGAATTCAGCAAGCTTTGTTACCCAAGTATATAGTTGTAACCAGAACCTATTGGATTGTAGGATGTCGTTCAATGATTGTCCATTTGACGACTTCGCCGAGGCGTAAAAGACGCAATGATGGGGAATAAAGAAGTGTTTATGATTACAGTTTATGTACTCGAGGAGGGACGGTATGTCCTTATTCTATGTATTCCTGCATGAATTGATGATATTTTTTCTTCAACTCTGGGTTGCGTGAGAGTTTGCGTTCGAGCATGTGGAAGAGTTTTGGCGCTAGATCGAAAGATGATCCGAGAGTGGAATGTCTATTCATAAAGTGTGAACGAACTTGTACACGTCCCTCAGTATTCCACCGGATGTTGGCTACAAAATGACCTTTACAAGCTTGTTCTTCAACCGAGAAGCTTGATGTGTCGACATATTCCCGTTGTTGCCTTGAACAGATCCGCTTAGTGACTCCAAATTCTGATAACCATTGGAATTGTGAAGTTCGAGATTGGAGCATCAAGCATCAAGCATCTGATATCCCGCTGACAGCCTGAGAAATCCGCGCCTTATGAAGGTTTAATCGCTTGGAGGTTTTAGATTGATCCGGAGCAAGAATCAAGCTCGAACTTACTGATACCTGCCGGTCACGTCCTTGATCTGTATGACAGCTGTTGGTAAGACTCCCAGCTTAAAAGCTCGCGTTAACAGGGCGACGTACGAATTTTGCTGTAATGACTCTAGGTGTTTTTAGATGGTAACTTTACGTTGGTCCTGACTTTTTTTTGTGGATAAGAACGATGTTGATATGGGTCCATGTTCGATATGGGCGGTCGCGTGCTTCGAGGTATTGACATCGGCGAGTTACCATCCCAGGATCGTAGTTGCTCGTAGCTCTGCCCTTCTTGCATCAGACGACATTCAGAAGTTTAGCTGCGTTGTCCCTCTAGGTATAGGGAACTGCAAACAAATTTAAATTTTAATCTAGGAAAACCTATCCATTGCCGTCGAGTAGTTTTAATCGGTTATCTGGTGTACGCCTGGGGGGTAGCGGGGGAACGCTGGCGCTGGTAGATGGCGTGTGCGGCGGATTGCTGCTGGTGCGGCTGGCTTCGTGACGAGAATTATTCCGGGCAAAGAAAGAACTGCACCATCAAACTTTGATTTCGTAACATGATGAGTCGGGGGAGCGACCGCGATTTGTTGGTGATGAGTGACAGATTCGTACTACTTAAGCCTAGGCAGAGTTCCGCGCTCCAATGCGCAGTGGAGACTTTATGGAGGGAAGATGGCAACAGAGCGGGAGAGCGAGGGAGCGGAGCACTAGGAGAGCGGTGCAATTGAATAGCGGTGCCGGGGTCCAGATTCGCCGGACAGTGTGCCTGAACATTCCGCCCCCTTGCAATCGATAGCGTTGCAAAAAGAGACGGAAACCCGGCCAGTTTCCTACGCCCTAAGCTTTGGATAGGCGCCCGAGAGGACGGCCATGGATGCATCAATGGAGCTTGTCGGGGTGCACGGATCGATGAGTGCGGCGGTCTCCCCGGTCTCGACGATCACCAAAGTAGTCGGGAGGATGTTGACGCTATGACGTCGGAGAAGTGCCGCGAACGACGGAGCTGGTGTCGAGGATGCTGAGCGCGGTAGAGAGGCAAGCGTTTGGCGAGTTGGCGGATCTTGCCGGCGCGAACGCTGCAGAGAAGCGGGCTATTGCTGGGAGCCGGACTTTCTCCGGGAAACGTGTTCGTGCATGTGGAACAGCGTGTGATGGTTCCGGTCACACGTTCTACACCGGTCACCGCTACGACAGCTCCCAGTGGAGTGCTCGTGTGCGAGACAGTTTGCGCAGTACTTGTTTATGAGAACTGCCCGCAGGCGCTTCTCTGCGCTCAAGTTTAGGAACCTATGACACTTCCGAAGAAGATGGATTCCGCGGCAGACTCGGCATCGGTAGAATTGAATACCTCTCGTACGTCTGCTATCCAATGCCTAAGCGCTACAGGACGGGGAGCCATTTTCCTGATAAGAGTGTGGATAAGGAAAAAACAAACAGGGCTGATTAACAATGACGTGGATGATGGTTACGGACTAAGGTCTATGGGAACCGCAGCTCGTTACTAGGTAGTTTTGAACGGCTCTCTTGGAAGAAGAACCACCTTGGTCACTGGACGTTTGACAATGCCGCGTGCCGTACGAATGGCGACTACGCGGACATTGCGATCGGTTCCCGGAAAAATGGAGTCTATTCTTCCGAGTTGCCACTCATTTGAGGGCAAATTGTCATCCTTAATGACGACCATGTCGCCGACGCGCAGATTTTCTAAGAAGTTTTCTGGAAAATGTTCACTTGTTGCGCTTTTGGAGCTCCTTAAGGTACTCATCCTTCCATTGAGTGTGAAATTGTTAATGGAGAGACTTTAAGTGCTGCCACCGGTTCAGGTTCCACTATGGACAGAAGATGTCCTCCGACAAGAAAGTGCCCTGCTGTCAACGCTAAGAGATCAGTTAAATCCTCGGACATGGGAGATAGCAGTCTGGAATTAAGACAAGCTTCGATTTTCGCTAGGAGGGTGGACAGCTCTTCAAAGGTGTACTTCTGTGTAGAGGTGGACTTGTAAAACAAGGTCTTGAAGCTCTTGACACCAGCTTCCCATAGGCCGCCCATATGGGGTGCCCCAGGAGGAATGAATTGATACTCTAGTAATCATCGATAATCTAGTAATTGGTAATCGACCAATTTTTGTTTTTAAAGAGAAGCTGATCCACAACTTTTGACTTTAAAGCTGTTCTGTTCGCCTGCTTTCGAAGACATCCTCTCGGACTCAGTTGACGTCGCTGGCACGCACAGTGCTCATTTAGCCAGTTTTGCCAGAAGATGCTTGTCATTTTTATTGTTCCGTTCAAAATCTTCAAATTAGCTTCGAGAACGCTAGAAAATTAGTGATGGGTATTTACTGGCGGAATATCGCGATAGTTTCCAATAAATCGATAGTCGAAGTTGGTTTCTTACCATCGATACTGTCGATAGTGCCATCAATAGGTTAACAGCTCTACTAGAACTTCAAAAACATCGATGGTAGACCCATCGATAGTCTTGATAGATTGCGGACTAAACCTCGATTCTATCGCGATAGTATCGCTCATATAAGCAATAGGGGTATTCATATAAAACCAATATAACAGGGGTATTCCTTAAAATAAATTATTATTTTCAATTATTAACAATTAAAGAGGCAATTAGTTTAAATTCAAGTGAGATCTTTTTAATACATATTTGAAAAGAGAAATCAAATCACATTTCTTTGGTTAAAAACCAATTTTGCTGTCTTTTCATCTGTGGTCCTCTCAAAAAGATCCCACACCGAACTTCCAAGCCGGTTGATCTTTTTTAACGACTTTGCTCGTTGCACGTTGCACACGATTTCCACACCCTGCTTCACATCCTGCTCCACATCCTGCTCCACAGCCTTGTTTCCACCTATAGTTTCATGATGAATATATGTGAATTTATGCTTTTTATATCTTTGCCATCCACTTGCTTTTTGCACCGCCATCCATTTTTTAGGAACCACAACAACACCGGAACCACCAGAATTTGAATATTTCTGTCGAAAACGGGAAAAATTACTATATTTTACATTTTCCGTATGCAAAATGTGCGTACCCCCTTATTAGTTCGAATTTTTTGTAAAACTATCGTGATAGTCTGAAAAATATGGAAGTCGGTCACCGGCGGCCAACCATCGATAGCGGGTGTAATGTTGAACAAGGAAGAATGCTATAGTCGAGTACCTCGACTATCAGATACCCGTTACTCATCCAAAGGGACCAAAGGGAGATGGAGATATGCAAGCAGTAAAGCGAGATTGTAATGCGCCACCTACCCGCTATCTCAATATATGGTTATGTGGGCGGCAGACAGACTTAAAAGTTATGGACGTCAGAGTCGCCGTGGCAAATTTTTTTTTTTGGTCAAACGATAGGTATTGACGAGACAAATACATTTTAGTTACAGGCTTGGGAGGTTTGTGGGCGTGGCATATTCACGTAACAAACTTGCGCTGCGTACAAGGCTACAAAATCTAAATCTGAAATCCCAATTCTCCATCTTTGATAGTTTCCGATATATCCGCAAAGTTTTGATTTTTTTGAAGTTTGTGGGCGTTAGGTTACGTTAGGTAGGAGTGGTTGGAGACTAGATATTAATCCCCTCACTTAGGCCACAATGGGCCCCTTGTGATACCACATGATCTCCGAAAGATCCGTTTCCCTAGGTCATGGGTTATCTGCTTTCGCGAAGTATTCTGTTCTTCTCAAGAATCATAATAGTTTTTGGATGCTTACGTGCTGAATGGCTGCAAGGTTCGGAAGTGTGTAGCTACCTAGGGTTTGAAAGCGCTTTAGGTTATGCGCTGGGCAGAAGCATAGGAGGTGTTCGATGCTCTCCTCTTCGTCTATCTGTTTGCAGCTGCGGCAGAAGTCGTGGTTACTTAGTCCCAGCCTTAGCGCATGAGTCCCTATAAGACAGTGGCCCGTGAGGGCATTTAGGAGAGAGAGTTTTTGTTCTTTTCGAGTTGCAGTTTGGCCATGTGAGTCTAGAATTGTGGCATGTTGAGATTGAGTTACAACGGTTGTTGGAAAGTGTATACAATCTCTGCCTGAGATGCAGCTTGCAGGTAGCCATGGGCATACCTACCGTGTCCTTATCACGAAGGATAACGGCGGTTGTCCCCTGTCTTGCTAGCTCGTCTGCTATGCAGTTGCCCTCAATATTGCGGTGTCCAGGCACCCAGATAAGGTTGATTCTCAGATGAGTGGCCATCTCGTTAAGAGATTTGCGGCATTCAGAGATTGTTTTAGAGTTCGTTGTGTAGGAGTCGAGGGCCCTGAGGGCTGCTTGACTATCCGAGAAGATGAAGATATCTATGTCTTCATGTACAGACGTGTTCAGGTGGGTAATGGCTTCCTGAATTGCTATGACTTCCGCTTGGAAAACACTACAGTGGTCTGGTAGGCGGAATGAGACTTTTATGTCTAGTTCGGGGGAAAAGACTCCCCCACCTGTTTGGGAGTTAAGCTTGGAGCCGTCTGTGTATATGTTGACGGCGTTTACGAATTGATGTGGGAGGCTGTCCCGGTCTGTACGGGTGGGTATATAGATCTTGTATCTTTTTTTTGAAGTTGACTATGGGTGGACGTAGTCTGTATTACGTGGTAGGGGTGAATGTTTTGATAGGATATTGAAGTGACCCGTGGAGCCTGTTGTCCATGCCGCTGCTTCTCGGAGCGTCAGCGCTGTTGCAGATGCCCAGCTTTTGGCAAGTAGGTCCGGGGTTGGAGATCGAGAATTGTGTTTAGTGCCTCAGTGGCGGTAGTGCGAAGCGCCTCACTGATGCAGAGCTCTGCGCTTCTTTGCATCTTGTGAAGGATCCGGAGGTTGCAGTTCTTATATAGAGAAGGCCAACAAACGATGTATCCGTAGAGGAGAGTGGGCCTGACTATTGCAGTATATAGCCAGTGAACTATCATGTAGGAGAAGCCCCACTTCCTCCCTATGGCTTTTTTACAAGCGAAGAGGGCTATGGCCGCTTTGCGTGTGCGATCTAGGATGTTATCTGTCCAGAGGAGCTTTTTGTCAAGGATGACACCTAGGTACTTTGCTTCATTGCTAAAGGTTAGGCGCGTTTGGTGTAGTTTTGGGGAAACTAGAATTGGTACCCTATACTTCCTTGTAAAGAGAACTAGTTCGGTCTTTTCTGGGTTAACTCCCAGTCCACAGCCAGCCGTCCACCGGGAGAGGGTGGATAAGGCTGTCTCCATTAGATTGCAAAGGGTTTGCGGGAATTTGCCCTGCAGTAGGATAACAACGTCGTCCGCGAAGGCTACCACTTTTGTGCCCGCCTCTTCTAGAAGTGATAGCAGTTTGTTGACCACTAAAACCCATAGAAGAGGAGAGAGTACGCCCCCTTGTGGGGTTCCTCTGCTGACGTTCCTGATCGAGTGGGCCGATCCCATAGTGGAGTACACTACTCTGCTGGTTAGCATGGTGTGTATGAGTCCCACTATGGGCCGCTCAATGCCCATTTCAGTCAGAGCACCAGTAATCGCCTTCTATGTCTAGAAACGCTGCAAGAGAGTATTCCTTATTGCGGAAACCTCTCTCTATACAGTACACTAGAGAGTGGAGGGCGGTATCTGTTGATCTACCCTTACGGTACGCATGCTGTGCGTCAGAGAGTAGGCTATGGTCGATGGTTAGTCTGATATGGGTGTCAATTAGCCTTTCTAGGGTCTTCAACAAGAAGGAAGAGAGACTAATCGGGCGGAAGTCCTTTGGGTTGGTGTGGGAGGGCTTGCCGGCTTTCGGTATGAAAATTACCTTAACGTCCAGCCACCTTGTTGGAATATGGTTTAGAGCAAAGCAGCCGTGGAAGATGGCTGTCAGCCAGGGTAGGGACATATCTAGTGTCCGTTGTAGCTGGGCCTGGAAGAACCCATCTGGGCCGGGTGATTTGAAGGGCTTAAAAGAGTTGACAGCCCACTGAATGCGGCCAGAGTTTGAAATGTTGTCAATACTCTGGTCGTCTAAGTTCTCCTTTATGTGGAGGTCCTCCACTACATGGGTGTTCTTAGGGAAGTGGGTGTCTAACAGTAGTTCAAGGGTTTCCTGACTGTTTTCCGTCCAGCTGTCAGCATTGGTTTTTAGATAGCCAATGGTTGGTGGAGCTTTTGCTAGAATTCTTCTGAGTCTGGATGCCTCCGCAGTAGATTCTATGCTACTGCAGAAGTTAGCCCAAGCTCTTCGTTTTGTATAGGCTTTTGTATAGGCTTAGTTTTGTATGATATAAATTCCAGGAGGATTCGCTATTGTTGTATTTAGCTCTATTGAAGTAAGTTCTACACTCTCTTTTAAGGTTCGCCAAGGTTGCGTTCCACCAAGGGGGTTTGTCCTTTGTTTTGACTGTTCTGCTTGGGCAAGCCCTTTTTAAGGCCTCACCGCAGATATCAGTAAAAGTGTTAACTAGGTTATCTAATTCTTGACGGTTGCTTATGTGTGTCGGAGGAGCGTGTAGGTTCCTGTTGAGGAGATTATTGTAGTATCCCCAGTTGGCTAATCTTAGATTAGTGATGTTCTCGGCGGGAGGACAGTCTAGACTTATTGTAAATTCTATGTATCGGTGGTCTGAGAATGAGTGTTCGATCCCCACCTTCCACGCTTCTAGCTGGTTAAGTAGGGGATCAGATATTAGTGTAATGTCTAGTACTTCCCTCCTATTTCTAGTGATGAAAGTTAAGTCAATAGGTTAACAGCTCTACTAGAACTGCAAAAACTTCGATGGTAGACCCATCGATAGACTTGATAGATTGCGGACTAAACCTCGATACTATCGCGATAGTATCGCTCATATAAGCAATAGTGGTATTCATGTAAAACCAATATAACAGGGGTATTCCTTAAAATAAATTATTATTTTAAATTATTGACAATTAAAGAGGCAATTAGTTTAAATTCAAGTGAGATCTTTTTAATACATATTTGGAAATTTGGTTAAAAACCAATTTGGCTGTCTTTTCATCTGTGGTCCTCTCAAAAAGATCCCACACCGAACTTCCAAGCCGGTTGATCTTTTTTAACGACTTTGCTCGTTGCACGTTGCACACGATTTCCACACCCTGCTTCACATCCTGCTCCACATCCTTGTTTCCACCTATAGTTTCATGAAGAATATATGTGAATTTAAGCTTTTTATATCTTTGCCATCCACTTGCTTTTTGCACCGCCATCCATTTTTTAGCAACCACAACAACACCGGAACCACCAGAATTTGAATATTTCTGTCGAAAACGGGAAAAATTACTATATTTTACATTTTCCGTATGCAAAATGTGCGTACCCCCTTATTAGTTCGAATTTTTTGTAAAACTATCGTGATAGTCTGAAAAATATCGAAGTCGGTCACCGGCGGCCAACCATCGATAGCGGGTGTAATGTTGAACAAGGAAGAATGCTATAGTCGAGTACCTCGACTATCAGATACCCGTTACTCATCCAAAGGGACCAAAGGGAGATGGAGATATGCAAGCAGTAAAGCGAGATTGTAATGCGCCACCTACCCGCTATCTCAATATATGGTTATGTGGGCGGCAGACAGACTTAAAAGTTATGGACGTCAGAGTCGCCGTGGCAAATTTTTTTTTTTGGTCAAACGATAGGTATTGACGAGACAAATACATTTTAGTTACAGGCTTGGGAGGTTTGTGGGCGTGGCATATTCACGTAACAAACTTGCGCTGCGTACAAGGCTACAAAATCTAAATCTGAAATCCCAATTCTCCATCTTTGATAGTTTCCGATATATCCGCAAAGTTTTGATTTTTTTGAAGTTTGTGGGCGTTAGGTTACGTTAGGTAGGAGTGGTTGGAGACTAGATATTAATCCCCTCACTTCCACATGATCTCCGAAAGATCCGTTTCCCTAGGTCATGGGTTATCTGCTTTCGCGAAGTATTCTGTTCTTCTCAAGAATCATAATAGTTTTTGGATGCTTACGTGCTGAATGGCCGCAAGGTTCGGAAGTGTGTAGCTACCTAGGGTTTGAAAGCGCTTTAGGTTATGCGCTGGGCAGAAGCATAGGAGGTGTTCGATGCTCTCCTCATCGTCTATCTGTTTGCAGCTGCGGCAGAAGTCGTGGTTACTTAGTCCCAGCCTTAGCGCATGAGTCCCTATAAGACAGTGGCCCGTGAGGGCATTTAGGAGAGAGAGTTTTTGTTCTTTTCGAGTTGCAGTTTGGCCATGTGAGTCTAGAATTGTGGCATGTTGAGATTGAGTTACAACGGTTGTTGGAAAGTGTATACAATCTCTGCCTGAGATGCAGCTTGCAGGTAGCCATGGGCATACCTACCGTGTCCTTATCACGAAGGATAACGGCGGTTGTCCCCTGTCTTGCTAGCTCGTCTGCTATGCAGTTGCCCTCAATATTGCGGTGTCCAGGCACCCAGATGAGGTTGATTCTCAGATGAGTGGCCATCTCGTTAAGAGATTTGCGGCATTCAGAGATTGTTTTAGAGTTCGTTGTGTAGAAGTCGAGGGCCCTGAGGGCTGCTTGACTATCCGAGAAGATGAAGATATCTATGTCTTCATGTAGTAGTCTGTATTACGTGGTAGGGGTGAATGTTTTGATAGGATATTGAAGTGACCCGTGGAGCCTGTTGTCCATGCCGCTGCTTCGCGGAGCGTCAGCGCTGTTGCAGATGCCCAGCTTTTGGCAAGTAGGTCCGGGGTTGGAGATCGAGAATTGTGTTTAGTGCCTCAGTGGCGGTAGTGCGAAGCGCCTCACTGATGCAGAGCTCTGCGCTTCTTTGCATCTTGTGAAGGATCCGGAGGTTGCAGTTCTTATATAGAGAAGGCCAACAAACGATGTATCCGTAGAGGAGAGTGGGCCTGACTATTGCAGTATATAGCCAGTGAACTATCATGTAGGAGAAGCCCCACTTCCTCCCTATGGCTTTTTTACAAGCGAAGAGGGCTATGGCCGCTTTGCGTGTGCGATCTAGGATGTTATCTGTCCAGAGGAGCTTTTTGTCAAGGATGACACCTAGGTACTTTGCTTCATTGCTAAAGGTTAGGCGCGTTTGGTGTAGTTTTGGGGAAACTAGAATTGGTACCCTATACTTCCTTGTAAAGAGAACTAGTTCGGTCTTTTCTGGGTTAACTCCCAGTCCACAGCCAGCCGTCCACCGGGAGAGGGTGGATAAGGCTGTCTCCATTAGATTGCAAAGGGTTTGCGGGAATTTGCCCTGCAGTAGGATAACAACGTCGTCCGCGAAGGCTACCACTTTTGTGCCCGCCTCTTCTAGAAGTGATAGCAGTTTGTTGACCACTAAAACCCATAGAAGAGGAGAGAGTACGCCCCCTTGTGGGGTTCCTCTGCTGACGTTCCTAATCGAGTGGGCCGATCCCATAGTGAAGTACACTACTCTGCTGGTTAGCATGGTGTGTATAAGTCCCACTATGGGCCGCTCAATGCCCAGTTCAGTCAGAGCACCAGTAATCGCCGTTGGGGTGACGTTGTTAAAGGCGCCTTCTATGTCTAGAAACGCTGCAAGAGAGTATTCCTTATTGCGGAAACCTCTCTCTATACAGTACACTAGAGAGTGGAGGGCGGTATCTGTCGATCTACCCTTACGGTACGCATGCTGTGCATCAGAGAGTAGGCTATGGTCGATGGTTAGTCTGATATGGGTGTCAATTAGCCTTTCTAGGGTCTTCAACAAGAAGGAAGAGAGACTAATCGGGCGGAAGTCCTTTGGGTTGGTGTGGGAGGGCTTGCCGGCTTTCGGTATGAAAATTACCTTAACGTCCAGCCACCTTGTTGGAATATGGTTTAGAGCAAAGCAGCCGTGGAAGATGGCTGTCAGCCAGGGTAGGGACATATCTAGTGTCCGTTGTAGCTGGGCCGGGAAGAACCCATCTGGGCCGGATGATTTGAAGGGCTTACAAGAGTTGACAGCCCACTGAATGCGGCCAGGGTTTGAAATACTCTGGTCGTCTAATGTCTCCTCTATGTGGAGGTCCTCTACTACATGGGTGATCTTACGGAAGTGGGTGTCTAACAGTAGTTCAAGGGTTTCCTGACTGTTTTCCGTCCATCTGTCAGCATTGGTTTTTAGATAGCCAATGGTTGCTGGAGCTTTTGCTAGAATTCCTTTGAGTCTGGATGCCTCCGCAGTAGATTCTATGCTACTGCAGAAGTTAGCCCAAGCTCTTCGTTTTGCTATTCTAATTTCCTTTTTGTATAGGCTTAGTTTTGTATGATATAAATTCCAGGAGGATTCGCTATTGTTGTATTTAGCTCTATTGAAGTAAGTTCTACACTCTCTTTTAAGGTTCGCCAAGGTTGCGTTCCACCAAGGGGGTTTATGCTTTGCTTTGACTGTTCTGCTTGGACAAGCCCTTTTTAAGGCCTCACCGCAGATATCAGTAAAAGTGTTAACTAGGTTATCTAATTCTTGACGGTTGCGTATGTGTGACGGAGGAGCGTGTAGTTTCCTGTTGAGGAGATTATTGTAGTATCCCCAGTTGGTTAATCTTAGATTAGTGATGTTCTCGGCGAGAGGACAGTCTAGACTTATTGTAAATTCTATGTATCGGTGGTCTGAGAATGAGTGTTCGATCCCCACCTTCCACGCTTCTAGCTGGTTAAGTAGGGGATCAGATATTAGTGTAATGTCTAGTACTTCCCTCCTATTTCTAGTGATGAAAGTTGGGTCATTACTTTTGTTGGAGATGAATAGATTTGATTGAATGAGATAGTCGTAGAGTAACTCACCCCTTTCGTTGGTGTTTGTACTTCCCCATTGTGTGTGGTGTGAGTTAGCGTCCCCACCCAGGATGAGTTCCTTAGATGAGTGTGTGTGTATGAGTTGTTGTGTAGTGGTGTTTGGTAGTGGCCCTTCGTAGTCGTGAGCCAGATAGAATGATGCTATGGTGTGATGGGTGTGTTCGTTCAGCTCCAGTCTGACCGTGGTGAGGTCGCCTTCGTTAAACTGTGGAATAAGAAATGTATTAAAGTGTGTCTTTGTAAGAATGCAGGTTCTGGTTTTACCCTTGTCCTTGGTGTAAAATAGCTTGTATAGGGGGGTTGATAAGCCACAGATGTTGTTACCAACAATCCATGGCTCTTGAATGAGAAGTACGTCTATGTTGCCTGTTGCCAGGCGGGTGAGGAGGGCAGCGGATTCTGCCTTGCTATGGTGCAGGTTAATTTGCAGAAACTGCACCATCTTTGGTACTGAAATCGGGCTGGGTACCCTCCGCTTGCTCCGCTATGTCCTGGAGAACAGAGCGCCCTGGTCGACTTGTGTCCTGGGTGCACAGCTGCTTCAGGCTCTCTGTCAGCTCCGAGTCGGTTGACACGTAGCCGGTGAGGGTGGCCTCTTCTTGTTCTAATTCGTCGTCGCGGGGGTTCGTACGACGTACCGGCAGCCAGGTTGTCTGCCGCTAACTTATCGGTGTCGTAGATTCGTAGCTGCACCTTATCGAACCCGTAGTTCACCCGGTGTTGTTGGGCTGCGAGGCGTTCCAAGCAGGCCTGGTTCAAGAAAATTACCACGCTCATGGTGACGCGCTCGGTTTTCTCCACCTTGACCACCTACCAACCGTCTGTTGGAAGTTTCGGGTTGAACCTGGTCAGCAGGCTGAGTATAGCCTCTGGTTCCGATGGTTCCGACGGCAGCCACACCCTCGCTCTCGGCCGAGACGGGATGTCTGCAGCCTCGCAAACTGCCAGCTTGGCCCCAGGGTAGACCTCGCCGACCTTCATAATTGCAGCCTTGTAGAGTGCTGCCGATCTCTCGTCTTCGCAGGCGATCAACTTAACATTGCCCTGGTACGCCCTGCATCTGTGCAATCGGGTGGCGGGCCTAGGTTTTCGTCCAGCACTTTCAAGGCCACTGACGCAAGGACCCGTCTAACCAGATCCCATTGGTTTCTTGGGATCCTACCGCCTTCAACACTCTGGTCGATGACACCAATGATCTTCCGATCCTTTACCACTTCCGCAAAGGATCTCGACCATGTTGGTTACTTTAGCCTTCTTGCTCGCTGGTTGAGCTGTCTCCATCAACCTCTCTCGCTTGTTGTTGTTGCTGGTGTCATTGCGATGTCGAAGTCTGGGATTACCGCCTTTGCCCATGCTATGTCCTCTTGGATTTTCAGGTAATCCAATTTTGACGTCTGATCGTCACGTATCGGATTGGTGGCCAGCCGTTTGAGGATCCTAAAAGCTTTCTTTCGTTTCAGAGGTCCTGCCTGGTTAGGTGGTATCCTCTTAAACTCCTTTGCCCTGGTACTCACCACGAGACCGGCTTTAGCGCTCCCCTCAGGTTGGAGTGGCTTGTTAGCCACACCTACGCTGGTGGGAATCTTGGGTTTGTCGCTATAGCGAGTTGGGCTTAGCCGGCTGCGTTGTTCGCTGGCCTTGGCAGGGGTAGACGTCACATGGACTGGGGTGGTCGGAGCCGTGATCTTGCTCTTTCTATCGTCGTTGGTTACGACTTCCGACTTTTTAAGAGTGTCGGGCTCTTGTTTGGTCCAGTCTTTTTTGTTTTTATCATTAGTAAAATTCTCCATGTTAAATCCCACGAGCTGCGGAGAAAGGAAAGGTCCACCAGGGCAGAGATCCGCCGTACCCGGGTAAGGCTGACTTAGAACAGGCGGTCGCCACTTGCCTGAGCTCACCGTTTGAGACTGAGTTATTTGATGACTCGGGCTCCCAGCCAGATTGACTCTCGGCACGGTACGAGTGACACCTTAGTCCAGCCCGGGGTGAGATGAGTTGTGTGGATAGGGAAGAGGTAGGTTCAGAGAGTGTGGGAAGGGGTATGTGTGAGCTACTTGTCGGAGCCGGCAGCACAAGCCAGGAGAACCAGCGCGCTCGCTATCCGCAACCTGCGACCCGTTCGGTAGCCTTCAGCTCGGCGCCCTCCGAGCCATCCCACTAGCTCTTTGGCCGTTAAAGTATAAACTTTTTTTAAGTCAATCTATAGGTATTGATGACAACAATATATTTTAGTTAACATTTTTATTCTAGGATCAAAACTGTAGGAGCCACAATTTTAGGCGGTTTGTGGTAAGTTTCCGAGATCTCAGCGTTCATACTGACAGACAGACAGACGGACAGACGGACAGACGGACATGGCTAGATCGAATCGACTAGTGATCCTGATCAATCATATATATACTTTATGGGGTCGGAAACGCTTTCTTCTGCCTGTTACATACCTTCCGGGTTTAAAAATTAAACGCTCGCAGTGAAGTACTTATAAGTGTGACAATAAATAAACTGCATACAAAATTAATAGTGCAAATAAATCAAAGCACTTATCTAGCCACCCACAAATATACTGGCGCTGATGGACACCTGAATCTCGTGACTATATGAACATAAATCGCAAATGCAATTTTAAGCGGGTATGTGCAGAGGCTATTAGTTTTCTTTCTCTTTAAAAGCGCAATATCTATTTGATAACATAATGACAACGAATTGATACAATGGCCTTCCAGAGACGGTGAATGCTGTGATCGCTGGCCTCCCTTCCTTCAGCTCGATTAGCCAGTACGCATGTTTCAGATCAACGCTGCTTATAAATATGGTTGAGGCAACTCTGATTAGGACACGATCTATGTTTAGGAGCGGGTACGCATACATCTTGGTCACCTTGGTTACTCAACGCGCGTCCAAGCAAAGCGTATTTTTCCCAGGCTGCATACCAGCGTCACGGGACTGTTCCAGGCATTCTCAATCTTCTCAATGGGGCCCAGTTGCAGGATATCGTCCAATTTGGCGTAGACCGCCGCCTGTTTCATGAAATTGGTTGTCCTTAAAAATGAGTCCTGTGTTCATTTTGCACGGCTCTGGGTCATTGGGGATATACTGGCCGCCTCCCGATCGAAACTCAACTCCACTGGGTTCATCACATTTTCCTTCTAGTTGAATAGGAGAAATAGGACTCCTGGGTTGTCTAGCAATCCTTGTAGGCGTGCCCGGCTTGTTTGCAGTTCCAACTACAGGTTAGATGGCATCTACCAGTCCTTTCAACGCTGACTGGAAATTCTGCTCTGAAATAATCCTGTACTCCTGTACTTTTGCCTCGAAATTCCTGCCGTCTGGGGGTACCGCTCGTGGTATCTGCCTTGCTCGTCCAATTTCCTCAGCGAACGCCTATTTGGGCACCGAGTCACAGTGTACTCATTGAGAATACCCATTTCCACCAGGACTCCGTCGAACAGCATCTTGACGGCCGTCCGCACCTCTCGGATGATGGCTTCCATTGGATGAGAAACGCGACTTGGATTGCATCTTTTCGTGTTGGAGATTCCTCTGGTAATTCGGCAGACCAAATTGCTGACGTTGTCCTGTTGGACCACGGCTTACTTTCGGTTGATTCCTGAATCGGTTTTAAGCTGTCGGATAATTACCCGATTGACGACCTTCAAAATAACCGGCCATAGGAAGTCCCTGAGCTCTACTCGACGTTTCTGAACCATGAGATGTCTTCCCTTAGACCTGTTTTATCAATCTTGTAGCTGATAATTCGCAGCATTTCGTCGTGAAAGTGGACGGGTTTTCCGTATTTTTTATGCGTTACGCAATAAATTGTTTAATTATGTTTGCAGCCACAGCCACAGCACCTTATTAAGCCAACACCCGTACGAGCGACGGCCAAGCCGCCTTTGAGTAGTGATGGTAAGTTTCTAGAGATAGTATCCGTTAAACGTCCGTTGTTTTTACCGCAAATCGTTATGTAGCTCAAGTCAATAAGATTGCCAGTTCGATTCCAAGCAAAATCCAGCCACAGCTGCCCACAGAATCTTCCTTCATCGTAGCCTCTACACTTCAGCCGCAAAATACACATCCAGTGGTCATATTCCTGCGGCAAGGCCACATCCTTCAACGCCTGGCCACAGTGGCTCGAATATCGCAGCCGCCACAGCAGGAGCATCATATGCCGCCACAGAAGCTGCATCCAATGCCGGTTCGGCAACGACCAGTGTCAATCTTTTGGCCCCATCTGTGCCCAAGCAACACCAACTATTGCATTTTCTGCAAAACACAATACATGTAGGTCGACTACATACTAAAAGTTCTAACTTAAATATTTGTCCTCATTCCAGCACTTCTAGAAAATGGTCCAGTACTACAGCAGCAACCAACAATAGCTCCTACAGTAACAGCTATCGTAGGAGCTGTAGTCCCAATTATCTAGTCTTCAAATGAATTTCCCAAAATTGGAAAATGGTAATATCGTAATTTCAGATACAATTCAAGTAATAAGATAAAATCAGGTTATACTTTTCATAAAAATTAGTAATGCCAATTAAAGATATGTTTATTTAGCAGTTACTGTAAAAGGGTGAACTTCCGTTTAACTTTAACCTCCGATTTTGTTTAAACTCTCCATATGCACGTATTTTAATATCCTTTAATACTTGAAAAATATTCAAAGTTGGCGCAAATATTGTTTTCTTAAATAAAAATATAGTAAAAACCGGTATTTGAGGTATTTGAAGATATCTTCAAACATTTTGACTTATTAATTATTATTATACATGCAAAAATGGAAATGTAAGCAAGCAACAAAAATATAAACAATGAACCCTTTATAAGAATAAAATGTTAATGATATATAATAATAGAGGTAAAAGTTGAAAGATAAAATGAAAATAACAAAATGGTGCGTATTATTAATATATTTTAGTTATATCTGAACTGGTTTTGACTTTGAGAGAAATCAGAAAAAAATCATAAATCATAATTTTTGGGAAAACGAAATTTGTAACAATTTATGTTGTTCGTAATCAGGACCTCAAACCACGTGGACTTAGAACAAAGTCGGGGTGTGAGTTCAACGGAAATGTATAAGTTTAAGCCAAAATAAGTTTTTTTTTAGATTTTTTAAGACATTTTATTTTTTGCATCTCCAAGGACATGGATATGTTTCGAGTTGCGCTTAACCAATTTAAGTGATGTAAGTTTTAGTTAACAACTATACTGGCCGCCTCCCGATCGAAACTCAACTCCACTGGGTTCATCACATTTTCCTTCTAGTTGAATAGGAGAAATAGGACTCCTGGGTTGTCTAGCAATCCTTGTAGGCGTGCCCGGCTTGTTTGCAGTTCCAACAACAGGTTAGATGGCATCTACCAGTCCTTTCAACGCTGACTGGAAATTCTGCTCTGAAATAATCCTGTACTCCTGTACTTTTGCCTCGAAATTCCTGCCGTCTGGGGGTACCGCTCGTGGTATCTGCCTTGCTCGTCCAATTTCCTCAGCGAACGCCTATTTGGGCACCGAGTCACAGTGTACTGATTGAGAATACCCATTTCCACCAGGACTCCGTCGAACAGCATCTTGACGGCCGTCCGCACCTCTCGGATGATGGCTTCCATTGGATGAGAAACGCGACTTGGATTGCATCTTTTCGTGTTGGAGATTCCTCTGGTAATTCGGCAGACCAAATTGCTGACGTTGTCCTGTTGAACCACGGCTTACTTTCGGTTGATTCCTGAATCGGTTTTAAGCTGTCGGATAATTACCCGATTGACGACCTTCAAAATAACCGGCCATAGGAAGTCCCTGAGCTCTACTCGACGTTTCTGAACCATGAGATGTCTTCCCTTAGACCTGTTTTATCAATCTTGTAGCTGATAATTCGCAGCATTTCGTCGTGAAAGTGGACGGGTTTTCCGTATTTTTTATGCGTTACGCAATAAATTGTTTAATTATGTTTGCAGCCACAGCCACAGCACCTTATTAAGCCAACACCCGTACGAGCGACGGCCAAGCCGCCTTTGAGTAGTGATGGTAAGTTTCTAGAGATAGTATCCGTTAAACGTCCGTTGTTTTTACCGCAAATCGTTATGTAGCTCAAGTCAATAAGATTGCCAGTTCGATTCCAAGCAAAATCCAGCCACAGCTGCCCACAGAATCTTCCTTCATCGTAGCCTCTACACTTCAGCCGCAAAACGGTAGCTGCACAATACACATCCAGTGGTCATATTCCTGCGGCAAGGCCACACCCTTCAACGCCTGGCCACAGTGGCTCGAATATCGCAGCCGCCACAGCAGGAGCATCATATGCCGCCACAGAAGCTGCATCCAATGCCGGTTCGGCAACGACCAGTGTCAATCTTTTGGCCCCATCTGTGCCCAAGCAACACCAACTATTGCATTTTCTGCAAAACACAATACATGTAGGTCGACTACATACTAAAAGTTCTAACTTAAATATTTGTCCTCATTCCAGCACTTCTAGAAAATGGTCCAGTACTACAGCAGCAACCAACAATAGCTCCTACAGTAACAGCTATCGTAGGAGCTGTAGTCCCAATTATCTAGTCTTCAAATGAATTTCCCAAAATTGGAAAATGGTAATATCGTAATTTCAGATACAATTCAAGTAATAAGATAAAATCAGGTTATACTTTTCATAAAAATTAGTAATGCCAATTAAAGATATGTTTATTTAGCAGTTACTGTAAAAGGGTGAACTTCCGTTTAACTTTAACCTCCGATTTTGTTTAAACTCTCCATATGCACGTATTTTAATATCCTTTAATACTTGAAAAATATTCAAAGTTGGCGCAAATATTGTTTTCTTAAATAAAAATATAGTAAAAACCGGTATTTGAGGTATTTGAAGATATCTTCAAACATTTTGACTTATTAATTATTATTATACATGCAAAAATGGAAATGTAAGCAAGCAACAAAAATATAAACAATGAACCCTTTATAAGAATAAAATGTTAATGATATATAATAATAGAGGTAAAAGTTGAAAGATAAAATGAAAATAACAAAATGGTGCGTATTATTAATATATTTTAGTTATATCTGAACTGGTTTTGACTTTGAGAGAAATCAGAAAAAAATCATAAATCATAATTTTTGGGAAAACGAAATTTGTAACAATTTATGTTGTTCGTAATCAGGACCTCAAACCACGTGGACTTAGAACAAAGTCGGGGTGTGAGTTCAACGGAAATGTATAAGTTTAAGCCAAAATAAGTTTTTTTTTAGATTTTTTAAGACATTTTATTTTTTGCATCTCCAAGGACATGGATATGTTTCGAGTTGCGCTTAACCAATTTAAGTGATGTAAGTTTTAGTTAACAACTATAATATCACGATTTTGACGAATAAATGATTAGGCTACTTTTAATATATTGTGAGCAAACTTTGAAAATGTGAAATATTTTAACACTTTAGTGACCGTAAGGCGTCTGTTGTATTCATATTGTAAAAACTCGAAAAAAACAGACAAAAAACAGAGTCATGTATAATTTTAAAGTTACCGTCCAAACGAACCAAACAAGTCATATTGAAGACATATAATCCATAGTAAAAAAATTATAATTATACCCGTTACTCGGGTATACTAGATTCGTCGGAAAGTATGTAACAGGCAGAAGGAAGCGTTTCCGACCTCATAAAGTATATATATTCCGTCCGTCTGTCCGTCCGGATGAACGCTGAGATCTAGATAAAAAAATGGTTACTGAAATGTATTGGTCTCGTCAATACCTATCGATTGGTTAAAATTTGCCACGCCCACTCTAACGCTCATAACGCTTAAATGTGTCTACCGCCGGTAGGTGGCGCATTACAATCTCGCTTTGCTGCTTGCATATCTCCATTTCCCTTTGGTCCCTTTAGCTGAGAAACGGGTATCTGATAGTCGAGGTACTCGACTTTAGCGTTCTTCCTTGTTGTGATTACTTTTTAATACTTGACAGCTTTTTCCTAGGTTAAGATTCAGCAAACTTCTTAAGTCTGAGGAGACTAGGAATTATATAATAAATTGAGATACCATCCCTTAGGCTAACATCTTTTTGTACACATACGCAAGCTAGGATGCAACAAGAAAGATAGCTAGTGTTGGGACACCCACGGTCCCAGAGGGTTTCCACTTATTTCAAGCTCTGGTTCACAGCATACAGATAGCTCAAATCTTTATTCAAATTCAAATGAGTTCACAATTAATCAAATTATTAACATTTTTCCTTACACTTGTGGTTTGCCGCTCTTCAACTTCTCATAGCATCATTTTCTTCTTCTTCTTACATTCCTAAGTTTTCCAATACTAACAATATAGAGATGACACTGGCTAGCAGTGTTGAACAACTTAACAGTATTTTTAAACTAACAGACTTTAAATTCAAATAAATCGACTTTTGAAATTGGACAGTTAGCGTGCGGCTAAAACTTCTTATTAGCCTCGCAACATTCCCCACCTCGTGATTCTTCTGCGTTACTACGCTGAGTATCACCAATCCTTATGATGTCCAATTTAACCAGTTTAACTGCCGGGCGAGTAACGAGTCCTCCCGGTGTACGCACAACACCGCTACGAACTTGTCCATCCTTCGCCAGATGAACATCCACGACGATCCCTTTAGGCCAGGAGTTTCGCTTGCTTGTTTCATCAACAATAAGAACCACGTCATTCACGGAAATTGGAGCTGGGTTTGGCTGAAACCATTTTGTACGCCTCGTCAGGGTGGGTAGATACTCTCGAATCCATCTTCTCCAGAAACGGTCTGCTAGTTGTCCAGCGATGCGGAAATGTTTGGCCAAGCCTAATCCGTTGGATTCCATCGCACCGCGTTCCCGTAGACCACTGGAGTTACCAACCAAGAAGTGGTTTGGTGTAAGGGCTTCCGAATTTTCCGATTCCAACGGAATATAGGTCAACAGTCTTGAGTTTAAAGTGCATTCGACATCGGCCAACGCAGCGCGCAATACTTCCTCGCGCAGTCCGACGTTAGACAGAATTTCCGTCAGGATTGACTTTGTAGAACGCACCATACGCTCCCAGCTGCCGCCCATATGAGGCGATCCCGGAGCAATAAAGGTAAACGACATCTCCGGATACTTGTTTTCCACTGCTGACGTTGATATACGTTCGATCTCTTGCGCGAGTACTCTGCTGGCTCCCCGAAAATTTGTTCCGTTATCGGATAGCAACTTAAGAGGCACACCTCTGCGCGCAGTAAATAGTTTTAGAGCCAGTAAAAATGAATCCGTTGAAAGAGATGGCACCAATTCTAAATGAACAGCGCGAACTGTTAGACAAGTAAATAAAACTCCCCATCTCTTCTCGCGACGCCTTCCTACAGCAACTTCAATCGGTCCAAAGTAGTCTACTCCAGTAAACGTAAATGGCAGTGTATGTGGCGATAGACGTTCCTTTGGTAAAGTTCCCATCATCGGTGGAATGGGTTGCGCTCGCCTGATGCAGCACACTGGACACTTATTGATGATTTCCTTACAAGGGCTCGCAGGCCCGGTATCCAATACTTTTGTCGTATTTCGTTGACAACTATTTCTGCATGCAGATGGTGGTACTTCCGGTGGTGATAATCTACTATAAGGTATGCAATTCTATGGTGACGCGAAAGTATAACAGGACGCTTAACGCTGACTTCAACATTTTCGATAGCATCGATTCGACCTTGCATTCGAAGCACTCCGACGGGGTCCAAGTACGGCGAGCATTTATATATTGTGCTTTTCCGGTTTGTCAGGCAACGATTTTCCTTTAGGCATCGAATTTCATCAAAAAACTCCTCTTCTTGACATGCCCGTATGAAAATTGTGTCCATTTCAACATCGCGCTTAAGCAAAAGCAATCTCTCCAGCTCAGGTCCGTGCGGTTTCACGGAAAGAAGGCGTAGAAAGTCTAAAACTCTTTTTTGCGCAGCGCGCAGACGCTCCAGTTTGCTGAAACGTAGTGGATCCGGCATAACACATGCTAAAGACGAAATTTGTTTCTTAATTTCCTCCTTGTGGTGCAATACTTGAGATTCTCTGGTTTTAGACATTTCATTTCCGAGTGGCCACTTCGACTCATCCTGCAAAAGATAATTCGGTCCGGAGAACCATCGTATTGAACTATTTACCTCAACACCTTTTGTCCATTTAGTCCCATCGTCCGCTACATTTAGTTCCGAGGATACCCAGCGCCATTCACCAACTTCGGAGCCTTCAAGAATTTCTCCAACTCGTAAAGCTACAAATTGCGGGTACTTACGAGCGTCGGATCTTATCCAGAACAGAACATCTTGAGCATCAGTCCAGAACACACGTTTTTCAATTTCGTTTGATAGCTCAGACTCCAAACACTTGGCCAGGCGCAATCCCAAAACCGCTGCCATTAATTCCATTCGTGGTACCGATATAGGTTTCAAAGGTGCTACTCTGGTTTTCGATGCTAGCAAGGAGCATCGGATTTCGTCTCCAAGATCAACTCGCAAATATGCTACCGCAGCGTAGGCATCCAAACTAGCATCAACGAACATATGTAGTTGCAGGCTCTTAACATTACTCGAGCATGACATGTAGCGAGGGATACGCAGATGGCTCAGTTTTGGCAGTAAGGCTTGCCATTTCATCCAGTCAATCTCATCCGGTTCCTTGATTGCGTCGTCCCAGCTTACACCAGACCTCCAAATATTTTGTAGAATAATTTTGGCACGCACGTTAAAAAATCCAAGAAGCCCGAGTGGATCGAAAATGGACATAATGATACTCAACACTCGTCGCTTCGTATGAGAGCCAGCTGACGACCTCTGCAGCAATTCAGGCTTGATGACAAACGTTAGCATATCCGACCCGGGCAGCCACCACATTCCTAACACTTTCTCCTGCAGTTCATCGTGTGTGCCAAGGTACTTAGGCGGCGCTTCATAAACGTCATTCAGAGAGCATACGACGCGCTTGGAGTTTGACAGCCAGTTTCTCATCTCGAATCCACCCTTCGCGTGAATATTCTTAATATTATTCGCGAGTTTAACCATTTGCTCCTCTGTATCAACTGACTCCAACCAATCGTCAACGAAAGTGTTTCGGCAAATTGCTTTTACGGCTTCTGGATGACTTTCACCAAATCTCTCTGCATTGCGTCTCAATATAAAGTTGGCGAGTGACGGCGAGCATGCAGCGCCGAACGTCATTACCTGCATTACGAATGTATCCGGTGGGCAATTAATTTCTCCATTTCGCCATAAGAACTTCTGGGAATATTGGTCTTGGGCGCAAACTTTAATCTGATGAAACATTTCCCGTATATCGCCTGATACCGCTATAGGTCGTTCTCTGAAGCGCAACAGCACTCCCATCAAGGACACCAACATGTCTGGTCCTTTTAAAATAGTGTCGTTTAGTGATATGCCGTCAACTTGCGCTGCCGCGTCCCAGACCAGACGTGTCTTCTTCTTGTTAGGGTTTGTTACCGTGAATATCGGAAGATACCAAGAACGTGGACTGTTTGACAACTCCCATTTTTCCCGTTTGCGAATGTATCTCTTTTCCTCGTAGTGCTGCATGGTATTACTCAAAAACGTTTTCAGCTTCGGATCTTTTAACATTTTCGCCTCAAGGCACTTGAGCCTTTTTAGAGCCATGGGGTACGAATCGGGCATATTGATTTTGTCGTACTTCCACAACAACCCAGTCTCCCAGCGACTTTCGTTGGAAATGTACTTTGTAGTTGCCTCCATTATCTTTAGCGCCTGCTCGTCCTCCTTTGATCGCAACGGTTTTATAGGAACACTCACGCCGAATGACTCCAGCGAGAAGAATGCCTTCATAGCTTCGTCAAGTTTCCGCATACCGCAAACTGTTGCGCAGTGGCAGATATGGAATACACGAGGTGGCGTGTCATTTTCCGGTCCTTGGCGGCCGTATACAGCCCATCCTAATTTACATCGAACGGCAATAAGATCGTCATCCTCAGCTTGACGTACCTCCAGCGGCACACTGATCTTAATGTTGTCTAGTCCGATGATAATTTGAGCCCTCACATCTTTGTATGTTGATATCGGAACCGTTCTCAAGTGCTGACGTTCTTTGAGTGTCTGATCGTCGATGCTTTGCAATGGAAGATCCAAGTTGTTTACAGTACGCACTCCTTTAAGTCCGTGTTTTACTTCCGGACGACCCTCAGCGGAAACCCTAACGCTAACGACTCTCGATTTGGACTCGCTCTGGGTCACGTCGCTAGTCCACTTAAGACAAAGCTGCTCTTCAGGACCGTCAAGCCCTAGCTCATTGGCTAACGATCGTTCCATAAGCGTGCAGGACGCACCTTCGTCGATTAGAGCATAAACGTCTATGCTACGGGAATTATTATGCAATGTTACTGGTATATAACGGAAAAGAGCCTTTGTTGTTGATTTCTCATGAAAGAAAACCGTTGACTCGCTGGTCTCTGACTCGCCGGTTTTTCTAGGAATGTCCTCCTTGTCATTACGAATCTCGCTGTTAGTCTCAGTATTCGGATAATGCAATAGCACGTTGTGCGGTAACTTACATCCATCGAGGTTGCAAAGTTTCTTCACTCTGCAGTTACGGACAATATGCTTTCCAAAACAACAAAAGCAAAGTCGTTTGGATTTAATAAATTCCACTCTCGACTTGATGGACATAGATAAGAATCCTTTGCAATTTGCCAGACCATGGTCGCAGCCACATTCTGGACAAGGTTGATCTTCTGTGACATGTGCCTCCGACTTGCCGCCGTCATTGCTTCCTAGCATGTCGTGCACTAGCAGGCGCTCCTTTGAATACCTTCCACCTTTATCTTTCTCTGTTGAGTGACATTCATAGGGTGCAACCATCGTTGCGCACATCGCTATTCCAAAGAGCCACTTGTCAAAGGTGGTCAAATTTGCGGCACCAGCTGCCAAGCGATGTCTACCCCAATCCAGCTTAAGATCACTTGGCAATTTGGCAACCAAATCGTTAAGCAGAGAAAAATCATTAAGGTATTCCTGTAGTCCTACTGACATCATCGTGGCACAATAATTCTGGACTGCCAGTGCCAGTCGAATCACGGATTCCAAATTGTTGGGTTTGATGGGCGGCTCTTCTTTAAGCTTCCGTTGCAAGCTAGCGTGCACTATTTCTGAACGCCCATACAACATCCTTAGCGTTCCAATAGCATAAGGTACCATAGCTGGGATCATGAGCTTTCCCCTGACAGCTTCTAGCGCGGATCCTTTCAGACACTTCTGGAGTCTGATCAGATTTTCTTCGTTGGTAAATCCACATCTCTCGGTTGATTGTTCATAATTACTTATAAATAAAAGCCACTCTTCGGGCTTTCCGGTGAAAATTGGCAAGTCTCGTGATATGACCTGGCGCGATGCAACTTGAGCTGGCGTCAATGTGGGTCCCGATGATACTACATGTGGGAGCTGTGTGCCGGCAAACTGTGGCATATGTCTTCCTGCTCCAACGTTACCAGCATTAGAACCAGCATTATAAACGACGTTAGGCTGTGGTACAGAACCCAGCCCATTAGCTGGCGGAAAGAACCCTGCGGCCACGTTTTGATGCACAGATATTGGTGGCATGAATCCGACAGTGTTACATGGCGGTACGCATTGCGCTGCGGTATATGTCGGCATAAACTGACCTGCATTGTTTTCTTGAAGATTCGCATACGAAAATGCGTTCGGTATAAATTCAGGCGCCGCCCTCCTTTCCGTATATGGAGGTGTGGCCCTCTGCGCGTTCATGTTGCCCGTGTTCACTTGTTGTGTGAACTGCTGCCCTGCCCAATTCTGCGAAGCGTCGTAGCCGGCGTGATTAGACATAATCGGTGTGCTCGCATTCTCAAGCGACACAAACTGGTTCGAGTGAATCACAGTTTGTCTAGATAAATTTTCGTCCTCAAAACCTCTGAACGGCCCAGTGAAGCTGCATCCTACGCTTCCAACTGAACCTGCTCCCAATCCCGTGTGTGAATACTGATCACCAGATCCTCGTCCTGTTGCATCATCCATTTCGCACTTGTGACGTCACTCCTTGTACAAGTACTACTACACAACTCATGTGCGATTCACCAGCCAAAGTCGTCGAAACTTGCGAATTTGGCACTCTATGACCACTATCGTGTATACTCCGTCCTCACTCTTTTACACCCTTGGTAAAAGAATGCTTTCCCGAAAGCACGTGCACCCTTGGCACCGAGTTTTCCAGATGGCAAAGTATTTCAGAATGTTGGGACACCCACGGTCCCAGAGGGTTTCCACTTATTTCAAGCTCTGGTTCACAGCATACAGATAGCTGAAATCTTTATTCAAATTCAAATGAGTTCACAATTAATCAAATTATTAACATTTTTCCTTACACTTGTGGTTTGCCGCTCTTCAACTTCTCATAGCATCATTTTCTTCTTCTTCTTACATTCCTAAGTTTTCCAATACTAACAATATAGAGATGACACTGGCTAGCAGTGTTGAACAACTTAACAGTATTTTTAAACTAACAGACTTTAAATTCAAATAAATCGACTTTTGAAATTGGACAGTTAACGTGCGGCTAAAACTTCTTATTAGCCTCGCAACAGCTAGCTTCGACAAGCCGAAGTTTTTATTTTATTTGTAATTATATTGAAGTTTGAATATCAGTATTGGGGCTCAAGTTATTCCCCTAAGCCTAGTACTCACATCGATAAAAAACGCGAGCTAAACGTAGGAGTGAGTGAGAGGCAAATAGGCGGCCAACGCTGATAAAGGAAATAACAGAAAAAATACCAGATTTAGAGAGTGAATGCCGTTAGCCGCGGCCCAAGGAATAAGAAATTTAATCTTTGGCGGTGTTAGTGCAAACGCGTTACGAAAACAAAAAAATAAACAAGGAAGAACGCTATAGTCGAGTACCTCGACTATCAGATACCCGTTACTCAGATAACAAACTTTAAAATAAGTTAGCCGCGCACTTTGTTCTCTCTCCCTTGCTCTTATTTCTCGGCTCTGCTTTTGTTTCAGCCAGCGCCAAGAATGAGAAAGCAACACATAAAATAGACAAAAAACATTTATATTTATGTATGCTTGCTAAACATACACAATTTTAAGGCACATTCTGTATTTCAAAATATTTGGTTGAATAGCTTTGTTTGAAAGAATTCTATTTGCCGCGGATATTAGATTGCAATTTTTTACGTCCACACACATGCATAAATACATATGTATGTATGTATGTCGTTTTCTGACTCTAGTGTCAAGGCTTGTCCTAACTACTTTGGTTTGAGAGCATTGGACTGAAAACGGAAAAGTTTTTTTGGGACAATCTATAGGTATTTATTAAGCTAATTCATATTCTTTGAAAGATAAATAAAGATGTACAGATCTTTAAAGGTTTTTGCCCGTCAATGGAACAAATGGATAAAGGGTTCATTATTCAATAGAATAAGTTAGCCGCGCACTTTGCTCTCTCTGAACGCCGGCAGGGCTTTTTTCTTTGCCGCTAAGTTCGGCCGGCAACTATTTACATACACACACATACACGCGTAAAAACATTTCGCATTGTCTGGCTCTGACGTCATAGCTTTTTTCTTTGGAGGTTTGTGGGCGTTAGAGTGGGCGTAGCAAATTTTTTGGTCAATCGATAGGTATTGACAAGACTAATACATTTCAGTTAAAATTTTCTATCTAGCATCAAAACTGTAGGAGTTACATCTTAGGGCGGTTTGTTGGCGTTAGAGTGGGCGTGGCAGTCTACTGAAACAAACTTGCGCTGCGTAAGAAGCTCAGGAATCTGTACGCCAAATCTCAATAGCCTAGCTCTCATAGTTTCCGAGATCTCAGCGTTCAGCCGGACAGACGGACAGACGGACATGGCTAGATCGACTCGGCTAGTGATCCTGATCAAGAATATATATACTTTATGGGGTCGGAAACGCTTCCTTCTGCCTGTTACATACTTTCCGACGAATCTAGTATACCCTTTTACTCTACGAGTAAGGGGTAAAAATGGAAGAAAAACCCCAAAACAAGCTGTGGCCCCTTGTTGTGGGACTTGACCCACAGGAAGCAATACCACAGCAGGGAAAATCCGAAGAACAGTTTAAGTGCTGGACGAGATCCACAAGAGAATCCCAGTAGGAAGGAACATGCCGAGTAACACTTCGCTCCCTATATGGACATCCTGCCGGGCGTGTCCTCGCAAAGGGTGAAGTAAAAGAGGACGCCCGCTAAGGGACAGCTGGAGGATCCATTAAACAGCCATTGCCAGAATGCTGGGCAACTTCCTGCAGCATCAGCGGAACGTCCCCTTTCCCAATCCGGCTCCTGCCTATGTTGGCATATTGGGAATCGGAGCTGGTCTGCAAATGAGAAAATGGCGAAGCATCCGTGACAAGAGAAGAAAGCCTTAAACTACTAACTAACATATGTATAGAAAAACATCTTTTGAACATTCCATTTATTTGTATTTTTTTTTGCACCAGCAAATTCTTTTTAAAATCTTTCAATTATTCGTTTGTCAATAAAGCAGTAAGACAATGCTAAACGCATTGAGGGTTAACTATGAATACTGCGGTCACACTACAAAGAATAAGATTTTTCGACTTGCGAAACTCTTAGCCGGTCTGACTACTAGGCTTTAGGCACTGTTTTGAAACATTGGTTTTTAACGTTGTTAGAATCGACAATCGAATACTCGGTAATCTAAAAAAATTATTTATACAAATAAACATATAAGAATTAAATTAATAGTGAAAAGTGTTTAAAAAAAGAGTATTTGTAATTATTTTTATGTATATTTGTTTAAAAAGTTGTCGCAATATTTATACCCTTGCAGAGGGTTGAATGATTTATGTCTCAAGTTTGCAACCCAGTGTATATATATATGCTTGATCAACATCACTTACGAGTTGATTTAGCCATGTCTGTATGTCCCTCCTTCTGACCGATTCTACTCAAGAAATAATTTACTGAAAAAATATCGATTTTTTGCCACTTTTTGTAAGGTTAGAGTCTTTCAATGGCTCGGAACTCAGCAATTGGTCTTATCTTTATCTCATTTACATTATTTATCTAAAGAAAAAGCCATTTGAATTTTTGTCCAAAAAATGGGTATATATAGTCAAATAACTGTATGCGAGGAAGGTGTTATAAACAGCGTCCGAACGTTTCTTACTTGTGAAAATTCTCGTGGCGTCCCTGTTCGCCCACAATGGTCCCTATTCACTTTTCACTACGCTTGCCTGAATGGAAATCTCATCCTTCATCGATTTGCTAATAACAATAAAATAATAATTTGGCGCTTAAAACAAATATGCTAGCGTTCAAATTGTATTTGGTTTTTTTTCGGAGCAACTGAATTTGTAAGTCCTGTCCCTTCCGATACAATTTGCTTATCCCAATCAGCTGTTCGCCTCACACCGTTTTACATTGGAAAATAGAAGGCGGAGAAGCAAAAGGTTTGGTTTGATTAGCCACAGGTCTGCAGAGCAGCTGTTTTAGGGTAGTAGGTGGTGGATGTGCTTTGTGGGAATCGAAGTTTCACATATGTCAAGAGTACCAACCGTTTCGAACGGATGGACTCTATTGGAAGAGATTTAAGCGAACGTTCATCGAAATACACTCAGAAGGTCTGGTATTTACTCAGCTACTCTGAGTACCGCGAGGAAAAAAGTCCTCTACCAAAAGCTTTAGCCGCTCTCTCGTCTCGTCAAACGAAAGATAAAAATTGAAGGAAAACACCATAAAAAACGCCAAGACCGACTGCAGGTCAGTGCAGATAAAAATGGAAGCCTAATCTACCAGTGATCTGTGGAGGGCTGTATTGTATGTGGCTCGTGACCAACTGGAAGCAAAGAGTCTCTCCCTACATTGAATTCCTAACGGTCGTGTCCTCGCAAAGAACGTAGGTTCTAGCCAATATAACTTTTTCCTAATAAAAGTACCTTTTTAGCAGAACCCACAGTAACTCGGTCTCCGAAGAGCCCTCCATTGGGTAATCGCTAAAGCGGAGCTGGAGAATGCGCTGACGAAAGAGGTACCCGAGGTATTATACAACACCCCCGTTCAAAATCGGGCTGCCGCTGGATTTTTCGACTAGTGAAATTGTTATCCAATGTGAGTAGGAGGCTTTTCTTTTGATAGATGGATATTAAATATGGCTTTTGTTGGCGAACAACATGTCCACATTGCAAAGATTCAAAAACATCTGTAATGAGTAGTACATCGCTACAAAATCGAACATTATAAACCCTTATATATTTATTTTTAAAAATCAGACATTCATAAGAACAATAGAAATAAATGAAAAGCAAAGAAAACGCTGTAGTCAACGGCCACGACTATCAGATACCCGTTACTAAGCTAACGAAAAAGCGCCACCTATCGTTCATTTCTATCGGCTGTGTACGAGATTTCACTAACACGCCACAAATCGTGAAACCTAGGTGGCACTAGTGAAAAATTCGTAAGCAGGCGATCTTCTGTAGTAGAAGTATTCTTCATTTATAAAAAACATTGAACAAACGGCGTTTAAAGTGTACAATTAAAAGGATTCACAAATTTTTATATAAGCAAGAATGGATTTAAAAAAGAAAATATCTGTCGATCTCCGCTTTCCCAGTATCAAAACTGCACAACGTACTACACCTGACTTCCCGGGTCTTTCCCAGATATCAGATCGTTCTACCACTCAGTTTAACAACTAGGTGAGCTGAGTTACGTGTTGGATTTAGAATATGAAAAATTGTTGTTTCGGTACTTTAGGGCCTGGTTGATGTAGCTGTAGAGAGTTGACCAACATTGCCCATTCAGCGAATTGAATACATCCCGCGGTTGCAGCTGTGCCTTACCAAAATGCAGCAGGCGGATCTTCCGTAGAATGGGGCAGCGTCCTATAAAGTGCACGACGTTGTCCTGCTCCCTCATATTGCAGATCGGGTACACAGTGTCGCTGGCTGTCACGTTTGGGGTATAGCTTAGTGGGAGGATTTCTCCCCTGGCCATGCAAATTGTACGGATCTTCTCAACGGCGAAAGCGTCAGTAAAATAGTTTCAATTTCTTCATAAGGTGAGATGCCTCAGACCTGCGCGCCGTAACAAAGGATTGACCGCATTGCTGCACTAAACTGCTTGTACTTGCTACTCATTGGAACATTCTTTTTTCCTATTAGCGATTTCCATGTGCAGTTTATGGCTAGTTTTGCATCTCGAAGTTTCTCCTGTAAATGGTTGTTGAAACGACCGTTGTGGTAAATTCAAACTCCCAGATACTTATACAACTTGACAATTTCTAGCTGAATAGACCCACCCGCTGGAACAAACAAATACACATACGCAGAAAGGCGGACTGCCGCCCAGACTCTGCGCTCTCATACTAGGAGCACCGTTGCCACACCTTCGCCTGAATGGCTAAAAAGGGTAGAGTGGGCAAGGAAGGTGCTTCCTAACTACGGGCAGGTTAAGCCCACTCAAGAAGGGACTCAGGCGAAACGGCAGCGATCCCTCGAACTACCCGGACCATCGGCGAAGAGATCTAAGATCCAGCCATCGGTCTCGTTCGCCGAAATCACGAAGAACCGTGTCCTACTCGGCCTAATTGACAGGGGAAATCCGGAGGGCAGGATCCCCAGCAACAAGTGGAGGGCAGTGGAGTCCCACCATTCCCTCATTTGTCTGCGCATGGTACGGGAGAAGCCAGGCACCTCGCCCTGCTGCATGGACGCGAGCTGGTACCAGGGCAGCGTCAAGGTGGTGGCCTGCGACAGTCAGCGGTCGTCCGACTTGTACAAAGAGGCGACGAGCAAGCTCGGTGAGATCTACGAAGGGGCGAACATCGTCGCGCTAGACTGGGGCGATGTCCCCAGTAGGCCCCGAACCAGGATTTGGCTTCCAGCAGCGATCAAGGCGCCGGAGGACATCCTCTTCATGTTGCAAGAATGCAATTCGCACCTTCCCACGAAGGACTGGAAAGTCGTGAAGGTGGAGGAGCATGAAGGGGACGTCAACCAGGCGGTGTTGGTCCTGAACATGGAATCAGTTGCTCCGATCGAGATTACTCGAGGAGTGCTGAACTTCGGGTTCAGTGCGATACGCATCAAGGTGTAAAAGGGCGACTCCAACGCCGCCAGTAGCTCTGCCGGCAACCCAGCCGAGCAGGTGCTTGCTGAGGAGTTGGAGGCACCTGGTGGGCCGGAGGACGGCAACTCCACTGATTCGTCGCTAAGCAGAGAGATGCGAGCGCTCAGACCGGCTATCGAGGACGTAGACCTCAGCGATACAGAGGAGGCCGACGTCACTGTCGTGGAGGTTGAAGCTGTAGATGTCACTAAGACTTCTACAAATGAACCTTCACCACAGTAAAGCAGCGTCTGCTGCACTTCTGCTTCGCCTGACCGAAGGCGGAGCCGACCTAGTCCTTGTACGGGAATCTTGGGTAGTAGGAGGCAAGGTTGCTGGACTAGGAACAAAGGAATACAAGCTTATGCTTGACCCCAAAGAAGGTAAAATTCGAACCTGCATATTAGCCAAAAGGCATCTTAGTATATTTCTACTTCGCAATTACAGCAACGGAGACAACACCGCGGTAAGCCTGGAGCTACAAAGTGGCACTATAAGGGTCCTATCGGCCTACTTGGCCTTTGAAAAGGAAAACCCCCCAGATGCGCTGGTCAGAGGACTGGCAGAGGAATGCGAAAAGCTCAGGAAAGGTTTGGTAATAGGCTGCGACACCCCAAACAACAACGACAGGGGTGAGTCTCTTTTTGATTTTATTCTAAATTCGAACCTATTCTTATGCAATAGGGGCAATGTCCCTACAATCATAACTAAAGCTTGCCAAACGATTATAGATCTAACTTTGGTATCAGACTCACTCGTAGGCGCTGTCAAAAACTGGGCAGCATCTGACGAGCACTCCTTTTCGGACCATAGATTCATAGAAACCGTATTGTACCTTGATTCGCCCTTGCCGGTCAGCTTCGCTAACCCCAGACGAGCCGACTGGCACAGGTACAAAGAAGTTCTGACGAATATCCTCCCCATGGAACCGCCAGAAAGCATCACAAACCCACAGGAGCTGGACGAAACAGTATATAAATTCACAGAGGCAGGCAACACTGCCTTCAAAGTGGCATGCCCCACAGGAAAACCAAGGGGATGGAAAAAACCTTTGGTGGACCCAACAACTATCAATCCTCAGAACCAACTGCAGATGCCTGTTTAACAGAGCTAAGGCGGGAAATGAGGACACTAACTGAACTACAAGCATGAACTAGCCTCTTACCAAAAGGCCATTAGAAGAGCGAAACGAGCTGCATGCCAGACCTTCTGCTCTGACATAGAAAAAACAACTGATGCCGCAAGGCTCTGGAAAATACTCTCTAAGACAGCCGCGCCTTTGGGCTATCTTCAAAAAGCAAATGGATCATGGTCAGACTCCAGTAAAGAGTCCTTGGACCTGCTCCTAGACGCTCACTTCCCGGGGAGCCAACAAGCAGGTCATCCTCCTGAAAGGGGAGCAGGAGAGGGAATCGAATTAAAATCCTATCAGACCGCAACATGAAATGGTCCAGTCATAGTTTCAAACCATACAAATCGCAGGGACCGGACGGGATAACACCGGCTCACATCCAACAAGCAGGACAAATAGCCATAAACTGGTTGAAAAAAATCTTCCAATCCATCCTGGCTGTAGAAGAACTACCAACAGCGTGGCAAGAAACAAAGGTGGTTTTCATTCCCAAGGCAGGGAAGGCCACTCACACCACAGCAAAGGAGTTTAGGCCAATAAGCCTAACATCATCTGCTTAAGAGCTTTGAAAGAGTGATAAGCCTACACATAAGGGCCACCGTAGACCAGACACAAATATAAGAAGCACAGCATATAAGAAGTCAACCGAATCGGCGCTACACTTGGTGGTAAGCAGCATCCAGAAATCACCCAGCATCGAGGAATACACACTGATCGCCTTCCTGGATATAGAGAGAGCCTTCAATAACGTGCTCCCCACTGCTATAACAGAATCTCTCACAGAACTAGGGGTTGAGCCGCCAATGGTGAAGCTAATCCATAAATTGCTGATAAGCAGAATGGTCACAACCACACTAGGGACCTCAACCCAGACTATACTAGTGAACAGGGCACCTCGCAAGGAGGTGTACTATCACCCCTCTTGTGGAATATCGCAGTAAATAGACTACTGCGGATTCTAGAAGGAGTAGGTTGTAAGGTTGTGGCATACGCAGACGACGTCGCCATCATCTTTAATGGAAAATATCCACAAACACTTTGCGATCTTATGACCAATAAACTTAAAATACTATCGGAATGGACGATAGCGAACGGACTCGGGGTAAATCCCTCGAAAACGGAACTTGTTCTTTTTACAAATAGATACAAAATTCCACAGCTCAACCCACCCATTCTAAACAATTGTAATCTCTCTTTTAGCGATCACATCAGGTACTTGGGGTTAGTACTAGATAAGCCCCTCAAATGGAGCTTAAACAACCAAGAGACAACCAAGAAAGCGACCATTGCACTTTACTCCTGTAAAAAAGAAATTGGGCTAAGATGGGGCATGTCCCTTAGAATAGACAACTGGATATACACAGCGGTAGTCAAGCCAATCGTACTGTACGGATTGGCTCTGTGGTGGACCTCTAAACAAAGTACAGCGAATGGCGGCTTTGTGTATTAGTGGAGCCCTTCGAACCACCCCGAATGAAGCGCTGAATGCGATCTCGAACCTCCCTAGCCTGCACTTAGCAGGCATGGAGAGGGCCAAATCGGCAGCTATTCGACTGAGGGACACAGGGCAGTAGAAAGCCCAATTTTATGGCTATGCTAAAAATCTCCAGCATGATAAATCGATTCCAAAGATCACGGATCTATGCAAATCCATTGAATATAGTCATACACCCTTTGAGGCCCTGATTTCAGATAGAGAGGAATGGGAGCAGGGCCGACCGGGCACTACGGACGCAATCTGTTTCTATACAGATGGCTCCAAATTAGAAGGTCACGTTGGCGGAGGTGTATACTCCGAACAATTAGATATCAGGAAGTCATTCAGGCTCCCGGACCACTGTAGCGTCTTTCAGGCGGATGTCCACGCTATAAAAGAAGCACTGTAGTATGGACACATATTGAACAACTATTTACCTAGAGTACTTGAAGCAAACACACTGTAACACTTTGTTGCAGTGTTCACATAAACAAAGGCCCGGTCAAAAACCTAAGTGGCCGAAACATGAGTCGATCGGCGCGCTCACAGAAAGTGCCAGTGTCAGCATTCTGTTGCACACGCCGGCCGCTCAGCCAAACTCAAGTACATACATATACCCTCGCGCTCCAGCTAAATGGAGCATAATTAAATACACTAATATACATAAGATATACATAGCCGTCTCTCTGCCATCTAACTGTAGGCAGCGCAGCTACGAGACTTAGGCTTACTTAGAACCTAAGGAGAATTGTCAAGTCAGAAACAACTTGACGTTGGAAGCGGCACTAATGCTGCTCCAGATTTTGAATAAAGATTTTAAATAAAGATTTACAATAACAAATAAAAGATGTCTACTTTATATGGGGACAGGATTTTAAATAAAGAATTACAATAACAAATAAAAGATGACATTACTCTACAGCACTAACCTGTTTAGGGAACTTTAGCCTCCAAAGAGGACACCTAAACATATATAGTGACAGCCAAGCGGCTATTAAACCAACTCCCGTACAATAGCAGACTGTCGCAGATCTCTCCACGAGATGGCAAATCAGTTTCCTATCAGCCTTATATGGGTTCCGGGACGCCGGGACATCGTAGGCAACTGCATAGCGGACGAATTAGCCATAAGGGCACCACCAAGCCTCTCCTCCCAGGAGAGGAGAATTTCGGTATGTCCATGGCTACTTTCAAATTAAATATAAAAAACTACTTCAACACACTAGCCAACACCCATTGGAAAAACGCACCACAGTGTCGTATCTCTCACCAGACATGGCCTGTGATAAACAACAAAAAAACCTCGGAGTTACTCAAACTAAGCCCGACAGAGTGTGGCATGTTGATTCGAGCTCTTACAGGTCACTAACTTGTTGGCGCACACGCCGGCAGGCTAAAAGCCCCGCAAAATTATTTCTGCAGAAGCTGCAGGTCTGTTTCTGCCCAGCCCTATGCAGACTCAGACTGAAACACTTAAGAAGTCCCTTCATCGACGATCTTACCGAAGTATCGGAGATTAACCTCAAAAACATAAGTCCCTTTATTAAATCTTCCGGTTGGAAGACTAGCACATGTTGAAGCTACTAGAAACGGGACCCTAGAGAAGGAAAAACGAGATTATGCGGTATCACAATGGACCCATAGAGGTCTAAGTGTGTCGGACTATAGTCCGGCAGCCGCCCTAACCTAACATAACCTAGACCCTAAATTCCACTTTTCATTTTGTGCTAGCCTTCTCCAATGTTTCTTGAAAATCAGAACTTTTAACTTCTCGGTGTTTACTAACAATCCCCATAACAAACAGTATTTGTGCAGAGCTTTAATCATTGTTTGCAGTTCAACGGGGGATTCGGCGAGGATCACAATGTCATCTGCATACAGCAGAGCCTTAATCGCGCATCCGCATATTTGAATACCGCAAGGCAGGCTATCCGTTATGTCGGGAAAAGGGAAAAACAGGAGGGGCTGCTTTACTCCAGCTTCCGTGGTAAACCACCCGGATAGTTGTTCTCCATCCCATACTGCCGCCAGGTAAACATGTAGAAGCTTTGTGGGACGTTTTTGAAAGCTCTTTGGAACTGCTTCCGAACCCAAGAACTTGTTAAATGCAGTGACAAGGCTGGCTTTAAAATGAGGAGTAGCGTACTTTATGAATTCCGATGGTATCCTGTCAGGCTCGGGTGCTTTTCTTTCTTTTAACATTGCAAGTACATTTTCCACTTCTAGTTCTGTCACACATCCATCTAAAGAACGATTTTTTACCCACGGCATTGCAAAGTGCAGCGATAGCGTCCAGTCTGGAGGCGCTTTCCTAGATCATCTTCATTAACTTCCATTGATTTTACAAATGAGTTTCCATTGAGTTTCCTAATGGTACTCCAATAAGCCCTGCTACCTGTTAAGGAATCCAATGATCCCGCTAGGTTAATGTAAAATTGCGTCCGAGCGTTTTAACAAGTTAACTTGTAAGCGGCGTTTGCTTCATGATACATTACCACTGCACTTGTTGCGTTTGTTGATTTGGCCTGTCTTAGCAAGTTGAAAGAAAGTATTCGAGCTGCCTCACACTGCTCCGTGTACCACTCTTGCTTAAAGTCTCTGGGCTTTTTTCGTCCTTGATTATTAACGGCTTTGGTAATACACTCTGTAAGAAATCCTTCAATTTCGTCAGAGGGTATCAAATCTGCCACATAATTTGTTGCCAGGTTTCGGTCCAACTTTGTCCTATAGTTTTCACTCTCTCGATTAAACTTGGTAGATGTCCAAGCAGCGCTGTGATTGCGTTCGATATTGTGGAGAGAATGACTTTAACTTCCAGCGGGAGATGGTCAGAGCATATTTGACTGCTCACTTGGAAGTCCTTGATAGTTTCTATCCATGTACCGCGTGCCATACATAGGTCGATGGTGGGCCAAGCTTCACCTCTTATAAAAGTGTAATCGCCCAAAGGATCGCTTGACGACCTTCCATTGACCACCGTGAAGTCAAAGAGCTCGATCAAGTCCATTAGGTGCCGGCCATTGGCGTCTGTTACTTTGTTTTTTGGCATTACGGGCTTCATTGAGGGAGCTTGTGACTAACTGTTGGTCGAATCCATGAAGTTGAGCTTCTCCCAGCCTTGCGTTACAACCTCCTATGATCAGTGCACTTTCATTTAGTCGAGCATGGTTTAAAACCTCATATAACTTTCCAGAATCTCTTTTCCAATGATTCCAATTAATATACACTGGCAGCAGGTGCAGGTTATCATTTTCTACATTCCTCAGTCCTCAAACTCTTTAAATTTGACTTCAACAGCATCCAATTTGGATTCAAGGAATGTTTCAGATAGAAAGAAAATTTGAAACGACGCAATGTACTAAAAGAAATCATTATATATAATCTTATTTTTGATTCTTGCCACGTTATAGGACAATATTCTGATATCCAGTCTCTTTATGGTATCGACTTCTTCATTCGCATTTGCACCTGCAACATTACTACATTCTAACAAAGGACTACATCTACTACATTTATTCTTGTTTCTTTTTAGTTTTTGACTTCGACTTTTGGCTTAGGAACTCTTAATTAATGTGAGACATTTCCAAACTGTTTCCGTATATTTCCTTTAATTTTCTTTCAGCTGGTTTTCCTTGCCACATAAGCACCTTTTTATTATTAAATGTCAAATATTATTAAAACTAAATGACATCCAATTTCCGTATACGTTGATACTGTCGTTTTGGACTTTTACTTTTGTTTCCCTTCAAATGGCCAGAAGAAACTTTTTTAGCTCTAGAAGAGCCATTTTATTCGCCTGTTTTTCCACTGTCAAATCCTTGTCAAGGAACACCTGACTTCCACGCCATTTATGGCCATTCCTCAAAATATTCTCCGCTTCTCCTTGGAATTCACATTCCACTAGAACCATCATTTTGCCATCCGTCTCATTAAGCTTTCGCACCTCGTAAACCCTTGAACTCTTTAATTGTAGTTTTGACAGCCAATTTGCAGTTTTTATCCACCTTCAGACCTTGTACAACCACATTTTTTTTGGTGTTCTAGCAACATATTTATGGTTCGCTTATCAGCTTATCTATCTGAGCGAAGACTTATAACCTCTTCTTTGAGCCGCGCGTTGTCGTCGGTGAGCTGTTTGATCTGCAGAGAAATAGCCCCAATATCGCTTTTTAGCTCTTGTTTAAGCCCTTATATATATATATATCCAATTATTTCGCCTAATATGTATTATTGTTTGGTTATAACTTTTTAATGACTGGTCCGATTTGAAACATTTTTGGCACGTAGATGAGAATTGATAATAAAAACAAATTAGCATCGGTGTTTTCTGACATATATACCATTGGGAATATCATCTTATGTTTTTTTAAATTTAATAAATATAACTGCAAGGGTATACAAGCTTCGGCTTGCCGAAGTTAACTTCCTTTCTTGTTTTATATATGGGGTTTTAAAACGCATCCTTCTACCTGTTACATACGACGAACCTAGTAAACCTTTTTACTCTACGGGTAACGGGTATAAAAAAAAAACACAGTTAATTTCTTAAATTAATATTTTCATAGTCTTACTTAAGTCTCAAAGCCATTATAAGCCAGAATCCGCCCCAGGAGGTTTCAACTGTAATAAACTGTAGCTATACTTAATAACCCAGTCGTAAGTTGCGGAACGTGTTTTAAAAAAAACATAGTTCTGGGTCGTACCTTTTTTACGCAAAACAGCACGCATGCAAATTTTCCAAGGCAAATGTGCGTGCTGGGTGCATTCTATTGCGGTGCCTTCTAGAAGTGTTTCAGAATAATGCATCCAGAAGCATGCCCAAACACCCGTTTCGGGAACGTATTCCGAAAGAAATAGTTCTGGGTAGTATCTTTTTTACGCAAAGAAACCCGCGTGCAAATTTAACTAGCAACTGTGCGTGCTGGGGGCAGTCTTTTGGGTGCCATCTGGGTGTATTTCAATATAGTGCATCCAGGTGCATTTTAGTGGGAATGTAAAAAAACCAAACTCAAACCCGAAGGTTGCCGATGCGCATTTTTTTTACAATCGTCTTTTTTCGGAACTGTTCTCTTGACAAACAAATAATAAAGACAAAAGGGAACATGCAAGGAAGCGAGCGGTTTTTCTTGTCCCTTGCATTTCTCGTCAGTTGCATTTTTAGTTCTGAAAAGTGAAGTTCGTGCCACGTGTTTTGAAAAAGTTTGTTGCTTTCTGCCACCAATTTTACATCAATATTTTCACAGGTAAGTAAAGTGTAGATAATTTAGTTCAATATGAACACAATAAAATAACACAGTACATGTACACTGAACATTCAAACTAAAAACATATTAAACAAATAAAATAATAACTATTTGTATGTAAATTGTACATACAATATAAACATATTGTATATTTGTAATGTATATACACATATTTCATATTCAATTTGCTTTATATTTTTCAGAATCGCAAAAAATGAATGGGCACACCAAGGACTGAACTGCGTAAATGACAAAAGTACATAAACAAGAAGGAAGCACCAAAGCACCGTACAGAAGGGGAGTTACTCCGATTAAAAATTAGTTGCGTTTTTGAATATTGAAATGAAAAAAAATATGAAATTGAAATCCAGTTTTATGTATTCCTGGGGAAAACTTCCAGATATTTCGTTTTTGAATGCTTCTAGGTGCATTCCTGGGTACATGTTACAGGTGCATTAAAAAAGAGTACACCCAGAAGGAGTTTAGTATGTTGCTTCCAGGTGCATTAAAAAATAATACACCCAGAATGTGTTTAGTATGTTGCTTCCAGGTGCATTAAAAAAGAGTACACCCAGAATGTGTTTAGTTTGTTACTTCCAGGTGCATTCCAGATATATGCTTCCAGAAGCATGCAACGGGTGCATTCTTTTTTGTCCCGCACCCGTGTAAAAAGAATGGACAGACTCATCACTTCCGGAACACCTTTTTGATGCCATTTCATAATGAAAGAACGCGTGCTGGAATGCTGTCATTTACGACTGGGAAAGCCTAAAATCGGCTAAGAGTTTCACTAGTCAAAAATTATAATTCTTTGTAGTGTGACCGAAGTTTTCAAAGTTGACCCGCAATGCATGTTGCATGGTCTTATGTCAAGCAGCTGGGTTTGTTGACAAACGAAAAACAAATCAATTGGAGAAATTTAAAAAGGACGAGTCTGCTGGTACACCAAGAAAGTCAAATAAAAACGAGAAAGGAAGATAACTTCGAAGTTTGAATACCCTTGCAGTTATAAGAAATAATCAATGTTAGTAACACTATGTTACATTTTAAAGATTGTTGCTAGCTTCAGTGATATTACCACGTCAAGGTCACAATCCACGAGGGGGAAAATATTATCATTTATATAAATATATACAATTTTGAAAACTACGTTGATAAATAGAAATAAATAAATTAATAATACCATAAAAATACATATATACAATATGCTATATACAATTAATTATTTTTTCTAACCTATTACAATTTTTACAATTTATATATTTAATTATATTACCTACTACAAGCTATACTTTAAAAAAATTCCATCGTGGTGGCTATATGGTGTCTCATAAGTAATGGCAAGAGCTTGTGGAATTCGAGAATCTGAAAATATCCAATCAATTTGTGTTATTTGTTTTTTGTAGGAGAATGATTGATTGAAAAGAGGTTATAGGCATTCAAGTGTTCCTCCTGAATATCAGTCCCTGTGGATCTGCAAATATTAAAATCTCCTAATATTACTACTTTAGTATTATCCATTCTACGCACTTTTTCCAAATCAGCTTTAATTTCATGTCGAAATCTTGCAATTGGAAATCCGGGACTTCTATAAACAATTATAAATGACGTGTCAAGATATTTAAATGCAATCGATTGATACGTTGCCCTTGTGTTTGTGGACTTCTTTGTCTCAAACAGAAATAATACATTTTGCGAAATGTTTTGTTTAGCATAAATAAGTACTCCGTTCCCAATACCATTCAAACGATTGCAATCTATTCTTCTTATAATGTCGAAATCCCTTAAAGTGCACTCTTCTTGTGGAAGAGTCCAGGTTTCAACAAACATAAAAAGTTGGCAGAACAAATAAAGTTGTCGTTGGCAACATCTTCGCGATGAGCGCGAAGAGATTCCACGTTGTGGTAATATAAAGAGATATCCTCATTTTCATTGACCAAAAATTCATAATGCTTAGTCAAAGCGTTTTCCCCTCTTAAACGTTCAAGTTCTACTTGGACATTTGTAGCTCCAAATCTAGTTGGAGGGACAAAGTCTCCTAAAAGGAAAAGGCCCGATGCGCTAGTTGCTCTGCTGCAACCTACGTACAACGAAGCTCGCTTAATGCCTCTTTTAAGATGCACTGCGACTTTGCTGTAGGTTGCTCCTTGGCTCTTATGGATGGTAATAGCCTCAGCAGGAACAACTGGAAATTGTTTTCGATCAATAGAAGAATGTCCCGAATTTCCGCATTGGAATACTCAGGCTGTTTTATAAATTGGAGTCCAGTCTGGGTGATCATTTCCTCGAACTTTTGACCTAGCTATAGTACCGACAGTGGCATCTATAAACTTAATCCACAGTCCAGTAACTAATAATGAGCCGTTAACCATACAGTTGTCAATTCGCATTAATTGACCAGTTGCCCCATTTACAAGTCCATTATTTGTGTCAATATTGACGGTAACCATATATTTTGCAGTAGTCTTCAGGTGTAAAATATATAGTAGACCCTGAGTTTCAGAGGTCTTCATGTTTTGGGCATGCCTAAGAGTTGATTCTCGACTTCTTTCAGACATACTGCAGTTGACATAAATTCTTCAGTTCTAATTTGGGCAAGTTTTTGGGAGTTGTAATGGTTTACGTCAGCATTAGAACAGAATAAGTGAATTGCATCGTCAGGAACATCGGTTACTGGAAGAACTCTTGTCCTGAAAAGCTCAATATCTGCATTTGTCATGTTGGCTTCAGACATATTATTCAAAGCCAAAGCAAAAGCGTGGTCGTCACGTTGCCGCATTATTTCCGTTAGCTTGAAGAACTTAAAGTTATTCCAAAGGTTAGCTCCTGCCAGAATATTATAGGGATTAGATGTATTTTCTGCGAATATCCAACGATCTCCAACTGGGCTAAGCTGCTTCAGATCTCCAAACACTATTATAGACTTGCCCCCAAAACTTACATCTTGACTTCTAAAAATTTGACAAAGTCTTTGATCTAAGTATTCAAGCATTTTTGATCCGACCATCGAGATCTCATCTATAATAATTAATTGTATATCAATCAACTTGCAATGCATTGTATTTAAAGTGTCATTGCTTAAGGGTCTTGAAGGACCAGATGTTTGATTAACAGGAAGGGAGAAAACTGAATGAAGCGTAGTCCCCCAATCCCAAAAGCTGCTTTTCCAGTAGGAGCACAAAGTAAAACCTTTGCGGAATCTGTTGCCCCAGGAAGTTATAGACTGAAATATTGTAGAAATCAATCTGCTTTTTCCCACTCCGACCCCTCCACCAACATATTCATAAAATGCTTTTTTGGCTGCAACATTATACATTACGTGGGCGTAATACTGGCGTTGCTTAAAGTTGAGAGACCAGGTAAGCGAGCAAAGGTTATCGTCAGATACGATCGGAGGAAGTCTTATAAGAGGAAGTTCGCCATTTGAATCATTTTCATCTTGGAGTACATTTACGTTTTGGCCGACGTCGGGGACTGCCAAAGCTCTGAAATCCTCCTCAAGGTATTGAGAGGCTAGCCCTCCGGGAAGGGGGCCGTTTTCTTCTCTATCCACATTTTGCAGATCTTGAAGAACTCTCTCTAACTCCATGTCGTCAAACACATCATACTGCTTTTATTGCGTTTAATAATTTCAAAATTATTTCTAAATTTGCTTTCATTGTCGTTTGAAATGAGTTCCGTCTCTTCACTTCTCCATGGGAAAAAGAGCATAACGTGCTCTCTAAAATAATCTGATGGAGAAGAGCTTAAACTGAAGCGAACCCACCTAAGAATTAGGGCATGATTACGTCTTTTTACCCATCCAGCATTTGGTAACTTTGTGCAGCAACGTTATTTTCTTCATCTGCATCAAAGTCGATTGGTTCGTCATATTCTTCGTTTGACTGTTCTGACCGTGCATTTAGCTTGGAGAATTTGAACCAAGCCGCAAATTCCACAAGACATAACGATTCTAGTTGTTCATGTCTTTGCACGTATCGATCAAGTAAATTTCGCTCAAAAATATCTGTTGAGTTTGCGGGAAGCTGTTCTAATTCTCCGTTAGATCGGACTATCCAGACCCTTTTATCTGGATGGCAAGTGTTAATAAAATATTCCCTTCACTAGGCTCAGACAAGTGTTAACCTAAAATGTTGTATGCAGCTTCTTGGGCAGATATTTCTGTAGCGTTAATAAACTTGCTCCCTAAATGCTGCAATTTTCTTTTGACGGAAACACTTCCATGGCTTATTTCTGTCATTGCTTCTCGAAGCAGTTGCGACACGCCACGGTTATTTATTTAGTTAATTATATAACACAACAGGCGTAAGCATCTTGAATGAATTGAATATCCATGTTTGCTCTATGCAAGCCTAAAATATTTCTATTGTAAGCATTTAGCAACCTATCAGAAAATTGGCGACGAAGAAATACTTGGGGCTTTTTAAGCTAGACCGAATGGCGAACTTGTACTCCTCATATAAAATTTCAAGATGGCTGAGAAAATATTCAAAATTATTAAACATGGCCGATTCTTCTTCGGAAACAGACTTTAAGAGCCCTTTAACTTTTTTAAATTTTTCTTTATATTCTTCAACGTTGGATTCGTTTTCTTCAAATGGATACAAAACCAGAGTTTCAGGCATTGGTGGGTATGGCATATTAAAACGGCAGAATAGTTGTCCTCGCAGTTCCCTTAAACATGAAGCGCTGTGCTTATGGCGCTGATATTGAATTACTTCATGAATTTCAGGATCGTCCCCGCTGGTAGTAATGAAACGATCAATAAAGTGTGCTGGATCTGAACGGAGGCCTTTTAGAATGTGAAATCCATCGTCATGTTGTACAAGACTGTCAACAAATGAATTATCCCTCACATTTGCAGCAGTTACTGCACCTGATTTTTTTCGTAGGGCAATGGAAATAGAACTTTGAATTCGTTGCATTTCATAAAATTTGTACATATAAAGGACTTTGGGCACTACTGCGCAACGACGGTCGTAAAAGCGAATTTGCGATCTTGCTTTTTTTGCACAGGTCGAATTCCCCTTAAATATTTCGCCGCAAGAAATAGTTGGGAAGGAAAGTTCTTCTGCGTCGTCTTCAAGGGTTAAATTTGTTGGAATGCGGCCTTCTCCGGGAGCCATAGAAATACGCTGAAGTCCAATATCATCGTTTTCTAATAGGGTTTCATGACCTCCGGGATTTAAATCACCTTCTGGCGCGTCATTTGATTGAGAATGCGAATGTTGACGAAGAAGCTCTTCTACGACTTCTCGGTCAGATTCATCTGCGATGAAAGGTATCTCTCCTTCGGCTCCCATTTGATTGAGCCAATCACGGTCAAAAGAAATGCTGGATTATGTTACGTGGGCATATTAGTGCCCGAGTCCTGACAAGGACTTGGGCCGAGGGAGAGGCGTCCGATGTTCAGGCACCATTTGCCGGCATAAGCTACGTCGTATTTGGGTCGTGGGATCTTGGTAAGCCTCTCTCCTCTCCAACATAACGAGAATAAATATTAAAAGTGCCTGGAAAAATAATAATAGTCATCAAGTTCGTCAGTCATCAGTCCACACTGCCCAACAAGCTTAGCTGTCGCTTGATCGCAATACGATCGGGCTGTGTTTTGGCCATATTCCCTCCCCTTCACACATTCGTGTGCCAATGGATCGTCGCGGGCCGCGCAATACGATCCCCTATTGTCAAGGTTGTCCGTCGAAAGTTATGTCATTGTTCTTGACCTACTTCACTCCTCGCGTCAGCACACCCCCTTTGTTAGAGTTCTAGCACAACATGGTTTTCAATTCTTTTTCACATTATAAATTTATTAAATAATATTTATGTCGGCGTGTGCCGGTGTTGAATAACATAATATTGGTTAATTCATATAGGGATTAAATTAATTGACAATTATTGTATTAGCGGAAAGTATCGAATTTATCACCTATGAAGGTGCACACATCAGCAAAATACTGACTATTCACGACTACAAACGTCGCTCAGAGGGCTCTTGCAATTATCAAATAACTACAAGGCTGATACTCGCCGCTGCAAAAGTTTATAGTAGTCTATAAAACTGTAGGATACTGCACGAATATTTATATATGTATATTTATAAGAAAGGAACCGTGTCCCGACAAACTTACCCCCTCTTTAAATCCTGGGCGATGAGATCTCGACGCTCCGGATCCTAGGCTTTGGGAAAATATTATATTGGATATATATATATAAATATACGTGCACCAAAATACGGCTGTTCTTGAGTATATCAATTCACTTAAACACAAAATATATATATATTATGCCACAGGCATGCGACTTCTTCAACGGCTGGTGGAGAGATTCGTCCTCTCTAATTGTTTATCATGATTCGCACTTTGTCTATTGATTCGGTTGGTTTAAATATATTTCAGTGCATGTTTGAATGGTTGATTTTCACTTGTTATCCAATTGTATTATTTGAGGATATGCATGAGTTCACTTTAGCTTTGGTTGGCTCGATTAACACATTTATATTGCATCACTACTTTCTCCGACGTATGCTATTGGTCGCTACGCTCTGAACGGATGGTTCCTACAGTTGAACAAATTTCAGGAGTATGGAGATCACGGATACTGCGTCCACAAACATCGCAGTATGTCGGATGTCGTCCTTATTGTTGATCTTCTCCACGTTCTTTGATGGCAATAGCGGCGCTGGTTCGACACAAGATTATTTCGAGCTGCAATTGTGTTCTCCTCAAGGACTGTTGGATATGGTGGCTGGTCCTGGTGGCAGAAGACTCCATGGACGACTGCCCCAGGGAAAGTCGCCTTCCCTCGAAGCTGCCGGCTTCCGTCAGCAAGACACCCAAATGGATTCTCTCCCTTTCTCTATTTGTCTAAGGTCTTTTATACCAGACTAGAGCTTTTACTTGGCTGCGGGTACGGATCGGATAAACTAGGTGTTCCCACCTAGAATTACTGTTTCTTGATATCTGCTATGATGGTAGTCAACGGCCGGCTGTTGCCCATTGCCAGCTACCGGAGTATGGTTACCAATAGGTCGATAGTGGCCGTTGTTCTGGTCACGCGACACCCGAGAATTGCCGAATTGCTTTTTCTTCTGCCTTTACCAGTATGAGTCTGGTTAGTCACATGCACCCCTCCCCTTGGCTAAAGATTCGTCGTTGTTTCTCTATGTGAATCTTTCTATGTGGAGGGCGTACGTAACAGGCTCGAAGTGATCGATGCGGACCGCATGCAATGACTTCGCAAAAGGAATCTGCGTACGACCATCGTTGTCTGTTCCGTGTTTCTTCTCCTTTTTAGGCGCCCATTCACCCAATCCTGTGATCAAGAGTCTCATGTTTTATCAGCTGAGCTGTCCGGGCTGATATCTTCACTGCTGTTGCTTTATGTTAAAGGTTATTCTGTACATTATTATCTTTCTTAAACTTGGTGCATGGAATCTGTGTTTTAATGTTTCCTCTTTTGATCCAACTGACGATCGATTAAAGCATATTTATTAGAAATGGTTTGATTTCTATGTTTATAAGGTGTAAGAACTTTTGTACTACTAGAAAAGCTTTGTAGTGCTGGGCATGTTTTTCGCAGTATTTTTTAACCAGCGATCCACACGGAGACCCTCCTTTTTGAACTCCGCTAACGAAGTTAATGGCGATGTTAGCAACAAGCCGCCCATCCGGGAGTTCATGTTGTCTTTCAAAAGCTCAACAAATTCATCTTCATCGATTTTATGCTTTAGTTTGAAATGCAAGTTGTGCATATCGGAGACATAATCGCTGAAGGTTTCGTGCTGTCCTTGCTTGCGTTCCATGAGTTCACTTCCGGTAGTGGAAAACGCTCGTTCCATCTCCTGTATCAACGAATAGTAGTCAAAGTCGTAATCTTCTGCCTTGTCCTCCATTAGCTGCCAATACCATTTTGTGGCTGCACCTGCCAGCAGAAGATGGAATTCACGAAAGACTTGTTGACGGCTGAGGTCATACAATTCTTGTAGTCGGTCCACGCGGAATAGGAAACTCTCAACTGTCATGCCGCGTCCGCTTCCATCGAACTTTAGGTTCCATCTGTCCAATCTGACATCTTTTGGTCGCGGTCTTTGGAATGATGAGTTCCGATCGATCTCTGGATGCAGTTGGTGACTCGCCTCCCTCTCATTTGTTCTGAATTGCCTGTGTGATGGAGTGTCCATCCGCCTGGGTGTTCTTAGCCGGTGCATCTGGCTATTGAGCATGTCCTGTGTTACCGGTTCCAGAGGCGGGGTTCGTTGGATTCGGGACAGTACGGGGCGGCGAAGGCAGTCCCTTCTGTTCGGGTCTCCTGGATGTCGGAGACTGCAATTCTGCTATCTGTGCTGTCAGCGCTTCTATCTGGGCACTCATCCCACGCTGCATTTCATTGCTTTGCCTTAAGAGCTCCATCAATCTTTGTTCACGTCTCTCGGCAGCCTCTAAGTTGTCCTCCTCGTGCCTCTGAAATTGGGGAAGCATACTTGATCTTCCTTTCGGCGGTCGTAGGGGTAGATTCTCCCCTCCGGCGGCTCCTTCCATTTCAGAATATTGGTCCAGGTAGTTTTCTTCAGACAGGGTATCTACCTGTCCTGGCTGATCCTGTGCGCGCTCCCACGGCTCTCTTTCAGGTGAATCTCCTAGCCTTGGCGCGCTTGCACTGCGGGGTTGGTGATTTTCACCGCGCGTTGTTGCCCGGGTCACTCTTCCGGTGCTGGGTTGGAATAGGACTTTCTTCTTGGCCCCCTTCATTTATATGATTGGACCTTCTTTAAAGGCCTCCGCTTTCTTTTTATAGATTGTCACTTTGTGCGGATTAATACACGCACTAAAATTTGTCTTTACTTGTTTTTTTTTTTTGCGTTTTGGTATAAAAGGTTCACGTGATTCTTTTCAAAACACCCGGTCAGCGACGTATCCGCTGAATAAGTCGACAATAAAAATGTTTATAAACTGGGGGTGCTTCTGTCTGCTTCTCAAGTTTCTCTTCGGTCAAGAACCGTCCGATATTTAAGCCCCAAACAAAAACAAATAAATTTCCCTAACTAGGGGTGTTAGCCGCTTCTACACAACGCGGTTCCGCTAAGCTGTCATGTCCTTACTTTCCCTTTCTATTCAGCTCAAATATTCCAAACGGAATGGCTGTGTTTAGATAAGGAATCTGTCCAAAAACCCCCTCCCGCCAGTCGTCGGAAAACAAGTTATTTGACCGATCATTCTCGGGCTCCACAACCGTCTCCTATTTCTCTGGACTCGAACCAAGCAAACGACCTGACCAACTAGCCTAATACGTTGTGGGGCGTCGGCCAGAGAAACTAAAACTCGTCCACCGCCCAAATATGGCAAGGGAAACCGCAAAGACTCGAACCAAGCAAACGACCGGACCAATGCCTAGTACGTTGTAGGGCGTCGGCTTTGCCTTTCCTGTCAGTTCCCCCACCCCCATTCTGTCCTGGATCGACAAACGAACAGTAGACCCGCAACGCAACTGCTAAATGCGTTACCGTAATGCTTGCGCTCCTGCCCTTTCTGGACTCGAACCAATTCAAACGACCGGGCAAATACGTCGTGTGGCGTCGGCCAGAAAGCACCTATAAATTGTATTTACGTTAATTTTAACAAGTAGTCGTCGACACTTAGTTATAGGTATAGTATTATAAAAAAGGATAACTCATAGTTCTTGATTTAAGGAAGTTCTGGTAAATTTGTCCATGAACAAAACAGAGAATTTTTAAGGTTAAAAACATTTCAAAGTCAGGCCTCTATTCTGCGGCAAAGTTCTGATTGAGCGGCCGCTCAACATTGACAGTCACAGAAGTTGGGGACTTTACAGTTACTAGCTCGACAAATAAATAAGTACGCGTACATTTAAAATTATTTAATCTCCCTGCTCTATAAAACAGTCAAATTACCTATGGCAAAAAGGATGAAAGCTTTGCCATACTTAGGTGCATCCACTCCGATACCGCAGGCATCGAGATGGTTGACCCTGGTAAAATTCCTTAAGGAGTATGAAATGTCCTACCGTTGGGCGCCAATTCTGTTACGTGGGCATATTAGTGCCCGAGTCCTGACAAGGACTTGGGCCGAGGGAGAGGCGTCCGATGTTCAGGCACCATTTGCCGGCATAAGCTACGTCGTATTTGGGTCGTGGGATCTTGGTAAGCCTCTCTCCTCTCCAACATAACGAGAATAAACATTAAAAGTGCTTGGAAAAATAATAATAGTCATCAAGTTCGTCAGTCATCAGTCCACACTGCCCAACAAGCTTAGCTGTCGCTTGATCGCAATACGATCGGGCTGTGTTTTGGCCATATTCCCTCCCCTTCACACATTCGTGTGCCAATGGATCGTCGCGGGCCGCGCAATACGATCCCCTATTGTCAAGGTTGTCCGTCGAAAGTTATGTCATTGTTCTTGACCTACTTCACTCCTCGCGTCAGCACACCCCCTTTGTTAGAGTTCTAGCACAACATGGTTTTCAATTCTTTTTCACATTATAAATTTATTAAATAATATTTATGTCGGCGTGTGCCGGTGTTGAATAACATAATATTGGTTAATTCATATAGGGATTAAATTAATTGACAATTATTGTATTAGCGGAAAGTATCGAATTTATCACCTATGAAGGTGCACACATCAGCAAAATACTGACTATTCACGACTACAAACGTCGCTCAAAGGGCTCTTGCAATTATCAAATAACTACAAGGCTGATACTCGCCGCTGCAAAAGTTTATAGTAGTCTATAAAACTGTAGGATACTGCACGAATATTTATATATGTATGTTTATAAGAAAGGAACCGTGTCCCGACAAACTTACCCCCTCTTTAAATCCTGGGCGATGAGATCTCGACGCTCCAGATCCTGGGCTTTGGGAAAATATTATATTGGATATATATATATAAATATACGTGCACCAAAATACGGCTGTTCTTGAGTATATCAATTCACTTAAACACAAAATATATATATATTATGCCACAGGCATGCGACTTCTTCAACGGCTGGTGGAGAGATTCGTCCTCTCTAATTGTTTATCATGATTCGCACTTTGTCTATTGATTCGGTTGGTTTAAATATATTTCAGTGCATGTTTGAATGCTTGATTTTCACTTGTCATCCAATTGTATTATTTGAGGATATTGGTCCTTGGTTATGCATGAGTTCACTTTAGCTTTGGTTGGCTCGATTAACACATTTATATTGCATCACTACTTTCTCCGACGTATGCTATTGGTCGCTACGCTCTGAACGGATGGTTCCTATAGCTGAACAAATTTCAGGAGCATGGAGATCACGGATACTGCGTCCACAAACATCGCAGTATGTCGGATGTCGTCCTTATTGTTGATCTTCTCCACGTTCTTTGATGGCAATAGCGGCGCTGGTTCGACACAAGATTATTTCGAGCTGCAATTGTGTTCTCCTCAAGGACTGTTGGATATGGTGGCTGGTCCTGGTGGCAGAAGACTCCATGGACGACTGCCCCAGGGAAAGTCGCCTTCCCTCGAAGCTGCCGGCTTCCGTCAGCAAGACACCCAAATGGATTCTCTCCCTTTCTCTATTTGTCTAAGGTCTTTTATACCAGACTAGAGCTTTTACTTGGCTGCGGGTACGGATCGGATAAACTAGGTGTTCCCACCTAGAATTACTGTTTCTTGATATCTGCTATGTTGGTAGTCAACGGCCGGCTGTTGCCCATTGCCAGCTACCGGAGTATGGTTACCAATAGGTCGATAGTGGCCGTTGTTCTGGTCACGCGACACCCGAGAATTGCCGAATTTCTTTTTCTTCTGCCTTTACCAGTATGAGTCTGGTTTGTCACATGCACCCCTCCCCTTGGCTAAAGATTCGTCGTTGTTTCTCTATGTGAATCTTTCTATGTGGAGGGCGTACGTAACAATTACATGGGTCGAATCAAAGGTGCGCGGGAGTACGCTTACAGTATCAGGTACTGAAATTGGAACATTGACTACAGCGCCTCTTATTCCGCATTACCTTTCATATCCAAGGGATATAATGCGCATAAAAGGGAATTCGAGGAGAAATAAGGCGCTCCTCAAGACATGTCAAGTTTTTAAGGCATTCAGGTATCTCTGGAAAGTCGAAGCCATTAGAGAGACAAAGGGATGGTATCCTACCTTTGGAAACGCCTTGACGACATGTACTGCAATATTGATATTTGCCGGACGGACTCGGCAACTTTCTGCCTAAATAAAAGGCATTGTCTAGACTAAAATTGGGGTATTTAGAAGAAATAGTACGTATGTTCAAACCACTTACCTGAGATGGAAACCACGTTCCTCCACAGCACATACAAAACTTAGTTGGTCCGTCCTTAATGTTACGAAGATATTGTTCCCTTGCCGTAGCTCGACTCCTCCGTCGCTGGCGTTCCCGTTGATCCTCTCGTTCATCCTCTGAAAGTTGTGCTCTTGCACTGTGTTGGTCCTTTGCTCCTGTGTCCTAGTGATAGGGTTGTTCCTGGTGATCCTATGAGCTGCTGCGTCCCGTAAACGCTCGAGTCCTCTATTTTCCTCGATCGATCGCCAGGTAGCATGATCAGCAGTGTTTCGCGACTGCTCTCGTCGTCGCTCCTCGGAATCCGACCTGACTATTGCGTACGCTACAGCGTCCCGTGCGCGCTCTGGTCCTCGATTTTCCTCGATCGATCTCCACGTAGCATGGTCAGCAGTATTTTGCACCTGCTGTCGTCGTCGCTCCTCGGAATCCGACCTAACCATTGCGCGCGCTACAGCGTCACGTGCGCGCTCCGGTCCTCGATTTTCTCCAAACGATCTCCAGGTAGCATGGTCAGCAGTGTTTCGCGACTGCTCTCGTCGTCGCTCCTCGGAATCCGACTTGACCATTGCGCGCGCTACAGCGTCCCGTGCGCGCTCCGGTCCTCGATTTTCCCCAATCGATCTCCAGGTAGCATGCTCAGCAGTGTTTCGCGACTGCTCTCGTCATCGCTCCTCGGAATCCGACCTGACCATTGGGTCCTCGATTTTCCCCGATCGATCTCCAGGTAGCATGATCAGCAGTGTTTCGCGACTGCTCTCGTCATCGCTCCTCGGAATCCGACCTGACTATTGCGCGCGCTGCAGCGTCCCGTGCGCGCTCGGGTCCTCGATTTTCCCCGATTGATCTCCAGGTAGCATGATCAGCAGTGTTTCGCGACTGCTCTCGTCGTCGCTCCTCGGAATCCGACTTGACCATTGCGCGAGTTACCGCCTCAGCACTTACCCTCGGCGGTCCCCCACCGAAACCCCTACGACTGGCATAAATGCCATCTCAGCGCAAATATCACGTTGGCAACAAGTGCCAACATAAACATCTGGGCCGCTGCATATCCGCTCCAATTGCAACTCCCTTCCGCTAGGTCAGCATAAATTGTATTAGCTATAAGCCATTGAAAGACAAGATAAAAATAAATGAAGGCAGTCGCTGAGACGAACCCAATCACGGCAGTACTAAACGATCGTATTATCATTTGGGCGGTCACCTTTTACCTAACACAGGATATTCTCCACCCTCAACCATATTTCAACACGTAACTGGCGCAGTCGGTAGACCCTTGTTTAAGGACAGGTCTGACCCCAACATTCTGAAGGAAGGATCTGAGACAGCAAGGGATATGTCAACGATTTACATTATTTGTACCATAATTATGTAAGAGTAAGTAGAGTGAAGTGGGTGCAATGGAATGGAAAATAAACAAAACTAAAGAAATAAATTAATAAAAAAAAAAAAAAAAAAAATTAACAAAATATGCAATCAAGGAGTGTTATAATCAGTGAGAATAAAGGCAGTATTCGAACCGCAGGCAGAGGAATGTGAAAGGAGAATAGGGCAAGTACATAATGTCCGAAGTTGAACGACAGCAGATTGAAAAAATAATTAAATAAAAAATATATTCACATAGAATGTGTTTAATAAGTGGAAGAAAATTAACTTGGAAGTTTAATAAGAAGTTTTAATAATATTAATAGTGGTCGTGTTTGCGAACTAAATGGAAGGTTTGAGTGCAACAAAAGGCTCGTGGTCAAACGCCGGCGAACGGTCGGGAGCACCGACGGTTCGAGGTTGCGTCGAGCGGTTCGATCGAACGGTCGGATGTCGACAAGTGTCGGCAGACGGTTGTGGTCGGCGATGGTTCGATGCGCACCGAACAGCTCGGTCGAACGGTCGATCGTTGGTAGATGACAGAGAGAAGATGTTGCAGACAGCTCGGATCGAGTTGGAAGTGGTTGTCGGCAAGTTCAAGCAATACAGAAGACAAGAGAGTGGTTCGATAGGTTGGATACAGGGAGATGTCGAGGCAGTGAACTAGAAGTTCGGGAGCAAGAGTTATAATTCAAAATAAATACTATAAATAAATTATTGGCTCCATTTGCATGTATTGAGCGGCGCACTGTATTGCACAGGGCGGCCGCTTAGCGTGAGAATGAAGTAAAGCATCATGAACAATTAAATATAATTAATATCGGTTAGGCTTTCACTTGTATTAGGCGGCGAACTGTGGATCACAGGGCGGCCGCTTAGCAAGGGGAGGTACTGATTCGATAGAGAGAATAAGAGAAGTGATATATATCCATTAACATGTATTAGACGGCGCACTGTAATGGACAGGGCGGCCGCTTAGCGTGGGGATGGAAGAATATGTTACTAAGAGAATACAGAGAAAAATTAATAAAATACATTTAACGTGACACGAGGCTTTTCACATGTATTAAGCGATACACTGGAACAAACAGTGTAGTCGTTTAGCATGGGGATAGTCAAAGGAAATACAAATAAAAATCCCTAATGGCACTGACTGTCCGCATTTGGTTGTGATGCTGTATCGCACAGCTGAGCAGCTAGCTTCAGCATGCCGGGTAGCAACGATTAAATGAATAAATAAAATAAATAAACAGTAAAGAACAATTAAATTATGAGGTATGGTAGGAGGAGACGGAAGTACAGTGATAATAAAAAAAAAAAATTTTCTAAATGATTATAATGAAATCCATTGTTGCTATTTATAAAAACCAATCTGAGGAAAAGTACTTATATTGAATTAATTACAGAATTCCATTGCACAACACGGACACGGATCTACACAAACACAAGAAGAAAACAAATAAATAAGAATAAGTAACACTAAAATTAAGAGATACACTAAAATTATCCACTAAAATTATACACTAAAATTATACACTAAAATTATACACAGTATACATAGTATAAGCACACTACTAAGTAAAGAAGAAGAAGACAGCAAGAATAGGAAGAGAAAAAACAATTGTTATGACAGAGGAGAATAGAACGACAAGTATGGCGACGACTAGCGTCCTGGAAGCTATCAAGGTCATAGACCTGGTAGAGATAATCCCTAAGTATGAAGGAGAATCGGCGAAACTAGATGGATTTATAGGGACAGTAGAACAGGTCCTCAATCTGATAAAGGGAGAAGAGAGGTCAAACATAGGAGTGATCGCACTCGGAGCGATAAGGAGCAAGATTGTAGGAGCAGCAGATAAAGTCCTAGATTTGGATGATTCGGAGCTAAATTGGGACCAGATAAAGAAGATATTGATTACCCATTTCAAAGACAAGAGATCTGAACAGGATTTGATTATGGAATTAACACATATTAAGGAAAAGAAGTTGGAATTAGAGGCCTTGTACACCAAAGTTATGACCCTAAAGAAAGCCCTAGTGAGCCAGGCCAAGTCCAAGGAGCAAGGCATGTTGTTGAGGGGCGAAAAGACCAAATGGTATGAGGATATGGCCTTAAACGCCTTTGTGTCAGCCTTAAAAGGACCAATAGGAGTGACTATCAGGAACATGGGGGTAACCAATATAGCCAAAGCCTACGAGATAGCCTGCAGGGAAAAGAACTTGGGCACCCTGGAGGAGGTAGAAGTGGAAGCAAAAGGGCAAGTTTTGACAGAGCCGCAGGGCAAAGAGGTTAAAGAAACTCCGAAACAGGAGCCAGGAAGGCAAGATAACCCAGTACCCGGGTCGCAGACTGGCACTTGGGCTCAGTATCGGTGGGCAGAAAACACCTTACCACAGTTCCCAATGCCATTTCCGATGCCCAACATGAATGGATGGCCGGGATTTGGATTTCCGTGTCCCATGATGGGGAACCCATTCAGACCAGACAGTTTTAACCAGGGGGAAACTTCCAACTACTCAAGACCATATCGTAACTACCAGAACAGGAACGATAATAGGAATGATAATTGGAATAATAATAGGAACTATGGGCAAAATAATCGAGATAGGCAGTGGTATGGAAACAACAGGTATAACAACAGGCCTAGAGAGGGTCAGCGAGCAATCCAGGCGGCTGGAGATGCAGAGGGTAGCGGCCAGACAAGGATGTCTAGGAATTCGAACTATTCCGGGCAATCGTATAATTCCAACAATTCAAGGCAGTCGAATAATTCGGCCAATACAAGACGGTCGTATAATTCGACAAATAACGCAGAGAGAGGGGGAAATCAGCCGGCAACCAGTGGCCAGTTGCATAACATTCAAGAAGACGATGTAAATTTTCCGAAATCAGCCTCGAACAACCAACAGGATATTTAGGGGCCAGGAGGGGCCATTCAACCCTACCTTATGTATTGATCAGAATCACTCCCGAAAGAGTAATTAAAATGTTAATTGACACAGGATCTACTTTCTCTTTTATTCGTCCCGAACTGGCTCAATCACAATACGTGAAAGACCTACAAGACCCAATAGCAATTAAGACAATTACACAATCTCATAAGATTTCGAAAGAAGCATACTTGCCGACATTCAAGGAACTGGGAGGAATAGGGAAGATGAGGATGCTGCTCTTCAGATTCCACCAGTTTTTTGAAGGATTAATCGGAATAGATTTACTACAACAGTTAAAGGCCGTGATCGATATAGGAAACGGGTGGTTCCGCACGGTAGACAAGAGGTTGCAGTTTCAGTTTGCTACATATAGACCAAGCGAGGTTCACAGGATAGAAGCGGGAACAAAAAGAGTTATAAGTATTCCAGTACAGGTACCTGATGGGGACTTCTTACTGAGTAAAACAACAGTAAAGGAAGATATGATCATTTCAGAAGGAATTTATAGGGCAATGGCTGGAGAGAGCCTAGTAGAGGTAACAAATTACGCGGAGATAGACCAGGAGTTGTTTTTAGAGGAACCATTAAAAGTGGTAAAATTCAAAACTGAGCAGCATTTCGAGCTCAATAATATAGAAGGAACAGGGAACGAAGATACAATCGTACCGTTCCACAAGATCAGGACAGAGCACCTAAATAGTGAGGAGCTTAGAGAGCTTCGCAGGATTTGCAAGAAGTACCCTAAGGTATTCCATAAAGAAAAGGAGAAGTTATCGTTCACTAATGCAGTCAAGCATCAAATTAGAACGGGGGATGACATACCAGTGTATGCCAGGCCGTACCGGTATGCATTCAAAGAGAGACAGGAAGTTAAGAAACAAATAGAGAAGTTACTAGATCAGAAGATCATTAGACATAGCCACTCACCATGGAGTGCGCCGGTTTGGTTGGTGCCAAAGAAGAAGGATGCCTCAGGAGAGAGGAAATGGCGGATGGTAGTGGACTATAGGAAGTTAAACGAGAAAGTAATTAAGGACAGGTACCCGATGCCAATAATAAGTGATGTATTGGATAGTTTGGGTAGGGCCAAATATTTCTCAACCTTAGATTTGGCGAGTGGATACCACCAAATCGAGGTAAAGGCAGAAGATATTCCGAAAACAGCCTTCTCGGCTGAAGGGGGGCACTTCGAGTATGTAAGAATGCCATTCGGATTGAATAACGCTCCAGCAACCTTTCAAAGGTTAATGAATAACATTTTCGGGGAACTACTGGGAAAATGTTGTCTCATATATATGGATGACATTATGGTATTCTCAGCCTCGTTGCAGGAGCACATCACGGATTTGGAAAGAGTCTTTAAGAAGTTGGCGGAAGCTAATTTTAAACTACAGTTAGACAAGACGGAATTTTTGAGGAAAGAAGTAGAATATTTAGGACATGTAGTAACCCAACAAGGTATTAAACCAAACCCAGGGAAGATCGAAGCAATTAAAAGATTCGAGATTCCCAAGACTAGGAAACAGATCAAATCGTTCCTAGGCCTATTGGGGTACTATAGGAAGTTTATACGAGATTTCGCGGCTATCACGAAGCCGATGACGAAACAATTAAAGGGCAAAAAAACTGTACAGATGGATCAAGAATACAAAGAAGCATTTGAGGTATGCAAAACCTTACTATGCAACGATCCGATTTTACAGTTTCCCGATTTTGAGAAACCATTCATCCTGACCACGGATGCAAGCAACTATGCGATTGGCGCCGTATTATCCCAAGGAAACCTGGGAACGGACAGACCAATAGCATATGCTAGTAGGACATTATCAGGATCGGAGGTGAACTATGCGACCATAGAAAAAGAAATGCTGGCCATTATCTGGGCAATTAAGCATTTTAGACACTATGTATTCGGCACAAGTTCAAAATAGTTACGGATCATAGGCCACTGACCTGGCTGATGAGCATCAAGGAACCAGACTCCAAACTCGTAAGGTGGCGACTCCAACTGTTGGAGTATGATTATGAGATCGTATATAAAAAGGGCTCCTTGAACGTAGTGGCAGACGCATTGAGCAGAATTCAACCCGAACTCAATGTGTTAGAAGATGCGTCGGGAATAGCAACGAATGGAGAGACAATTCACTCTGCTGGAGAAGACCTACAACTGGGATTCCCAATATCAGAGAAACCACTGAATGAGTATAATATTCAGGTGGTTATACAGGAAGGGGTGAGAGCAGGAGTAGAGAAACGAGTCCCATTTAGGAATAAATTAAGAATAATTTGGACGGAAAACTGTTTTGACGACGAAACAATTGGCCGTAGGCTAAAAGAAATTCTAAAACCAAAAAGGACGGTGGCGTTATTGATTCCGGAAAACTTGGTGATAACGATCCAGGACGTATATTGCAAATACTTTGCTTATAGTAAGTTGTATAGGGCAATAAGATGTACAGTCTTGTTGCCAGATATAACGGAAAAGGGCGAACAGGAACAAGTCATTAAGGAGTATCACGAAAAGAGCAATCATAGGGGCATAGATGAAACGTTAGCCCACCTCAGGAAGGTGTTTTTCCTACACATGAAACAGGCAATCGCACAAACGATAAATAATTGCGACAGCTGCCAAATTCAGAAATACGATAGGAAACCAAATAAGATTAAGTACAGTCTGACGGAAACACCAGAGAGACCTATGGAAATAGTGCACATAGACTTGTATTTCGTGAACAAGAAAAATGTACTAACCATAATAGACAAATTCTCGAGGTACGCTTGGGGATTAACAATTCCAGCAAAGGAAAGCGTAAATATAGTGAAGGCAATAAAAGGTTTCATGGCCTTGTTCGGAGTACCCAAGAAGATAGTTTGCGATCAGGGAGTAGAATTCTCGTCCAACCTCTTCAAAGACTTTTGTAGGCAGTACAATTTGGAACTGCACACAACGTCCTTTCAGCAGTCGTCGAGCAACTCCACGGTTGAAAGGCTACACTCCACGATTACGGAAATATACAGGCTTATTAACGAAACTAAAAAGACAAATAAGTTAGATATCAGACATGAGGAAGTACTGGATGAGGCGTTTATAACTTACAATAATGCTATTCATTCAGCCACTAAGTTAACACCGCAAGAATTATTCACTGGTAGAACACATACCTTCTTAAATAACGTAGCGTTTAACAATGAACACGATTATTTGCAAAAGATCAATGCGTTTCAGGCAGAATTGTACCCAAAAATCAAAGAAAAAGTAGAGCAACAAAAAATCAGAAGGATAGATGCAGCAAATGCAGATAGAGAAGAACCAAGCCCGGTACAGGCAGGTGATACAATATTTAGGAAAGAAAACAGGAGGGATAAACTTACCCCTCGGTTTTCGAAACACAAGGTTTTGGAGGACAACGGACTAACACTAACATCAACAAGACCACAAAAGATCCATAAAGAAAAAATCAGGAAATTAACTAAATCAAATGAATGATTCATTCCAGGTGGTCAAGGACCATGACAGCGGAGAAGAGGTTCGAGATCCGGACATTACAAGGAGACGAACCGGTAGCACAAATCAGCTTAGGCCCTGCTAAAATAATTCAGACACATAAAAATTTAATACACATAATAAGACTACAGGAATATCAGGAGGCTATAGAGAACATAGAACAGACACTCAGAGAGGTAGTCGAGGATGCAGAAACAAAGGACCTCGTTAGGGTGTTACAAAACAAATTACACATGATTAAAGCGAGGCTAGAAGCAATATGTCCCAAGAGTAGGAGAACTAGAGGGTTAATTAATGGGTTAGGATCGGTTGTCAAATCTATAACGGGAAATCTTGATGCAGAGGATGCAGAAAGACTGGAAGAAGAAATTAGGAAGACCCAGGAGGAAGAGAAGATATTGAGAGAGACAATGAATGCGCAGGAAAGGACAGGAGTAAAGTTCAGCATAATGTTCAAAAACTTAACAAAATATATTAATGAGGAGCAAACTAGGGTAACCATGTTCATAAATAACTATAGGAACGGAATAAGTAAAACGTTCCTGGAAGAAGATAAAAGAATATACAGGTTAGAATACATAGATAGAATTTCTGTAACGATAGACATGTTAGGATTGAATATTAACGACATAGCAGAAAGCCTGTTGCTGGCTAAGATAGGATTAATTTCAAAATTCATATTTGATAAGCAAGAAACAACAAAATGTGTACAGGAGTTAGAAGGACAAGGCATAAATATAACGTCCGAGGAACACATGTATGAATTCTTAGAATTAAAAGCAATTATGAACAGAACGGACATAATATTCTCAATTAAATTACCGGTTTTTAAAAAGGGAACGTATTCTTTGGAGAGAATAATAGCGTTACCCATGAACAAAACTGAATATGTATTAGCACCGGAATATATTGTAAACAACGAAGAAGAGATATATTACTATAAGGAAAAATGTCTAAAAATAAGAAATTTATTTACATGTAAGAATGAGAAAATAGTAAACCAAGTCAATGAGAAATGTATTAGGAAGCTGATTAGCGGGGAGGAAGCAAGTTGCGAGACGAAGGATGTAGGACTCGTGAGCAGAATTTTCGAGCCGGAAGAGGGTTACATCGCTATATTCAATGGAGAGAATATAAAGGTGCAAACAGACTGCGGACATGAAAGGACCATAAATGGATCAGCACTGATCACATTCAGAGAGTGCAGAGCAATGGTAAAGAACATCCAATACGGAACATTGGAAAAGCTTGGCACAGTGAGATTAAACTTTCAGATACCTCAGATCAAAGCCATCCAAAAAAACCGAACTACCCAAGAATTGGGCATACATGAGTTGAAGATGGAGGACATCGAGACGAAAATACAAATCAATAGAATCCAGACGGGAACAGCAATACACGCAACAGCGACATATACAATGCTAACCGTACTATTGATAGTGGTAACAGCCGTGGGTTGCTTGGCGAAAAGAACGACCACCTTTACACCAGCGGCACCACTCACGTCATTCACGCCAACTATTGGTCCACCTGCCACCTTCACACCTACCATCGCTCCACTATGGTCGGTAGTTCAGTCTGAGGGGGGAGGAGTTACCGCCTCAGCACTTACCCTCGGCGGTCCCCCACCGAAACCCCTACGACTGGCATAAATGCCATCTCAGCGCAAATATCACGTTGGCAACAAGTGCCAACATAAACATCTGAGCCGCTGCATATCCGCTCCAATTGCAACTCCCTTCCGCTAGGTCAGCATAAATTGTATTAGCTATAAGCCATTGAAAGACAAGATAAAAATAAATGAAGGCAGTCGCTGAGACGAACCCAATCACGGCAGTACTAAACGATCGTATTATCATTTGGGCGGTCACCTTTTACCTAACACAGGATATTCTCCACCCTCAACCATATTTCAACACGTAACTCGCGCGCTACAGCGTCCCGTGCGCGCTCCGGTCCTCGATTTTCCCCAATCGATCTCCAGGTAGCATGCTCAGCAGTGTTTCGCGATTGCTCTCGTCATCGCTCCTCGGAATCCGACCTGACCATTGGGTCCTCGATTTTCCCCGATCGATCTCCAGGTAGCATGATCAGCAGTGTTTCGCGACTGCTCTCGTCATCGCTCCTCGGAATCCGACCTGACTATTGCGCGCGCTGCAGCGTCCCGTGCGCGCTCGGGTCCTCGATTTTCCCCGATTGATCTCCAGGTAGCATGGTCAGCAGTATTTTGCACCTGTTGTCGTCGTCGCTCTTTGGAATTCGACCTGGCGCTTGCGTGCTCTGCAGCGTCCCGTGTGCGCTCAAGTCTTCGATTTTCCTCGATCGATCTCCAGGTAGCATGATCAGCAGTGTTTCGCGACTGCTCTCGTCCTCGCTCCTCGGAATCCGACCTAACCATTGCGCGCGCTACAGCGTCACATGCGCGCTCCGGTCCTCGATTTTCTCCAAACGATCTCCAGGTAGCATGGTCAGCAGTGTTTTGCACCTGCTGTCGTCGTCGCTCTTCGGAATTCGACCTGGCGCTTGCGTGCGCTTCAGCGTCCCGTGTGCGCTCGAGTCCTCGATTTTCCTCGTTCGCTCTCCAGGTAGCGAGATTGTCAGTGTTCCTCAATCGTTCGCTGGCTCGAATTCTTTCGCTTCTCCTTCTCTGAGAGCGAGCAGCGGAATTTCGCGAGCGAGCTTCTTCTGCTACCTCCAAATTACTTGTACGGGCCAAGGCAATGTGCTGCGCATTACGGGTCCTTATTTGTGACGCATTTTGAGCATATTGGGCTCGGCTTCGTCTAAGCGCAGCTTGGCGGCGCTGCTCTTGAGATAAAGATGATATGCGCGGCATTCTCTTTATTTTGCTGTTAAAAAATAATTGTATAAAAGTTAAGGGGTTATAATTTGTCAGAGATTTTCAAAATCTCTTTGGTCGGGATTCTGGTAAATATTTATTGATGTTCCACCTGAATTTCACCAGAAGAGACTTATGTGATACGAATTTATGAATCCTGTTTTACTTTATAGAAATACTAACCAAAGGAATAAAATTTAATAATACTTTATTATTTTGTTACACACTTTTTTCACTTTTCACCTTATAGCCTAGTACTCAGATCGGCTAAGAGTTTCACTAGTCGAAAAATCTTATTCTTTGTAGTGTGACCGAAGTTTTCAAAGTTCACCCGCAATGCATGTAGCATGGTCTTACTGTTAAGCGGCTGGGCTTGTTGCCAAACGGAAAAGAAATCAATTGGAGAAATTTAAAAAGGAGGAATCTGCTGGTACAAAAAGAAATTTATATAAAAATAAGTGGAATAATCAACGAATGTTTTTATTTATGTAAATTAGTAGTTTGAAGCTTCTTTCTCGTCCCATGGATGCTTCGCCATCTTTCCCGCGCCACCGCAGTCCAGCTCCGAGACCCAATGGGCATATTGGACCTTAAGAAGTGGGAGCCGGATTGGGAGCGGGGTTGATGCTGCAGAAAGTCGCCCAGTATCCTGGCAGTGGCTGGCTAGGGCTTCTCCAACTGTTCCTTAGCGGGCGCCCTATTTTCGTCCTCCCTATAGAAGCCAGCGGGTCCTCCAGCTCCGCCTAAGCTGCCAAGTAGCTGGTGGTGGTAATGTCCGGAGTCCTAATGGAGAGGTCGTCGGAGGTCGTATTACTGGTGGTTCTGCTAAAAAGATACTTCTATTAGTAAAACGCAACCAAATTCTTTTGGCCAGATCTTACTTTCTTTGCGAGGGCGTGACCGGCAGGATGTCCATGTAGAGATCGAAATCCCACTCGGCATGTACCTTCCCACTGGGATTCTCTAGTGGATCTTCTCCAGCACTTCAACTATTCTGCGAATTTGCCCCTTTTGTGGAATTGCTTCCTGTCTGAGAAATCCCAAAATAAAGGGCATAAGCTTAGATTTGGCGTCCTATTTCATCTACTCTAACACCCTGCATCCGACTTTGTGGTTTTCCTTCCATTTTTAATTTTTAGTTTCCATATTTTCTTATTCTTTGGGCCGCTGCTAACGGCGTTCATCGAAAATTCACACGCGAAATCTGGTATTTTTTCTGGTATTTCCTTAGCTTATCTGAGTACCGCGCTGAAAAACAGACCCGACGAAAAACGTTAGCCGGATATTTGCCTCTCGCTCACTCCTATGGTTAGCTCGCGGTTTTCGTCGATCTGAGTACTAGGCTTAAATTGAAACATATAACAAAATTTCAAGCTTACGTACAGGTGCTTATACCCTATTCACACAGAGGGGGATTTCGCAGAAGTGACCAAATTCCTCTTCAGCGAATTTTTCCTCCATAAGAAATGCACGAGTAGGAAAAATATAGGAAAAAGTCGCAACAACTCGCTGCAGCGGAAAATGGGCCCGCACACACAAATTGAGTTGGTATTCCAATGTTTTCATTCAGTATTTTTTACAAGGTAAAGTAGTTTTTGTCTTTGACGTTTAGTGATTTTTTTTAGAAGGGAATGCTTTTGAACTGCAATCGCGCCGCTCTAAGGAATTTATTGTTGGTGCTGGCCCAAGGAGTCTTCCAACGGCGGAGATCCCAGCAATTGATCTCATCTTAAAAAGAAATATTAGTATGCTCGATTTTTAAAAAAATGGTTAAAGTCCAGCGTATATCTAAAACTATTAACTTAATCTTTTGACCAGGCGAAATTGATCGATGTTTAAAAAAGGTAGCAGAGGGTGTCGAAACGTTTGAGGATATTTGGAAAAAGGTACTCAGTGCGACAAACACCAATCAGTCTAAAAATTGTAGTTATATTGTTTGCCGATTAAAAAATTGACATATCATCTTGAAAAGAAATATTGATATGCTCGATTTTTAAGAAAATAATCAACCTCCAGCGTTTGTCCTTCTTGGCAAGTTCAAATACAAATTATTACAAATTATTATTACAATAATTATGTTGTGTCGTTTTTTTTATATAAAGTTTTTGGGTTTGTACGACTTTTTGTTAGGTTGAATACTAGGCTTAAGCCTAGTACTCACATCGACGAAAGCCGTGAGCACACCATAGGAGTGAGCGAGAGGCAAACAGGCTGCTAAAGCTTTTCGTCGGGTCTGTTTTTCCGCGCGGTACTCAGATGAGCTAAGGAAATACCAGAAAAAATACCAGATTTAGAGAGTGAATTTTCGATGAACGCCGTTAGCCGCGGCCCAAAGAATAAGAAATTCAATCTTTGGAGGTATTTGTGCAGAAGTGGTGGGGAATTTAAAAATGAAAAATGGAAGAAAAACACCAAAAACGGCTAAAGGAGGTCAGTGCAGATGAAAAAGGACGCCTAATCCAAGCTGTTGCCCATTATTGTGGGACTTGACCGACAGGAAGCAATACCACAACGGGGCAAATCCGCAGAATAGTTGAAGTGCTGAAGGAGATCCACTAGAGAATCCCAGTGGGAAGGAACATGGGACACCGCTCGATCTCCGACCAGCTCTCCATTGAAGACTCCACCTCCAAAAAAAAATAAGGTCGCCCGCTTAGCGACAGCTGGAGGAGCCATCACTCGCCATTATTGGCCAGCCTATTGGGACTTGGAGCTGGACTACAGATGGCGCGGGAAAGATGGCGAAGCATCCGTGGGACGAGAAGGAAGCCTTAAACTTCTAATTTACATAAATAAAAACGTTCGTTGAACATTTCATTTATTTTGATTTTGTGCACCAGCAGACTCTTCTTTTTTAAATTGCTCCAATTGATTTGTTTTCCGTTTGGCAACAAGCCCATCGGCTTGACATGCAACATGCATTGCGGGTGAACTTTGAAAACTTCGGTCACACTACAAAGAATAAGATTTTTCGACTAGTAAACTCTTAGCCGATCTGAGTACTAGGCTTTAAACTGTAAATTGAATCATCTAATTTGTTCACCCAACAAATAATTATGTATAAATAGTTCACCTGGCGTTTCCATATTTCTTGGGCAACAGTGGTTGCTGGTGGGAGTATGCCGCTACAACTCTTTTGAGCTGTATGCAAAGAGTATAAGGTGCCTTAGTTCAGTGCCAGCAAGCAATGTAATCGATATATAGATATGTGGTATTTAATGTACTATTGGTATATATTCCAAGATGGCGGAATATGCCAAGAAGAAAAGACCAAAAGCAAGCGACAAGTTTTTATGAGTGTATTTAAATGTTTGAATGCATAAATCTATGCATTTGTTGAGCCAAAGCACATAGTTAATGTGAATATCAATATCAAAACTACGGAGCGGAATTGCTACGTTGTGCGCCTCCATATCGCAGAGCTGTTCGTTAAGCTAAAAATCAAAAATCTTATATTTACGGACGACGACCTAGTATCTCTATAAAGCAGAATAAGATCGACGACCGAGATTATTAGTCTGTTGGTATTGGGGGAAGGGTTGCGGCTGACCCAAGGTAAATATTCATGGTCCAGGAGCTGACCATCTGCCTTTTCCTGTAAGACTTTCCATTGACCTGGGTGCACGGTGATTTGCGCGCCTCTACGAAACTGAAGTGTCGAATCTCAGAATATTTCGACGCCACGCCGCGTTAGTTGTGTGCGTGCATGCGCACCCAGTTGAACGCTCCAATTTTCCACCATCTCTTGTCCAGACAAACAGGGTATTGTAACCAAATCACCGCCACATCTAACAGCAGACTATGTCTGTCTTTTTGCGTCACCAAAATCCACAAGAGAACACATAGCTATGGCTGCAACGAGAAAACTGCAAGGTAAACAAAACTTCCTTTTGAGAGTGGTTCCAATATCTGAAACTATAAACTTAATCTTTTGACTAGGCGAAATTGATCGATGTTTAAAAAAGGTAGCAGAGGGTGTTGAAACGTTTGAGGATATTTGGAAAAAAGTACACAATGCTACAAACACCAATCAAAAGGTGAGTTAAAAAGTCTACAAATTTTAGTAATATTGTTTGCCGATTAAAAAATCGATATGTCATCTCTATCAGCAAAAACATCTGCAAGAAAAGTACGAGGCAGATCTTAAAAAGGAAATTAAGAAGCTGCAGCGATTGCGCGATCAGATCAAATCATGGATTGCATCGGCCGAAATCAAGGATAAAAGCTCGCTTCTTGAAAATCGTAGGCTCATTGAAACCGTAGGTTCTACCATTTTTTTTTTTAGTATGCATTATGAATTATTTATTTCCAGCAAATGGAACGCTTTAAAGTGGTGGAGCGCGAGACAAAAACAAAAGCCTACTCCAAGGAAGGTTTGGGCGCTGCACAAAAGATGGATCCTGCCCAGCGGATCAAAGATGACGCCCGCAATTGGTTAACCAGTTCAATAAGTTCACTTCAAATACAAATTGACCAGTATGAGAGTGAGATCGAATCGTTGCTGGCAGGTAAAAAGAAACGATTGGATCGTGACAAACAAGAGCGAATGGATGACTTGAGAGGGAAGCTGGACCGGCATAAATTCCATATAACAAAACTGGAGACTCTGCTTAGGCTGCTCGACAACGACGGGGTCGAAGCAGAACAGGTGAACAAGATCAAAGACGACGTCGAATACTACATTGATTCATCTCAAGAGCCGGACTTTGAAGAAAATGAGTTCATCTATGATGATATTATCGGACTCGACGAAGTTGAGCTTAGCGGAACGGCCACGACAGACAGTAACAACAGTAACGAGACAAGCGGGTCCCCAAGTAGCGTTACCTCCGGCGGCAGTCCATCACAGTCACCCGTCACGGTTCAACAAATTTTGAACACTCCGTCGCAGCCACTGTCTAGTAGTGGCAGCAGCGCAGCACCGTTCCAGCAGCAGCAGGCGACGACGTCAAATGGCAACACCGGAGGCAATGCGAGCGAAACAACCACATCATCGGTCACCACGACTATAGAAGCAGCATGTGGCACAGTTGCTATAAATTGTGGTGGAGGAGGGGTTGGTGATAAACGTAACAAGATCAGCGAAAGCAATGCCAGCAGCAAATCGAAAGTATGTATAAATATATAAAAATTACGCAATAAATGGTTTACTTCTGTTTGTAGCCACAGCCACAGCACCTTATTAAGCCAACACCCGTACGAGCGACGGCCAAGCCGCCTTTGAGTAGTGAGGGTAAGTTTTTGGAGATAGTATGTAGTAGTTGAATGACTCTTATATTTACCGTAAATTCGTATGCAGTTCAAGTCAATAAGATTGCCAGTTCAACTCCCAGCAAAATCCAGCCACAGCTGTCCACAGCATCTTCACTCATCGCAGCCTCTACACTTCAGTCGCAAAACGGTAGCAGTGGAAATTTCAACTCCACAGGGACGGGAGCAGCACAAACAACATCCAGTGGTCATATTCCTGCAGTACAGCCACATGCTCCAACGCCTGGCCAGAGCGGCTCCAATATTGCAGCCGCCACAGCAGGTGCATCTAATGCCGCCACAGAAGCTGCATCTAATGCCGGTTCGGCAACGATCAGTGTCAATCTCCAAGCCCCATCTGTGATCCAAGCAACACCAACAATTGCATTTGCTGCAGTAGCAAAACACAATACATGTAGGACGACAAACCAGACATACGAAAAGTTCTTACTTAAAGATTTGTCCTTTCAGCACTACCAGAAAATGGTCCAGTACTACAGCAGCAACCAACAACAGCTCCCACAGTGGCAGCTATCGTAGGAGCTGTAGCACAGCCTCAGCAGCAACATGGGTCACAATTATCTAATCTTCAAACAAATTCCCCAAACATGCAAAATGGTAAGATCGTGCTAAAAGATGAAATTCAAGTAATAAGAGAAAAGCAGGTTATACTTTTCATAAAAATTAGTAATGTCAATTAAAGATATATTTATTTAGCAGTTACGGTAAAAGGGTGAACTTCCGTTTAGCTCCAAACCACCGATTTTGTTTAAACTCTCCATATGCACGTATTTTGGGATCCTTTAATACTTGAAAAACAATCAAAGTTGGAGCAAATATTGCTTTCTTGAAAAAAATATAGTAAAAACCGTTATTCGAGTTATATGAAGAAATCTTCAAACATTTTTACTTTTTAATTATTATTATACATGCAAAAATGGAAATGTAGGAAACATGGTTTTCAAGAAAAACACAAAACTATAAACAATTAACAGTTTATAAGAATAAAATGTAAATGATATATAATAATAGAGGTAAAAGTTGGAAGATAAAATGAAAATAACAAAATGGTGCGTATTATTAATATATTTCAGTTATGTCTAAAATAGTTTTGACTTTGAGAGAAATCAAAAAAAAATCATAAATCATAATCACTATTTTTCGGGAAATCGAATTTCGTCCAAAAAAATGTTTGTTCATAATCAGGGCCCCAATAATACGTGGACTTAGAAAAGAATCGGAGTGTGAGCCCAGCGGAAATGTATCTATGTCTTACTATTCGTATTCATTTTATTAGATTAAAAATATAAAAAAAGGCGGAAGATGTTATTTTTTAAGCCTTTTAATTAAATTTTTTTAGGGTTTAGTTATATTTCGAGTTGCGTTTAACAAATTTAGGTCATATATGTTTTAGCTTACAATTATAATAAACAAGTGAATCGACTTGGAAAATGTGGAATATTTTAGTTACTCGTTATTCGTAGAGTAAAACGGTATACAAGATTCGTCGGAAAGTATGTAACAGGTAGAAGGAGACGTTTCTGACCCCATAGTGCCCATGCCCGTCTGTCCGTTCCTACGCAAGCTAGTCTCTTAGTTTTAAAGCAATCGGGATGAAACTGTCCCAATTATCTTATTTATGTTCCAGATAGTACATAAGTCAATTTGTAGCGTCTGTGTTTTACCAAAAATGTTCTTTTATTAGAATTTCGAATACAATTTTAAAAAAATATATATAAGTAATGGAAAATAATTGGAAATTCGTTTTTATACCCTTGCAGGGGGTATGTTGATTTCCGTCAGAAGTTTGCAACGCAGTGAAGGAGACCTCCTACGCTTGGAAATAACATTTTTCAATTAGTTTTGAATTTCGAATTTAATTTTATCAAAATCGGACGACTATATCATATAGCTGCCATCGGAGCGATCGGAAAATTGGTGGGAAAATTATATGAAACAAATTATAGCTTCGGCGTTTTTAACATAAAACCTCCTACGCGTGGAAATAACATTTTTTAATTAGTTCTGAATTCCGAATTTAATTTTATCAAAATCGGACGACTATATCATACAGCTTCCATAGGAACGATCGTAAAATTGGTGGGAAAATTATATGAAACAAATTATATGAGCCATATTATCTTATACTATTGGGAATATAATTTTTTTTATTTTTAAATTTAATAATTATAACTGCAAGGGTATACAAACTTCGGCTTGCCGAAGTTACCTTTCTTTCTTGTTTTTAATCATATTCTCTTCTACTCCAGTATATAATATTTTTTTATTACTTCACATAAACGAAAAAAAATTCCCAAATTCGATCGTACCAATAATTTAGAAGATATACACTAGTAGGCATAAGTATTTTGAAGAAACAAAAGTTAAATATACTCATAATTTGAACCTGCTTCGTGTACATTTTGACATCATTGAAAAGGTCATTTAAATTCTGTTTGAATGATTCAACACTTTTCTTAACCCATTTAGCACTCAATAAAAATGTCGAATTTTTGTCAAAACAAAACATTTTTTGGTGCTAAAAATTTTTTCAAAGAAAATTAATAGTAACTGCAAATGATTTTTTTAAAAATCTGCTCATATTTTGTACTATCTCGGAAAAATGTAGTATGAAAGCAAAGAAGAACGCTACCGTCGAGTACCTCGACTATCCGGTGCCCGTTACACAGCTAAAGAGACCAAAGGGAAATGGAGATATGCAAAGCAAAGCGAGACTGAAATGCGCTACCTACCTGCGATCTCAATATATGGTTATGTGGGCGGTAGACAGATTTAAGCGTTATGGGTGTTAGAGTGGGCGTGTCAAACTTTTTTTTGGGGTTAATCGATAGGTAATGACGAGACATACATTTCAGTTAAAATGTTTTATCTAGCATGATTTTCGATTTAGCGTCGCTTGTGAACGGTTGTGTTTACTCTTGTGCTCTGAATTTTTGTCTATTCTGTGATTTTTTGCGAGTGTTTTTGTTTGTTTATTAACAACCTAACCGCTGGGTTAGTGTGTTTAGTGTTTTTACTAGATCTCCCAGTGATTATAGTTATTTTAACATTTATATTAGATTTGTTTAATCTCCTAGCTTTGTTAGTGTAATTTTTATACTCACTAAACTTGCTAAAACTCTTTGATTCTCACTCTCTCTCCCGCTCTATATTACAACTGTAACTTAAACTCTCTCTGAACCTACCAAATTTCTGGTAGACTTTTGGTGTGCTATTCTCTTGTCTCTCTCTCTCTCTCTCTCTTGCTTGCTTTACATTGTAACTGTTCCTGCGTAAAGTTGTCAGTGTCCCACAAGCAACGCTCAGTCGATAGAAGATTTATTCTCTCGTGCTCTCTTACATTTAAATTAATACGCGATCTCGCGCTCTTATTTTTTTTCGTGTTTTGTGCCTTTGTGGTTTTGGAATTTGATCCCAGTGCCAAATTTACTTGAGGTATTTTTCATATATTATTTTATTTTATTTAATTTCCTTAAAATGGCTCTTGTCTGCTCTAAGAACAATTTTACTCTTTCGTCTTCAACTAAAGACCCATTTATTTTCTGTTGGCTCTGCGAATCGATGATGCACGTTAAATGCGCAGGATTTACTGGTAGAGTCAAAGACTTCATTGATCAAAATTCTGGACTCATGTGGTCATGTGGATCCTGCAAGGAAATGGTTGTTGAGATGAGCGGCTTTATGAAGCACACTCGAGACAGCCTTTTGAATCTCTCTGGTGCTTTTAATCAGCTCAATGAGGGGTTCAATTCCGTTTGTGCCCAATTTAATAATAAACAAGGAAGAACGCAATAGTCGAGTACCTCGACTATCAGATACCCGTTACTCAAAGGGAAATGGAGATATGCAAGCAGCAAAGCGAGATTAAAATGCGCCACCTACCGGCGGTAGACAGATTAAAGCGTTATGGGCGTTAGAGTGGGCGTGGCAAATTTCAATCGATAGGTATTGACGACACCAATACATTTCAGTTAAAATTTTTTATCAAGCATGCAAATTGTGGGCGTCACAGGTTTTCGCGGTTTGTGGGCGTTTAAGTGGGCGTGGCAAACTTTTTTTTAGGTCAATCGATAGGTATTGATGAGAACAATACATTTCAGTTAAAATTTTCTATCTAGCATCAAAACTGTAGGAGTTACAGTTTTGGGCGGTTTGTGGGCGTTAGAGTGGGCGTGGCAGTCTACTGAAACAAACTTGCGCTGCGTAAGAAGCTCAGGAATCTGTACGCCAAATCTCAATAGCCTAGCTCTCATAGTTTCCGAGATCTCAGAGTTCATCCGGACAGACAGACGGACAGACGGACATGGCTAGATCGACTCGGCTAGTCGCCTAAACGTAAAAAAACCAGCTTAGCGGCAGTTAATACGGTCACGGTATCCACCCAAAATCCGAACTTGGTGGCTGCAGCAGTCTCTGTTGACACTGTGGTAAGTGAACCTACTGCGCCTATGGATACAGCTGTTTCAGGTGAAGTCACTGCTTCTCGAAGTCGGGTGGTAAAAAAATCTTCAGTGCCGGCTACGGTGCCGACCGTACCTATAGGTACAGAAGTTACCGTTTCTGGCTCTCAGCTTAGTGAGGTGCAATCTGCTACTGGGGGACCTAAGAAATTATCAGTTGTTCCACATAGAAAACAATTATTTGTTTCGAGATTCACCCCAGATACCACATCTGAGGATGTTTTGGAATTTATTCGTGAAAAATTCCCATCCGAGAATATTTCAGTTGAACAATTTAAATTTTCATATGCTCGTAGTATATCGTCTTTTAAAATATTTGCTCCGCCTGATGTGTTTAAGGTACTACTTTCTGAAAGCTTTTGGCTTAATGATGATTTAGTAATAAAAGAATTTGTTCCCAATAAACCGAGAACAAATAACAGACCTTCCACTGCGCCAAAAAACTAAAAAATTTATTTTTGGCTTATCAAAATGTTAGGGGACTAAATATGAAGCTACCCAAGCTTTATGCTGACTCCTCTGCATTTACTGCTGATATTTTGGCTTTTACGGATACTTGGCTGAAACCAGAGATATCTGACAATGAAGTTCTGTCAAACAATTTTAATGCCCATAGGACCTCACGTAGGGGAGGCGGTGTGCTGATTGCCGTTAGCACTAGCCTAACATCCGAGAGAATTCACTCTGATACTCCAAATGAAATTGAATTTGTTAGTGTGAAAGTTTCCTTGCAATCATTCTCAATATTTGTTACATGTTCCTATATTCCACCTGGCTCTGATTTAATAATTTATGAGCACCACCTGTCTGCGATAAAATCAGTTCTATCCCTTCTTTCTAACAGTGACCTTTTGATTGTTTTGGGTGACTTTAATCTCCCTGATATTTCTTGGTCTCCTCCTACTGACTCACTAGTTGCTATACCTCTATCCGCCCATGATTTTGTAGATGGTCTTCTAGAATTATCGTTACAGCAAGTAAGCTTTATACGGAATTCATTAAATAGACAACTAGATCTTGTGTTTGTTTCAGACCCGTCTGAAGTCACGGTATCTAGAATTGACGCTCTTGTTGTACCTGAAGACCGATATCATCCAACAATGGAATTGACAATCTGCCTCCCATGCGTTGATACCCTCTCTCCTTTAGTTTCTCAAACTAAAGTGAGATGTTTCCGAAAATGTAACTATAAAAAACTTAACGACATGATTTCTCAATATAATTGGACAGAATTGTACAATTGTATGGATATTGAAAGTGCCACTGAACACTTCTATATAGTGTTAAATACCTTTTTTAATGAATGCGTTCCTGATAGGTTTCCTTCAAAGACAAACAGGCCACCTTGGTTTACCAATGCGCTTCAAAGACTTAAAAACCTTAAGACAAACACTTATAAAAAGTATAAGAAATCGGGTAAGCCATCTGATTTTTCGAAATATGTGGTGGCTCGATCGGATTTTAATGTTCTCAATAGTCATTGCTATTCTATGTATTTAAGTCGATGTAAATTTGAATTTTCAAATGATCCGAAGCAGTGTTATAACTTTGTCAATGCCAAGCGTAAGTCGTCAGCATTGCCTTCATCGGTACGTTTTAACTCAATGGAGGCATCGACGGATTCTGAAATTGCTGATTTATTTGCCGAGTTTTTCCAAACTACTTATAGTTCGGCTGCTTGGTCAAATTCTAACTACCCTAATCCCTTAAATAAGGCAAATTGCATCTTTACCCCTGAAATTACGGAAATTTCTCTCGTAAGAGACTTAGAAAAAACAACGCCAACTTATTCTCCCGGTCCTGATGGACTCCCCGGGTGTGTGCTTAAGTTTTGTGCGTCAACCATATGTAAACCGATTCTTAAACTTTTTAATTTGTCTATTTCATCGTCAGTTTTTCCTACTATCTGGAAGGACTCTTTTATCATTCCACTTCACAAAAAGGGTGCGAAGGCGGATGCCCAGAATTACAGAGGTATTTCTAAATTGTCGGCAATTCCTAAAGCATTTGAACGTATTATTACTTCTCATTTGCAACATTTAGGTTCCTCGCTAATATCACCGTGTCAGCATGGTTTTGTTAAGCGAAGATCGACCACCACCAACCTTCTGGAATTGTCATCTATTGTAATAAATGGATTTAAGAATAAAATTCAGACTGACGTTATATACACAGATTTTAGTAAGGCCTTTGACTCTGTCAACCACTCTCTTCTCTTATTCAAATTAAATCAGCTTGGGTTTCCATGTAATCTATTAACTTGGATTTCAAGTTATTTGAATGGTAGGACTCAGAGGGTTATATTCAAGAACGCTGCCTCAAAACTGATCTATGTGACATCTGGAGTGCCTCAGGGTAGTCATTTGGGCCCTTTGCTGTTTACTTTGTTTATTAACGATCTTCCCTCTATCATAGCACACTCTCGTGTACTAATTTATGCTGATGATGTTAAGCTTTGTTTATCACATAATGATATAACGTCGGGTTTCAACTTACAGCCAGATATTGATTGTTTTCAGGGATGGTATGAGTATAACCTTTTAAATTTGAACTGCCTTAAATGCAACGTTATGACTTTTCATAGGGGTACTCCTACTTTTGTTAGTTACTCTCTTCAAAAAACGCCACTCGACCGTATATATTCAGTTAATGACTTAGGCGTTCTTCTGGACCCAAAACTTAAATTTGACTGCCACATAATGTCCACTGTCAGCAAGGCCATGAGTGTTCTTGGGTTTATAAAGCGTTGGTCAAAAGAATTTGATGACCCTTATACAACCAAATTATTATTTACCTCCCTTGTCCGTCCTATTTTGGAATATTGTTCTTCGGTTTGGAGTCCACAATATCAAGTGCATATTGACCGTATTGAGTCGGTACAAAAAAAATTCTTCTTTTTGCCCTTCGTAGTTTGAACTGGGATCAAAACATAAGGCTACCTTCCTATCAGAGTAGATTACTATTGCTTAAGGGGGGCACTCTATGAAACGGCAGAAAAGATTGTCAGTTTTCTTCTTTTTATTGTAAATCAACCAAAAAACACAGGATATTCCCGTTTACAATATCTTTAGACATAAGTCTGAAGTTAGGAAAACAAGGTTTTGTTTGTAAAAAAAATTAAAAATGGCGGACATATTGAACATCGCCCACGGCTGGTTTTAAAAAAGTCTCCCCGTCCTCACGATATCGTCTCAAGTTGAAGTCTGAAACATACAAATTATATATCAAATTAATCAGCAGGCTTGTCTCAAGTGCATGAACTTTAAAAACTATTGAAATTTTTTAAAATTAGCAACAAAACCATATAAAAACAAAAAAGTGAATTTTGGCTCTGTTGTTTTTATTGAAAAAACATTGAAAAAAAAATTTTTTTCATGCATTTATGTGGTTCATGCACTTTTCTGTTCAATATCCTACAAAATGAGTGTTCATTTTTGAAAATCGGTTCAATGGTTTTTTTTTTTATCGTGAAGACGGACTCTAAAAACGTGGTTTTGAGAAAACGCGCGACGCTGTAGTAACGAACACCTGGCATGACTATGCACGAGCAAATTCTAGAAATTATATCTCCGAAAGTAATAGGAATTAGACTTTGAAACTTTGCAATTATGTTCTCAGATAATATATCTATCGATTAAAGCAATAAAAAAAAATCGAATTTTTGAACCCATTTCATAGAGTGCCCCCCTTAATTTACCTACCCTTGCAAATCGTAGAACAATGCTTGGTACTATTTTTATGCAAAATCTTATAAGAGGTGATATTGATTCTGTAGAACTTGTAAACCGCCTAGCTTTCAATGTTCCTGTTAGACTAACACGAAATTATTATCCCCTAAATTTGCCACGATGTACATATAATTTTTGTCTGCACGAGCCCTTTCGCGTTCTATGTAATAATTATAACAACCTTTATCATTTAATTTGCACTTCAACTTCTATCCCGGTATTAAAAACTAATATTTTAACTCATTTGCTTCATTCTTAGATGCTTCTTTTATTTTCATTTGTGTCCCGTCTCTATTTGTTTTTTGTATCTTCCTCGCGAACTCGTATTTTTTGCCCAAATTGATAAAAGGGCCCGCGCGTAACAAGCACGTGCTTGGTGTCGTTGTTTGTACTGCTCGTAGTGCATCAACGTCCATCATTAATATAAAAACAAAAAAAAAAAAAAAATTGTGGGCGCCACAGATTTGGGCGGCTTGTGGGCGTTAGAGTGGGCGTGGCATATTCGCGTAACAAACTTGCGCTGCGTACAAGGCTACGGAATCTAAATCAAATCCCCATTCTTTGTCTTTAATAGTTTCCGAAATGTCCGCGTTCATACTTACGATATTTTTTAAGTTTGTGGACTGCACAAGAAGCTCAGAGATCTACCTACCAAATCCCAACTTTCTAGCTTTTGTAGTTTCCGACATCTCGGTGTTCATCCGGGCGGACAGACAGACGGACAGACGGTTATAGTTATTTAGTTATGATCCTGATCATAAATATATGTATATATTTTGTGGGGTCGGAAGGTAGCGTTTCTACCTGTTACATACTTTCCGACGAACCTAGTATACCCTTTTACTCTACGATTAACGGGTATAAAGAGCAAAATATGGCTATAATACACATTTTAAAACATTTTACATAAAGTATGTTTAAGCTATAAGTATAATTAACTTTTGTTTAGTCAAAATATTCCGGCAGGTCCTTAAAAGTTATTTTCTTCAGGTTATTTAATCGTTTTAGTCGTTTTTTTCGCTAACCACGTCTTAAGAAAAGATTTTTTTTAATTCTTTTGTCACTTATTCAGCATTTTGAAAGATTCGTTTGAACGATAGATTTTGAAATATATTTATTTTTAGTAATTTTAAAAATTAAAACCCCAAAATGTTTTGTCCGAGATTCTTTTTTCTTAAGTCTGTCAGAAATTAAAAATTAATTGTTATCCAATTCCTTTGTTCATATTGTCAATATCGTTCGTTTTTTGAAAAGAAAACATGAAATAGTGATTGTTTTTGCATAAAAGTCTATTTAACGCCTTAAAAATTAAATTTGAATTGTTTTAATAACAACGACTTACTAATAAGAAATAGTATGCCCGCATGGGAAATGGGCAATGGGACAAAGGGTTAACCCGCGATTCGGGAAAGGGAAAAGGGCGAAAACAAATAAACGCGGCCAATTAATTAATTGTTTATTGTTTTTTGTAATATTTTGAAAAATTAGTTTTGCGGACACAAAATAGTGTTAGATTCCGAACACTTCGGATTTGCTTTCTTCTACCTGTTACATACTTTCCGGCGAATCTTACTCTACGAGTAACGGGTATAAAAATGTGGTCGCCAGACCGCATCTTAGATATAAAATAAATAAATTTAAAAAAATCTTATTGTTTCCAAGATCACAGCGATCACACGGACTGACAGGCATGACTATGTGGTCGCCCTACATATATTAGGTGACCGATCCGGCTCGTTCCGACCTATATACTCTCTGCAATAAAATTAGACTTTTGGGAAGGATTCATACCGATAGCTTCAAAACTGTGTGTAGAAACAGACAGACGGAAAGCCTGACAGACGGAGCGGAAATCATCTTCTGCAAGGGTATAAAAATAAGAGCACAACTTATTTTTAAAAATGGAGCTTACCATCAAAAAATTACAATTTGTAAGTTTTTTTCTGTATAGCGGTATTAACCAATCAAACCAGAGCTTATTTTCTTAACATACTCTTACACTTAGTGCTATTGGCTATAATGAATTGGAGATGATTAATAACCAGGTCAGGACCCTAGTTATAGAGCAATTGGGACCCAAAGGTTAGGTTCGGTTAGGTAGGAGTGGTTGGAGACTAAATATTAGTCCCCTCACTTTGGCCACAATGGGCCCCTTGTGATACCACATGATTTCTGAAAAGATCCGTTTCCCTAGCTCATGGGTTATCTGCTTTCGCGAAGTATTCTGTTTTTCTCAAGAAACATAGTAGTTTTTGAATGCTTACGTCCTGAATGGCCGCAAGGTTCGGAAGTGTGTAGCTACCTAGGGTTTGAAAGCGCTTTAGGTTATGCGCTGGGCAGAAGCATAGGAGGTGTTCGATGCTCTCCTCTTCGTCGACCCAAAACTTATGAACTATTTTTCATCTGATCCCTAAGCGAATTGAGGTGTTTTAGGTTACCAGCATGAACAGTCTTTAAAAGAATCGAAGATTTTTAGATGGGTTATGATCAAGTGAGTACACAAGGGACTTTACTACCGAATTATATCTTTGCTATCTTGGCGGTGATCCTGGCCGGATTTTATTGCTGAAAGATTCATTGAAAAATATTTTGTATTCAGCTTGGGCTAGGAATCACTATCTTATTCAAAATAACATTATAGGCTGATTCATAATTGATGTAACCCTTGTATTGGACTTACTTTAGTATGGAAAAACAAGTACATGTCAATAGAATGGACCAAGCATGATAAATGGCTGCTGTGGTACTATGTTTTTGGTTTATTTTAATGTTTAAAGGATCCCTAACTTTTAAAAAGGGTCCCCTTTAAGCAATTTAAATATTGTCCGCATTTAGGACATGCATTTTTTTTCAATTCATGTTTTTGAAATTTGTTCTATAAAACATTACATAATGATTTTAATATTCGCTCTTTTTTTTAAGAACCATTTTTTAAAGCCTCTTTCCACAGCGATCCATCCACCATTTACCATCCGTTGTACGGATGGTCCATAAGGTTATGCCTTTCCAAAATTATCCAGTTAGTCCGCCAGTAAAATTTGATGGTCTTTAACGGATGTGATGTTTTTTCTTCTTCACAGTGAAAATTAAAAAATTCACTATGAAAACGTAAACAATAATGACAGGGAACATTTACAAATGGAAGGCGCATAAGCTACGGGCTTCGTTCAACAAGCCAGATCAGCTGTTATCGGATGGTAGATGGTGGATCTGTGTGAATCGGAGTTTTATATATAAAAATTGAAGACGCAGAGCAACATGCTTGGTTGGATTAGGCACAGGTCTTCAGATCATCTGTTATCGGATGGTAGATATGGATATGTAAGTGGGTCACAGCTCGGTTTTTTTTTTTTCTTAACTTGTCATGATATATGATTTTAATCTTAATCTAAGACAACCAATCAAAACGTTTTCCTCGACCGTTCTTCACACACTTTTTTTTTTTTTTAAATATTTTTCTATTTTGACGTGGAAAATTGTTCACATATCCTTACATTGCCAGATGATTAAGAGGTCTGAAGGTTAGAAAATGTAAATTGTAGTCAAATCTTATTTTATAAGATTTATGCATCCTATACAAGAATAATACCTATAAAATAAGATTTGACTAAAGTTTTCAATTTATGCATCCTATCCAGCAATTATTTTTTCGGTAATTTTTGACTTTTCTTAAAGTGGGAAAAGATTATTTTTTTAACTAATCAATATAATAATATACTCTTCTTATAAAATAATATACCCTTTCTATATATTCTTTAAAATAAAGACCGTGTGGCTTAGTGAAGCTATATATTTTTTTTCGCAACTGAAGGGTTTTTTAAATACACTTTCTACATTCGTTGCGTAAATTGTTTGCCTTATATATTAAAGGGTAATAGTACATTTCAGAAATTCTTGCAGAGAATAGAGAAATACATACTCGTACATGTGAGTGCAATATAAATTAAAATCAACTGTTTTGTTTCTGCTAAATTTTAATACCATAAGAAGGCATGGGAAAACCTAAACCTTAACAGCGATATACTGTAAAATTAGATTCGAATATTCGAAGCGAATAATTTGTAATTATTTTTGTCAGCCAAAAGGTAATGTCATGTAAAGAAAGTATGGGCAAAAAGTTAAGGCTATATTTTTTAAAACACAAAAAAACAGTCTCAAATTACTCATAGGAAGATAGCCTTTTAATTGGTAACCGGCGCTTGTCGTTGTAAATTTACAGATTTATGATATTTATACCCGAAATATATAATACATTTCAGTTAAAATTTTTTATCTAGAATGAAAATTGTGGGCGCCACAGGTTTTCGCGGTTTGTGGGCGTGGCAAACTTTTTTTTTTGGGTCAATCGATAGGTATTGATGAGAACAATACATTTCAGTTAAAATTTTTATTCTAGCATCAAAACTGTAGAAGCCACAGTTTTGTGCGGTTTGTGGGCGTTAGAATGGGCGTGGCACTCTGCTAAAACAAACTTGCGCTGCGTAAGAAGCTCAGGAATCTGCATGCCAAATCTCATTAGCCTAGCTCCCATAGTTTCCGAGATCTCAGCGTTCATCCGGGCAGACAGACGGACAGACGGACATGGCTAGATCGACTCGGCTAGTGATCCTGATCAAGAATATATATACTTTATGGGGTCGGAAACGCTTCCTTCTGCCTGTTACATACTTTCCGACGAATCTAGTATACCCTTTTAATCTAACGGGTACAAAAGGCAAAAAACATCCAAGAAAATCTGAGCAAATGAAGTGTTAAACCGAAAACCGTTAATAGTGCTTTTTTTGTTGCCGCATAATTTACAACTTTTTTGATAAATGTATCGAAATTTTAAAAACCATAAGCATTGTGGGCGTAACCACTTTTATTTTAATTAATTGATATGTAACCCTACTTACCCTTACAAAAAGAATAAAAATATTGAAAAAAAGACCATATTGTAGCACAAAGAAGAATTGCCTACACATTGGTGCTATTTTTGTTGCCGCAGCTGTATTGGTCTCGTCAATACCTATAGATTGACCTAAAAATAAGTTTGCCCACTCTAACGCCCACAAACCTCCCAAACCTGTGGCGCCCACAATTTCCATGCTAGAAAACAAGTTATAACTGTAATGTATTAGTCTCGTCGTATTCCTTTTTTAAAATAGTTTTAAGCTATTGGTTATATAATACAGAAAATAATCATTTTTATTGATAGTAGGCCTTTCGCCCACGCAGTTTTTCAAATCATCTGAAGTTGTTTAAAACGTTGAAACATATGAAAAATACTAAATGTTTCGAGATGTCTCGACTGTAACTGTGTCGTACGTAAGCGCAATTTATTCAGATCCATGTGGCTACACATTAAAATTAACATTCAATTACATAATGACATTCATCCACATTAGGGCAGTCCAAAAAATGAAATCTTGTTCTCACCCCATCACATGGTTGATTAAAGTGTGCAAAAAATGTATTCAAAAATTAAAAGTTTTCTCGGTTGACCTTAAGACCGTGCGAAACGTCCTCAAAGTTTCGTTTAAAATTACTCATAAGACATGTATTCCAGCCATAACTTTTTCAAGAAGATCGATATCCCCTTCCCAACTTTGTCAACTCTCGTATCTCGGTCAATGTGAAAAAAAATTGACGACAAAGACCGAATGGTTTATGGAGGGAAAACTAAAATCAGAACTAGACACAACCGTCTTTCCATCCATGTCAGGGCCACCTATATAACACATATACATTTGATTAACTTCAACAGTGCGTATGAGTTATAAGCTTTGAAACCAATTCGCAGACCCTAAAACGCGTCTTTTTTTAAAAAAATTTCATTTGGTATACTTTTAATTCCTCAATGCGCACCTTATAGGCACATGAGAGAGGACCTTAAAAATATACATACAAATGCGGACCGCCCTAATGCACATGTCTAATGTGTTTAGATTTCGAGTTAGCTCTCACAATGACGCTCAATAAAACTTAATTTCCCCAACGTTGACTTTATCAGTCTGAGAATTTTAGCCGGCACCCGAGAAAATGGTCTTTAAGAAGATAAAAAAATTATTATATCCTTGCGAGGGTATTATGATCTCAGTCAGAAGCTTGCAACGCAGTGAAGGAGACGTTTCCGACCCCATAAAGTATATATATTCTTGATCAGCATCACTAGACGAGTCGATATAGCCATGTCCGTCCGTTTCTACGCAAACTTGTCTCTCAGTTTTAAAGCTGTCGGGCTGAAACTTTTCCAAAAGTCTTCTTTCTTTTGCAGGTAGTATATAAGTCGGAACCAGCCAGATCGGTCAACTATATCTTATAGCTCCCATAGGAATAATCGAAATTTTTTTTTTTTTATTTTATATCTTTGGTTTTTTTCACATATAGCCTCCAACGCTTGGAAATAACATTTTTTAATTAGTTCTGAATTTCGAATTTAATTTTATCAAAATCAGGCGACTATATCATATAGCTGCCATAGGAGCGATCGGAAAATTGGTGTTATTTGAGATATTATCTTATAGTATTGGGAATATCAGTTTTTGTATTTTTAAGAATTTTGAATTAAATTTTATAATTTAACTGCAAGGGCATTTCTTGTTGTAACTAGTATTTTGTAGCCATTCGAAAAGGACAAGTGCATTTCCTTTGGGAGGTGTAAATACAAAAACATATATAGTAGCATATTTGGGTTAAAAGTATTTTCTTAACTAACTAAAACATTAGTACCATCTGCAAGGATACACAAGGCAAAAAAGAATATATATCTTTTAATTTACAACTATAATGTCACCCATTAATTTTGCAGAATAAATGAATTGACTTGTGAGGTATAAGAATTGAACAGTTTATTAACTAAGGCGTCTGTTGACATCGTAAAAATTCAAACAAAAAAATCCGATCACAAATCGAGACGTTTACCATTTCAAAGTTACTGTCTGACACCATTTATAATAAAATAGATTTTATTTTGATTTTTTCTAATTTGCGATATTAGGTCGGTACAGCTTTGCGCCTAACATTTTAATTTCAGTATTGGTCAACGTAAAAGGGCTCATGTTATTTCCTTGGGCAGTGTTGTGAAACTTTTGTTTTTAAAGTTACTAGAATAATCAATAAAAATTATTTAATCAAGTGAACATATAATAATTAAGCTAATAATAATATTGAAGAAAACTTTTACAGAAAATGGTGTCAGTAATAAGTATTTGTAATTCGTGTATGTATATTTGTTTATATAGTTTGAAAAGTTGGCCTCCAAAAAAAAAAAAAAAAAGCTATAATATGTTCAAAATCTATGGTAAAATCGATTTATTTTAATTTTCAAAATTTGATATGTTAGTTCGGTAACGGATTTGAGCCCGAAATTTGAATTTTAGTATTGATAAACGTAAGGGGGTTCATGATATTCTTTTAGCCAGTACTGTCAAACTTTATTAACTTTTTGGAAATGTCAATAAAAACTATTTAAAGAACTTTTCAACGATTTCAATATGTTAAGTGGCGGTCTTTATTACGTAATCAAGTTAAAAAGTTCGTTTTCAAAAGCAATGCAAAAGATAAGTTAGGATGAATCGTCGAATTTTTTACAACAATGACCTCATAACTGTTAAAAGCTCAGGTGCATGAATGCAAGTGGGTCCCTTTTAAGCCGCGTATCGAGTTGAATGTTTTTTAATATTTGTGAGTACGTTATGGAATATGCGCTAGACGACAAAAAAAATCTCCCCAGACTTCAAAGCTTGGGTGAACTGAAAGAACGAGTCGTAAATAACGCCATAATAAGAGGGAAACGCATTTTATGATCTGGCGTTTGAAAATTCTTCATGCTTACATGAAAATGACTTCAAATTCACATCAGACAACCTTCGAGTCCAAAATTGATATCAAAGTTCTCAATTAACATTTGCAAATAAAAATCATAGTGGAGCTGCTAGTATTATGGTTATCATAACCATATCATAAGGTTAACCCATACATGATCAACGTGTTTACTTTGATAGCTCAAATTATGATTCTATTTGATGCGTAATAATAAAATAAATAATAGATCTTTTTAATGAATCCTTATATACAACTTTTTTGTTGTTGTATAAAAACAATAGACTAAATACTCAAACCAAGTTTCCCAATCTGTTTTATCAACAGATATATAGGATCCAATGTATTTGTTAAATGATCTACGACTTCGTTCTATTGCTTCTAATGTTTGGTAGTTAATGTTGTTTTTTAAACACAAGTATTTTCACAAATCTTCAATTATTGAACTTTTATATTCAGTTTAAAATGGTGATTTTTTTATATTTGGTTATTTTTGCCCTTTGATATTTTGGGCATTTTTTTTACAGTTTAAAAGCGGTTTAAAGCGATTTCATAAGGATATTTTATTGGACTTGTTATAGCATTAAAACCGTTTTTTATTTTTATTCAATTGTATCTCGTTGTGAACGGACGTGTTTTTAAAACCTCCGAAGAAAATTAAGTTTATACCTAGTAGTTTAGGCCGAAAAATCTAATCTCCGGTGTAAAATTGGAACAATCTCGTGTTCTCACTGTGAACATTGTAAATCTGCACCGCCACTGACCTTGCAAAGTCTTAATCGATTTAAAACAATTAATAATCACAAACTTCGAACTGCACTTGTTTTGTGGTTTTTGTGCATAAAACCCGGCATATGAATTTGTGTGTGCGAATCAAACTTCGATTTACCGCCTTCCTTCTTTGACTCCATTTGGCTCCATCTACCAAGCGTCTGCGTAGCAACAGCAACAACTACGTATCGTAGTTAATTTACATACTCCGACACATTTTACCAATACCTGTCCCTAGTAAGATTTCGTTGTATGACCAAGTCTCTGTACCAGTTTTCTCTAAGCATGACCTCATCTTTCTGACGTATGATTTGACCTTAGCTTATAATTCTGACACTTTCATATTTAAATTATTATAAAGATGTTAACTACACTGGCCCAGCACCAAGTGGACGTCAACGATCTGAACAGGAAGTTTGTGCAATTCGATGTACCTGAAGCTATATGTAACAAGTACCTGAATGCCTTACCAGACTGTGATAATAGATTTACCTTTATGTGTGTTAGACAATGTGAAGTTCTTGAATGTTTACTTAAGCTAAAGTCAAACGCTGAAGGCCTGGATGGCAATAGCCCTAACTGTAATAAATTGTTGTTACCTTTAGTCCTTAGCCATATTAGACACATTGTGAACACAGCAATTACCACATCCACTTTTCCCTCCGCATGGAAGTACGCGAAAATTGTCCCTATACCGAATTCGGACCCATATCTCTACTTCCTTTCTTGTCAAAAATTTTTATACCCGTTACTCGTAGAGTAAAAGGTTATACTAGATTCGTCGGAAAGTATGTAACAGGCAGAAGGAAGCGTTTCCGACCCCACAAAGTATATATATTCTTGATCAGGATCACTAGCCGAGTCGATCTAGCCATGTCCGTCTGTCCGTCTGTCTGTCCGTCCGGATGAACGCTGAGATCTCGGAAACTATGAGAGCTAGGCTATTGAGATTTGGCGTGCAGATTCCTGAGCTTCTTACGCAGCGCAAGTTTGTTTCAGCAGAGTGCCACGCCCACTCTAACGCCCACAAACCGCCCAAAACGGTGGCTCCTACAGTTTTGATGCTAGAATAAATAAACTGAAATGTATTCTTCTCATCAATACCTATCGATTGACCCAAAAAAATGAATCCTGGTGATGTCCATTTATACGCTGATGATGTACAATTCTATGTAAGTAAGCCTCTATGTCAAGTTAATGATTGTATTAGTATGTGTAATACCCTGCTTTTCATAAATTATAACTGGGCCAATGAAAACGGACTATGTCTAATCCCAAAAAAAAGCAAGTGTATCGTTATTTACAAAAAACCCTTCGACACTACGCAACTCCCGAATTTAATGATTGGCAATAGCCCACTCAAATATGAATAATCTGCAGGCAAACTGGGTATCACATTAAATAACACGTTAACATGGAGCAAATATTATTCCAAAGCAGCGAGTATATGGGCTTCTGAGACAGCTTGATTTTTGGGCATTGCGACACTCAGGATACGCAAAAATTAACTGTTGCTTGTAATTCAATCGTCCGTTATGTGTTTAATCTTCTTCGCACTGACCACACTTCCAACCTAGTTAATAGTATTCTTGACCTTAGCCTCAGTCAGTGGATTTAACTTAAGACCTTAATTTATTTTCAAAAGATTGTGTGCAGAAACTTCTTCCAGCCCAATCTCAAAGAACACAAAACTTTCTTGTCCCTAGATATAAAACCTTATGCTCGAGAAGGCAATTCATTATTAATGCTATTCGTCCATGAAACAATCTACCTCATGCACTTAGAACCATCAGAAGTGCGGCTCAGTTTATCTCTTAAATCAAAGAATTTATGCATGCTTAAAGATAGTTGCAAACTTAAACATATACTCAAATTGTAAACACAACTTCATCAATTTTTAAGTAGTTCATTTAAATTATTTATTTTATTTTAAAATTCTTTACTCAACCCGATTTGACTAATGCAATAAATATAATTCCTTACTAGTAGCGTTAGGATATAAATAAATGAATGAATCAATGGATGAATGTATGATATTACCTGCTCCTATATGGTGTCAACTTTAAAATATGTCATTACAACCTATATAATGCGAATAAACAAGAAAATTGGAAAAACTTTGGAATATAACACTTATTGCAGCCTTCTGTCCTAAAAAAACGAGTTTAAAAGAACTTCAAATCAATTAAGTTGTGTTTGCGGATTTTTCATTCCGAAAACTATTTAAATGAGTATAATTTTGTTTTTTCACATTCGTTTGGTTCCATGACTTATTTTAAATTTACAACATATAGGATAGACAATAAAACGAAAAACACCGGTATTATTGCTATAACAACTCCAACATAATATCTTTTTAAAATAGCTTTAACCGAAATTAAAGCAAACAGTGGACAATATATTCCAAGAATAATAAAAATGACTTTTTTTATTTTTTTTTTAAGAGAAACTTTGAAAATGTTGTGAATTCCAATTTTGACGTCAAATTCCAAAGACTTTGACTATGGCTCAAGATAGGGACTTTTTTAAGCAATGCCGATATGTTGAGACTAAGTTTCAGCGAAAATATTTAACATACCTCAGGGAAATAGGTATATGTGCACTTTTTAATTTTCTTTTATTTTCTCTAAAGTTGAAGGTACAGTTTTTGTAAGCATGCAGTTTTGTATTCTTATCTTTTATAAACATCCTCTTTGGGCATCATTCGTTGTACCGTTTTTAATAACATGTGCTGAAACTTGTGTTTTTAATAGGAAATAAGTATATGTGCAAATTGAGATTATTGTGTTATTGATAGCGAGTAAGCTAAGAAGTGTGATCTAAAAATATTTTTTAATCAGCGGAACGTAAGTAAAATAGATTGTTTATCCTTGTAGAATAAAATAATTAATATTAAGTTTGATTTTACGGTAGAATGCCACGTGGTTTACATTTGTCAGAGGAAGATCGCGGCATGATTAAAAAACTGGCTGAATCTGGCCAGACCATTTCTTATATTGCTGCCAGATTAAATAGGCACAGGAATACAATAAGTAACTTCTTTAAAAATCCGGAAAATTATGGAAAAATAAAGCGAAGCGGCAGGCCCACTGAAATCGACGAGCGGTGCAAGAGACAAATTCGGCGTCTAGCTGTTTATGACAACAAGTCTTGCATGGAGATAAAAGGTCAACTGAATCTTGACGTATCCAAAAGACATATAAACCAAATTTTGAACCAGAACAAAATGGTTACATATGGTTCACGCGACGCTGTACCAAGGCTATTAAAGGGTCACATAACCGCTCGTCTACAATTTGCTGAGCAATACAAATTTTGGTCGGAGGAGTTTAAAAAAGTTATATTTACGGACGAAAAAAAATTTAATTTAGACGGTCCTGACTCCTGTCAAAAGTATTGGCGCGACAAAAGGTAACCACGACAGATCTGCTATAAACGAAATCACGGTGGAGGATCATTAATGGTTTGGGCCGGATTTGGGTATGCTGGGAAGTCTCCACTTTGTTTTATACCGACTAGAACAAATGCAGAAATTTATATAGAGTTACTGGAAACTGTGCTCACCGAATTTGCTGTGTACCTTTATGGGGATGAGTGGATATTCCAGCAAGACAACGTGCCAATCCACACAGCTCGTAAAACTAAAGACTTTCTTGCAGCTAGAAAAATACCGCTATTGCAATGGCCAGCGATCAGCCCGGACCTAAACCCAATAGAAGATCTTTGGGGAATACTTTCTAATAAAGTTTACAAAAATGGCCAGTTCGACACAGTTAATGACCTCAAAAAGGCTTTGATCAAGGAATGGGATCAAATAAATCCGACAACTCTACAAGACTTGGCAACTTCAACGCCGGATTAATCAAATTTTTATTAAGAAAGGAAAATATATAAATTATAAGGAAGTATATTTAAAATTGATAAAAAATTGTTCAACTTGTATTTCGAATTTTCTTGCAGTATGCACATACAAGGGTGGTCAAAAGTATTTTCACAAAAAAAAAGTTAAATATATTCATAATTTAAACTTACATCTTGTTAACTTTGGCCTCAATGGAAAGGTAATTTAAATGCCGTTTGAATGATACAATACATTTCTCAACACATTCAGTACTTATTGAAAAGGACGAATTTGTGTGAAAATGTCCTTTTTGAACTTTTTTCCTCGACTTGAAAACTTAAATTTTTTGATGCAAAAAGTTTCTTCAAACAAAAATAATAGTAACTGCAAAAAGAATTTTTCAAAAATCATTTTGCTTATATTTTTTATGGTTTTTTAAAGGTGACACTGTCGGAAAAAATTTGTATGAAAAAGAGAAAAATATGCCTAAAATGCATGTTTCTAAGCATTTTCAAAAAATCATAAAAAATATAAGCAAAATTATTTTTGAAAAATTCTTTTTGCAGTTACTATTATTTTTGTTTGAAGAAACTTTTTGCATCAAAAAATTTAAGTTTTCAAGTCGAGGAAAAAAGTTCAAAAAGGACATTTTCACACAAATTCGTCCTTTTCAATAAGTACTGAATGTGTTAAGAAATGTATTGTATCATTCAAACGGCATTTAAATTACCTTTCCATTGATGCCAAAGTTAACAAGATGTAAGTTCAAATTATGAATATATTTAACTTTTTTTTTGTGAAAATACTTTTGACCACCCTTGTATACTTATTTCATATGAAAATAAAGTTCTTTTTTTAATTTAAAGTTAATCTTAACGTTTACGAAAAATATTATTTTTTTGTTAATATGTACTCAAGCAATATAAAAAAAATGTAATCAAAAACCTAATATAATTATTTTATGTTTTTGTTTTAAATAATTTCAATGCACATATACTTCTTTCCCTGAGGTAAGTTCAATTATGTGGGGCATATAACTCAAAATGTCACAAGCATCGTTCAATTTTGTGTTTCTGTGTTATCTTCATGCCACAAATAGTTGAAATCGGGTTATCCATTAAAAAGTTATAAGCAAATAAAGAAATTGACGCTAGGTGGCGCTGTTTCGGGGTGTGTAGTTGTAAACAGTCGCACTCCCCTTAGCTTAGTATCGGGTATTCGATAGCCGATGGCATGGACTATAGCGTTTTCTCTTGTTAAATTTGTGAATCAACTTTGAGATGTCAGTCCAATGTCTACTTGATAGGTTATCTCTATGCTCATAAATTATACGGCGTGCTTTACTAAAGCTTTTTACTTGCTTTTTGCACGATTCTATTTTTTAAAAAACATTTGTAAGATTAAAGTTTTTCTCATTTTTCTTTTAATTTATCGGAAATAGATTTCCAATTTATTTAGATTTATTTGGAAACTACTTCAATACTAATTACATTGCCTATTAAGGAATTTTAATCGTAAACAGAGAAAACTTTACAATTTCCAATGGTGGAGGGGAGAATGGCAGATATTATTTTTTTTCAATGTACTCATGTTCAAGTTGGTAAATGGAAATTGGGTCTTTGTGAGTTTAGAGGATTGATATTACTCTATTATCGAAACTAGGATCATTTTTAAATGTTTGTTGTTCCATACACTTGTTGGTCTTCATCTTTACAAAACCTGTTAAGTTCTGACAAATAAACAAGAATGTTTGTTAGTTTAAAAAATCATTTGAAATATTATTTTAACATTTCCCATTTTTCTATTTATATTTTAAGCATGGTGTCCCGCTTATTTTTTTTATTTTCTTCCCAACCTTTGATAAACGATTTTTTTTTGCCTCAACGCTTACTTTTCTTTTTCTTACAACAGACTTCACTCATTGTAATTAAACAAAAATAAATAAATATGTACTCAATTGTTCTTTATTAACTTTTTAACTTTTCTTTATAAATATAAAAAAATGTCTCGTTTTGGCTACAAAAAAGGCAGTTCCTCTGTAAACCCCCACAAACCCCCTACAAACTTCAAAGATCGTAAATATGAACGTGGATATCTCGGAAACTATCATAGATAGAGAATTGGGATTTCAGATTTAGATTCCGTAGCCTTTTACGCAGCGCAAGTTTGTTACGCGAACGCCCACAAGCCGCCCCAATCTGTGGCGCCCACAATTTTCATGCTAGATAAAACATTTTAACCCCAAAAAAAAGTTTGACACGCCCACTCTAACGCCCATAACGCTTAAATCTGTCTACCGCCCACATAATCATATGATGAGATCGCGGATAGGTGGCGCATTTCAATCTCGCTTTGCTGCTTGCATATCTCAATATCCTTTGGTGACTTCAGCTGAGTAACGGGTATCTGCTACGCAGACGCTTGGTAGATGGAACCCCAGTCAAAGACATGGTTACTGCGTACGTGTAAGGCAAGTGATTATGTAGAGGTGCGGTGGTAGTTGAAGGAAGGCGGTAAATCGAGGTTTGATTCGCACACACAAGTGCAGATGCCGGGTTTTATGAACAAAAACCACAAAACAAGTGCAGTTCGAAGTTTGTGATTATTAATTGTTTTAAATCGATTAAGACTTTGCAAGGTCAGTGGCGGTGCAGATTTACAATGTTCACAGTGAGAACACGAGATTGTTCCAATTTTACACCGGAGATTAGATTTTTCGGCCTAAACTACTAGGTATAAACTTAATTTTCTTCGGAGGTTTTAAAAACACGTCCGTTCACAACGAGATACAATTGAATAAAAATAAAAAACGGTTTTAATGCTATAACAAGTCCAATAAAATATCCTTATGAAATCGCTTTAAACCGCTTTTAAACTGTAAAAAAAATGCCCAAAATATCAAAGGGCAAAAATAACCAAATATAAAAAAATTACCATTTTAAACTGAATATAAAAGTTCAATAATTGAAGATTTGTGAAAATACTTGTGTTTAAAAAACAACATTAACTACCAAACATTAGAAGCAATAGAACGAAGTCGTAGATCATTTAACAAATACATTGGATCCTATATATCTCTTGATAAAACAGATTGGGAAACTTGGTTTGAGTATTTAGTCTATTGTTTTTATACAACAACAAAAAAGTTGTATATAAGGATTCATTAAAAAGATCTATTATTTATTTTATTATTACGCATCAAATAGAATCATAATTTGAGCTATCAAAGTAAACACGTTGATCATGTATGGGTTAACCTTATGATATGGTTATGATAACCATAATACTAGCTCCACTATGATTTTTATTTGCAAATGTTAATTGAGAACTTTGATTTCAGTTTTGGACTCGAAGGTTGTCTGATGTGAATTTGAAGTCATTTTCATGTAAGCATGAAGAATTTTCAAACGCCAGATCATAAAATGCGTTTCCCTCTTATTATGGCGTTATTTACGACTCGTTCTTTCAGTTCACCCAAGCTTTGAAGTCTGGGGAGATTTTTTTTTGTCGTCTAGCGCATATTCCATAACGTACTCACAAATATTAAAAAACATTCAACTCGATACGCGGCTTAAAAGGGACCTACTTGCATTCATGCACCTGAGCTTTTAACAGTTATGAGGTCATTGTTGTAAAAAATTCGACGATTAATCCTAACTTATCTTTTGCATTGCTTTTGGAAACGAACTTTTTAACTTTATTACGTAATAAAGACCGCCACTTAACATATTGAAATCGTTGAAAAGTTCTTTAAATAGTTTTTATTGACATTTCCAAAAAGTTAATAAAGTTTGACAGTACTGGCTAAAAGAATATCATGAACCCCCTTACGTTTATCAATACTAAAATTCAAATTTCGGGCTCAAATCCGTTACCGAACTAACATATCAAATTTTGAAAATTAAAATAAATCGATTTTACCATAGATTTTGAACATATTATAGCTTTTTTTTTTTTTTTTTGGAGGCCAACTTTTCAAACTATATAAACAAATATACATACACGAATTACAAATACTTATTACTGACACCATTTTCTGTAAAAGTTTTCTTCAATATTATTATTAGCTTAATTATTATATGTTCACTTGATTAAATAATTTTTATTGATTATTCTAGTAACCTTAAAAACAAAAGTTTCACAACACTGCCCAAGGAAATAACATGAGCCCTTTTACGTTGACCAATACTGAAATTAAAATGTTAGGCGCAAAGCTGTACCGACCTAATATCGCAAATTAGAAAAAATCAAAATAAAATCTATTTTATTATAAATGGTGTCAGACAGTAACTTTGAAATGGTAAACGTCTCGATTTGTGATCGGATTTTTTTGTTTGAATTTTTACGATGTCAACAGACGCCTTAGTTAATAAACTGTTCAATTCTTATACCTCACAAGTCAATTCATTTATTCTGCAAAATTAATGGGTGACATTATAGTTGTAAATTAAAAGATATATATTCTTTTTTGCCTTGTGTATCCTTGCAGATGGTACTAATGTTTTAGTTAGTTAAGAAAATACTTTTAACCCAAATATGCTACTATATATGTTTTTGTATTTACACCTCCCAAAGGAAATGCACTTGTCCTTTTCGAATGGCTACAAAATACTAGTTACAACAAGAAATGCCCTTGCAGTTAAATTATAAAATTTAATTCAAAATTCTTAAAAATACAAAAACTGATATTCCCAATACTATAAGATAATATCTCAAATAACACCAATTTTCCGATCGCTCCTATGGCAGCTATATGATATAGTCGCCTGATTTTGATAAAATTAAATTCGAAATTCAGAACTAATTAAAAAATGTTATTTCCAAGCGTTGGAGGCTATATGTGAAAAAAACCAAAGATATAAAATAAAAAAAAAAAAATTTCGATTATTCCTATGGGAGCTATAAGATATAGTTGACCGATCTGGCTGGTTCCGACTTATATACTACCTGCAAAAGAAAGAAGACTTTTGGAAAAGTTTCAGCCCGACAGCTTTAAAACTGAGAGACAAGTTTGCGTAGAAACGGACGGACATGGCTATATCGACTCGTCTAGTGATGCTGATCAAGAATATATATACTTTATGGGGTCGGAAACGTCTCCTTCACTGCGTTGCAAGCTTCTGACTGAGATCATAATACCCTCGCAAGGATATAATAATTTTTTTATCTTCTTAAAGACCATTTTCTCGGGTGCCGGCTAAAATTCTCAGACTGATAAAGTCAACGTTGGGGAAATTAAGTTTTATTGAGCGTCATTGTGAGAGCTAACTCGAAATCTAAACACATTAGACATGTGCATTAGGGCGGTCCGCATTTGTATGTATATTTTTAAGGTCCTACTCTCATGTGCCTATAAGGTGCGCATTGAGGAATTAAAAGTATACCAAATGAAATTACGAGAGTTTACAAAGTTGGGAAGCGGATATCGATCTTCTTGAATCAACCATGTGATGGGGTGAGAACAAGATTTCATTTTTTGGACCGCCCTAATGTGCTTGAATGTCATTATGTAATTGAATGTGAATAAAGTGTGCTTACGTACGACAAAGTTACAGTCAAGACATCTCGAAACATTTAGTATTTTTCATGTTTCAACGTTTCAAACAGCTTGAGATGATTTGAAAAACTGCGTGGGCGAAAGGCCTACTATCAATAAAAATGATTATTTTCTGTATTATATAACCAATAGCTTAAGACTAATTAAAAGAAGGAATACGACGAGTCTAATACATTACAGTTATAATTTGTTTTCTAGCATGGAAATTGTGGGCGCCACAGGTTTGGGAGGTTTGTGGGCGTTAGAGTGGGCAAACTTATTTTTAGGTCAATCTATAGGTATTGACGAGACCAATACAGCTGCGGCAACAAAAATAGCACCAATGTGTACGCAATTCTTCTTTATGCTACAATATGGTCTTTTTTCAATATTTTTATTCTGTTTGTAAGGGTAAGTAGGGTTACATATCTATTAATTAAAATAAAAGTGGTTACGCCCACAATGCTTATGGTTTTTAAAATTTCGATACATTTATCAAAAAAGTTGTAAAATTATGCGGCAACAAAAATAGCACTAATAACGGTTTTCGGTTTAAAACTTCATTTGCTTTGATTTTTTTTTTGGCTACTTTCCGACGAATCTAGTATACCCTTTTACTCTACGACTTACGGGTATAAATATCATAAATCTGTAAATTTACAACGACAAGCGCCGGTTTCCTATTAATGGGCTATCTTCCTATGAGTAATTTGAGTCTGTTTTTTTGTGTTTTAAAAAATATAGCCTTAACTTTTTGTCCATACTTTCTTTGTCCATACATGACATTACCTTTTGGCTGAAAAAAATTATTACAAAATATTCGCTTCAAATATTCGAATCTAGTTTTATACCGCTGTTAAGGTTTAGGTTTTCCCATGCCTTCTTATGGTACTTAAATTTAGCAGAAATAAAACAGTTGATTTTAATTTATATTGCACTTACATGTATGTATTTCTCTATTCTCTGCAAGAATTTCTGAAATGTAATATTACCCTATAATATATAAGGCAAACAATTTACGCAACGAACGGATGTAGAAAGTGTATTTTAAAAACCCTTCAGTTATAGAATATTTAGAAAGGGTCTATTATTTTATAAGAAGAGTATATTATTATAATGATTAGTTAAAAAAAAATAATCTTTTCCCACTTTAAGAAAAGTCAAAAATTACCGAAAAAAATATTTGCTGGTATATTTGGATAGGATGCATAAATTGAAAACTTTAGTCAAATCTTATTTTATAGGTATTATTCTTGTATAGGATGCATAAATCTTATAAAATAAGATTTGACTACAATTTACATTTTCTAACCTTCAGATTTCTTAATCATCTGGCAATGTAAGGATATGTGAAAAATTTTCCACGTCGAAATAGAAAAATTTAAAAAAAAACATATTGGATGAAAAACGGTCGAGGAAAACGTTTTGATTGGTTGTCTTAGATTAAGATTAAGATCATTAAAAATGACAAACTGAGAAGAACAGAAAAATCGAGCCGTGACCCTGTTACCCGTCAAGCGAGCTTGAAATGCGCCACCTACCCGCGATCTAAATATATGGAATGTGGGCGGTAGAAAGATTTATTATGGGCGTTAGAGTGGGCAAACTTATTTTGGGTCAATCGATAGGTATTGACGAGACTTTTACATTTCAGTTAAAATTTTTTATCTAGCATAAAAATTGTGGGCACCACAGATTTGGGCGGTTTGTGGGCGTTAAAGTGGGCATGGCATCTTCGCGCAACAAACTTGCACTGCTTACGGAATCTAAGTCTGAAATCCCCATTCTCTATCTTCTATAGTTTCTGAGATATCCGCGTTCATATTTACGATTTTTTTTTAAGTTTGTGGGCGGTTGTGGGCTTTTAAGTGGGCGTGGCACTTTTATGGGGGTAATCGAAAAGTATTGATGAGGACAATATATTACAGTTAAAATTTGTATTCTAGCATCAAAACTGTGGGAGCCGCCGTTTTGGGCGGTTTGTGGGCGTTTGAGTGAGCGTGGCACATTGCTGAAACAAACTTGCGCTGCGTAAGAAGCTCAGGAATCTGCATGCCAAATCTCAATAGCCCAGCTCCTAAAATAGTTTCCGAGATCTCAGCGCTAGAACGACTCGGCTAATGATCCTGATCAAGAATATATATACTTTATGGGGTCGGAAACGCTTCTTTCTGCCTGTTACAAACTTTCTGACGAATCTAGTATACCCTTTTACTCTACGAAGCGATAATTTAAAATAAATGTTGTTGACTATAGCTAGATTGGCTCGTCTCGTGATGCCGGTCAAGAATATACAGGGGTGGTCAAAAGTATTTTCACAAAAAAAAAGTTAAATATACTCATAATTTGAACTTACTTCTTGTTAACTTTGGCATCAATGGAAAGGTAATTTCAATGCCGTTTGAACGATGCAATACTTTTCTGCAAACAAAAATAATAGTAACTGCAAAAAGAATTTTTCAAAAATCATTTTCTTATATTTCTTATGATTTTTTTAAGGTGACAATGTCGGAAAAAATTTGTATGTAAAAGAGAAAAATTTGGCTCAAATGCATGTTTCCTTCATTACGTTGCAAATTTCTGACTAAAATCATTGTTTATATATTTATTTTATATTTATATTTGTTTATTTATTTTAGCCAGACGTTTATATCATTTTTGGTGACTTAATTAACATTATTTGTGTAAATACCATGTTTGACAATTAGGCCAAAAGATATTTTATTTAAATGTTTTTTTTGTTGCCTAAAACATATCAAACATAACACATTGTTGAAAAAAGTTACTTTTGAAAGTAATTAACCAACAAAACAAATATTAACCGGTTCAGAACAAATAACGCTGCCTGTGCATTGAATTTTGTCCTGGAAATTAAGGAAACTTTAGTTCTAATTCCTTGAAAAATCCGCTAGTTCATCGATAAAAGCTTATCAATATCCAGACTTAAAACGACTGTAGTTTCTAAATTACTAAAGCTAAAGATATGTGCTGTATGTCGTTTAAAAGTTATTTTAAAATGCTTATAATAAAATAAAAATTTTCTTAACTGAAATTGTCGAAATACAATTGACTGTCAAAAAGTGTAGTACCGTTTTTTTTTTAATTTAAATCTGTATAGCCCTTGAGATTGCTTAGTTTTTAAAATATAATAGTGTGTTTTGACTACAAGCATCTTTGTTAAATATTCAAAGTCAAGAAAAAACGCTATAATCGATGGCCCGACTATTAGATATCCGTTAATCAGCTTAAGAGAGTGCGAGAGGGACTGAGATATGCTTAAAGCAACTCTACTTTTTTCACTAACATTCCTAGCACCACCTATCTTATTCTTCTATAGCGCCACTTGGCCTACAGCGCCAACTAACTCTGCACGCGCCTTAAAAGTTGCCGAAAAAAATATGCAACAGCATCAGAACTTTGGTATGTTGAAGGTGCGATTGTCAGTCATTTTTTTACCTCGATAATCTCTTATTAAGTTTTGTTTAATGTATTTATTATATATTTTCCTTTGTTAATTTAGAAAGTTTTAGTTTGCTAATTTATAAATTTTTATTTTTAAAATCGTTTTGTAATCGTTATTCATGACCTTTGATTTATATCGTTTTGCAGGTCTGACGATCTCGGAAAGTAATACTGACAATAACAACAGTGTTGCCGATACAATATCCCTAAAAACAATGGCACAGGAAGCCATTAATAGATCAGCGACCGATTACAATTCATTAAATCAGCAGCAAACAAGCCACTCTGACACAAGGCAGCAGCAGTCGCAGAAATTACTCCTCCAACATTTCAGCTCGGAAACAAAACCCAATCAACAGCAATTGACACCCCAGCACCAACAGCCGCTTCAGAATACCACCGGTTCAATTGCGTCTGCGGCACTTGCCACTGGAACCGGAAACGGACCTTCGACAGGTAGTGGACTTATAAATCTGGCGAACGCTGCTGGTCAGCCCATCAGCGGAAATGCCAAATCGCATGCATGCACGCACCATCAGGTGGCAACAACGGAAGCACACATTCCTACTCTGCTTGGAGTGACACCGTTAGGCCCAACGCCACTCCAGAAGGAGCATCAAATGCAGTTCCAAATGATGGAAGCCGCGTATTATCACCTGCCACAGCCCATGGACACTGAAAAGCTGCAAACTTACTTTCATCGCGCACCAGTGCCTACGCCAGCGCATTATCCACAGGTGAGTTATTTTATTTACTAGTCATCGTTTATGCATAGATAACCATATTTAATATAAATTATAATCAAGGCACAGCTGCCAATATATGATACCGTTGAATTCTATCAACGACTCTCAACGGAGACCCTTTTTTTTGTGTTCTACTATATGGAGGGCTCTAAGGCGCAATATTTGGCGGCCAAGGCCTTAAAAAAACAAAGCTGGCGTTTTCACACAAAGTACATGATGTGGTTTCAAAGGCACGAGGAACCCAAAATTATCAACGATGATTACGAACAGGTAAGCAAGGCAACCCATCAGGGAAAGAGCTAGCTTATAAAAAGTATTGTTACCTTTCACAGGGTACGTACATCTATTTTGATTATGAAAAGTGGAGTCAGCGAAAGAAGGAGGGATTCACTTTTGAATATAAGTACTTAGAGGACAAGGAGCTGAATTGAAAATGTTGCGATGTGTTTTTCTTCGTTCGTATATAAGAAAATCAATTCATTAAAATAATAAAATAAACAAATACCATTTTAATACGAAATCACACATCCACAATCATAAAACATAAACCCAATAACAGTAAGCGAGAAAGAAATCAGGTAAAAACGCAAATATGCCGCTGTAAACATAAGTTAAAAGGAAAATAAACTATGATACTTATTTGAAATGCATGTAAAAATAATTTTTTATAAAAATGCTTTATTGGTTACGACTACGTTTAATTTGTACATTCTCGCTGAACTTATGAGGATGTTATGACGTGAGATTCATACAAAACTTTTATATAAATTACGAGTAGGTTTTGTTATCACTCAAGCTAAATAGCTAACATTTAGTTTGGTGATTTGAGTGAAACGTGGCAGCCGAATGCAGAACACCCTTATAAAAAAAGTCAAAAAACAAAAAACCCATTAGTAAAGTTTGTATGCGTCTAGAAAAGGATGCGATAAAAAATTTAACAAATTTCAGCTGATCTTATTTATATTTAATAATATATTTATGGTTACTAAGATCATTGATTAAGTTGTTTAAACTTTATGCAAATGTAAGAAAAAATAAAAACATGAGTATCTACATGAACCTATTTGTATTATTTTAGTTTGGTTTAATCACCTACATAATTTTTGATGTTGTATATTTGGTATGGAGTACATATGTTTTTGATCAGCACTAAGTCCTTTCCTTTCTTTAATACCGGTTTTATACCCGTTACTCGTAGAGTAAAGGGGTATACTAGATTCGTCGAAAGTATGTAACAGGCAGAAGGAAGCGTTTCCGACCCCATAAAGTATATATATTCTTGATCAGGATCACTAGCCGAGTCGATCTAGCCATGTCCGTCTGTCCGGATGAACGCTGAGATCTCGGAAACTATAAAAGCTAGGCTATTGAGGTTTGGCGTGCAGATTCCTGAGCTTCTTACGCAGCGCAAGTTTGTTTCAGCAATGTGCCACGCCCACTCTAACGCCCATAACGCGTAAATCTGTCTACCGCCGGTAGGTGGCGCTTTTTAATCTCGCTTTTCTGCTTGCATATCTCCATTTCCCTTTGGTCCCTGATTTAGCTGAGTAACGGGTATCAGATAGTCGAGGTTGTGTGTTGTAGATCTCTGGTTGTGTTGCAATCGCCTTTTAATATGTGCGCGGATATAGTTAGAAAACGGCCCTGGTCTGAGGTCTGTACCATAGATTCCATAGAAAGGATTGATTATCTCAAAATGCAAAGAATATATTTATTATTATTATTATTTTTTTTTTATCTTCCTAGCGCTAAAGTTAACAATTTAGCTTAAATATAAAGCACTAGTCACAAGACAAAAATTACAATATTACAGAAAGTTTTACACAATTACTTTAACATATACGTTTTGATTATTTTATAGGTAATGGTTATCAATAGTAAAATTTTTAATTCTTATCTATTATAATGTTGCATTTATAATTAGTTGACTTTAATAATAACTCTTTCCGAAACTGTCTAGCACGTCTTTTTTAAACTGTGTGGTCAATTTTTCCAAATATTGAAATAAAATCTTGCTATGTTGCTGTATGCTACGATCAATTCATTCGATCTTATTGAGTCATAATATTCTGGATCAGTTTTATTTGCCGTAGTTGGTAAAGTTCTGTTAAACACAATTCCAAGGTTATTTGCGTGACTTACATATTCAATCTTATCAGTATCAACCCTGCCTTTGCATTGGTGCGTTTATTTCTTTTTTAAAAATAATCAAACATTAAAATTTTTTGGATTTATTTGAAGACAATTGTTCTTTGCCCAATTGCTTACTAGTTTAAGTTCACTATTAATGACATCAATACATTCAGATATACAGCTATAGGGACGACTCACATACATTTGCATATCGTCAGCATACATCTGCACTTCACAATTAGACAAGACATTTGGAAGATCATTCACATATATCGAAAACAGTAACGGTCCAAGGACCGAGCTCCGTTACAACACATTGAGATCGATCCATTAGGTATGTTCTTATCAAGCTTGTAGCTTGGTTTGAAAAATTGTATAGTTTTTCTAACTTAGTGCACAGAATAAAATGGTCGAAAGTGTCGAAAGCCTTACTATAGTCTAGCAATGTAAGAAATGTAACTTGCCTTTTCCGAAAGCCATGTTGTCGTGTATTTAACAGTGAATTATCGTGAAGATACATATTAATTTGTGTGGAGACTAGTCGCTCAAATGCTTTATATAAAAATGAAAGTATAGATATCGGTCTATATTCACCCTTTGTTTTTGGTATGGTAAGTATTATGGCTGTCTTCCAACATTTTGGAAATGTAAAAGATGTTATTGCAATATTAATAATGTGTGTTATGTATGCGAGTAGCCTGGGGACAAGGACAAGTAAAACTTTGGGATGTATATTATTGCATTTGATTTTATAGTTAACATGGACTGTACACTGTACACTGGACATCACACTGACTCACACAAACAAAACTAAAGCTAGTATCACAGTTTTTGTTTGGCAATGTGTTTAGGTACGGATTGTTAGTTTGATCAGGTACTTCAGGTTGACATTTCACAAACGTAATATTTAATTCATTAGCATTAATATGGCAAGCTGTCTCTTCTCGTTGTTTTTTTACTCAAATACTTTTAATATTCTTCCAGAATTCCTTTCCAGATGACACATTATTGAATTTCTTTTTAGCTAACCAGCATGACTTATTTACCTTTATTCTCTAAGAACTGTATTGCTTGAGCAAGTAATCTGTTTTATAGCGTTTCCACTTTCTATAGGCCCTATCACACGCATGTATGATAGTTTTTATTTCCATGCTAGTCCATGGGTTCTCATTCGGCTTAATTATTTTTGTCCTGAGGGGTACATATTTGTTATATAGAAGCTCAATATTACCGTTAAAGAACTCTAACTGTGACCGATAAACATTGGGAATTGTATACAATGTTTGCCAGTTAAAAGAGTTAAATTCTTAGTCTAGTAGCGTATAGTTTATATCTTCTAAGGTCCGATAAGTTATGGATTATTCCTCAGCGCTTAATTCTATGCTATACGTCATGTAGATAAGATCATGCCGCGAGAAAACTGGTTACCTGATTATATAAAAGGATTTTACTTGCGTCATTAACGAAAAATGCGTCAAGTAAGGTTTGTGAGGAATTTCTAAAATGGGTAGGGTGTAAGACATTTTCTGGCTGAGTGATAATAGTTCTGCGCAGAGACTAGATTCAGTTAAAAGATCGCTGTTGAAATCACCGGTTAAAACGACATTTTTGGAATTGTACGTTAGGGCAGTCAGATTGGCAAGTAGATCTGAGTAGCAAGTAGTACGATGTGGTCCTCATACTTCTACAAGTAAGTATTCTATTGCACCCTCTAACGCTTGCTGACATATAACTTTACATTCAAATTGTTTACGGACTAAAATAGCAACACCACCGGCATGATTTACTCTATCAGAACGAAACAGATTGTCATCAGCACAACGAATATATGAGCTACTAATATCGGACGTGAACCAAGTTTTGGAAACACAGATGATATCGACTTTTGAATTTTCGAATAGGTACCTGAACTCATCGATCTTATTAGTCAAACCTTGCGCGTTTATGTGACACACTATCATACCAGTAGTTTGTTTACAAAGAATTCTGATTAATGCATGGCTGTTAAAGTTTGGAGTAGGCTCGATTGCAAATATAAGTAATAACGAGACCTGCACTACACACACAGAACCACACATAATATACCAAGAGTACGAATTGTAATTGAAAGTAAATATAAATAGAACTACTGATACCTTAAAATGGACATTTAGAACATTTAGACGAGCTGCATTAACGAAATGAATTAGGTCGCTCCATCCTTCGTTGAGTCAGTTTCAGCAGGTGTTTTATGCAGATCAGGATTAATGTCGTTAAGGGCCTTCATGTTCTCAACGCATAGGACCTCATCACTGCCCGTCTTCTTTACGTGGACTGTTGCTCGACGAGTAAAGACAGCCGATAGGGTCTTCTGACGCTTCATTTGCATGACTGCTTTAAAAATCTCGTAGTTTGTTTTAGTTTTAGTCAACTGTTCGTTCAGATAAATTGGAGTGGGCGACTCTATACCAACGTAACTTAGAGAAAGCTGGCTTTTCGATTCACGCCATAGTGCACCCACGGTACGCATCAGGTTAACCTTGTCTTCAAGTCAATCGAACTTGATCATTATTATAGGGTAAACTATAGAAAGACCGTTCCGAGGAAGATATCTCGAGTTCTTGGGGTAGGAGTAACTTTAAGGGTAAAGCAAAGGGTGTGAATCAATGCCCTCACATCTTCGCCTTGATTAACTGGTACCCCATGAAGGCGGAGATCTCACGCTGCAACTCAGATGCAGACTAGGCGATTGACTTGCTCTCGCAAGGCCCGGGTTTCCGCGACCTCACTCTTCAAACGCTCGAATCTTTTTATTAGTTCCGACATATCACTGTTAATAGCGTCCAGCGAAATAGTAATTTTGGTCGTGATGCAATTCTCCAGTTCAGTCATAAGGTTTTTAAAAAAGTCAGTTAGCTCAGCAAACTTCTGACATATTTTTTCCCAAAATTAACTCAGTGGAAGTTTTTTCCATGGTTCTCTTTGCTGGCGGTACAACCCAAAATTATTAACGATGATTACGAACAGGTAAGCAAGCCAACCCATCAGGGAAAGAGCTAGTTTATAAAAAGTATTGTTACCATTCACAGGGTACGTACATCTGTTTTGATTATGAAAAGTGGAGTCAGCGAAGGAAGGAGGGATTCACTTTTGAATATAAGTACTTAGAGGACAAGGAGCTGAATTGAAAATGTTGCGATGTATTTTCTTCGTTCGTATATAAGAAAATCAATCCATTAAAATAATAAAATAAACAAATACCATTTTATTACGAAATCACACATCCACAATCATAAAACATAAACCCAATAACAGTAAGCGAGAAAGAAATCAGGTAAAAACGCAAATATGCCGCTGTAAACATAAGTTAAAAGGAAAATAAACTGTGATACTTTTTTGAAATGCATGTAAAAATAATTTTTTATAAAAATGCTTTATTGGTTACGACTACGTTTAATTTGTAAGTTCTCGCTGAACTTACGAGGATGTTATGACGTGAGATTCATACAAAACTTTTATATAAATTACGAGTAGGTTTTTTTGTCACTCAAGCTAAATGGCCAAAATTTAGTTTGGTGATTTGAGCTCCCCCGATTCGCGTATTGTATAAACGTGGCAGCCGAATGCAAAACACCCTTATAAATAAAGTCGAAAAACCCATTAGCAAAGTTTGTAAGGGTATAGAAAAGGATGCGATTAAAAATTTAACAAATTTCAGCTGATCTTATTTATAATTAATAATATATTTATGGTTACTAAGATCATTGATTAGGTTGTTAAAACTTTATGCAAATGTAAGTGTTGGGACACCCAAGGTCCCAGAGGGTTTCCACTTATTTCAAGCTCTGGTTCACAGCATACAGATAGCTGAAATCTTTATTCAAATTCAAATGAGTTCACAATTAATCAAATTATGAACATTTTTTCTTACACTTGTGGTTTGCCGCTCTTTAACTTCTCATAGCATCATTTTCTTCTTCTTACATTCCTAAGTTTTCCAATACTAACAATATAGAGATGACACTGGCTAGCAGTGTTGAACAACTTAACAGTATTTTTAAACTAACAGACTTTAAATTCAAATAAATCGACTTTAGAAATTGGACAGTTAGCGTGCGGCTAAAACTTCTTATTAGCCTCGCAACATTCCCCACCTTGTGATTCTTCTGCGTCACTACGCTGAATATCACCAATCCTTAGATGTCCAATTTAGCCAGTTTAACTGCCGGGCGAGTAACGAGTCCTCCCGGTGTACGCACAACACCGCTACGAACTTGTCCATCCTTCGCCAGATGAACATCCACGACGATCCCTTTAGGCCAGGAGTTTCGCTTTCTTGTCTCATCAACAACAAGAACCACGTCATTCACGAAAATTGGAGCTGGGTTCGGCTGAAACCATTTTGTACGCCTCGTCAGGGTGGGTAGATACTCTCGAATCCATCTTCTCCAGAAACGGTCTGCTAGTTGTCCAGCAATGCGGAAATGCTTGCCAAGCCTAATCCGTTGGATTCCATCGCACCGCGTTCCCGTAGACCACTGGAGTTACCAACCAAGAAATGGTTTGGTGTAAGGGCTTCCGAATTTTCCGATTCCAACGGAATATAGGTCAATGGTCTTGAGTTTAAAGTGCATTCGACATCGGCCAACGCAGCGCGAAATACTTCCTAGCGCAGTCCGACGTTCGACAGAATATCCGTCTGGATTGACTTTGTAGAACGCACCATACGCTCCCAGCTGTCGCCCATATGAGGCGATCCCGGAGGAATAAAGGTAAACGACATCTCCGGATACTTGTTTTCCACTACTGACGTTGATATACGTTTGATCTCTTGCGCGAGTACTCTGCTGGCTCCCTGAAAAGTCGTTCCGTTATCGGATAGCAACTTAAGAGGCACACCTCTGCGTGCAGTAAATAGTTTTAGAGCCAGTAAAAATGAATCCGTTGAAAGAGATGGCACCAATTCTAAATGAACAGCGCAAACTGTTAGTCAAGTAAATAAAACTCCCCATCTCTTCTCGCGACGCCTTCCTACAGCAACTTCAATCGGTCCAAAGTAGTCTACTCCAGTAAACGTAAATGGCAGTGTATGTGGCGATAGACGTTTCTTTGATAGAGTTCCCATCATCGCACACTGGGCCAGCCGATCCGATTTTTGGCCAAAAATACGTTTTCTTTTTTTAAGAAAATTACCAGACCGAGTATGGAGTCCTTTTTATAATACATTAAACTAATTTATGCCAAAGTTTCAAAGAATTCGGGCAAGCAGTTTTTTTTACCGTATTTTTAAAGTTAAAAATTCATCAAATATTGATGGAAATGAAAAAAAATCTAAAAGTCAAAGATGCTGATGTAGCTGTTCGACTTCTTTACAGAACTTTTAGAAGTCATTATTTTCAACAAGTAAAAAATATTAAATAGCTCTTCTGACTTACTTGTTTCCTAAAAGAAACTTTTTCGTTGATTTTTACTGCTTTTCTTAGCAAATGAGTACTTTGCTTTTCGAGTGCTTTTGAGTGCCATCCCCGAATGAATCAATGAATCAAAATTAAATTCTTTAATTAATTTACTTAAACCGCTCGATGCGGTTTTGCCTTAGTTTTTAATTAATTTAGTTTTAGTTGATGGCTTAATTTGTAGTCGAACCATTTTGATGAGCTTTACTAAGAATGCCTAAAAGTATGCCTAATTTTTTGTTCGTCAGGTTTAATGTACGTTTTGCGCGCCAAAATTTGATTTTAGTCTGCCTAACATCTAAAATCTACTTTTTTCATTCATTCCCGCTTCTTTTATTTCTGACACCCAAAAATCGAATGTTATATCGATATATCGAAGAGAGAAATATCAACTTTGTTGGATCTTCTCTAAAAAATGTTCACAATTTCACTTATTCGGTGCTCGAAACTCGAAGCGAACACACCATGGCTTTAAAAAAGCGGAAATTGTGGACTTAATTTCTGAATACAACAATGATATATCTTTAGTAGCTGGTTTTATTGCATCTAAAGCTGGAATTTCTGATGACAATTGCATTAAAGCTATAAAACTTAAAGTTTGCAAACTGAGATCCGAATACCATGTTAAAAGGAGTTGTTTGAAAAAATCAAGTCTCAATTTTAACGAACGTCATTCGACTTGCTTAAATTCATTATTCTTATTTCCAATGACCTTAAAACGTGGTCCATCCGAGAGGGGTCGTCCAAAATTAAAATTTTCGGAAATGTCTAACAGGTCGCAGCGTCGAGAAATTTCAAATATAAGTGTCAAGCATAATAATGATTCACAGAAGCTTCTCGAAGCTGGGACATATGCTGCGAAGAGGTCTGGGGATAAGGTATTTCTAATAGACCGGAATTAAAAAGGGAACTTTAAAAAAAAAGTGCCGATGAAGCCTTGGCTTTTTTTTAAATAATTCGTTTTCTAAAGCGCAATATACTGCCATTCGAATATCGTCGAAGGAATCTGGTGCCGACGTCTGGCCTTCTTATAATACTTTAAGAGAGGCTAAACATAAATGCCGTCCGTCCGCAGAGACTGTGAAAATTTCCGAAGACAGCGCTGAAGTTAAGCTACAAGCTTTAGTGAATCACACGACCCAACGGCTTTTAACTTTATGTTCAGACTTAATAATAAGTTTAGGCAGCAATTCACTTGACTTGCAGGCTATATTTTCCTATGGGTTTGACGGTAGCAGCGGACGTTCTGCTTATAACTAAAAATTTTTGAATGGGCCTGGAAAGGATGAAAATTTGTTCGCAACAACTCTAATTCCTCTTAGAATTATTGTAAGACCATCTGGCGAAATAATTTGGAACAATAAATCGGCTCAGTCCGACAAATTTTGTAGGCCGATAAAGTTACAATTCGTGAAGGAAAGTAAAGAACTGATTTTATCGGAGTACAATAATTTGGAAAAGGAGATTTCTAGTCTACAACTGTTCCAAAGGATTACTGAAAATACCAATATTTCAGTAGATTTCGTGCTATCTCTTACATTAATAGACGGAAAAGTTCTAAACGTTTTGACAGGCACAAAATCGATGCAAACATGCCCCATTTGCCATCAAAATCCCAAGGATTTTAATGTAAATGCCAATATTGAGGGTCGTCTTTTTGTGTCAATAAAATCTGCACTTAACTTCGGCATAAGTGCATGCCTATATTCGGATTTTTGAAATGTGCCTACAAATATCGTACAGGCTGAATATAAAAAGACATCACGTTCGGTCCGAGGAAGACAAACTGGAATTTAATTCCAGAAAGGCTTATATTCAAAATCAGTTTTGGGAAATGCTGAGCCTAAGGGTAAGCCAGCCAAAGCCCGGCGGGTACGGCAACACCAACACAGCCTTCAAGGATGTCGACGTTCTTTCAAAAATAAGGGGCTTAAAATCCGAGCTCCTTTATAAGTTAAAAATTATTTTAATAGTTATTAACTCAAAACATGACATAAATGATCAAAAATTTGAAAAATATGCTTTACAAACAGCTCTTTTTTATATAGATGCATATCCGTGGTACCCAATGACCGCTACTTTACATAAAATATTGGTTCATGGAGCAGATATAAATCGAACCAGTATTTTACCGGTAGGTATGTTGGGCGAAGAAGCCTCTGAGGCTAAAAAAATTTTTACAAAAATGATCGGATAAACCATACCAGAAAGTGTGATCGCATATCAACGATGTCAGGCCTTTTTTATAGATCAATGTCAGTTTCTGTTTCAATACCGCTTGCGAGCTGAGCCTAAGGGCAAGCGAATCTAATCCGTTTCGTTTTCTTTTTTGACAAATGTTGTGAGCGCTACGTTGACCGTTTATGTGGAATTTCATGGTATTGGTACCGAAAGTTACGCTAACCGTTCATGTCACTTTCGAAATCTGTATAGTTTCCATGCGGAAACTATTAAACAGGAAATTACAGCGCAGAGATGAAATGCCTGGCAGAGCGCTTAAGGGACTTATGTATGCCTAAAGGTATGCTGCATTTCTTGTACTTTCTTCGGAGAAGAACTAAAATATATATTATAAAAATATAAATGTAGCTTACATAAATACGTAGTCGAAGGCCTCGTAGCTAGCACTACCCCCTATATTAGTATTAGTTTTTTAAACTTTACTATGATCTCAAATTAATAAATATATAAATAAATTGCATACTTTTGTGATGACTTCAGAAAATGTCAAATTAACAGAAAACGAATTAAAAAACAATATTTTTCAAACAATTTTTTTCTAAGATTTTGATTATAAGAATCTAAACAGATAACAAGAAGAAAAAAATAGAAAATTTTGTTAGGTCGATTATTAAATAAACGTTCAAGTGGGAGCCTCCGAAAGTAGCAATTTTTAACGGTTCATAAATCTCAAACGACGTCATATTTTATAGTGGTGTTCATTTTTTTTAATTTGTTTTCTGTCATACTTAATCGTGTATGAAAATGAAGAAGGTGCGTCTTCTAGGTATTTTTTTAAAAATAAAAAACCGAAAAGTATGTAAAATTTTCCGATTTTGGTTTGGATTATCTATACCATATAAAATTCCAATAAATTGTACTTTTAAGATATAAATGCAAAAAACTGCATCCTTCTAACTATCCCAGGAAAGAAATTACAGATTTACAGGCCAAAAAATTAACTTTCTGGCCCACAGTGCAGCATTCAAAATTGCCACCTGGAACTAAAATGGCCGAACAAAATTCAATCAAGTTTCGGCTTTACAATAGTGAAAAAACGCGTTCGATACAGTCTCCTGGATAACTCTCCTATAATTTTCGGATACCGACTATTCGGTCTTTCCGTTTTGGGCCTTGGCAGTGTGAGGGTCGTGCTCCCCTGAACAAACTTTCATCAGTGATTAAACCCAAACTCAGTGATCTACCAAAATTTAATCGGCATAAATATCAGATATCGTCGGCCTTTATTAAAGTTTTCTGTTACCAGTTAGTTGCTGTTGATTTAAGAAAAATCTTGTGAAAGTCCACCTAAACAAACCTGTGCTAGTTTATGTACGTCCGTGAAACTTAGTGGAAAGCTCTGTTCTCAGTGCACCCTTTGTCGCACATAACACATTTTGCACCCTTTGTCGCAAATACATACAAACAACATAGTGCCGCACATACTTCCAAGCAACATAGTGCACCCCTTGTCCTCACGCCGCAAAAGAGCCGTAGCCAAACCAGAGAAACCTGAATCACTGCCGGGCTGCGCGGGACCTACTCCTGCAGTCAGTGAGGGAATGTAAGGCGGTTCTGGCTGTCATCAGCGAACCTTACAAAGTCGAAGACGACTGCGACTGGATAGCGAAAACATCGGTCATGGCTGTGCTGTGCAAAAGAAACGGCAAACCTTTTCTGGACATGTATGAGGGTTCGAGTTTCGTCCGAGCTCGAATAGACGAAATGTGGGTCTACAGCTGCTATCTAGCACCTAGCCTCTCCACGACGGACTTTAGCCGTGCACTGGACACGATCGTTTTCGATGCAAGGGGCCGTTACCCTACTATTATCGCAGGCAACTTCAACGCGTGGGCCGAAGAATGGGGGTGCCCCACCAGCAACATAAGGGGACGAACCCTATTCAATGCCTTTGCAACGCTAAAAGAAGGGACGCAGGAGACTTTCAATCGGGCTGGAGCTGGGTCTATCATAGACCTCACATTTGTGAGCTCCGCGTTAGCCCGACGTTCTCACTGGAGAATCGGCGACTTCTGCACGGCCAGCGACCACGAGGCAATCCTATGCACAGTGAGCATACGCCCGGGACCAGGAATCCTGAACAGAGCAGTCAAGGGCTACCGCCAGGAGACGCCGAACGCAGAGGGGATGAACAGGTGCCTTGCCGACGTGCACTTATTCACGGAAGCAGACGCAAGCACCAACGCCGACGGGATAGCAGCCAGCTTGGAGGATGCGTGCAGGGCAGGGATGCTGCAGCGCAAACCATTCAGAAGAGACCACGAGCCGGTGCCTTGGTGGAACTTTGAAATAGCGACCCTTAGAAGGACCATCTCAGAGCCAGAAGAGCTCTTCAACGGTCAAGAAGGACGGACAGGGTCGAGGCTGCACATGCCGCATTAAAGCATGCCAGGAGGTCCCTGAAGCACGTCATTCAGGACATCAAAGGGGAATGCTTCCTGAAGCTATGCGACGCAGCCGAACAGGATCCGTGGGGTGGGGCCTACAGACTCTTGGTAAGTCAAGTAAATGCAGGCTGCCGCTCTCCAACGGACCCCGAAACCCTGTGTGAGATTGCTTGCACATTGTTTCCTTCGAGTAGCGTCAAGGATAGTACACTGTACGAAACGGGGCCATCGTGGGAGATCGAGGAAATAACGCAGATTGAGGTTGCTGAAGCAGGACGCAGCCTGCAAAACAATAAGGCCCTGGGACCCGACGCAGTGCCCAACAGAGCAATGAAGCTGGCGCTTGCGCGTCGGCCAGGCACTTTCGCGGAGCTCTACAGCGAGGGAATATTTCCCCGGAGATGTAAAGTCCAGAAGCTGCTGCTACTTAAAAAACATGGGAAGCCGCCTGGTAAAGCTTCCTCCTACAGGCCAATTTGTCTGCTTGACACAGTCGAGAAGCTTATCTCGAAACGGCTAAACCTGGCCGTAGATGCGGCTGGTGGCCTATACCCCACCCAGTTTGGTTTCCGGAAAGGAAAGTACACGCTAGACGCGATCCGAACGTTCACCGGGATAGCTGCGGAAGGCAAACGCGGGAAGCTTTGGAAAGGCGACACGAAGAAATTCTGTCTGCAACTCGTCGAGACGGCGAAGCTGACGGTTGAAGGGGTCGACATAGTCTTCCATAGATGATTGACACCAGGCTGTCATATATGCCAACAAAAAGGCTGCAGCGACCCAGATCGCTCGCACGGATTCTCCTGAACACGAGGGGCCCAAAGCAGGAACGGTGGAAACTCATAGCGAGCGTCGTTACGTCCCAAGTCCTTTATGCCGCCCCGGTATGGGCTAAAGCCGCCACGACGTCCTCATATATGAGTGGCCTGACTATGTGCCACCAGGATATCCTGTGCCTTCCGAAAATCTCCGAGGAAGCGGCGCTGGTTATCGCTTTTCTAGTTCCGGTACAAGAACTAGTAAGAGAAACAGTAGAAGTGGAGAAAAAAGAGCACGGACGACCAATATAGGCGCGAGGCTCGACAGCCCGCGAGAGAGAGTCATCTCTCGGTGGCAGGAGAGATGGGATTCCGCGACTTCTGGGCGCTGGACCCACGCTCTCATTCCCGTCTTGAGTCCTTGGCTGGAAAGGAGGCACGGGCAGGTGGACTTCTACCTCACCCAGATCCTGAGTGGTCACTGATGCTTCTAGTCGTACCTGAAGAAGTACGGACACGATACGAGGGACGGATGCCCATTTTGCGGCTCTGGAATCGAGGAGGACGCGCGCCACGTCCAATTCAAGTGCGTGCGGTTCGTAGAGAACAGGACCGCCCTGGAAACAGCGACCGGTGTCAGCACTAGCCCCAGAACGCTAGTGCCAGCCATGTGAAGAGGCCGAATGGAGTGGGACGCGACGGCAAAATTCGCCGCGTCTCTAATGCGAAAACTCAGGATAGCTGAGAGAGAGAGGAGAGGTCTGGACACGTATGCTGCGACGGTTGTGTGAATCATTGCTTTGCGGCCGTACCGCACAACTTCTACAGATTACGCCCATTTATTTATATGTATATTTGTTAGTAGATGTAACCCAATAAAATAAAAAACAGAATACAAAAACAAGGAAGAACGCTATAGTCGAGTACTTCGTCTATCAGATACCCGTTACTCAGCTAAAGGGACCAAAGGGAAATGGAGATATGCAAGCAGTAAAGCGAGATTAAATTACGCCACCTACCGGCGGTAGACAGATTTAAGCGTTATGGGCGTTAGAGTGGGCGTGGCAAATTTTTTTTTAATCAATCGATAGGTATTGTCGAGACCAATACATTTCAGTTAAAATTTTTTACGTAGCATAAAAACTGTGGGCGTCACAGGTTTGGGCTGTTTGTGGGCGTGGAAAACTTTTTTTTGGGTTCAATGGATAGGTATTGATGAGAACAATACAATTCAGTTAAAATTTTTATTCTAGCATCAAAACTGTAGGAGCCAAAGTTTACATGACACTATAAAAAACTCAATGAGTACTCTTAAAAACCTCGATGTCAGCACGAAATCCTGGGATCCAATCCTGTGTTTTCTTATCAGAAGAGAACCAGACCAGCAGTCTCTAGCTGCTTATTCCAAAGTTAAGGAGTATACTGACGTTTATTGAGCGGCGAGCTTGCATGCTGGAGACGATAAGCGCTCAACCTACAGCAACACTCCGCCATCAGTCAGTTCACAACGAAGAGAGCTGTAAGATTTGTCACCTAGGACAACATAACCTTAGAGCATGTAGCCGTGTTCAGCAAATGGATCCCAAGGCATGGCGCCAAGCCATTATTCAAGTAGAAGCATGCACAAATTGTTTGTCAACAGTTCATAAGGTTGAAAACTGTGGATCACCAACCACTTGTCGGGTCTGCCAGCAACGGCATCATTCACTGTTACACCAAAGACCGACTAGCAATCCTGTGGCCGGCGAGAACAATACAATTCAGTTAAAATTTTTATTCTAGCATCCAAACTGTAGGAGCCAAAGTTTTGGGCGTAAGAGTGGGCGTGGCATCCTGCTGAAGCAAACTTGCGCTGCGCGCTCAGGAAGCTGCACGCTAAATACCAAAGCCTAGCTCTTATAGTTTCCCAGATCTTAGCGTTCATCCGGACAGACGGACATGGCTAGATCGACTAGGCTAGTGATCCTGATCAAGAATATATATACTTTATGGGGTCGAAAACGCTTCCTTCTGCCTGCTACATACTTTCCGACGAATCTAGTATACACTTTTACTCTACGAGTAACGGGTATAAAAAGCCTTTGTCAGAGAGACATACAAACAACATAGTGCATCCTTTGTCTCACAAACTTACAAACAACAAAGTGCACTACTTTTAAGTTTATAACACAGTGTACCCGTTACTGAAGGTTCAAAAGTGGGCAGGCTCAAACCTGCAGCACGTTCTTTTTTTGCGATTAGGAAAAAAACAACACATAAACAACATTTGTTCGTACCCAAAGATACTCAACATGACCACACCCAACAAATCCAGCAGTAGCCAAGTTGGGAACAGTACCAGGCAATTATATTATATGTCTCACTAACTCACCGTCTCACCGACTCAACGGCACACTGACCCGCCAACGCAGTCAGCACATTTTGCAGTGTCAGCCGAGCCAACTACGCAAACTGCTACCATAATCATAGTTCCCTGACCTACTTTAGAATATAGCTTATTTCATTAAACATTACACTAATCTTCCGTGTTCCAAGTAGTATATAAGCAGGTCTCAAATGAAGAATAAAGCAGTTATCAACACACCTCATAGCTCCGCGGTTCTACTTCCTTCACTGGGAATAGGGCTCGTAATACACTATCTCAACTAGTGGCTAACCACGTTAGCTTTACCTCAGCGCAGCTCCAACATCGCCTGTGGTCCGGCATCGCACTAACCATCGTTACCATTGCCGCGACGCGATCGTCCTGCCATTAAAGCGTCCCCGTGCCAGCGTCAAGTGCTCATTTCCCCCTTGTCCCGCGGTGTGACCAAGAAGTCTACTTCGGTTAGGCACAAACATTGGTGACCCCGACGTGATCCTTTACCAACAAAGGATCCCACTCAAGCAACCCCCTTCCCACCAAAGGCTGAACCTCTGACTGGTGAGAAGACCCGTTAAGTTCACTACATCCACCCGCCCTGGAAACCGTAGCTCATCCAGCTTCACAGGATTCGCTTCGTCATCCAGCGTCACAGAATCGTCAGCCTAATCCAGCTTCACAGGATACGCTTCGTCATCCAGCGTCACAGGATCGTCAGCTTAATCCAGCTTCACAGGATAAGCTTCTTCATCCTGCGTCACAGGATCGTCAGCTTCATCCAGCTTCACAGGATACTTAGTTGCATCCAGCTTCACAGGATACTCAGCTTAATCCAGCTTCACAGGACTCACAGCTTCATCCAGGTTCACAGGATACGCTTCTTCTTCCAGCGTCACAGGAACGTCAGCTTCATCCAGCTTCACAGGATACTCAGCTTCATCCAGCTTCACAGGATACTCAGCTTCATCCAGCTTCACAGGACACACAGCTTTATCCGGCTTCACAGGATTCTTTGTTTCCAAGACACACAATATGTCTACTTCATTCATTGAGGAAACAAGTCACACAAGAATCGATTTACACAATCGATTACTAGATACCCAAAACGAGCTGCAAGGGAAAATCTAACAGCTCATAAAGAATTATGGCAAGGATTCTGCCGACCGACGCCACCGAGACGTCTATTATTCCGGTAAGCTAGATCAGTTAAACGATCTCTGGCAGCAGTTTTGCGACCTAGATGAAGAAGTGCAGCAAGCGGCATTACCCACTGGAAGTGATTTCTCTTCACGAGTAGTAGCACTTAAGGAGCTGGTCGAAAAATATCAGAATATCTTTCTGGACAACATGCCGACTGGAAGCGGGCTTCGGAAGGCCCCGAGACGAATTTCGGCCAACATCAAGATCACAACAAGAGATCAAGTCAAAGGAGATTCCGCAATTGACACGGTGATCCGACAGTTGCAGAGAAGATGCAACGAATTGGAGTCATCATAAACATTAGCCTCGAACGCCCCAACCGTCACCCCAGCCCTACACAGGCACCTGGATCTCCATTGGGCGTTACTGAGGCAAGCCCACGACGAATTTGACAGCACACCTGGGGCCGCAGCCCTGGCAGAAGCAGAGCTAGATTAATTCCACACATTATACGAGGAATACGAAATGAACCTGCATTCCGGAGTTCAGCGGCGAGTATCTAGACTGGCCACGGTTCCATGATCTCTTTGTGGAATTGGTACATAACAAGCCATATTCGGCCAGTCAAAAACTACATATTCTACAGAGTTCACTTCGTGGTTAAGCGAGGAACCGACACAGCCTTGTCACAGGGTGGCTATGACGACACCTGGTTGCGATAAGCGCTCAACCTACAGCAACACTCCGCCATTAGTCAGTTCACAACGTAGAGAGCTGTAAGATTTGTCACCTAGGACAACATAACCTTAGAGCATGTAGCCGTGTTCAGCAAATGGACCCCAAGGCACGGCGCCAAGCCATTATTCAAGTAGAAGCATGCACAAATTGTTTGTCAACAGTTCATAAGGTTGAAAACTGTGGATCACCAACCACTTGTCGGGTCTGCCAGCAACGGCATGATTCACTGTTAAACCAAGGACCGACTAGCAATCCTGTGGCCGGCGCAGTAACTATAGCAGGCTACGACAACCCTAGAGGATACACTCTGCTCGCGACCGCCAAGGTATCATTACTATGGCCAACGGGTCACCTACAAACATGTCGCGCTGTAATAGATGGTGGATCACAGGTGAATCTTATCTGAAGGAGGAGATCTGCTATCTCTTAAGGAAATGTCATCGATTGAAATATCTGGAATCGGAGGAAAAATATCAACAGCAATCAGATCAAAACTAAAGCTCTCATCATGTATATCAGGGTTGGAAACACTATTAGATATATTTATGTTGCCCACAGTCATTACAGACCAACCGTCAGTACCGATTACAACCGATCTTAATATTCCCGAGGGACTGCCGTTAGCAGATCCTGACTTTCGGCAACCAGGACTCATTGACCTAACCTTAGGGGTTGAAGTATTTTCTCGTGTAATAACTGGTGAACTTCTTGAACTAGGGCCTAAAAGACCGTTGGCCCAAGGCACAAGGCTTGGTTATGTAATCACAGGTTTTCTCGATAAAGAAACCTCATCTGATACGGAAATCAACCCTACTCTGGTAGAAGACAGAGGTGATTTTGCAGGACCGAACGTTGCTTATGAGCCAACGAAAGATAAAAATCAGATGAATAATAATCAATTTGATATAGAAAAAAACAAACGGCAAAATGAGATTTCACTCGATGAAGAAGGGATTCATTTAACGAACGTAGCATTGATGGATCATAAAATAAAAGAGCCTGAAGATATATGTCGCCAATCAAGAACTAGCGACACTGACTCGTCCGATCGAGAATCAACCGATACGTATAACGGTTCATTGCAGCTGACTGAACTTTATACTGCAAGGAAAAAACCAATTAATATAGAACCGACTTCTCATCAATTTAAAACCTACAAGAAGGCTGACTTTTGTTCAACATTTCTAAACTTAACAAAGATTTATCTTAGTTTTGTTGCAGAAGGTTCACATACCATAGACGTGCCAAATGATCAAGTTCTACGTGGTCACACTATCAGTTGTAACGAACACGGCAATGTGTGCGGCTATCTGGCAGCGTACTCTGCCTACAGGGTCGGCTGTGCTCAGGGAAAATGGGTGTGGGGTTTTGCTACCTAGAGAACCGCGCCGGCACATAAACTTAAATAGTAGACAGAGTAGGGAACTATTGAATAACTAAACCAAAGCTAAAAGAATCTAATTTTATACAAAGTGTGAGGAAGTGCCGATGTCCTTTAATTCCTCTTCAAAAACCCACCCAACCTTGCATAGGCTCGCTTTGCGTATGTGGCCAATGCCCTTATTACTGATGCACAGTTACTTCAGGTGTCCCAATTCGCAAACAAATTCACTTCATTTTATACTTCATTCTCAAAAACGTACCAAAATTCAATTAAAGATAAGTTGCCCATGGCGGCTGCTTATGATTTTCTTAACGTTAGCTTGCCCATGGCAGATTAACCATATAATGGGTACAAATGACTTCATTTATGTTCTTCATTCAAAAATTTACGTTAACAATTAAGTTTTAAAAAGAAAAAAGGTAGTCTTCAACAAAATAGCACGGGTTCTATAGTTATATTACTTGGCTCAGATTGATGTTAACAGACGGTCGGCTATGCCGTACTTACAACATGAATACTTTAAATCTGTTTCCAGTGCAGTCGACAGGCTTGTGGACGGTGTGTGTAAACGAGGAGTGAACTACAAAATATTATTAGTTAACAGTCAATCTAAGTCCAAATATACATACTGTACCCGTGTAATAAGCTTAATTTCTATAAAATTTAAATCTATTCTAAAAACTACAAAAGCGATGCAACAGTCAGATCGGCTGCCGAGATCGGGAGTGAACCCTTAGCTGCGAGGCGGCAGATTCAACAGCTAGAACAAGAGTCCCGGGTGTTTACTTATCCGCGATACGCTCGTGTTGGACGTGTCGATGGCTAACCATCAGTCCGGGGTTAGGTTACTCGCAACTGGTCAGGATTATATGGCGAACAACACGTGTATCAATCTAGGAACGGCAAACATAATAACTAACTGGTCAAGGCTGGGTTTACTTTTATTTACCTTAAGTTTTCCTTACGTCTTACAACGGTTGGAAAGCTTGGCTCGAAACTTAAATTTGCACTTGTAAACTGTATGTGGCTCGGCTCGAGTAGTCCCGCTCCACGTGTTGGCAGCCAGAGTGGGCCAAAACGAGCACCAGGCGATTTGATCAAATAGCGCTGCGCACTCCTACTTTCGTTTATCCATTAGTACACAATTATTGAAAAATATTAAATTCCCTATGCTCACCTAATTAGTTTTTCAACTATAAGTTGGATGTTGCGATCGGTGCCAGCTAAATAACGCCAGCCACTTTGGGCGTTTGGAAATAGCTTTGTGGTGGTTTACTTATTAGTTTTTTGTCTTGTTGGGCGGTTATTAAGCCCGATATGGTGCATATATATATACACACGTGGACTTAGCACTTCTTTGCAAAATTCGATTTGATTTAAAACGCGTGTGCTTTGGCCGAAAGATCAAAAATAAGAGAACGAAAAAACGCAAATGGCGGGTGCTATTTTATATTTTAAAAAAATACAAGAATCTTTTCCCAATAATTTCACACCCCTACAGCACAGGATTAATCTTTAGTCTTTATGACAAAGATAAAACCTGAAAAAGGGTGTCTACTGTTACCAAATATCCTTTGCATGATATGTTCCTAATTCCTTTCCGTTTAAATCCTCAAGTAAATAGAGAGAGTTTCCCAGTCTTTGCTTGACACGGACCTTTATTCCTACCGGTGCAAGCTTAGCATTAAAGTGGTCGGCGGCATTGCTAAGGGCGAAGTTTCGTTTAATTACCTCGTCTCCTACCTGAAAAGATCGAGGCCTAGATCCGAGGTTATAGGATTGCTCATTCTTTTCATAAGCTTTGTCTAAATGCTTTTGGAGGTCAAAACGTAACGTAGAGAATTGGTCTTGTCGGTTTAGTCGTAAGGAACTTTTATTAAGCAAATTAAGATTTTTGAGTAATTTATAATCTTTTCCGTGACAAATCATATGCTGTCCGAAAACAACAAAGAATGGAGATTCAGCTATTGAATGGTGTATATGACGACGCTGAGAACAGTTTATACTACTAAGACATCTATCCCATTCTCTCTGATCGGATCGGGTATAGGCTCTCAATGCAGCATTAATAGACCTATTAACTCTTTCTGCGGCATTGGACTGCGGCGAATAGGCTGCGGTGCAAGTGTGGGTAATGCCATGCTTTGAAAGAAAAGAAGAAAATTCATGACTTTTGAATTGCGAACCATTATCGCTTACTATAACCTCAGGCGTTCCGTAACAATCAAAAATTTCCTCTTTCAGGTAGGACACGACGACTTGAGTTGTAAACTTCTTTACCGGTTTAAGAAACGTGAATTTCGATAGATGATCGAGTACTATAAAGATTCCTATATTACCTCTTTTCGTCCTTGGGAAGGGACCAATAAAGTCTATATAGAGTCTTTGAAATACTCGTTCGCTAACAATTTGTTGTCCTATTGGTGGTTTAAGTTTCTGCGTGGGGTATTTTGTAGTCCTACAAATCTCACAGTTTTTGATGTAATTGCGAACGTCTACAACCATACGCGGCCAGTAAAACTTTCTTCGAATATTTTCCAAACATTTAGCTATACCGCAATGAGAAGAAGACGGCTGATCGTGAGCTGCCTTGATTACACCTTCTCTAAGCTCGACCGGAACCACAAGCTTCCAGGAGTCTTCCGGATGCTCGGAGGAACTGTTAGAGAAACCAACCCGGTGATAAAGAAAACCATCTATTACTTGAAAATCCGGTAGTTGAGACTGCGTTGACTTTTCTTTAAGTTGCGAATAGCTGGAGGATTGAAAGAATTCGGATTCCACATCAATTTCTGGGAGAACATCGATATCAATTGTGGCAAGGCCTTCATCCGATTCAAAAGATCTTGAAATGGCATCGGCTACTACATTTTCACTACCTCGACGATGTTAAAATTAAATCCTTGAAGTTTGAGTGCCCACCTAGCAAGTCTTCCTTGAAGGTCTTGTTGCGTCATGAGCCATCGGAGACTTGCATGATCAGTCACCACAGTAAATTCATGACCCTCACTATACATTCGAAATCTTTTAATAGCTAAAACTTCTGCTAAGCATTCAAGTTCCGTAGTAGAGTAATTCCTTTGAGATCTATTAAGCTTCTTAGACATATATGCAATAGGGCGTTCTGTTCCGTTTTCATCACATTGAGCTTGAAGCGCTCCCACACCATTGATCGAGGCATCACACTGCACTATAAACGGTTTTTCGTAATTAGGATGTACTAATAATAGAGCAGTGGTCAGAGCCTTTTTCAATTGTTCAAAAGAAACTTGGGCGTTATCATTCCAGTGAAATTCTTTTCCTCGCAACAACTCGGTTAGGTGGAAGGTTTGATCCGAATTTTGGTTAATAAACCGTTGATACCAACCGGTCATCCCAAGGAATCTCTTAAGTTGACGTTTGGTTTTTGGAACAGGAAAGTTGGACACGGCGGTTACTTTATTGGGATTCACTTGCAAAGTTCCCTCTCCAACAATGTACCCTAAGTAGTCGATTTTCTTTAAGCAAAACTGACTTTTGGCGATATTAATAGTAAGACCTGCCTTTCGAAGTTGCGTAGTCCGAAAGGCATTCGTGTAAATTGATATAAAGGACGGTTGGGTATAGTTATTGCTGTTTTTGGTTTCGATTCTTCGTCTAGATATATCTGCCAAAACGCATCTTTTAAATCAATTTTCGATATGCAGTGTACTGAAGGTAAGCGACTTAGTAAACCTTCAATAAGAGGAGTAGGATAAGCATCCTTTACTGTAACAGAATTAAGCTTCCTAGAATCTAAGCAAATTCTCACTTTGCCTGGTTTTAAGACCATGAGGACGCGGGCGCTTCTTCTAGTACTCCCAGACTAATCATGCGGTCTACTTCTTGGCATAACTGAAGCTCTTTGGCTGGAGATAGGTTGTAATATCTTTGCTTAATTGCTTTTGCTGCACCGGTGTCAATATGATGTTCAAGTAGGGTTGTTTTACCTAAACCACTTTTTTCAGACGATGGAAAGAATTCGATAACAGCTTGCAATCGGTTTCGGTCGGTTGCATTAAGCAAGACTGTGTCACTTAAATCATTGGAGTCAGAAATTTCGGAAATAGTCGTTGGACTGGATATTCGAAGGCCAAATAGTTTCCAAAAATCCATTCCGCAGATTATATCTTGTTTAATACTGGGTACTATTAAAAATTCGTCATCCTGAGATAAGGAGTTATAGTGAATCGGAACGACAATGGTAGCGGTGACGTTTTGATTTTGTCCGTGGGCTGTACGAACATAACATTTTAATTTCCATAACCCTGGATGATCTGTAGGAATAAGCTTAGCCAATTTACCACCTACTACGCATTTGTTAGCTCCACTATCAAGCAAGGCCAAGAAGGTTTTGTTAAATAATTCCAAAGCGATTTAAGGACGGTTGTCATTGTCCTGCCTAACAATAGAGGATACGACATATTTCTTCATTTTTCGCTGCTGTTTCCAAAATGAACACATTCGATTAGCCGATCGAGATTTGTTGGCGGAATTAATTCGTAGTGTAAATATTTCCGCTCTGCGTTGATAATAGTTACGTACTCTTTCATGGTAGGGGATAATTTTAAAGTTTCGTGAGGGCTCTGTAGTGTTTTTAATTAACATACAGTTGGGTTTGTCTAATTCTGGGTTATATGCTGTCGAGTCAGGTTGAGAGTTACTTAAATTAGAAGATGGAAGATGATTAATACCTACTATTGATGCTGAGTTTGAAACAGGATATCCACCAGTCAGAATTGATGGACATCCTCTTACGAGTTTTCCGACGGGGGATTACATTTCAAGCAACTAGGCTTATAAGTGTCAAGACGACCACACCCATAGCAAAATATGCGTCTGGCTTTGAGGCAATCATGATATCTGTGTCCGGTTTCCTCCCAATTCCAACATTTATAACGCTCAGCCTTGCGCATCGCATTTATTTCTACGTCGTTCAATGTTTGATAATTCTCTTCTTCCCTAGACTCTTCAACATGCACTAGCTCATTTACAAATCGCCGGTTTGGAGGAGGCCGGGCTGCCGATCTACCTGCCATGCTAATGAGAAATCATTCGTGTTTGTGGCACTCTGCATTTAAGGAGGCGATGTTTGGGGTCAAAACATGTAATAATTCTAGTCGTAATTCAGGTTTAAGGTTCTTTTTAACGTTGGTAACTAGTTCACTGTCGGACATAGGCTCACGCAAAGCATCTGCAATCGTTAGGATAGCATCTAGAAAATCGTCAAAATTTTCTCCGCTTTTCTGCTTCCTATATCGAAGAGAGTCTTTAATCTCTTCGTCAGTGCGCTGTTCTCTATACCGTTCACGGAGACTTGTACACAGGTGAAACCAATTCGGTTCACTTGAAGTTCTCTGGAAACGCCAGTAAAATTGTAAAGCTGGTCCGGAAAATAGTACGTTGGCAAATTGGTATAGCAAATTCCAGTTTGCGTTTAGACATTGTATAGTCAAACTATTTATCCTATAGATGAAGTCTTCAACAGGCATGTCATTTGCCATGCCAGTAAATTTCACATTCCAATTAGAAATAACGCTTGAAACTTTGTCAGGACGATATACGGCTTGTGTCAAAGGATCACCTGAAGGCAATCGTATACTAGAGCCTTGATTACTATCAACTCTGCTTGTATCGATTTAAGTTACCAGGATTTTCTACAGGGATATTATTTCGCAGATTTTGGGAATTATTAGCCAACTGAAGGTTTCACATCGTATTACTGATTCTCATTCGCTACTGCTGCAACCATGCTAACGCGAAAGGTTTCTAAGGAGTCTGTGATTAACTGCTGTACTCGAGTTTCGGAAATGCTAAAACGTTCAGTTGATCTATGTGTTGTGTTTTGGCTTCTCAAGCTAGAGTGTGCTCTCTGATTCGTTGAGTTCTGATGGGAATTCGCTCTTGTGTTTGGTCTAGTTCTGTTAACGGTACCAGTAGCTTGATTGGCAGAAGCACCTCGAACTTCCCTATTAGTATCATTAGTAGACCTATTCGGTTGAGCAGCAGGAAAGGTTATCAGTTGTACCAGGGTACAAGCACTTCGGCAAAGCGGACAAGTTTCATTAGTTCCTAACCACAGTACCACGCATGTTTTGTGAAATTTATGTCTACAAGGGGTTTCTGCAAGTTCAGTATCTATTACCATAGTAACATTGCAAATAATACAAAGAGAACGTTCATCGCCACTATCGGTGACTGCAACCTCGTCTCGATTAGGCTGAACTGACATGTTGTAGTATTATAATAATTTCTCAAATATTGTAAATATAAAAAACTCTGATTTAAAATTGGGACTATCCTTTAGTTACCGTGCATCAAATGAATATTAATATAAAATTAGGGTTTCTGTTGAGCAAAAGACTTTTAATATTAGGAAGCAAGTGCACTACTGCTGAGTGTCTTTCCAAAAACTATTCAGCTAAACAAATCTCAAAGCAGTAATGACTTAATGTTTGATCTCTAAAAATATAATCATGAGTACTTGCTAGAAATTTCCAACAAAGTAAATCTCTAATGACTTTTCTTAGGTGTATCAAATGTGATTAATAAAAGAATAATGTTGCTTGGTGCGAATTCGAGCTTTTCCCCAGATCTCACATTCCGAAGCAATTCATTTATTGTTGATATGGGAATTAGGATTGAGCGATAACATAATCTAGGTTCAGCACCTGCAAGAACGCGCGATGTCTGAATTCCAAAGTATCGCATTAAGGCTCAAATTAGGAAACTATTCAAAATAAATTGGATTTTACTTTAGAATATTGCATTGGGTAGCGACACGAAAAATTAACTCTGTTATCTTCTCAAGATACGGTATTTTCCTGATTTCCGATCGCCCCACGTTGGGCGCCAAAGAATATGTAACGAACACGGCAATGTGTGCGGCTATCTGGCAGCGTACTCTGCCTACAGGGTCGGCTGTGCTCAGGGAAAATGGGAGTGGGGTTTTGCTACCTAGAGAACCGCGCCGTCACATAAACTTAAATAGTAGACAGAGTAGGGAACTATTGAATAACTAAACCAAAGCTCAAAGAATCTAATTTTATACTAAGTGTGAGGAATTGCCGATGTCCTTTAATTCCTCTTCAAAAACCCACCCAACCTTGCATAGGCTCGCTTTGCGTATGTGGCCAATGCCCTTATTACTGATGCACAGTTACTTCAGGTGTCCCAATTCGCAAACAAATTCACTTCATTTTATACTTCATTCTCAAATACGTACCAAAATTCAATTAAAGATATGTTGCCCATGGCGGCTGCTTATGATTTTCTTAACGTTAGCTTGCCCATGGCAGATTAACCATATAATGGGTACAAATGACTTCATTTATGTTCTTCATTCAAAAATTTACGTTAACAATTAAGTTTTAAAAAGAAAAAAGGTAGTCTTCAACAAAATAGCACGGGTGTCGAAACTTGAATCTATAGTTATTCTATAGTTATATTACTTGGCTCAGATTGATGTTAACAGACGGTCGGCTATGCCGTACTTACAACATGAATACTTTAAATCTGTTTCCAGTGCAGTCGACAGGCTTGTGGACGGTGTGTGTAAACGAGGAGTGAACTACAAAATATTATTAGTTAACAGTCAATCTAAGTCCAAATATACATACTGTACCCGTGTAATAAGCTTAATTTCTATAAAATTTAAATCTATTCTAAAAACTACAAAAGCGATGCAACAGTCAGATCGGCTGCCGAGATCGGGAGTGAACCCTTAGCTGCGAGGCGGCAGATTCAACAGCTAGAACAAGAGTCCCGGGTGTCTACTCATCCGCGATACGCTCGTGTTGGACGTGTCGATGGCTAACCATCAGTCCGGGGTTAGGTTACTCGCAACTGGTCAGGATTATATGGCGAACAACACGTGTATCAATCTAGGAACGGCAAACATAATAACTAACTGGTCAAGGCTGGGTTTACTTTTATTTACCTTAAGTTTTCCTTACGTCTTACAACGGTTGGAAAGCTTGGCTCGAAACTTAAATTTGCACTTGTAAACTGTATGTGGCTCGGCTCGAGTAGTCCCGCTCCACGTGTTGGCAGCCAGAGTGGGCCAAAACGAGCACCAGGCGATTTGATCAAATAGCGCTGCGCACTCCTACTTTCGTTTATCCATTAGTACACAATTATTGAAAAATATTAAATTCCCTATGCTCACCTAATTAGTTTTTCAACTATAAGTTGGATGTTGCGATCGGTGCCAGCTAAATAACGCCAGCCACTTTGGGCGTTTGGAAATAGCTTTGTGGTGGTTTACTTATTAGTTTTTTGTCTGGACTTAGCACTTCTTTGCAAAATTCGATTTGATTTAAAACGCGTGTGCTTTGGCCGAAAGATCAAAAATAAGAGAACGAAAAAACGCAAATGGCGGGTGCAAGCCCTCTGACAAGCAGTGTTAGAAAATACGAAATTATCGTTTAGTATTTTCTAGGATGTGTGGTTGCCACCAGGTTGCGGAACCAGTAGCGCTATTTTATATTTTAAAAAATACAAGAATCTTTTCCCAATAATTTCACACCCCTACACAGTCCCCACGGTAATGTCAATTTTATCGCAAAGGGGAGTGTTGAGCAGTATCAAGAAGATGTGAAGGACCTGAATCACAAACATGAACCGCCGCAGTTGAAGGAAAGATCCTCCTCGGTTAATGATTTGTTAGGTGCTTTCTATAAAAGTCGGCCAAGGGCTGACCGACATCACGCCTTAATTGAGGATACCCCTCAATGTGGGGGAGAATGTTCGTACCCAAAGATACTCAATATGACCACACCCAACAAATCAAGCAGTAGCCAAGTTGGGAACAGTACCAGGCGCTCAGTAGCACTCACTGCAGATGAGAATTGCTGATCAGCATATTCTATGTCTCACTAAGCCACCATCTCACCGACTCAACGGCACACTGTCCCGCCAATGCAGTCAGCACATTTTTCAGTGTCGGTCGAGCCAACTACGCAAACTGCTACCATAGACAAAATTCCCTGACCTACTTTAAAATATAGCCTATTTCACTAAACATTACATTAATCTTTCGTGTTCCAAGTAGTATATAAGCTGGAATCAAATGAAGAATAAATCAGTTATCAACACACCTCATAACTCCGCGGTTCTACTTCCTACATCTGGGAATAGGGCTCGTAATACACTATCTCAACTAGTAGCTATCCACGTTAGCTCACCCTCAGCGCAGCTCCAGCATCGCTTTTGGTTCGGCATCGCACTAACCATCGTTACCATTGCCGCGACGCGATCGTCCTGCCATCAAAGCGTCCCCGTGCCAGCGTCAAGTGCTCATTTCCCCCTTGTCCCGCGGTGTGACCCAGAAGTGTCTACTTCGGTTAGGCACAAACATTGGTGACCCCGACGTGATCCTTTACCAACAAAGGATCCCACTCAAGCAACCCCCTTCCCACCAAAGGCTGAACCTCTGTCTGGTGAGAAGTCCCGTTAAGTTCACTACATCCACCCGCCCTGAACACCATAGCTCATCCAGCTTCACAGGACACACTTCGTCATCCAGCGTCACAGGATCGTCTACCTAATCCAGCTTCATAGGATACGCTTCGTCATCCAGCGTCACAGGATCGTCAGCTTCATCCAGCTGCACAGGATATTCAGTTTAATCCAGCTTCACAGGACTCACAGCCTCATCCAGCTTCACAGGATACGCTTCTTCTTCCAGCGTCACAGGAACGTCAGCTTCATCCAGCTTCACAGGATACTCAGTTTCATCCATCTTCACAGGATACTCGGCTTCATCCAGCTTCACAGGACTCACAGCTTCATCCAGCTTCACTGGATACGCTTCTTCTTCCAGCATCACAGGAACGTCAGCTTCATCCAGCTTCACAGGATACTCAGCTTCATCCAGCCTCACAGGATACTCAGCTTCATCCAGCTTCACAGGACACACAGCTTTATCCGGCTTTACAGGATTCTTTGTTTCCAAGACACACAATATGTCTACTTCATTCATTGAGGAAACAAGTCACACAAGAATCGATTTACACAATCGATTACTAGACACCCAAAACGAGCTGCAAGGGAAAATCCAACAGCTCATAAAGAATTATGGCAAGGATTCTGCCGACCGACGCCACCGAGAAGTCTATTATTCCGGTAAGCTTAGTCAGTTAAACGATCTCTGGCAGCAGTTTTGCGACCTAGATGAAGAAGTCCAGCAAGCGGCATTACCCACTGAAAATGAGTACTCTTTACAAGTAGTAGCACTTAAGGAGCTGGTCGAAAAATATCAGAATTTCTTTCTGGACAACATGCCGACTGGAAGCGGGCTTCCGAAGGCCCCGAGACGAACTTCGGCCAACATGAAGATCACAACAAGAGATCAAGTCAAAGGAGATTCCGCAATTGACACGGTGATCCGACAGTTGCAGAGAAGATGCATCGAATTGGAGTCTTCATTAACATTAGTCTCGAACACCCCAACCGTCAGCCCAGCCCTACACAGGCACCTGGATCTCCATTGGGCGTTACTGGGGCCGCAGCCCTGGCAGAAGCAGAGCTAGATCAATTCCACACATTATACGAGGAATACGAAATGAACCTGCTTCTGGAAAACGACTCTCCAATGAGCCTAAACTTGGCACTTCCGCCAATTAGCATTCCGGAGTTCAGCGGCGAGTTTTTAGACTGGCCACGGTTCCATGATCTCTTTGTCTAATTGGTACATAATAAGCCATATTCGGCCAGTCAAAAACTACATATTCTACAGAGTTCACTTCGTGGTTAAGCGAGGAAAAGACACAGCCTTCTCACAGGGTGGCTATGACGACACCTGGTTGCGTTTTAAGGCCACAAAAGAACGGAAAAATACTAGTACTCGCCGTCATAGCAAAAATTATTGACCATAAGCCTATAGACGGCTCCTCGCGCCAACTAAGGGCCTTACATGACACTATAAAAAACTCAATGAGTACTATTAAAAACCTCGATGTCAGCACAAAATCCTGGGATCCAATCCTGTGTTTTCTTATCAGAAGAAAACCAGACCAGCAATCTCTAGCTGCTCTGGAAAATTCAGCGAATGCACCAACGGAAATTCCAAAGTTAAGGAGTGTACTGACGTTTATTGAGCGGAGAGCTTGCATGCTTGCAGTTCACAACGAAGAGAGCTGACATTTGTCACCTAGGACAACATAATCTTAGAGCATGTAGCCGTGTCCAGCAAATGGACCCCAAGGCACGGCGCCAAGCCATTATTCAAGCAGAAGCATGCACAAATTGTTTGTCAACAGTTCATAAGGTTAAAAACTGTGGATCACCAACCACTTGTCGAGTCTGCCAGCAACACCATCATTCACTGTTACACCAAGGACCGACTACGACAACCCTAGAGGATATACTCTGCTCGCGACCGCCAAGGTATCATTACAATGGCCAACGGGTCACCTACAAACATGTCGCGCTGTAATAGATGGTGGATCACAGGTGAATCTTATCTGAAGAAAGGAAATGTCATCGATTGAAATATCTGGAATCGGAGGAAAAATATCAACAGCAATCAGATCAAAACTAAAGCTCTCATCATGTACATCAGAGTTGGATGTATTTATGTCGGCCACAGTCATTACAGACCAACCGTCAGTACCGATTGCAACCGATCTTAATATTCCCGAGGGACTGCCGTTAGCAGATCCTGACTTTCGGCAACCAGGACTCATTGACCTAACCTTAGGGGTTGAAGTATTTTCTCGTGTAATAACTGGTGAACTTCTTGAACTAGGGCCTAAAAGACCGTTGGCCCAAGGCACAAGGCTTTGTTATGTAATCACAGGATTTCTCGATAAAGAAACCTCATCTGATACGGAAATCAACCCTACAGAGAGGTGATTTTGCAGGACCGAACGCTGCTTATGAGCCAACGAAAGATAAAAATCAGATGAATAATAATCAATTTGATATAGAAAAAAACAAACGGCAAAATGAGATTTCACTCGATGAAGAAGGGATTCATTTAACGAACGTAGCATTGATGGATCATAAAATAAAAGAGCCTGAAGATATATGTCGCCAATCAAGAACTAGCGACACTGACTCGTCCGATCGAGAATCAACCGATACGTATAACGGTTCATTGCAGCTGACTGAACTTTATACTGCAAGGAAAAAACCAATTAATATAGAACCGACTTCTCATCAATTTAAAACCTACAAGAAGGCTGACTTTTGTTCAACATTTCTAAACTTAACAAAGATTTATCTTAGTTTTGTTGCAGAAGGTTCACATACCATAGACGTGCCAAATGATCAAGTTCTACGTGGTCACACTATCAGTCCCCACGGTAATGTCAATTTTATCGCAAAGGGGAGTGTTGAGCAGTATCAAGAAGATGTGAAGGACCTGAATCACAAACATGAACCGCCGCAGTTGAAGGAAAGATCCTCCTCGGTCAATGATTTGTTAGGTGCTTTCTATAAAAGTCGGCCAAGGGCTGACCGACATCACGCCTTAATTGAGGATACCCCTCAATGTGGGGGAGAATGTTCGTACCCAAAGATACTCAATATGACCACACCCAACAAATCAAGCAGTAGCCAAGTTGGGAACAGTACCAGGCGCTCAGTAGCACTCACTGATTCTCATCTGCAGTGAGTGCTACTGAGCGCCTGGTACTATTTAAGGCGTTATTTCGGTCAGCCCTTGGTCGAATTGTATAGGAAGCACCTAACAAATAATTGACCGAGGAGGATCTTTCCTTCAACGATAGGTTGATTCTCGATCGGACGAGTCTGTGTCGCTAGTTCTTGATTGGCGACATATATATTCAGGCTCTTTTATTTTATGATCCATCAATGCTACGTTCCTTAAACGAATCCCTTCTTCATCGAGGGAAATCTCATTTTGCCGTTTGCTTTCTTCTATATCAAATTGATTATTATTCATCGGATTCTTATCTTTCGTTGGCTCATAAGCAGCGTTCGGTCCTGCAAAATCACCTCTGTCTTCTACCAGAATAGGGTTGATTTCCGTATCAGATGAGATTTCTTTATCGAGAAAACCTGTGATTACATAACCAAGCCTTGTGCCTTGGGCCAACGGTCAATTAGGTTTTAGTTCAAGAAGTTCACCTTTTATTACACGAGAAAATACTTCAACCCCTAAGGTTAGGTCAATGGGTCCTGGTTGCCGAAAGTCAGGATCTGCTAGTGGCAGTCCCTCGGGAATATTGAGATCGGTTGTAATCGGTACTGACGGTTGGTTTGTAATGACTGTGGGCATAATAAATACATCTAATAGTGTTTCAAACCCTGATGTACATGATGAGAGCTTTCGTTTTGATCTGATTGCTGTTGATATTTTTCCTCCGATTCCAAATATTTCAATCGGTGACATTTCCTTAAGAGATAGCAGATCTGCCATCCTCCTTGAGATAAGATTCACCTGTGATCCACCATCTATTACAGCGCGTCATGTTTGTAGGTGACCCGTTGGCCCTTGTAATGATACCTTGGCGGTCGCGAGCAGAGTATATCCTCTAGGGTTGTCGGAGCCTGCAATGGTTACTGCGCCGACCACTGGATTGCTAGTAGGTCTTTGGTGTTACAGTGAATGATGCAGTTGCTGGCAGACTCGGCAAATGGTCGGTGATTCACAGCTTTCAACCTTATGAGCTGTAGACAAACAATTTGTGCATGCTTCTACTTGAATAATGGCTTGGCGCCGTGCTTTGGGGTCCATTTGCTGGACACGGCTACATGCTCTAAGATTATGTTGTCCTAGGGGACAAATCTTACAGCTCTCTTCGTTGTGAACTGACTGATGGAGGGGTGTGCTGTAGGTTGAGCGCTTATCGTCTCCAGCATGCAAGCGTGCCGCTCAACAAACGTCACCCCTTAACGTTGGAATTTCCGTTGGTGCATCCGCTGAATTTTCCAGAGCAGCTAGAGACTGCTAGTCTAGTTTTTTCCGATAAGAAAACACAGGTTTGGATCCCAGGATTTTGTGATGACATCGAGGTTTTTAAGAGTACTCATTGAGTTTTTTATAGTGTCATGTAAGGCCCTAAGTTGGCGGGAGGAGCCGTCTAAAAGCTTATGGTCAATAATTTTTGCTATGGCGGCGAATACTAGTATTTTTCCGTTCTGGTACCTGGCCTTCAAACGCCTGTGTCTGTTCCTCGCTTAACGACGAATCGAACTCTGTAGAATATGTAGTTTTTGACTGGCCGAATATGGCTTATTATGTACCAATTCCACAAAGAGATTAAGGAACCGAGGCCAGTCTAGATACTCGCCGTTGAACTCCGGAATGCTAATTGGCGGAAGTGCGAAGTTTAGGCTCATTGGCGCGTCGTTTTCTCGAAGCATGTTCATTTCGTATTCCTCGTATAATGTGTGTAATTGAGCTAGCTCTGATTCTGCCAGGGCTGCGGCCCGAGGTGTGCTGTCCAAATCGCCGTGGGCTTGCCTCAGTAACGCCCAATGGAGATCCAGGTGCCTGTGTAGGGCTGCGCTGACGGTTGGGGCGTTCGAGGCTAATGTTAATGATGACTCCAATTCGTTGCATCTTCTCTGCAACTGTCGGATCACCGTGTCAATTGCGGAATCTCCTTTGACTTGATCTCTTGTTGTGATCTTGGTGTTGGCCGAAGTTCGTCTCGGGGCCTTCGGAAGCCCGCTTCCAGTCGGCATGTTGTCCAGAAATATATTCTGATATTTTTCGACCAGCTCCTTAAGTGCTACTACTCGTAAAGAGTACTCACTTCCAGTGGGTAATGCCGCTTGCTGGACTTCTAGACATATTGTGTGTCTTGGAAACAAAGAATCCTTTGAAGCCGGATAAAGCTTTGTGTCTTGTGAAGCTGGATGAAGCTGAGTATCCTGTGAAGCTGGGTGAAGCTGAGTATCCTGTGAAGCTGGATGAAGCTGACGTTCCAATGACGCTGGAAGAAGAAGCGTATCCTGTGAAGCTGGATGAAGCTGTGAGTCCTGTGAAGCTGGATTAAGCTGAGTATCCTGTGAAGCTGGATGAAGCTGAGTATCCTGTGAAGCTGGATGGAGCTGACGATCCTGTGACGCAGGATGAAGAAGCGTATCCTGTGAAGCTGGATTAAGCTGACGATCCTGTGACGCTGGATGATGAAGCGTATCCTGTGAAGCTGGATTAGGTAGACGGTCCTGTGACGCTGGATGAAGAAGCGTATCCTGTGAAGCTGGATGAGCTATGGTTTCTAGGGCGGGTGGATGTAGTGAACTTATCGGGTCTTCTCACCAGTCAGAGGTTGAGCCTTTGGTGGGAAGGGGGTTGCTTGAGTGGCTCCAATTTATCACGTCCATCGGGGGATGCAATGGGGGCGGCCTTCTGCGAACAGAACTTGGACAATACCTTCCAGTACCGCTGGGTCAGTAGGCGACCTAATGCCGGCATTCACCCGCTTGACCACCATCTTGTAGGCTCTTTCCCATTGGTAGGGAGCCCCGTTCCTCGACCCAGGCGTTAAAGTCGCCTCCGATCACCACGCTGCTCCGTCCTCTCAGGATCCTGCTAAAGGCAGCTGTAGAGCAATGTGCCGCCTACGTTCGGTCGGAGGAACCCCTCTACTGCCCTCATGTCCCGCATTGGTGGAGCACCCACTCCGCAGAGCCACAGTGCCGCTTCGCTACTGCTTTCCACTCTGTAGGGCTCACTGAGTATCGCCACCTCAGAACCCAGCTCGCGCACCCTATGCTTCAGGAGGTCCTGCGCGGCCCTACAGTGGTTCAGGTTTAGCTGAATCAATTGCATGTCGGAGGAGGTCTCTCTGTCCCGCTGGTTGTGGCTGAGCAGAATCTGCTTCCTGGTCTCCTTCATTCCTGCCACAGAGCAGATTAAGCATGAAGGCTTCTTGCTGCACTTGGGTGCCTTGTGCCCTTTTCTACCACATCTTATGCAGCAATCGCTCCTGTCCACTAGGCTCTTCCAGTTAACAGCAATATGCCCGTATTCCAAGCATTTGAAGCATCTTGTGGGGCCTGTTCTTTCCCGGATCCTGCAGATGGTCCATCCTATCCGCACCTCGCCACGATTAAGGACGGCATTCCGCAGGGAGTAGGGCAAACTGATCACAGCCGACTGCGACTCCGCGTACCCTCGACGCAGACTCCGAACTGTGATGCGCTCCGCATCGATGCCATACTGGCTCGCAGTCGCTGCGCAGATTTCCTGCTCCGTCGCGATGGAGTCGATGTCTCGTATCTCCAAAACGAGCAGTTTAGTCTCGTCCGACATGGCTCGCACTGACGCTGCGTCGCCTAGCACCCTCGCGATGCTCTCCTTCATGGCTTCTGCGCTTTCTGCGCTGCCTTTGGCCACCTCGAGCAGTAGGTTGCCATTAATGGTGCGGCGTACCTTGAACACACAGCTTCCCAGGTCCGTCAACTGTTTGTCTTCCCTTCGAGTCACCATGGCTTATACCTCGCTGTATGATTTCCCGCCTGGACAACGAAAGCGTCGGGTCTGGCGCGACACGTGGCTCTCGTCTTTTTCTTGACCACCTCCCACTCGGCGACCGGAATTGCGGGGCTCACAGTCTTACTGGCGCCAGCGTGCGTCGCATCTTCTTCTTGTGGCCCTTTTGGCGGGTTCTTTCGGGTGCTCCTGGGAGCTTTGGCAGTTGAGCTGCGGGTCCTCCAGCCACAGTCGGCTGGCTTATCCTTCGCCAAGGCTCCGTTTGCGCTGCAGCATCTCTCCTCCAGGCAGGCGTTGTCTGCTGGACTTTGCCGGCGCTCTGCAAGCTTCGAGAGCATTTCGAGCACACAATTGCAGCATCCTGCCCATTCTCCCTGATACTGTCGTCCTTGCCGCCCTCTCTGTTCGCCTCTAGGATGTTCGTGTGAAGCGCCTTCATGCGCACGAACGTCTCCCTCGTGGCGACAGTTATGTGACGCGCCGTCTTTGTCCATCATCTTGGTGGATACCTCCTGCAGAAGCTTCCCCAGCTCCAAGAGATCCTTAAGGCATGTTGCCTCGTGGGAGGCCTTGCTCCTTTTGGCCGGCGTTGTCCTCGGCGAGTTAGCTGGGCTTGCAGGATCACGCGTCCTCTTAGGGGTTTCCTTAGCTTCCTCGGTGTCTGCGATCAGCTCATCGACTTGGGTTGACGAAGGTGCCGGCGAGCGAGCGAGCTTGCTGCCCTTCCTAAACGCCGTTGCAACTCCATCGGTCCCCTCTTCCCTCGGATGACGGAGAGATCTTACCACCACTGGTCTGCCCGCGGAAGGGCTTTCAGCCTCCTCCCGGTTTGCTCGAGGGAGGCTCCCGCGCTGGCCACAGATTCCCCCTTGGCTTACGATGGGGGATATACCACCCCTTTTCGGTCCCCAGTGCCCGTTTTGATAGGCACCGCCGCGGCGGAGGGGATGGAATTTAGCCCGATCCTTGGCCTTCTGCCTTTTTCCGTCCCTGAATCCAAGTGCCAGAATTTGGAGAATTTCGAATATTCAAAATTCAACAAGGAAGAACGCTATAGTCGAGTACCTCGACTATCAAATACCCGTTACTGAGCTAAAGGGACCAAAGGGAAATGGAGATATGCAAGCAGCAAAGCGAGATTAAAATGCGCCACCTACCGGCGGTAGACAGATTTAAGCGTTATGGGCGTTAGAGTGGGCGTGGCAAATTTTGTTTGGATCAATCGATAGGTATTGACGAGACCAATACATTTCAGTTAAAATTTTTTATCTAGCATGAAAAGTGTGGGCGTCACAGGTTTGGGCGGTTTGTGGGCGTAAAAGTGGGAGTGGCAAACTTTTTTTTTGGGTCAATCCATAGGTATTGATGAGAACAATACATTTCAGTAAAAAATTTTATTCTAGCATCAAAACTGTAGGAGCCACAGTTTTGGGCGGCTTGTGGGCGTTAGAGTGGGCGTGGCACATTGCTGAAACAAACTTGCGCTGCGTAAGAAGCTCAGGAATCTGCATGCCAAATCTCAATAGCCAAATCTCCTGCTGCTGAGATGGCCCAAAGTCCACGGCGCAGTCCAAGGTCTTTTGCGTTCCGTCCTTTCCTTTTGCACACGGCACCCTCCCTCTACCATTGAAGTCTCCACTCTCTCCAACCTCTCGTTCTTCAAACTCTCTTTCTCCAAACTCTCATCTTCGCCATGCCGTTACAACGCCCTAATTCACCGCGTATCTGGTAGACGGCAGGCCACCATGCAAAATTGCCGCTGCAATTTGTGGGGAGTTATTTAACTCCTCACATCCTTCAAAAAGCAAAAGCAATTTCTATTTACTCACTAATTTTGGTATTTTCAAATTGAAATATGTTTAAACAAATGCATAAAAAGGTTTAAACAAATAGATCCACGGCTTTTGCTAACACCTTTCCGCTTCATTATCTTTACTTTTAAATAGAGGAGCCCATAATGAAATGGCAAGTAGCTCCAGCAGCAAAAGCAGCTTCAAATAATAATTTAAAAAAGATTCCTAAATAATTCGAACAATAGCATTTGCGTATTATTCAATGATAGTGGAGGGCATGTTTACATTTTTGTTCATTTATTTTAGTCCGCCAATCAGATAGCCACCTCTCCACTACGGAGAGGTGGTTTGCTAGCTGTGATGTGGCTCCAGCGACTTTAAATTGCGGTGTCGTCAGCGAACGTAGATGTTGGGAATATCAGCTGTGTATAGGAGGAAAAGAGAAGGCCCTACCGCGCTTCCTTGCGGGACTCCAGGTTATGAGGTGTGTTAATAACTGATTTATTCTTCATTTGATACCTGCTTATATACTACTTGGAAAACGGAATTAGTGTAATGTTTAGTGAAATAGGCTATATTCCTAAGTAGGTCAGGGAATTATGATTATGGTAGCAGTTTGCGTAGTTGACTCGACTGACACTGAAAAATGTGCTGACTGCATTGGCGGGTCAGTGTGCCGTTGAGTGGTTGAGATTAAAACTAAAGCTCTCGTCATGTACATCAGGGTTGGAAACACTATTAGATGTATTTATGTTGCCCACAGTCATTACAGACCAACCGTCAGTACCGATTGCAACCGATCTTAATATTCCCGAGGGACTGCCGTTAGCAGATCCTGACTTTCGGCAACCAGGACTCATTGACCTAACCTTAGGGGTTGAAGTATTTTCTCGTGTAATAACTGGTGAACTTCTTGAACTAGGGCCTAAAAGACCGTTGGCCCAAGGCACAAGGCTTTGTTATGTAATCACAGGTTTTCTCGATAAAGAAACCTCATCTGATACGGAAATCAACCCTACAGAGAGGTGATTTTGCAGGACCGAACGCTGCTTATGAGCCAACGAAAGATAAAAATCAGATGAATAATAATCAATTTGATATAGAAAAAAACAAACGGCAAAATGAGATTTCACTCGATGAAGAAGGGATTCATTTAACGAACGTAGCATTGATGGATCATAAAATAAAAGAGCCTGAAGATATATGTCGCCAATCAAGAACTAGCGACACTGACTCGTCCGATCGAGAATCAACCGATACGTATAACGGTTCATTGCAGCTGACTGAACTTTATACTGCAAGGAAAAAACCAATTAATATAGAACCGACTTCTCATCAATTTAAAACCTACAAGAAGGCTGACTTTTGTTCAACATTTCTAAACTTAACAAAGATTTATCTTAGTTTTGTTGCAGAAGGTTCACATACCATAGACGTGCCAAATGATCAAGTTCTACGTGGTCACACTATCAGTCCCCACGGTAATGTCAATTTTATCGCAAAGGGGAGTGTTGAGCAGTATCAAGAAGATGTGAAGGACCTGAATCACAAACATGAACCGCCGCAGTTGAAGGAAAGATCCTCCTCGGTCAATGATTTGTTAGGTGCTTTCTATAAAAGTCGGCCAAGGGCTGACCGACATCACGCCTTAATTGAGGATACCCCTCAATGTGGGGGAGAATGTTCGTACCCAAAGATACTCAATATGACCACACCCAACAAATCAAGCAGTAGCCAAGTTGGGAACAGTACCAGGCGCTCAGTAGCACTCACTGATTCTCATCTGCAGTGAGTGCTACTGAGCGGCTGGTACTATTTAAGGCGTGATTTCGGTCAGCCCTTGGTCGAATTGTATAGGAAGCACCTAACAAATAATTGACCGAGGAGGATCTTTCCTTCAACGATAGGTTGATTCTCGATCGGACGAGTCTGTGTCGCTAGTTCTTGATTGGCGACATATATATTAAGGCTCTTTTATTTTATGATCCATCAATGCTACGTTCCTTAAACGAATCCCTTCTTCATCGAGGGAAATCTCATTTTGCCGTTTGCTTTCTTCTATATCAAATTGATTATTATTCATCGGATTCTTATCTTTCGTTGGCTCATAAGCAGCGTTCGGTCCTGCAAAATCACCTCTGTCTTCTACCAGAACAGGGTTGATTTCCGTATCAGATGAGATTTCTGTATCGAGAAAACCTGTGATTACATAACCAAGCCTTGTGCCTTGGGCCAACGGTCAATTAGGTTTTAGTTCAAGAAGTTCACCTTTTATTACACGAGAAAATACTTCAACCCCTAAGGTTAGGTCAATGGGTCCTGGTTGCCGAAAGTCAGGATCTGCTAGTGGCAGTCCCTCGGGAATATTGAGATCGGTTGTAATCGGTACTGACGGTTGGTTTGTAATGACTGTGGGCATAATAAATACATCTAATAGTGTTTCAAACCCTGATGTACATGATGAGAGCTTTCGTTTTGATCTGATTGCTGTTGATATTTTTCCTCCGATTCCAAATATTTCAATCGGTGACATTTCCTTAAGAGATAGCAGATCTGCCATCCTCCTTGAGATAAGATTCACCTGTGATCCACCATCTATTACAGCGCGACATGTTTGTAGGTGACCCGTTGGCCCTTGTAATGATACCTTGGCGGTCGCGAGCAGAGTATATCCTCTAGGGTTGTCGGAGCCTGCAATGGTTACTGCGCCGACCACTGGATTGCTAGTAGGTCTTTGGTGTTACAGTGAATGATGCAGTTGCTGGCAGACTCGGCAAATGGTCGGTGATTCACAGCTTTCAACCTTATGAGCTGTAGACAAACAATTTGTGCATGCTTCTACTTGAATAATGGCTTGGCGCCGTGCTTTGGGGTCCATTTGCTGGACACGGCTACATGCTCTAAGATTATGTTGTCCTAGGGGACAAATCTTACAGCTCTCTTCGTTGTGAACTGACTGATGGAGGGGTGTGCTGTAGGTTGAGCGCTTATCGTCTCCAGCATGCAAGCGTGCCGCTCAACAAACGTCACCCCTTAACGTTGGAATTTCCGTTGGTGCATCCGCTGAATTTTCCAGAGCAGCTAGAGACTGCTAGTCTAGTTTTTTCCGATAAGAAAACACAGGTTTGGATCCCAGGATTTTGTGATGACATCGAGGTTTTTAAGAGTACTCATTGAGTTTTTTATAGTGTCATGTAAGGCCCTAAGTTGGCGCGAGGAGCCGTCTAAAAGCTTATGGTCAATAATTTTTGCTATGGCGGCGAATACTAGTATTTTTCCGTTCTGGTACCTGGCCTTCAAACGCCTGTGTCTGTTCCTCGCTTAACGACGAATCGAACTCTGTAGAATATGTAGTTTTTGACTGGCCGAATATGGCTTATTATGTACCAATTCCACAAAGAGATCAAGGAACCGAGGCCAGTCTAGATACTCGCCGTTGAACTCCGGAATGCTAATTGGCGGAAGTGCGAAGTTTAGGCTCATTGGCGCGTCGTTTTCTCGAAGAATGTTCATTTCGTATTCCTCGTATAATGTGTGTAATTGAGCTAGCTCTGATTCTGCCAGGGCTGCGGCCCGAGGTGTGCTGTCCAAATCGCCGTGGGCTTGCCTCAGTAACGCCCAATGGAGATCCAGGTGCCTGTGTAGGGCTGCGGTGACGGTTGGGGCGTTCGAGGCTAATGTTAATGATGACTCCAATTCGTTGCATCTTCTCTGCAACTGTCGGATCACCGTGTCAATTGCGGAATCTCCTTTGACTTGATCTCTTGTTGTGATCTTGATGTTTTTTTTTTTTTAAATGCTTTGCTATTTATTTATTGAATCTTCTCCCTTTGGATACTAACAATAAGTGTATCAAATCTTAGACTAATTAATCTAACTCACAGTCATATGACTGATGTTGTGCTAAAGGGGCCCGAAAGTTATAGCTGGCTTGGCAGGTCGTTGCGTTGTAGACGGGATCGGCTGGAAACCCAAGTCAAGCCTCTTGCGAGGCGATTGGGGTGCACAGAGAGTTTTTCGTTGTAGGACGCTTTTTGTTTGTCTATTTCATCTTTAACGGTAAGAATGCTTAAGTCCCTGTGGATGTTTTGGTTGCGAATATACCATGGTTCCCCAGTGATAGTTCGCAGGATTTTCGATTGAGCGCGCTGTATAATGTCTATGTTGCTTCTGCTGGCGTTCCCCCATAGCTGGGAGCCATATGTCCAGATGGGCTTGAGAGTGGAGTTGTAGAGCAAAACCTTGTAGTCCAGACGCAGGGGCGAACGAGCGTTAAGAATCCAGTGGAAGCTGCTGGCCTTTAGTTTTAGATGTACTTTCTTGCGTTCGATGTGTCTTCTCCAGGTTAGTCGTCTGTCAAGGTGGACGCCGAGATACGTTACATCGTTGACTTGGGGAATCTGCGTATTATTCAATAATAGTGGAGGGCATGTTTGCCTGTTGAGAGTAAACGTTATGTGTTTACATTTTTGTTCATTTATTTTAATCCGCCAATCAGATAGCCACCTCTCTACTACGAGGAGGTGGTTTGCTAGCTGTGTTGTGGCTCGGCCTGGGCACCTCGAGCGACTTAAAATTGCGGTGTCGTCAGCGAACGTAGATGTTGTTAGCTGCTCGTTCGTGGGAATATCCGCTGTGTATAGGAGGAACAGAGTAGGCCCTAGCGCGCTTCCTTGCGGGACTCCAGCTTTGATAATGTAGTCGTCGGATGTTGTTGTATTGCACCTTACTGCGAAGGTCCTGTTGTATAGATACGACTCAAGAAGCTTGTGAGTGTAATCAGGTAAGTGTGTTTTGATTTTGTGCATGAGGCCATCTAGCCATACTCGATCGAAGGCTTGAGATACATCGAGGAATATTGCGCTGCAGTATTCCCGATGCTCAAAGGCTGTGCGTATTTCTGATGTTATTCTGTTAACTTGTTCGATTGTTCCATGGTTTTGATGAAATCCAAATTGATGAGCAGGGATAACATTGTGTGCTCCTAGATATGGTGTTATGCGAGTTAGAAGGCATTTTTCGAACAGCTTAGACAGACACGATAATAAACTAATTGGTCTGTAGGATGACGGAATTGTGTGGTCTTTTCCGGGCTTCGGTATCATAATGATAATAGATTTTTTCCATTTTTTCGGATAGTAGCCGAGAGTTATAATCCCATTGAAGAGCTTACAGATAACCTCAATGGCAGAGTTTGGAAGTTCAATTAACATTTTTGGGGTTATTTGGTCACCGCCAGGGGCCTTTTTTGGTTTCAGTTCCCCAATGACTTTCGCGATCTCCTTTGGCTGAAACAATGGTGGTAGGGAAATAGATTCAGATTCGATTTGTGGTAGGAAAAATGAACCAGTGGCAGGGTTCGGCTGGAAGACGTTTCTTAGATGTAACGCAAAAGTTTCGGCTCTATCTTCGTCGCTGCGGGCCCAGATGCCAGATGAGTTTCTTATCGGAGTCACTGTTTCGATTGGAGAGCTCAGATTTGGGTGAGCCCTCCACAGAGGATGTTTTGTACTGGTTGGCGATAGTTTTGTAATGTACTGCAGCTGTGCATTTTCTGTTTCTTGCTTTAGAGCTCGATTTAGTGAGCGAGTGGCTTCCTTAAGACGTTGTTTTGATGACGGCGATCTGTTGGCTTGCCAGGCACGTCGCAGGCGCCTCTTTTCTAGGACTAACCGTTCAATTTGCAGATTAGTTTTGAAGTGGTTGGTTTGCGCGTCCCTGCCTTGTGGTGTTGAGATAGTGGCTGCCTCCACGAATACTTCTTCAAGAGCATCGGTAGAGCAGTCGATGTCCGCTTCGATGTTGAAGTGAGGTGTTAATTTGATGTGTGAGCTTACATACTTTTTATATTTTAACCAGTTGGTTCTGTGCGACGTCAGCCTGAGGGGGTGATCTGTGGTTCTTGTGCTTTGAAGAAGAGTTATTAGCACTGGCGAATGGTCTGACGACAGGTCCGAAAGCGCTTTGGCGCTTATTATATTGCGGGGAATGTTTTTTGTCACCGCAAAGTCTATTAGGTCTGGAACTTTCCTGGGGTCTGTTGGCCAGTATGTGGGGCTGCCAGGGGAAACATAGTCTAATTTGTTGTTCGGTTTTATGATTGCATTGTATAATTGCCTTCCTTTGGGAGTCACAAGGCGTGATCCCCAGTGCGTGTGTTTGGCATTATAGTCCCCTGCAGCTATAAAGCGGTCTCCAAGCAAGTTGTAGAAGTCCATGAATTGTCCTTCAGAAATTGTAAAGCGAGGCGGGCAGTAGACAGCGGCTATGGTGAGGTTTCCGTTGCCTGACTGCACTTTGATAGACGTGGCTTGCAGGTAATTAGTTGAAAACCTTTGGTGAAAGTGGTGCTTGATGCGTTCCCTGATTAGGATGCCGGTTCCGCCGTGGGCTTTACCATCTGGATGGTCTGTGCGGTAGAAAGTGTAGCCTCTTATTTGAAAGTTGTATTTGTTTGTGAGGTGCGTCTCTACCAGTAGCATAATGTCGATATGATTTTCATTCAGGAACTGTGTTACTTCAAGGTTGTGCCGTGAAACGCCATTGGCGTTCCACATTGTTATTCGTAGGTTTGCCATCTGATTATTTGGACTGCTTAGCTGCAAGTAGCTGTAACACCATGTTCTGGTTTTGAACCAGTGTTTGCATGGTCGTTTTCATGAATGACATGAGTTCCATCATACTTTGTTGCATGGTGACCATCATAGTTTCCAGAGTGCTTTGCGACTGTTCTTGGATCTGCTGAGCGTTTCCTAGATTAGACTGGAGTGGGTTTTCCGTCCCCGATCGAAGGGCATCGGCGTATGAGAATCCTGTCTGGGTATTTAGTTGACCAAAGGAGGATCTTGCAGCCGTGCCGAAAAATACTTCCGGCGTCGTACGCGAGTAAGTGTACGCATTTTGGGTTTTCTGATGACGCGTTGCTATCACTTTTCGCATGCGGTCCTTCATCTCCTTGTAGACCGGACAGCCCCTGTAGTTTGCCGTGTGGTTACCTTGGCAGTTAACGCATTTTTTCTTTTTGGGGTCTTCTTTGTTGGCAGGGCAGTTAGCCGAATTGTGGAAGTCTCCACAAGCTACACAGACTGTTCGAAGCGAACAGTATGCCCTGGTGTGTCCATACTCCTGACAATTTGTGCATTGCACTGGGCCGTTCCTTTTATGTGGCTCTTCCACGTTAATTCTTCGGTGCAATAAGTATTGCAGGTTATAAATGGGGTGCACTTCATTTTTCTTCAAGACTCTGCTGTCTGGCTCCAGCTCGACCCTGAAGAGTGGTTGCGGCTCCTTGTTCCTGTTTATAATGTTACTGACGTTCTTTGCAGAAAACCCCTTTTCCTTAAGAGCATCGATAACTTCCTTGGCGGTTACGTCGGGCTCGATTCCTTTTATTACCACTTGCAGGCCCTTGCTGCTTTTTAGTTGGTACGTGTAGTAGCTTTTCCTAGCTTCCTCCAGGTATTTGGATACTGCTCGGAAATGTTCTTCAGATTTGGTCTGAAGCTTGGTTTCATGGATATCCCCTTTTGTGACCGGAACAACATGAAAGTTTCCGTCTCCGGTCAGCGCAACAATTTTGTTGACCAGGGCGTTCGAGATTTTCTCCCTAATGTAAATTGGTGGGGGCTTAGGTTTCGGTTGGGTCTCCTGAGCCCGTCCTGATTCATTTTCTGCTAGAAGCGCAAATCGATTGCTGTCGGATCTCCCGGGTAATATATCTTCTACTTGGACACGGTTTATTTTTGGCTTGTTACCTACCGCGGTGTTCTGCGGGCTAAGCTTACGCTTGATATGGATGTACCGATCTAGTCCGGTCTGTATGGCCGGACCCGCTTGCTGAATTTTGTTTTGGTTTTGATTTGTTGTCGTTGTTTTTGTTGCCGTTGTATTTAGAGCTGCGGTTGCAGTCGATTCCGAAATAATAGTCGTAGCTGTGGTTGTCGTTGGTTTTTTTGCCGTAGCCGTAGTTGTTGCTGACAAATTTAGTGCGGATGCAGAAGTTTTACCGTTGCATGTTGTTGGTGCGCCAGGGGTCGAAACTGATGGTGGGGGGGTTTTGCATTGTTGACTCCACGCCGTCGGAGTAGGGGTAGCCGTAAGTAAGCATGGTGAGCAAGATCGTGCTCTTTGGCTATCGACCGACAGTAGGGTCGTTTTTTGCACTTCGCTATCACGCGTTGAGACATACGAAAAGTAACCGTCTCTTCGGCTCGCGGAGCTGAGTCGCTCTTTATTCTGTTCGTAGCTCATTGAGCTTTATTAGCGTGGCACTTATTTATTATTATAAGATAAAATAATTATGTGCTAGTTTAAGACATTACACCGATTTTGTGGGTTGAAACCTAAATTTCTTTGGGTTTTAGCGTCTTTTCGCTTATTTGAAATTAACCTGTTTAGATTTTGTGTTTTGTTTGCATTAATTTATCAACTTTCTTGCACTTTTCGCGGAGCTCGCACAAGACACGTCCACTCTCTTCAGCGGTCGTAGCGGCAGGTCTTGATGTTGGCCGAAGTTCGTCTCGGGGCCTTCGGAAGCCCGCTTCCAGTCGGCATGTTGTCCAGAAAGATATTCTGATATTTTTCGACCAGCTCCTTAAGTGCTACTACTCGTAAAGAGTACTCACTTCCAGTGGGTAATGCCACTTGCTGGACTTCTAGACATATTGTGTGTCTTGGAAACAAAGAATCCTGTGAAGCCGGATAAAGCTTTGTGTCTTGTGAAGCTGGATGAAGCTGAGTATCCTGTGAAGCTGGGTGAAGCTGAGTATCCTGTGAAGCTGGATGAAGCTGACGTTCCCATGACGCTGGAAGAAGAAGCGTATCCTGTGAAGCTGGATAAAGCTGTGAGTCCTGTGAAGCTGGATTAAGCTGAGTATCCTGTGAAGCTGGATGAAGCTTAGTATCCTGTGAAGCTGGATGAAGCTGACGATCCTGTGACGCTGGATGAAGAAGCGTATCCTGTGAAGCTAAACTAAGCTGACGATCCTGTGACGCTGGATGATGAAGCGTATCCTGTGAAGCTGGATTAGGTGTCTACCTAAGACCGTCTGGTCCTGTGACGCTGGATGACGAAGCGTGTCCTGTGAAGCTGGATGAGCTATGGTTTCTAGGGCGGGTGGATGTAGTGAACTTATCGGGTCTTCTCACCAGTCAGAGGTTGAGCCTTTGGTGGGAAGGGGGTTGCTTGAGTGGCTCCAATTTATCGCGTCCATCGGGGGATGCAATGGGGGCGGCCTTCTGCGAACAGAACTTGGACAATACCTTCCAGTACCGCTGGGTCAGTAGGCGACCTAATGCCGGCATTCACCCCCTTGACCACCATCTTGTAGGCTCTTTCCCATTGGTAGGGAGCCCCTTTCCTCGACCCAGGCGTTAAAGTCGCCTCCGATCACCACGTTGCTCCGTCCTCTCAGGATCCTGCTAAAGGCAGCTGTAGAGCAATGTGCCGCCTACGTTCGGTCGGAGGAACCCCTCTACTGCCCTCATGTCCCGCATTGGTGGAGCACCCACTCCGCAGAGCCACAGTGCCGCTTTGCCTGTGCGATCCGTGACCCAATCGCTACTGCTTTCCACTCTGTAGGGCTCACTGAGTATCTCCACCTCAGAACCCAGCTCGCGCACCCTATGCTTCAGGAGGTCCTGCGCGGCCCTACAGTGGTTCAGGTTTAGCTGAATCAATTGCATGTCGGAGGAGGTCTCTCTGTCCCGCTGGTTGTGGCTGAGCAGAATCTGCTTCCTGGTCTCCTTCATTCCTGCCACAGAGCAGATTAAGCATGAAGGCTCCTTGCTGCACTTGGGTGCCTTGTGCCCTTTTCTACCACATCTTATGCAGCAATCGCTCCTGTCCACTAGGCTCTTCCAGTTAACAGCAATATGCCCGTATTCCAAGCATTTGAAGCATCTTGTGGGGCCTGTTCTTTCCAGGATTCTGCAGATGGTCCATCCTATCCGCACCTCGCCACGATTAAGGACGGCATTCCCCAGGGAGTAGGGCAAACTGATCACAGCCGACTGCGACTCCGCGTACCCTCGACGCAGACTCCGAACTCTGATGCGCTCCGCATCGATGCCATACTGGCTCGCAGTCGCTGCGCAGATTTCCTGCTCCGTCGCGATGGAGTCGATGTCTCGTATCTCCAAAACGAGCAGTTTAGTCTCGTCCGACATGGCTCGCACTGACGCTGCGTCGCCTAGCACCCTCGCGATGCTCTCCTTCATGGCTTCTGCGCTTTCTGCGCTGCCTTTGGCCACCTCGAGCAGTAGGTTGCCATTAATGGTGCGGCGTATCTTGAACACACAGCTTCCCAGGTCCGTCAACTGTTTGTCTTCCCTTCGAGTCACCATGGCTTATACCTCGCTGTATGATTTCCCGCCTGGACAACGAAAGCGTCGGGTCTGGCGCGACACGTGGCTCTCGTCTTTTTCTTGACCACCTCCCACTCGGCGACCGGAATTGCGGGGCTCACAGTCTTACTGGCGCCAGCGTGCGTAGCATCTTCTTCTTGTGGCCCTTTTGGCGGGTTCTTTCGGGTGCTCCTGGGAGCTTTGGCAGTTGAGCTGCGGGTCCTCCAGCCACAGTCGGCTGGCTTATCCTTCGCCAAGGCTCCGTTTGCGCTGCAGCATCTCTCCTCCAGGCAGGCGTTGTCTGCTGGACTTTGCCGGCGCTCTGCAAGCTTCGAGAGCATTTCGAGTACACAACTGCAGCATCCTGCCCATTCTCCCTGATACTGTCGTCCTTGCCGCCCTCTCTGTTCGCCTCTAGGATGTTCGTGTGAAGCGCCTTCATGCGCACGAACGTCTCCCTCGTGGCGACAGTTATGTGACGCGCCGTCTTTGTCCATCATCTTGGTGGATACCTCCTGCAGAAGCTTCCCCAGCTCCAAGAGATCCTTAAGGCATGTTGCCTCGTGGGAGGCCTTGCTCCTTTTGGCCGGCGTTGTCCTCGGCGAGTTAGCTGGGCTTGCAGGATCACGCGTCCTATTAGGGGTTTCCTTCGCTTCCTCGGTGTCTGCGATCAGCTCATCGACTTGGGTAGACGAAGGTTCCGGCGAGCGAGCGAGCTTGCTGCCCTTCCTAAACGCCGTTGCAACTCCATCGGTCCCCTCTTCCCTCGGATGACGGAGAGATCTTACCACCACTGGTCTGCCCGCGGAAGGGCTTTCAGCCTCCTCCCGGTTTGCTCGAGGGAGGCTCCCGCGCTGGCCACAGATTTCCCCTTGGCTTACGATGGGGGATATACCACCCCTTTTCGGTCCCCAGTGCCCGTTTTGATAGGCACCGCCGCGGCGGAGGGGATGGAATTTAGCCCGATCCTTGGCCTTCTGCCTTTTTCCGTCCCTGAATCCGGGTGCCAGAATTTGGAGAATTTCGAATATTCAAAATTCAACAAGGAAGAACGCTATAGTCGAGTACCTCGACTATCAAATACCCGTTACTGAGCTAAAGGGACCAAAGGGAAATGGAGATATGCAAGCAGCAAAGCGAGATTAAAATGCGCCACCTACCGGCGGTAGACAGATTTAAGCGTTATGGGCGTTAGAGTGGGCGTGGCAAATTTTTTTTGGATCAATCGATAGGTATTGACGAGACCAATACATTTCAGTTAAAATTTTTTATCTAGCATGAAAAGTGTGGGCGTCACAGGTTTGGGCGGTTTGTGGGCGTAAAAGTGGGAGTGGCAAACTTTTTTTTTGGGTCAATCCATAGGTATTGATGAGAACAATACATTTCAGTAAAAAATTTTATTCTAGCATCAAAACTGTAGGTGCCACAGTTTTGGGCGGCTTGTGGGCGTTAGAGTGGGCGTGGCACATTGCTGAAACAAACTTGCGCTGCGTAAGAAGCTCAGGAATCTGCAGGCCAAATCTCAATAGCCAAATCTCCTGCTGCTGAGATGGCCCAAAGTCCACGGCGCAGTCCAAGGTCTGGTGCGTTCCGTCCTTTCCTTTTGCACACGGCACCCTCCCTCTACCATTGAAGTCTCCACTCTCTCCAACCTCTCGTTCTTCAAACTCTCTTTCTCCAAACTCTCATCTTCGCCATGCCGTTACAACGCCCCAATTCACCGCGTATCTGGTAGACGGCAGGCGACCATGCAAAATTGCCGCTGCAATTTGTGGGGAGTTATTTAACTCCTCACATCCTTCAAAAAGCAAAACCAATTTCTAATTACTCACTAATTTTTGTATTTTCAAATTGAAATATGTTTAAACAAAAGGTTTAAACAAATAGATCCACGGCTTTTCCTAACACCTTTCCGCTTCATTATCTTTACTTTTAAATAGAGAAGCCCATAATGAAATGGCAAGTAGCTCCAGCAGCAAAAGCAGCTTCACATAATAATTTAAAAAAGATTCCTAAATAATTCGAACAATAGCATTTGCGTATTATTCAATGATAGTGGAGGGCATGTTTACATTTTTGTTCATTTATTTTAGTCCGCCAATCAGATAGCCACCTCTCCACTACGGAGAGGTGGTTTGCTAGCTGTGATGTGGCTCCAGCGACTTTAAATTGCGGTGTCGTCAGCGAACGTAGATGTTGGGAATATCAGCTGTGTATAGGAGGAAAAGAGAAGGCCCTACCGCGCTTCCTTGCGGGACTCCAGGTTATGAGGTGTGTTAATAACTGATTTATTCTTCATTTGATACCTGCTTATATACTACTTGGAAAACGGAATTAGTGTAATGTTTAGTGAAATAGGCTATATTCCTAAGTAGGTCAGGGAATTATGATTATGGTAGCAGTTTGCGTAGTTGGCTCGACTGACACTGAAAAATGTGCTGACTGCATTGGCGGGTCAGTGTGCCGTTGAGTGGTTGAGATCAAAACTAAAGCTCTCGTCATGTACATCAGGGTTGGAAACACTATTGTATGTATTGTATTATGTTGCCCACAGTCATTACAGACCAACCGTCAGTACCGATTGCAACCGATCTTAATATTCCCGAGGGACTGCCGTTAGCAGATCCTGACTTTCGGCAACCAGGACTCATTGACCTAACCTTAGGGGTTCACCTTTTATTACACGAGAAAATACTTCAACCCCTAAGGTTAGGTCAATGGGTCCTGGTTGCCGAAAGTCAGGATCTGCTAGTGGCAGTCCCTCGGGAATATTGAGATCGGTTGTAATCGGTACTGACGGTTGGTTTGTAATGACTGTGGGCATAATAAATACATCTAATAGTGTTTCAAACCCTGATGTACATGATGAGAGCTTTCGTTTTGATCTGATTGCTGTTGATATTTTTCCTCCGATTCCAAATATTTCAATCGGTGACATTTCCTTAAGAGATAGCAGATCTGCCATCCTCCTTGAGATAAGATTCACCTGTGATCCACCATCTATTACAGCGCGTCATGTTTGTAGGTGACCCGTTGGCCCTTGTAATGATACCTTGGCGGTCGCGAGCAGTGTATATCCTCTAGGGTTGTCGGAGCCTGCAATGGTTACTGCGCCGACCACTGGATTGCTAGTAGGTCTTTGGTGTAACAGTGAATGATGCAGTTGCTGGCAGACTCGGCAAATGGTCGGTGATTCACAGCTTTCAACCTTATGAGCTGTAGACAAACAATTTGTGCATGCTTCTACTTGAATAATGGCTTGGCGCCGTGCTTTGGGGTCCATTTGCTGGACACGGCTACATGCTCTAAGATTATGTTGTCCTAGGGGACAAATCTTACAGCTCTCTTCGTTGTGAACTGACTGATGGAGGGGTGTGCTGTAGGTTGAGCGCTTATCGTCTCCAGCATGCAAGCGTGCCGCTCAACAAACGTCACCCCTTAACGTTGAAATTTCCGTTGGTGCATCCGCTGAATTTTCCAGAGCAGCTAGAGACTGCTAGTCTAGTTTTTTTCCGATAAGAAAACACAGGTTTGGATCCCAGGATTTTGTGCTGACATCGAGGTTTTTAAGAGTACTCATTGAGTTTTTTATAGTGTCATGAAAGGCCCTAAGTTGGCGCGAGGAGCCGTCTAAAAGCTTATGGTCAATAATTCTTGCTATGGCGGCGAATACTAGTATTTTTCCGTTCTGGTACCTGGCCTTCAAACGCCTGTGTCTGTTCCTCGCTTAACGACGAATCGAACTCTGTAGAATATGTAGTTTTTGACTGGCCGAATATGGCTTATTATGTACCAATTCCACAAAGAGATCAAGGAACCGAGGCCAGTCTAGATACTCGCCGTTGAACTCCGGAATGCTAATTGGCGGAAGTGCGAAGTTTAGGCTCATTGGCGCGTCGTTTTCTCGAAGCATGTTCATTTCGTATTCCTCGTATATGTGTGTAATTGAGCTAGCTCTGATTCTGCCAGGGCTGCGGCCCGAGGTGTGCTGTCCAAATCGCCGTGGGCTTGCCTCAGTTACGCCCAATGGAGATCCAGGTGCCTGTGTAGGGCTGCGGTGACGGTTGGGGCGTTCGAGGCTAATGTTAATGATGACTCCAATTCGTTGCATCTTCTCTGCAACTGTCGGATCACCGTGTCAATTGCGGAATCTCCTTTGACTTGATCTCTTGTTGTGATCTTGATGTTGGCCGAAGTTCGTCTCGGGGCCTTCGGAAGCCCGCTTCCAGTCGGCATGTTGTCCAGAAAGATATTCTGATATTTTTCGACCAGCTCCTTAAGTGCTACTACTCGTAAAGAGTACTCACTTCCAGTGGGTAATGCCGCTTGCTGGACTTCTAGACATATTGTGTGTCTTGGAAACAAAGAATCCTGTGAAGCCGGATAAAGCTTTGTGTCTTGTGAAGCTGGATGAAGCTGAGTATCCTGTGAAGCTGGATGAAGCTTAGTATCCTGTGAAGCTGGATGAAGCTGACGATCCTGTGACGCTGGATGAAGAAGCGTATCCTGTGAAGCTGGATTAGGTAGACGGTCCTGTGACGCTGGATGACGAAGCGTATCCTGTGAAGCTGGATGAGCTATGGTTTCTAGGGCGGGTGGATGTAGTGAACTTATTGGGTCTTCTCACCAGTCAGAGGTTGAGCCTTTGGTGGGAAGGGGGTTGCTTGAGTGGCTCCAATTTAACGCGTCCATCGGGGGATGCAATGGGGGCGGCCTTCTGCGAACAGAACTTGGACAATACCTTCCAGTACCGCTGGGTCAGTAGGCGACCTAATGCCGGCATTCACCCCCTTGACCACCATCTTGTAGGCTCTTTCCCATTGGTAGGGAGCCCCTTTCCTCGACCCAGGCGTTAAAGTCGCCTCCGATCACCACGTTGCTCCGTCCTCTCAGGATCCTGCTAAAGGCAGCTGTAGAGCAATGTGCCGCCTACGTTCGATCGGAGGAACCCCTCTACTGCCCTCATGTCCCGCATTGGTGGAGCACCCACTCCGCAGAGCCACAGTGCCGCTTTGCCTGTGCGATCCGTGACCCAATCGCTACTGCTTTCCACTCTGTAGGGCTCACTGAGTATCTCCACCTCAGAACTCAGCTCGCGCACCCTACGCTTCAGGAGGTCCTGCGCGGCCCTACAGTGGTTCAGGTTTAGCTGAATCAATTGCATGTCGGAGGAGGTCTCTCTGTCCCGCTGGTTGTGGCTGAGCAGAATCTGCTTCCTGGTCTCCTTCATTCCTGCCACAGAGCAGATTAAGCATGAAGGCTCCTTGCTGCACTTGGGTGCCTTGTGCCCTTTTCTACCACATCTTATGCAGCAATCGCTCCTGTCCACTAGGCTCTTCCAGTTAACAGCAATATGCCCGTATTCCAAGCATTTGAAGCATCTTGTGGGGCCTGTTCTTTCCCGGATCCTGCAGATGGTCCATCCTATCCGCACCTCGCCACGATTAAGGACGGCATTCCCCAGGGAGTAGGGCAAACTGATTACAGCCGACTGCGACTCCGCGTACCCTCGACGAAGACTCCGAACTCTGATGCGCTCCGCATCGATGCCATACTGGCTCGCAGTCGCTGCGCAGATTTCCTGCTCCGTCGCGATGGAGTCGATGTCTCGTATCTCCAAAACGAGCAGTTTAGTCTCGTCCGACATGGCTCGCACTGACGCTGCGTCGCCTAGCACCCTCGCGATGCTCTCCTTCATGGCTTCTGCGCTTTCTGCGCTGCCTTTGGCCACCTCGAGCAGTAGGTTGCCATTAATGGTGCGGCGTACCTTGAACACACAGCTTCCCAGGTCCGTCAACTGTTTGTCTTCCCTTCGAGTCACCATGGCTTATACCTCGCTGTATGATTTCCCGCCTGGACAACGAAAGCGTCGGGTCTGGCGCGACACGTGGCTCTCGTCTTTTTCTTGACCACCTCCCACTCGGCGACCGGAATTGCGGGGCTCACAGTCTTACTGGCGCCAGCGTGCGTCGCATCTTCTTCTTGTGGCCCTTTTGGCGGGTTCTTTCGGGTGCTCCTGGGAGCTTTGGCAGTTGTGCTGCGGGTCCTCCAGCCACAGTCGGCTGGCTTATCCTTCGCCAAGGCTCCGTTTGCGCTGCAGCATCTCTCCTCCAGGCAGGCGTTGTCTGCTGGACTTTGCCGGCGCTCTGCAAGCTTCGAGAGCATTTCGAGTACACAACTGCAGCATCCTGCCCATTCTCCCTGATACTGTCGTCCTTGCCGCCCTCTCTGTTCGCCTCTAGGATGTTCGTGTGAAGCGCCTTCATGCGCACGAACGTCTCCCTCGTGGCGACAGTTATGTGACGCGCCGTCTTTGTCCATCATCTTGGTGGATACCTCCTGCAGAAGCTTCCCCAGCTCCAAGAGATCCTTAAGGCATGTTGCCTCGTGGGAGGCCTTGCTCCTTTTGGCCGGCGTTGTCCTCGGCGAGTTAGCTGGGCTTGCAGGATCACGCGTCCTCTTAGGGGTTTCCTTCGCTTCCTCGGTGTCTGCGATCAGCTCATCGACTTGGGTAGACGAAGGTGCCGGCGAGCGAGCGAGCTTGCTGCCCTTCCTAAACGCCGTTGCAACTCCATCGGTCCCCTCTTCCCTCGGATGACGGAGAGATCTTACCACCACTGGTCTGCCCGCGGAAGGGCTTTCAGCCTCCTCCCGGTTTGCTCGAGGGAGGCTCCCGCGCTGGCCACAGATTTCCCCTTGGCTTACGATGGGGGATATACCACCCCTTTTCGGTCCCCAGTGCCCGTTTTGATAGGCACCGCCGCGGCGGAGGGGATGGAATTTAGCCCGATCCTTGGCCTTCTGCCTTTTTCCGTCCCTGAATCCAGGTGCCAGAATTTGGAGAATTTCGAATATTCAAAATTCAACAAGGAAGAACGCTATAGTCGAGTACCTCGACTATCAAATACCCGTTACTGAGCTAAAGGGACCAAAGGGAAATGGAGATATGCAAGCAGCAAAGCGAGATTAAAATGCGCCACCTACCGGCGGTAGACAGATTTAAGCGTTATGGGCGTTAGAGTGGGCGTGGCAAATTTTTTTTGGATCAATCGATAGGTATTGACGAGACCAATACATTTCAGTTAAAATTTTTTATCTAGCATGAAAAGTGTGGGCGTCACAGGTTTGGGCGGTTTGTGGGCGTAAAAGTGGGAGTGGCAAACTTTTTTTTTGGGTCAATCCATAGGTATTGATGAGAACAATACATTTCAGTAAAAAAATTTATTCTAGCATCAAAACTGTAGGAGCCACAGTTTTGGGCGGCTTGTGGGCGTTAGAGTGGGCGTGGCACATTGCTGAAACAAACTTGCGCTGCGTAAGAAGCTCAGGAATCTGCAGGCCAAATCTCAATAGCCAAATCTCCTGCTGCTGAGATGGCCCAAAGTCCACGGCGCAGTCCAAGGTCTGGTGCGTTCCGTCCTTTCCTTTTGCACACGGCACCCTCCCTCTACCATTGAAGTCTCCACTCTCTCCAACCTCTCGTTCTTCAAACTCTCTTTCTCCAAACTCTCATCTTCGCCATGCCGTTACAACGCCCCAATTCACCGCGTATCTGGTAGACGGCAGGCCACCATGCAAAATTGCCGCTGCAATTTGTGGGGAGTTATTTAACTCCTCACATCCTTCAAAAAGCAAAACCAATTTCTAATTACTCACTAATTTTGGTATTTTCAAATTGAAATATGTTTAAACATATGCATGAAAAGGTTTAAACAAATAGATCCACGGCTTTTCCTAACACCTTTCCGCTTCATTATCTTTACTTTTAAATAGAGAAGCCCATAATGAAATGGCAAGTAGCTCCAGCAGCAAAAGCAGCTTCACATAATAATTTAAAAAAGATTCCTAAATAATTCGAACAATAGCATTTGCGTATTATTCAATGATAGTGGAGGGCATGTTTACATTTTTGTTCATTTATTTTAGTCCGCCAATCAGATAGCCACCTCTCCACTACGGAAAGGTGGTTTGCTAGCTGTGATGTGGCTCCAGCGACTTTAAATTGCGGTGTCGTCAGCGAACGTAGATGTTGGGAATATCAGCTGTGTATAGGAGAGAAAAGAGAAGGCCCTACCGCGCTTCCTTGCGGGACTCCAGGTTATGAGGTGTGTTGATAACTGATTTATTCTTCATTTGATACCTGCTTATATACTACTTGGAAAACGGAATTAGTGTAATGTTTAGTGAAATAGGCTATATTCCTAAGTAGGTCAGGGAATTATTATTATGGTAGCAGTTTCCGTAGTTGGCTCGACTGACACTGAAAAATGTGCTGACTGCATTGGCGGGTTAGTGTGCCGTTGAGTGGTTGAGATGGTGAGTTAGTGAGACATATAATATGCTGATCAGCAATTCTCATCTGCAGTGAGTGCTACTGAGCGCCTGGTACTGTTCCCAACTTGGCTACTGCTTGATTTGTTTGGTGTGGTCATGTTGAGTATCTTTCACATTAACATTCTCCCCCCCAATGAGGGGTGCCCTCAATTAAAGCGTGATGTCGGTCAGCCCTTGGCCGAATTTTATAGAAAGCACCTAACAAATCATTGACCGAGGAGGATCTTTCCTTCAACTGCGGCGGTTCATGTTTGTGATTCAGGTCCTTCACATCTTCTTGATACTGCTTAACACTCCCCTTTGCGATAAAATTGACATTAACGTGGGGACTGATATTGTGACCTCGTAGAACTTGATCATTTGGCACTTCTATGGTATGTGAACCTTCTGCAACAAAACTAAGATAAATCTTGGTTAAGTTTAGAAATGTTTAACAAAAGTCAGCCTTCTTGTAGGTTTTAAATTGATGAGAAGTCGGTTCTATATTAATTGGTTTTTCTCCTGCAGTATAAAGTTCAGTCAGCTGCAATGAACCGTTATACGTATCGGTTGATTCTCGTTCGGACGAGTCAGTGTCGCTAGTTCTTGATTGGCGACATATATCTTCAGGCTCTTTTATTTTAGGATCCATCAATGGTACGTTCGTTAAATGAATCCCTTCTTCATCGAGTGAAATCTCATTTTGCCGTTTGCTTTTTTCTATATCAAATTGATTATTATTCATCGGATTTTTATCTTTCGTTGGCTCATAAGCAGCGTTCGGTCCTGCAAAATCACCTCTGTCTTCTACCAGAATAGGGTTGATTTCCGTATCAAATGAGGTTTCTTTATCGAGAAAACCTGTGATTACATAACCAAGCCTTGTGCCTTGGGCCAACGGTCTATTAGGTCCTAGTTCAAGAAGTTCACCAGTTATTACACGAGAAAATACTTCAACCCCTAAGGTTAGGTCAATGAGTCCTGGTTGCCGAAAGTCAGGATCTGCTAACGGCAGTCCCTCGGGAATGTTAAGATCGGTTGCAATCGGTACTGACGGTTGGTCTGTAATGACTGTGGGCAACATAAATACATCTAATAGTGTTTCAAACCCTGATGTACATGGTGAGAGCTTTAGTTTGGATCTGACTGCTGTTGATATTTTTCCTCCGATTCCAGATATTTCAATCGATGACATTTCCTTAAGAGATTGTTACGAACTGCTTTTTTCGGTGGCAGTGCCGCTAGCTCAGTCTTTCCTCAGGGCAGAGTAGCCCTAATGCCACAGCTCGCAACATAAATTTCGATACTTCACGGTCTCACATTACTAAACTATCGGTCATCACTAACGACAAAAAAAACGTAAACAAAGCAAAATTCTACAAATATTGACGGAAAAATGGATTACATTTAATGGCTATCGGTGACCTAGCCAAGCGCTCCCACCCATCCATGGATGCCCTCAAGATGCTGCAGGGCACCACCCATTCGCAGTCGGCAGGAGCCCCCTCCTCGCGACTACGGCTACGGTTCCATCTCCCCCACTGGGAAAGCTTATTCACACATAGTGGGTATTGCAAAGGTTTAATAAATATCGTAAGTACAATCGTTTATATACATGCTCCTCTTAACAGATCTATCCTTCCTCAGCCTTTAAGACCGAAACCTGGCCGCCGTCTCGGATATTTACGCAGTCAAAGCAGAGGATTCGCTTTGCTGGGAAAGGTTACAGGCGCCGCGGAAACTATGCTCTACCAGCCATGTATTGGTAGAGCTCGCATGGAAACGCGGGCCTCAAGAGAACATGCGCGATGCGCGTGTGTATGGTCACCTAATCCTGAGGAGCTCCAAGGGAAAAGAAGGGACAGGCCGAAAAGGTACGTAAATGCACTGTAAGCTAAACCATTTAACTAATGCTCGCGACCTTTTTAATTTTAGGCAAACAACGAGGACAAATAAGGCTCTCGGGTCTAACTCCGGATAAACTCACAAACAGGTAAGTAGATATCAATATATATAATCGAGGTACACGTGTATTTAATTTCTCTTAAATTTCAGCCACTGTTGGGCCGGGCCTGGAGGCGATGATAGCCCGGGCTGATGACTTCCCGTCGGAGGCCAGCAGCGATACGGATCTCCACACGGGAAAACGGCGCTCTCCGGTGAGTTGTGCAAGGGCAGTCCGAGATTCGGCTGCCAGACAAAATGGTGATACTTCTCAGCGCCGCAATGCGACCGCTGGAAGTTCCCGAGAGGAGGAGGACGCGGTACGCCGGAACGGACTCACCGGGAAATGTTGACGTCGTCGGCGTCGATTGTAGAAGGCTTTCCTGGTTGGTCGCTGGCACGGGTCGAACTGACACCGGTTGCTGGTCAGCCAAGTCGGGCTGGTAGGTATGTCGAAGTATGGCGATGTCAGTAGAGTCCAAATAAATTCTTCCGGGGCCCTTTGTATTGGGACCCCGGCTGCCTTTATAAATGATAAATATTAAATCCCGAACTACTATAGAACTTTCACATAACTCACTTTTTAATTTAAGGCACAAAGAAAATTTTTACTAGCACTCCTAGCTGCATCTGCCTTGATTGCTGGACAGTATGGCCGCGACTATCACGCTATCTGCTGATCATCGCCCCCCGCCATATTACATGGCCTCTCTCGACATTGGGTCATTGGATACATGGGCCATTTGAAGTAATCCCAGAGCGAACCGGGATTAATCTTCAAATGGCCAGATCGCCCGCCAGACTCATCCCGCTGCTGCAGCTATCGCCCTATCGACCTAAACTATCGATAACGTCGCTCCCACTCGACTCCAATTGCAACATCAACCAAAGATTTCGAGGGGCGCTGCCCGGAGTTTCAGCAGAACGATGAAATAATTGGTAGCTTTGGAGATACGATGGGATTCAACACGGCACTGATACCACCCTGCAGTTCGATCGGCGCCTAACGCGGGGCCCACGCATGACGGGAAGTATTGCAGATGTGATCGCGATGCTCGTATACTTTGTTTTGTCCTTCTTTCAGGTCACAACCGGATGTCTTTGGCGTGATACACTCCCAGACTGCGGCCTTGGAGATCTTCCAGCAGGTATGCATTGCTGCCGACGGATTTGACCACCCTGGCTTTAAGGAACTTGCGAGCAAACTTGGCGTTAAAAGATTTGCTGAAATCACTCAGCACGAAGTTGCGGCGGAAGACTTCTTGGCCTGGCTTGGCGAGCAGAGTACGGGCTCGCTTATCGTAGCGCTGCCGGCTCGTCTGGTATGCACCCTCCAGTTGCTTCTGCACCTTGGCGTGGATAACCCGAAGCTTGTCCTTGGTCTGCATTCCGGCCATTTCATGGTCGACCAGAGAACTGAGTCGTCTGGCTAGTTTGTAGCTGGAACCGTTGAGGAACATGTGATGGACGAGAAGTGGTCCACCACGATAAATATCCAGGCGTGTCCACTCTTGGACCTCGGATACTTGCCCAGGAAGTCGATGTACAGTTTCTGGAATGGCCTCTCCGTCTCTACCCTTCTTCCGATTCCGACCTGCATCCGGAAGTTTGGCGCTTTGGATTCCTTGCACACCTCGCAACTCCGGACGTATTCCCGTACCTGGATGGTCATCCCTGGCCAATAGAACTGGCGTCGCAGGATCTCTAAGGTCTTCGTCATCCCACCATGGCCAGCCTTGGGGTCCGAATGAGCACGCTCTACCAAGCTGTGCGTCAGGCTTTGCGGGATCCACAGCTTCCATTCGGATCCTTCCAATTCCTCGTCCATTTTGGGGTTACTCATGCGCTTGAAGATGAGTCCGCCATCCACCTTGAGGTCCGGTAAGTGCTCCCTGTTGGACTCCACGTCTTGCACTAATTCCTTATAGTCCTCCGCAGCAAATTCGGTCGTCTCGAATCCCAGTAACTCCGTTGGATCTATCCGGACTTCCTCGATGATGCGGGATAGGGTGTCGGCGACTACGTTCTCGCTGCCTTTGCGATGTTCGATGCTGAAATCGTAGCCCTGCAGCTGGAGAGACCACCTTGCGAGTCGTCCGGAAAGATCCTTCATTGTCATCAACCACTTGAGGCTGGCGTGATCGGTAATGCATGTGAAGGGCATCCCTTCCACATACGGTCTGAACTTCCGAATAGCTAGGATGGCCGCCAGACATTCCTTTTCAGTGACCGAGTAGTTAACCTGGTGTTTGTTCATCTTGGCCGAGAAGAACGCGATGGGCTGCTCGTCTCCGTCCTGGTTCCGCTGAAACAATACCGCGCCGACGCCAACGTGGGATGCGTCGCACTGGATGAAGAAATGCTTCTTGAAATCCGCATGAACCAGGACCGGCGCGCTCGTCAAGGCCAACTTCAGGTCATCCACTGCCTGGGTGGCGCTGGGACTTAGGGAAAACTTCGTGTTTCCAGCCTTCTTCAAGGACTCGGAGAGTGGTGCGGCTAGCGTAGCGAAGTTCTTGACGAACCGTCGATACCATCCCGCTGTGCCGAGGAAGGCACGTACTTCCTTCATGGATTTCGGGTAAGGCATCTTCTGGATTGCCGTAACACGTCCAGGATCCATCTGCAGCAGTTCACCTCCGACTATAAACCCTAGGTAAGTCAAAGATTTGAAGCAAAACTTCGACTTCTTTAACCCTATGGTCAATCCGGCTGATTTCAGACTGTGGGCTACCCGACGCAAGTATTTCAGGTGCGTCTGAAAGTCTGGAGCCAGGATTAGCAGATCGTCCAAGTAGACGAAGACGTTGGATCTGAGCTCCGCTGGTATCACCCGATCCATGAGTCGCACCAAGCGTTGTGCCGCGTTGCACAGTCCGAACGGCATCATTCGGAATTGGTACAACGGCCTGCCTGGAACCGTGAACGCAGTGTACTCCTTGCTCTTCTCATCCAGTTCGATCTGCCAAAACGCAAACTTCAGGTCAACGCTGGAGATGTAATGCGTCTGGTCTATTCTGGAGAGGATTCCTTCTATACTGGGCAGAGGGTATGCATCTTTGATAGTCAAGGCGTTCAACTTCCGGGCATCCAGGCAGAACCGGTCTTTCCCTGGCTTCGACACCACTGTTGTGCGATTGCTCCACGGGCTTTTGCTCTCCTCGATGACACCCAGCTCCAACATCTTGTCGATTTCGTCTTCGACCACCTTCTGCTTCGCCGGAGACATCGGATACGGACGATCCTTAAAGACCCGAGCTCCTTCCATCAGCTCGATGGAATGCCTCTCCATGCTGGTGACTCCGAGGCCGTCCCTCTCAAAGGTAAGGAACTCCTCCTTGACTTTGCGTAACGCCAGCTTTTCCTCCGCAGAAAGGCTCCAGGATTCGGGTTCCTCCCTTACCTCGTCCTCATCTTCCTGGTCGGCATAGTGCTCCATCTGGCTGGCATGGATTTCCTCCGCTGCCTTGACGCCTCTCGTCGCCGGCTTCCCCACGACGGCTGGAGCTAGTCCGAAGGCTCGCCAGAAGTCGACTCCGAAGTACGCCGTTTGTTCCAGGTATGGGCACAGGTAGAACGTGACCGGCTTACTTACGCCTTTGTACCTCACAGGCAGCTCCAAGCGTCCGATGATGGATCGATCTTCGCCAGAAGCCGTACGGACTACCGAAAAATACGGTTGGACGGTAACTCCCAGCGCTTCCACGAGCTCTCGACAGCCTTTGCCCAGCACACTTACGCTGGCGCCTGTATCCAACAAGCCGGTGAGCTGCTTGCCCAAGGTCTCCACGTCGGCGAAGGGTCGAGGATCAGCGGAATCAATGCGCTTAACGGCCGCCACCACCTCTCGTCGTCTGGATCTCCTCATCCTGAAGCGCTCCCTTGCCTTCTGGACTCTCCGTGACACTAGACGCATGCCGCTCAGCTGATGCTCCGCAAAGATCCGGTTCCGTGCCTCCATATAACGGCGAAGCCTCTCATCCTCCGGCAGGTATCTTAACAAGTACTTATGACTATCAGATGGACTATGTATATTCTTGTTTTCGTCTTCTTTCTTCGGAACTACTTCGCGGGATTCCAACCTGGGCGAGTCCCTCCCGCTTTCGGACTGCCCAGCCGACCGTTTTCCGCGCAATCGGGACATTTTGGAGAAATCACGCCCAGCTTGCCGCACCGGAAACAAAATCTCCTCCACTCCGTGGCTTCGCAATCTTGGAATCCGTGCTCCGCAGCCCCGCAATTCCAGCAACCTGGCCTAAATGGATTTCGGACTCGCCCACGTAGCTCGTCCACCTCCGGGTGTCGCTGCTCGTCGACTTCATCCTGTACGTGCGCCTCGCTGACCCGTATCTTGTTCTGCTGCAGGTAAGCAGCACGCCTTCGACGACCGAAACTCCTCTCCACTTCGACGCACTCTTCCCGAAGTTCGTCCACCGTGAGTACGTCCATCGCGTAAACATATCTAGCGATGCCATCCCTCAAGCCCTTTTTCACCACCTTAACCAACTGCCGCTCTGGCATTGGTTTTTTCAGGCGTGAGGCGAGTTGCTGCATGGAATGGATGTAGTCATCCGCGCTCTCTCCCGGCTGTTGCTCACGTTGAAGAAGCTCGTGCATCCTTTCGTGTTCCGTCTGGTGGCCACGGAACCGATCCATCAGAGCCCTGCGCAGCTGGGCCCAAGTGTCCACTCTGGACTGGCGTACATGCACCCAGTACCACTCCTTCGCTCTGCCCGATAAGAGAACATGGAAGTTGCGCAGAACTTCACTCCACGGACATTGATGCTGCCGCTGCAGGAACTCCAGACGGAACACGAAGTCGTCCACGGAATGGCCATCGTCTTCGCCGCCGAATGAGAGGTTCCATCGGTCCACTCGGATGTAGCGGTTTCCGTTGCCGGCTCCCGCGTTGGCGTATAACCGCGGCTCGTCCCGAAAATCCGCCGTCCTTCGGTCCTCGATGCGCCATGGCCGTGCGTGGCGATCGCTCCTGCCTGTCCGATGATACTCGGGTTCCTGGCTCAGGCTGCTGTCGATCCCTGGAGAGTCATCTACCGGCAGTCGAGGTCGCTGCCTGGGCGGCAATTCCGGCGGCCTTCGGTCGCATCCTCCTATATCCTGCCGCTGCTGAATCCCCGCTGGGCCATTTGCGCCGCCTTCTGGACACGACGGGGTGGGCACCATCGACACTTGGCGACTCGCGCCCTCCTGAAGCGGCTGCGGTTTGCTCTCGGCTGGCCTCAGGACGTCGTTCAACAACTTCATCATGTCGATGAATCCGCTCCTGATTTCTTCCCGCAACGCCTGGCTCACTCCTACCTCCTGTGACGCGCGATAGGTTTGGGCAGCCTGTGCCAGAGCTGCGTTCATCGCCGACTCCGCCGCTGTATCCCGTTCCTTGTTCAGCTTTTGTGGTGCCGTCTGCTCCGGAACCAGAAGTCGATCCTGCGCCTCGACGATAGCTTTGAAATCCAGGACCCTGGGCGACCGATGGTGCTCCAGCTCCGCCGGTTGATCCCGAATCCGATCCACCGCACCACCGCCTACCGGCGTTCTGGGTAACCCCCCAGCCAGCGATATCCGCGGCAACCCAGCAGCACCCTCTACGTCCGTGGACCAGACATCGTCCTTGTCGTCGCCAGGAGGACCCATCGACATGAGCTGGTGGCCGTGCCTATCCCTGGCGTCCTTACCCTCGGACATACTTCCCAAGAATTTTGAAATTAATACTTAAGAACTACTAATACGCTAATAAATGTGATAAATAAATAAATAAATAAGACAACAAATAAATACAATAATAAATAATAAATATCAAAATAAATACGAAAATAACTATCAGCAAAAATAAATAACAATAACCAAATATTCCTCACTTTCTACCACCTTTCAAAATCTAAATTTTTTATTATATTTTTCTTCCTCTACTCTTGATTTGGGGAGATGGAACTGACCCTCGCCGGTGGGCTTCCGACCTAACTGTCTTGCGCTTTTTCCAAAAATCCGATTTTCCCGTCTCCGCCTAGCCGTTCGTCAACTGGACTAGCTATCACCCGTGGTGATAGCCGCCAGTTAAGGACATCGGCTCGGTTTGGCTCCTGTTGGCTTTTCTTTCCCGCCCTCTTTTTCTATTTTAAATCGAGGTAACCGTGCAGCGCGTAGGGTTGCTACGGGTCACGATTACGCTATTAAGTTCACAACCGACATAAAATTAGAAGTCCAGGACGGGGAGAAAAACCCAGGAACACCACATCCTAACAAAAAAACATTTCAAATAAACAAATAACAAAGTACAAGCCTTAAAACTACTCTATCACAGAAATTATCACAGATTCTCTTCAGTGCATCCCGTGACGCAAATCTTGGTTTGCCCCAAGATGCCATCACCGGTTCACTGGTAAACCTGTGACCAGGAGCAAATCGTCGGCAATGTCGACGTGCCTCCCGTTCTACTTCCAACTCAGCTGACTTCCCCGTCACCACTCCCTAGCAATTGCAATCCATGTTACAAGCCATAGGTCGTGATGGCGGGGGCGTCAGGGTCATAAATGGGCGAGACGTCGTCGCCTCGACAATTTATTTTGTTTAATTTGGGCGCCAATATGTTACGAACTGCTTTTTTCGGTGGCAGTGCCGCTAGCTCAGTCGTCTTCAGGGCAGAGTACCCCTAATGCCACAGCTCGCAACATAAGTATCGATAACTTCGCGGTCTCACTTAACTAATCTATCGGTCATCACTAAGGGCAAAAACGTAAACAAAGCAAAAAATACAATTATTGTCGGGAAAATGGATTACATTTGGTGGCTATCGATGTCCTAGCCAAGCGCTCCCACCCAACCATGGATGCCCTTAAGATGCTGCAGGGCACCACCCATTCGCAGTCGGCAGGAGCCCCTTCCTCGCGACTGCGGCTACGGTTCCATCTCCCCCACTGGGAAAGCTTATTCACACATAGTGGTTTTACAAAGGTTTAATAAATATGGTAAGTACAATCATTTATACACATGCTTCTCTTGACAGATTTATCCTTCCTCAGCCTCTAAGACCGAAACCTGGCCGCCGTCTCGGATATTTACGCAGTCAAAGCAGAGGATTCGCTTTGCTGGGAAAGGTTACAGGCGCCGCGGAAACTATGCTCTACCAGCCATGTATTGGTAGAGCTCGCATGGAAACGCGGGCCTCAAGGGAACATGCGCGATGCGCGTGTGTATGGTCACCTAATCCTGAGGAGCTCCAAGGGAAAAGAAGGGACAGGCCGAAAAGGTACGTAAATGCACTGTAAGCTAAACCATTTAACTAATGCTCGCGACCTTTTTAATTTTAGGCAAACAACGAGGACAAATAAGGCTCTCGGGTCTAACTCCGGATAAACTCACAAACAGGTAAGTAGATATCAATATATATAATCGAGGTACACGTGTATTTAATTTCTCTTAAATTTCAGCCACTGTTGGGCCGGGCCTGGAGGCGATGATAGCCCGGGCTGATGACTTCCCGTCGGAGGCCAGCAGCGATACGGATCTCCACACGGGAAAACGGCGCTCTCCGGTGAGTTGTGCAAGGGCAGTCCGAGATTCGGCTGCCAGACAAAATGGTGATACTTCTCAGCGCCGCAATGCGACCGCTGGAAGTTCCCGAGAGGAGGAGGACGCGGTACGCCGGAACGGACTCACCGGGAAATGTTGACGTCGTCGGCGTCGACTGTGGAAGGCTTTTCTGGCTGGTCGCACGGGTCGAACGGACACCGGTTGCTGGGCAGCCAAGTCGGGCTGGCAGGTATGGCAAGTCGCACAGATGTCAGTAGAATCCAAATAAATCTTCCGGGGCCCTTTGTATTGGGACCCCGGCTGCCTTTATAAATGATAAATATTAAATACCGAACTACTATAGAACTTTAACATAACTCACTATTTAATTTAAAGCACGAAGAAAGTTTTTACTATCACTCCTAGCTGCGTCTGCCTGAGTTGTTGGACAGTATGGCCGCGACTATCTCGATATCTGCTGATCATCGTTCATACCCCCCGCCATATTACATGGCCTCTCTCCCAATTGGGTCATAGGATACATGGGTCCATTTAAAGTAATCACAGAGCGAACCGGGATTAATCTTTAAATGGCAGATCGCCCGCCAGACTCATCCCGCTGCTGCAGCTATCGCCCTATCGACCTAACTTATCGATAACGTCGCTCCCATTCGACTTCAATTGCAACAAGATAGCAGATCTACCATCCTCCTTGAGATAAGATTAACCTGTGATCCACCATCTATTACAGCGCGACATGTTTGTAGGTGACCCGTTGGCCATTGTAATGATACCTTGGCGGTCGCGAGAAGAGTATCCGGCCACAGGATTGCTAGTCGGTCCTTGGTGTAACAGTGAATGATGCCGTTGATAACAGGCTCGACAAGTGGTTGGTGATCCACAGTTTTTAACCTTATGAACTGTTGACAAACAATTTGTGCATGCTTCTGCTTGAATAATGGCTTGGCGCCGTGCTTTGGGGTCCATTTGTTGGACACGGCTACATGCTCTAAGATTATGTTGTCCTAGGTGACAAATCTTACAGCTCTCTTCGTTGTGAACTGACTGATAGCGGAGTGTTGCTGTAGGTTGAGCGCTTATCGTCTCCAGCATGCAAGCTCGCCGCTCAATAAACGTCAGTACACTCCTTAACTTTGGAATTTCCGTTGGTGCATCCGCTGAATTTTCCAGAGCAGCTAGAGACTGCTGGTCTGGTTTTCTTCTGGTTTTTAAGAGTACTTATTGAGTTTTTTATAGTGTCATGTAAGGACCTTAGTTGGCGCGAGGAGCCGTCTATAGGCTTATGGTCAATAATATTTGCTATGACGGCGAGTATTAGTATTTTTCCGTTCTGGTACCTGGCCTTAAAACGCATCCAGGTGTCGTCATAGCCACCCTGTGACAAGGCTGTGTCTGTTCCTCGCTTAACCACGAAGAGAACTCTGTAGAATATGTAGTTTTTGACTGGGCGAATATGGCTTATGTACCAATTCCACAAAAAGATCATGGAACCGTGGCCAGTCTAAATACTCGCCGTTGAACTCCGGAATGCTAATTTGCGGTAGTGCCAAGTTTAGGCTCATTGGCGCGTCGTTTTCTCGAAGCCGGTTCATTTCGTGTTCCTCGTATAATGTGAAGAATTGAGCTAGCTCTGCTTCTGCCAGGGCTGCGGCCCCAGGTGTGCTGTCCAATTCGTCGTGGGCTTGACTCAGTAACGCCCAATGGAGATCCAGGTGCCTTTGTAGGGCTGGGGTGACGGTTGGGGCGTTCGAGGCTAATGTTGATGATGACTCCAATTCGTTGCATATTCTCTGCAACTGTCGAATCACCGTGTCAATTGCGGAATCTCCTTTGACTTGATCTCTTGTTGTGATCTTGATGTTGACCGAAATTCTTCTCGGGGCCTTCGGAAGCCCGCTTCCAGTCGGCATGTTGTCCAGAAAGATATTCTAATATTTTTCGACCAGCTCCTTAAGTGCTACTACTCGTGAAGAGTACTCACTTCCACTGGGTTATACCGTTTGCTTGCAAAACTGCTGCCAGAGATCGTTTAACTGCTTTAGCTCACCGGAACAATAGCCGTCTCGGTGGCGTCGGTCGGCAGAATCCTTGCCATAATTCTTAATGAGCTGTTGGATTTTCCCTTGCAGCTCGTTTTGGGTGTCTAGTAATCGATTGTGTGAAACGATTTTTGTGTGACTTGTTTCCTCAATGAATGAAGTAGACATATTGTGTGTCTTGGAAACAAAGAATCCTGTGAAGTCGGATAAAGCTGTGTGTCCTGTGGAGCTGGGTGAAGCTGAGTATTCTGTGAAGCTGGATTAAGCTGAGTTCCTGTGACGCTGGAAGAAGAAGCGTATCCTGTGAAGCTGAATTAAGCTGAGTTCCTGTGACGCTGGAAGAAGAAGCGTATCCTGTGAAGCTGGATGAAGCTGACGTTCCTGTGGCGCTGGAAGACGAAGCGTATCCTGTGAAGCTGGATTAAGCTGAGTTCCTGTGACGCTGGAAGAAAAAGCGTATCCTGTGAAGCTGGATTAAGCTGAGTTCCTGTGACGCTGGAAGAAGAAGCGTATCCTGTGGCGCTGGATTAAGCTGAGTTTCTGTGACGCTGGAAGAAAAAGCGTATCCTGTGAAGCTGGATGAAGCTGACGTTCCTGTGACGCTGGAAGACGAAGCGTATCCTGTGAAGCTGGATTAAGCTGAGTTCCTGTGACGCTGGAAGCAGAAACGTATCCTGTGAGGCTGGATTAAGCTGACGTTCCTGTGGCGCTGGAAGACGAAGCGTATCCTGTGAAGCTGGATTAAGCTGAGTTCCTGTGACGCTGGAAGAAAAAGCGTATCCTGTGAAGCTGGATTAAGCTGAGTTCCTGTGACGCTGGAAGAAAAAGCGTATCCTGTGAAGCTGGATGAAGCTGACGTTCCTGTGACGCTGGAAGACGAAGCGTATCCTGTGAAGCTGGATTAAGCTGAGTTCCTGTGACGCTGGAAGCAGAAACGTATCCTGTGAAGCTGGATTAAGCTGAGTTCCTGTGACGCTGAAAGAAGAAGCGTATCCTGTGAAGCTGAATTAAGCTGAGTTCCTGTGACGCTGGAAGAAGAAGCGTATCCTGTGAAGCTGGATGAAGCTGACGTTCCTGTGGCGCTGGAAGACGAAGCGTATCCTGTGAAGCTGGATTAAGCTGAGTTCCTGTGACGCTGGAAGAAAAAGCGTATCCTGTGAAGCTGGATTAAGCTGAGTTCCTGTGACGCTGGAAGAAGAAGCGTATCCTGTGGCGCTGGATTAAGCTGAGTTTCTGTGACGCTGGAAGAAAAAGCGTATCCTGTGAAGCTGGATGAAGCTGACGTTCCTGTGACGCTGGAAGACGAAGCGTATCCTGTGAAGCTGGATTAAGCTGAGTTCCTGTGACGCTGGAAGCAGAAACGTATCCTGTGAGGCTGGATTAAGCTGACGTTCCTGTGGCGCTGGAAGACGAAGCGTATCCTGTGAAGCTGGATTAAGCTGAGTTCCTGTGACGCTGGAAGAAAAAGCGTATCCTGTGAAGCTGGATTAAGCTGAGTTCCTGTGACGCTGGAAGAAAAAGCGTATCCTGTGAAGCTGGATGAAGCTGACGTTCCTGTGACGCTGGAAGACGAAGCGTATCCTGTGAAGCTGGATTAAGCTGAGTTCCTGTGACGCTGGAAGCAGAAACGTATCCTGTGAAGCTGGATTAAGCTGAGTTCCTGTGACGCTGAAAGAAGAAGCGTATCCTGTGAATCTATATTAAGCTGAGTTCCTGTGACGCTGGAAGAAGAAGCGTATCCTGTGAAGCTGCATGAAGCTGACATTCCTGTGACGCTGGATGACGAAGCGTATCCTGTGAAGCTGGATTAGGTAGACGATCCTATGACGCTGGATGACGAAGCGTATCCTGCGAAGCTGAATTAAGCTGAGTTCCTGTGACGCTGGAAGAAAAAGCGTATCCTGTGAGGCTGGGTTAAGCTGAGTTACTGTGACGCTGGAAGAAGAAGCGTGTCCTGTGACGCTGGATGAAGCTGACGTTCTTGTGACGCTGGAAGACGAAGCGTATCCTGTGAAGCTGGATTAGGTAGACGATCCTATGACGCTGGATGACGACGCGTATCCTGCGAAGCTGGATTAAGCTGAGTTCCTGTGACGCTGGAAGAAAAGGCGTATCCTGTGAGGCTGGATTAAGCTGAGTTCCTGTGACGCTGGAAGAAGAAGCGTATCCTGTGACGCTGGATTAAGCTGAGTTCCTGTGACGCTGGAAGAAAAAGCGTATACTGTGAAGCTGGATGAAGCTGACGTTCCTGTGACGCTGGAAGACGAACCGTATCCTGTGAAGCTGGATTAAGCTGAGTTCCTGTGACGCTGGAAGAAAAAGCGTATACTGTGAAGCTGGATGAAGCTGACGTTCCTGTGACGCTGGAAGACGAAGCGTATCCTGTGAAGCTGGATTAGGTAGACGATCCTATGACGCTGAATGACAAAGCGTATCCTGCGAAGCTGGATTAAGCTGAGTTCCTGTGACGCTGGAAGAAAAAGCGTATCCTGTGAGGCTGGATTAAGCTGAGTTCCTGTGACGCTGGAAGAAAAAACGTATACTGTGAAGCTGGATGAAGCTGACGTTCCTGTGACGCTGGAAGAAGAAGCGTATCCTGTGAAGCTGGATTAAGCTGAGTTCCTGTGACGCTGGAAGAAAAAGCGTATCCTGTGAAGCTGGATTAAGCTGAGTTCCTGTGACGCTGGAAGAAGAAGCGTATCCTGTGAAGCTATATTAAGCTGAGTTCCTGTGACGCTGGAAGAAGAAGCGTATCCTGTGAAGCTGGATGAAGCTGACGTTCCTGTGGCGCTGGAAGACGAAGCGTATGCTCTGAAGCTGGATTAAGCTGAGTTCCTGTGACGAAGTTAGAGGTACAGCCTTTGGTGGGAAGGGGGTTGCTTGAGTGTGATCCTTTGTTGTTAAAGGATCACGTCGGGGTCACCAATGCTTGTGCCAAACCGAAGTAGACACTTCCGGGTCACACCGCGGGACAAGGGGGTAATGAGCACTTGTCGCTGGCACGGGGACGCTTTGCTGGCAGGACGATCGCGTCGCGGCAATGGTAACGATGGTTACTGCGATGCCGAACCACAGGCGATGCGGAACTGCGCTGAGGTTGAGCTAACGAGGGTTAGCTGCTAGTGGAGATAGTGTATTACGAGCCCTATTTCCATAGGTAGGAAGTAGAACCGCGGAGTTATGAGATGCGTTGATAACTTATTTATTCTTTATTTGGTACATGTTTATATACTACTTGGAACACGGAAGTTTAGTGTAATGATTAATGAAGTAAGCTATATTCTAAAGTAGGTAGGTAAGTCAGGGAGTTTTGATTATGGTAGCAGTTTGTGTAGTTGGCTTGGCAGACACTGCAAAACGTGCTGACTGCATTGGCGGGTCAGTGTGCCGTTGAGTCGGTGAGACGGTGACTTAGTGAGACATACAATATGGTGATCAGCAATTCTCATATGCAGTGGGTGCTACTGAGCGCCTGGTACTGTTCCCAACTTGGCTATTGCTTGATTTGTTGGGTGTGGTCATGTTGAGCACCTTTGGGTACGAACAGTACGCATATTGTGCGTTGGAGAGTAAGCTTGGGTTGGTAGTTAGTCTTATGTGGGTATCAATTAGCCTTTCCAGGGTTTTTAACAAGAAGAAACACATACTTATCGGGCGGAAGTCCTTTGGGGTGATGTGTGTGGGTTTAGCGGCCTTTGGAGTAAATATTACTTTAACGTGTAGTCACCTGGTTGGAATGTAGTTTAGTGCTAGGAAGCCGTGAAAGGTGGCTGCCAGCCAATGGAGCCGTTGTAGTTGGGCCGTGAAGAACCCGTTAGGTCCGGGGGATTTGAAGGGCTTAAAAGAGTTAATAGCTTCCTTGATGCGGTCAGGATTTAATATATTGGCTATGCTCTGATCGTCGAGGTTCTCTTCTATGTAGAGGTCCTCCACTGTTTGGGTGTTTTTAGGGAAATGGGTCTCTAGCAGGAGTTCAAGGGTTTTCTGGCTGTTTTCCGTCCAGGTGTCACCAATGGTTTTTAGGTAGCCAATGGTTGCTGTAGATTTTGCTAAGACTCTTCTGAGTCTGGATGCTTCCGCAGTAGATTCTAGATTAGTACCGGTTGTCTGAGAATGAAAGTTCGACCCCCACTTTCCACGCTTCAAGCTGGTTATGCAGGGGATAAGATATTAGTGTAATGTCTAAGACTTCCTTCCTATTTCTAGTGATGAAAGTTGGGTCATTACCTTTGTTGCAAATAACCAATAGCAATAGGTTGGATTAAAGGAGATAGTCATAGAGTAACTCACCACTTTCGTTTGTGTTTGTTTCCCCATTGCGTGTGTGTGAGTTACTTAGATGAGTGTGCGTGTATGAGTTGTTGTGTTAGGGTGTATGGTATTGACCCGTCATGGTCGTGAGCCAGATAGAATGATGCTATGGTGTTATGTGTGTGTGCGGTTAGCTCCAGTCTGACCGTGGTGAGGTCGCCTTCGCTAAACTGTGGAACAAGATAAGCGTTAATGTGTGTCTAAGTAAGAAGGCAGGTCCTGGTTTAACCATTACTCTTGGTGTGAAATTACTTGTATTGTTACCAACAATCCATAGCTCTTGGATGAGGACTACATCTTTTTTGCCAGGCGGGTGAGGAGGGCAGCAGATGCTGCCTTGCTGCGGTGGAGTTTGCGCTCGGGTCGGGTCGTGCCCTGTTGACCCTGCATGATTGGCCTCCTCGTGTTCCATCTCTTCGTCACTCGGGTGTTCGTAGGTCGCGCAGGCAGCCAGGTTGTCTGCCGCTAGTTTGTCCGTATCGTAGATGCGGAGTTGCACCTTGTCGAACCCATAGTTCAGCCGGTTCTGCTGCGCTGCGAGGGGTTATAAACATGCCTGGTTAAGGAAGATCACAACGTTCATGATGACGTGCTCGGTTTTCTCCACCTTAACCACTTTCTAACCATGTGTCGGAAGCTTTGGGTTGAACCTTGTCAGGAGGCTAGGGATAGCTGCTGGCTCAGAGGGTTCAGACGGCAGCCACACCCTCGCTCTCGGTGCAAGAGAGGATGTCTGCAGCCTCGCAAACCGTCAGCCTGGCACCGGGGTAGACCTCGCAAACCTTGGTAATGGCAGCCTTGTAAAGCGCTGCCGATCTTTCGACCTCACAGGCGATCAGATATACGTTACCCTGGTACCATACCGACTTTGTGCAATCGGGGGGCGGACCTGGGTTTTCGTCCAGCACTTTCAACGCCACTGTCGCAAGTGCCTGTCTTATCAGACCCCCCTGATTTCTTGGTTCTGGTCGATGACGCCAATAATCTTCCGATCCTTTACCACTTCCGCAAAGAACCTCGAACATGTGCCGCGGTATGATATCTTGGCCTTCTTGCTCGCTGGTGGCGCTACTTCCATTGACCTCTCTCGCATGTTGCTTTTGCTTGTGGTCAGAGCGATTCTTAGACATCAACAATAAAATTCAAATTGCTTCTCGTGCCTGTAAAACATATTTCTCTTGCTACCGTTTATCAGCTTTCTTCATTTCCTTGTTCATAACTTACAGCTATTTACGTTGCACCGGTTTGTCTTGGTTTGTACCGTCCTTATTATATAAGTGGCGTTTAAGGGGTTATATACCTTTTTGAGCGAACTTGAGGGAACTTTGGGTTTTTTTCAGGTGTGGTTATTTATTGATAGTACATGTTTTTATCGAAACAATAAGCGTTTGTTCTTGAAAAAATATAAATACTTTACGAAGTTATGGCAATTCTCTCGGAACCCTTTTTTTATAGCGGCTTGCGGTGGCCACGATGGAAGTACAGCAGGTCAACTGAAATCAAAAAACCAAAAAAAATTTATTAGTATAGTATTATTTCCAGTTCGTGAAAGATTATTTTCAAGAATATTTGGTTTTTTCTGCATACAGTAACGATTTTTCCAAAAAGTTGATTTTTCGAGTTCTAAAAATTTTATTAAAAAATTCTGATCTGCAAAATCAAAATTGGCACATATAAACTGAATCGTTCACGAACTCGGCACAATCATTACGAATAATTTAAAAACAAAAAAAATGAAGAAGATCGATCAAATAGTTCTTGTGCAATCGCGGCCACAGCAAAGGCACTTTTGGAAAAACACGACTTTGAGATAATCGCATTCAAAGCTGCTTGACGCTGTCCGCAGCCGTGACGAACCGCGCCTCAAAACGCTGTTTTCCTATCGAACTATTATTCGGATCTCTATGAAAATTTGGGAAAATGTTCTCTAGGGGATATACTTTAGGATTCAGCAAAAAAAAAATTTTCGTTTTTTTGAAAAAAAAGGTATATAACCCCTTAACTTGTTTATTTTCATGTTCACATTTCGTTAAAGTGATGGAAACATCTTTAAAATTAATCCTTTTTTGTTAATATTTGTAAATTACTTTTATTAAAAACAAGAAAGGAAGTTAAGTTATAATTATTAAATTTAATTCGAAATACTCAAAAATACAAATAATTGTATAAGATAATGTGTCAAAAAACACCGAAGCTTTAATATGTTTCATATTATTTTCCCACCAATTTTTCGATTGTCTCTATGGCAGCTATGTTATATAGTCGTCCGATTATTCCTATATAGTTGTCCGACTACTTTCGACTAATATACTACCTGCAAAAGAAATATGACTTTTAGGAAAGTTTCAGCCCGATAGCTTTAAAACTAAGAGACTAGTTTGCGTAGAAACGGACGGACAGACGGACATGGCTAAATCGACTCGTCTAGTGATGCTTATCAAGAATAAATATATTTTATAGGGTCGGAAATGTCTCCTTCACTACGTTGCAAACTTCTGACTGAAATAATAATACCCTCTGCAAGGGTATAAAAACGATCGTAAAAAACGGGCACCGGCAACCTTTGTGTTTCATTGTTGTTTTTTTACATTCCCAGCAAAATAAACCCGGATGCACTATATTGAAACACATATAGAAGGCACCGCAATAGACTGCAAATAGCACGCTCATTTGCCTTGGTAAATTTGAACGCGTGTTGCTTTGCGTAAAAAGATACGACCCAGAACTGTTTGTTTCGGAATGTGTTTCCGAATTTCCGTTTGGGCATGCATCTAGATCAGTGGTCGGCAGCGGCCTATCTAGTGAGCATAGGGAAGTGTTCTGCCCATCCTCTGCTCGCTCACGTATAACGTACATGTTCGTGTGACTTCGGCATGGGTCTTCGGGTCATTTTTTTCTCAACTTCGGCGCGCTTTTTTGTTGCTGCGGCAAAGCCCAGTCGTAAGTTGCGGAACGTGTTTTAAAAAAACATAGTTCTGGGTCGTACCTTTTTTACGCAATATCGTCGTATCTTTTTTACGCAAAGCAACACGCGTGAAAATTTAACTAGCAACTGTGCGTGCTGGGGGCAGTCTTTTGGGTGCCATCTGGGTGTATTTCAATATAGTGCATCCAGGTGCATTTTAGTGGGAATGTAAAAAAACCAAACTCAAACCCGAAGGTTGCCGATGCGCATTTTTTTACAATCGTCTTTTTATCCAGAAGTAACGCAGAAGTGACTTCGAGAAGTGTCGCCGAAGTGGCACATTTCTTCCCGAAGGGAGACACTTCCGCGATCAGAATGCGATATCGCGGACGATCGTTTTCATCTTATAGAAGTCACTTAATAGTGCCTTCCGCGATAGAAAATGCTTGCAGGGATATAGCCAGAAAACGACATGTGGATGTAAAAAATTGCAAACCAATGTCCGCGGCTAATAGAATTCTTTCAAACAAAGCTATTCAACCAAATATTTTGAAATACAGAATGTGCCTTAAAATTGTGTATGTTTAGCAAGCATACATAAATATAAATGTTTTTTGTCTATTTTATGTGTTGCTTTCTCATTCTTGGCGCTGGCTGAAACAAAAGCAGAGCCGAGAAATGAGAGCAAGGGAGAGAGAACAAAGTGCGCGGCTAACTTATTTTAAAGATTGTTATCTGAGTAACGGGTATCTGATAGTCGAGGTGCTCGAAAAAATTCAAAAATTAATAATAAGATAAAGTAAAATAATAAAAGATAGTGTAAGCTGTGTAATTCCAGTGCATAATGTTATTTAGTATATTTAGTGCAACCTAGTATTAATCGATTTAGTTTTAAGAGATATTGTACATAATAATGAACGGACACACTACAAATAAGCGACGCCGATGAAGAAGAGCAAAAAAGCGCAACCAAATTTGAAAATTTTAAATAAAAACTGATAAGTTTAAAAATCAGGTGTGGGGTTTGCCCAAATGTTGCGCAATTTTATCATACAGTGAGGTTGTTAAGATGTCCAAAGACGAGCTGCTGGAGCTCCTTTCCGAGAAGGGCATCATGTTCGGGGCTGATGCAACAATTTACCAACTCCGTGCTGCGTTAAACCGTGCAAGGAATCTGGAGGCTAACATCGAGGACGCCGAGGACACAGAGATCCAGGGTCAAGATGAGGAGCAGGATTCCCCGAGCACACCGAAGCTTGCAAACCGCATGCTAACGCTGATCGAAGACCGTGAGAAATTGCAAATGGCCGACGCTGTGGCGCCGTTATTGGAACCTTCTGGAAGTTCGCAGCAAACCGTTATGAACATGTCGAGGCAAGAACCGATTGAGCAGAACATTCGCTCAATGGCTCGCGAAACGTCGGAAATCAATCAGATGATGGAACTGTACACCGCTAGAAAGAAGCTAGCCGAACTCAAATTGATAGTCGCCGAATTGGAAGGCATGACTACAGAGAATGCTTCCATACATCAAGTCGATCTGAAGGATGTGGAGGCCATGATCCCGGAGTTTTCAGGAGACGACAACCTGTCGGTCCAGGTTTGGATCCGTGAATTGGAAAAAGCTGCCGAGGTTCATAAACTAAGCGTTACACAATGCCTATCTATTGGCACCCGTCTTCTCCGAGGATCAGCTAGGCAATACATGCTGTACGTAAAGGTGTCTTCCTGGCCAGAAATGAGCGCCACGCTCACCCAAGTTTTTGGAAACAGAATGTCAAACCAGGAAATTGCGAAACAACTGCAAAAACGCACAATTGGGAAGTCCGAGACCTTGATGCAGTATTTCATAACAATGCGTAATATCGCCCAGCAAGGCAAATTTGATGAACTAGACGTCGTGAAGTACATCGTCGATGGACTAGAGGACCACAGTGGACGCGCTGCTCCACTCTACTATTGTATCACGTTGGATGAGCTACGTCAAAAGTTAATGCGATTCCAGTCTGTACGTCTGGAGTCCAATCGTAAAGCCGTCACCATGATCCCTCGCCCAGGAGTCGTAATTCCGAAAGACACTAGATGCTACAACTGCCGACAAATGGGGCACACCGCCAAAGATTGCAAGAAGCCGAAAAGACCGGACAACGGATGCTTCATCTGTTTCGGAGTGGGCCATACGCACCGTCAGTGTCCCAAGCGCACCGTGGGCTTTACCTTGCCAGAAGCTGAAGAAACCATGGATGAAAAGCCGTTTATTCAGTTAGTAAGTTTAAGATTAAGTAGTTTAGCAGGATGCACCGATATTAAAGATGTTTTTGCTTTGTTGGATACCGGGAGCCCAATAAGCTTTTTGGGAAAGTCATACTATCCATATTTAAATGAAGATCATCAGCTAAAGAAAAGTCCCTTTCGCGGAATTGGTGGCACATCAATACCAACGTACGGAAAAGTACCCTGTTCAATTTTGTTCGAGAAAAAGTATCACGATTTAGAAGTATACGTTATTCCCGATCTCATCTTACCTACAGCGCTTCTCCTTGGCAGAGACGCCCTTAAGTTACTCAATATTAAACTTTTTGTGAAAAGAAATCATGAAAGAAATGAATCAAATTTAATTTCAATAAATAATCGTATTGCTTTCGTTAATGAATCATTCTGTGCATCCTTGCTTAGCGATATAAATAATAGATTAATTTTAGACAAAACGCAACCCTTTAAACTAAGTATTGATTCTGTAAACCCGAATGCACCCTTGGTTCCTGATGATTCTCTCGCGGATTGGCTTTCTGATATGAAAAGCATTTGTGGAGCTATGTCTATTGACCTTGATAATGTAGATATAGGCCGCGATTTTGGTGTTTCTTCAGCTGAGGAATGTAGTAGTATCATAAAGCATTACTCGGATAATATAACTAACGCGTACGGGTCGCCTAAATGTTTAATGAGCATACGATTAACTGATTCTACACCGTTTCATAGTGCACCGAGAAGATTATCATACTTAGAAAGAGACGTTGTTAATAAAACAGTTGCCGAGTTGTTAGCCAGTAATATTATTAGACCTAGTCAGTCCCCTTATGCATCTCCCATAGTCCTTGTCAAGAAAAAGAATGGAGAAATCCGCATGTGCATCGATTACCGAGAGTTAAATAAATTAACAATTAGAGATAACTTTCCGTCCCCATTGATCGAAGATTGCTTAGAATATCACGAAAGTAAAAAGGTTTTTCCAGTTGTAGATTTAAAGAGTGGATTCCACCAAATCGGTATGGACCCCGAGTCCGTGAAATACACCGCATTTATAACACCTGACGGACACTATGAATACCTGCGTATGCCTTTCGGTCTAAAAAATGGCCCTGCCGTTTTTCAACGATTTATTTCCAACGTACTCCATGAAATGATACGTAATCGTCAGGTTTATGTTTATATGGATGACATCATCCTGGCGACTTGTACGGTAGAAGAACATCTTGTTTTACTTTCCAAATTACTAGACCGTCTTAATGAAAACCGTCTTGAAATTAATTACAAGAAAAGTGTATTCCTAAAAAACCGCATTGATTATTTAGGATACAATGTCTGTACGAATGATATTCTTCCAAACGAGACACACCTAAAGGCCATTCGTGAATACCCTGAACCTCTGAATTGTAAGTCCCTTCATTCTTGTTTAGGCTTATTCTCATACTTCCGTAAGTTTGTTCCGTCATTTTCACGTATTGCTAAACCGTTGTCTGATCTGCTTAAAAATGGAGGTCCGTTCCCGATGGGAAAACTGGAAATGGAAGCTTTTACTAGCTTAAAGAAAGCATTGTCAAGTCCGCCCGTTCTTTCCTTATTTAACCCTAATAGCGAAACCGAACTGCATACCGATGCGAGCTCCCACGGGTTTGGAGCTGTGCTGATGCAGCGCCAAGATGATGGCAAGTTACATCCGGTCTTTTTCTATTCCCGTAAAGCGACTGCCGCCGAATCGCGTTATCATAGTTTTGAGCTTGAGACCCTTGCGATAATATATTCTCTCCGTCGTTTCCATGTGTATTTAGAAAACAAGCCGTTCCGTATCGTTACCGATTGTAATTCCCTTGTTCAGACGTTAAGTAAGAAATCCATAAATCCCCGTATTGCACGATGGTCCTTAGAATTGGAAAATTATAACTACTCTATTGTACATAGACCCGGTGCTAGTATGACGCACGTTGATGCCTTGAGTCGACAAACCGAATTGATAGATAACGTGAGAGATGAAATTTGCGATCCGTAGCCGTATGAATCCGATAGATCCGTGTGAATCCGTTAGCCATATGAATCCGATAGATCCGCGTAAGACCGTTAGATCCTCGAGCCCGTACGATAATGAAAAACCGTTAGGTCCGTGTGACTCCGTAAACCAGTTAGATCTCGTTAATCGTCTCGCGATAGCTATTCCCGAAAGTTCCGTAAATCTGTGTGAAGCGTATAAACCGACTCTTCCGTGCGATGTAAATATGGATACCGTAGTAAATGTAGTTGGAGCTACCCCTGGGGATATAGATTTACTCTTACAGACCGAGCAGATTAGGGATCCGGAAATTGTCAAACTCCGTGATAAATTAGAAAGAGAAGCCGTTGATTGTTTTGAACTTATTGATGGAAAAATTTATAGAAAGAATGATGCCGGAAGGTTATGTTTGTATGCTCCAACTCAAATACAAGAACAGTTGATCAGATTGTGTCATGAAAAGTTGGGTCATCTTGGTGTTGATAAGTGTGTTGATGACCTGAAAGATAAGTACTGGTTTCCGTTGTTGAGAAGCAAAGTTGAATCCTTTATCCGCAATTGTTTGCCGTGTATCCTGCATTCAGTACATAAAAGTGTCCACGACCGTACCCTTCATAGCATTCCGAAAGCCCCAATTCCGTTTGATACCGTTCACATTGACCATTTGGGTCCGTGGCCGTGCATCAATTCGAAAAGAAAACACCGGTTAGTTGCTATCGATGCTTTTACCAAGTTCGTGAAATTGTACCCGGTTAATTCTACCAGTACCAAAGAAGTTAATTCCAGTCTTTTGAAATATTTTGAGTATTATAGCCGACCACGACGAATTATTTCGGATCGTGGTACTTGTTTTACATCATTTGAGTTTTCTAGTTTCCTAAGTGAGCGAAATATAGAGCACATTAAAGTTGCTACCGCTGCCGCCCAGGCGAATGGTCAGGTGGAACGCATAAACCGAGTGTTAACCCCGATGTTAGGTAAATTATCCGAACCGTTGAATCAATCCGATTGGTACAAGTTGGTCAACCGAGTTGAATTTGCAATCAATAATTCCGTTCAGAAGAGTACCGGAAAGACTCCTAGTATTTTGCTTTTTGGTAGCAACCAACGGGGACCTATTGTAGACGAATTATCCGAGTATCTTGAGGAGAAGTTTAGCCTTTCTAACCCGCGTGATGTTACCTCCGAAAGGATAAAAGCTAGTGAAAATATAAAACGGCCACAAGAGCAGAATGAGTTTCGATATGCTTTGAAACATAAGGCACCCCCCGTTATAAGGTTAACGATTTTGTAGCTATACGAAATGTTGATGTTACTCCAGGATCTTGTAAGAAATTCTCGCCGAAATATCGTGGTCCTTATAAAATCAACCGTGTATTCCCGAGTGATAGATATGAAGTCACCGACATAGAAGAGTGCCAGCTCACCCAACTTCCTTACAAGGGCATTCTTGAAGCCGCCAGACTTAAACCTTGGGTGCAAACGTGTACGAAAACCGTTAATTCTTGTAGTTGACTATGTAGTTAGTAAATATGTAAAGATCGAGGTCGATCTAGAGTCAGGATTGGCCGAATGTAAGCTGTGTAATTCCAGTGCATAATGTTATTTAGTATATTTAGTGCAATCTAGTATTAATCGATTTAGTTTTAAGAGATATTGTACATAATAATGAACGGACACACTACAAATAAGCGACGCCGATGAAGAAGAGCAAAAAAGCGCAACCAAATTTGAAAATTTTAAATAAAAACTGATAAGTTTACAATAGAAATTTATTTATTTTATATTATTATACAGCAATTTAGCTGCAGCAATATTTACAACAGCGGTGATATTCAGCCATGAGCAGCAACAGGCACATACGTCAATTAGTTAAAGAGGACAAGGAGAAATTCCAAAAAAGATTTAGGGAAATAGAGTTGAATAGAATTGAATTAGAAGTGTCTGATAGTTGGGCATTCAATACAGCTGATTTTAATAATCATATAGAAGTATTAGAAAGAGAGGAGTTAGGTGTAGAAACTAATGACGGACCCCCAGTTTTGCAAAATAGTGGTTTTTTAAATGTCAAGCTTCGCCAATGGCACAATAAGCATAGAATCTCCCGAGAATGCGGCAAAGAACTGACTAAAATTTTGCGGGAAGAAAATTTAGACGTCAGTTCTTTTTAAAAGTATTCTTGTTCCTCCAAGCCAATAAATTCGCGGCTACCAGGTGGCCAATACTTACATGTTGGAGTTAAAAATCAATTTATGAAATTATTAGACTGCTATCATATTGAAAATCAGTTAGTGATAGACATTTATATAGACGGACTGCCATTACTTAAAAGTTCCAGGGCTTAATTCTGGCCCATTTCCTTTGGTATGTATAATCGCACTAAGATGGAATTTGTTGTTTGTTTGTACATTCGTTTTCTATTTCAGACGAACCTCGTCAAAAGCCGTCAATGTGCAAGTTAACTAACTAACTAAGTAGCTAACCGGACGGAGGCGATGACCGAATGTCCGAAGCCCAGCTGCGGCCAAAACCGCTGACGCGGCATTTGGCCGGATGCTCGTGCATAGCCGGCAAACACAGCATATTTGCGTGGCCGCTATGAGTTTCAATTTAGTCAACTTTAAGTTTAGTTCGCTTCAAGCTCTATACGAATAAAGAACACAAGTTCTATAGCATTGCAAAACTCCGGCAACCGCCGTTAAATATCTCTTATTATTTTGCACTGACTGAGTCTCTAGGCCAGCAGGCGAAGGGGGCAGTTACCTCCCAACGTAAGTCATCCTAATCAGCAATTGTGAAGGTACAGCCATCCGGCTCTGACTCCAGAGAGGGATCCCCGATCTCTACACACGAGAACCAGGTCAAGGCCCCCTCCTCCCCCGCACTACCGAGCGGGCTTCGGCAGGTGCGACCAGCAGCAACCATATTCCTCCCGCGTTCACGGGAGGCCATTACAAGCACACCCAAAAAAAAATGATCATAGAAACTAAACTATTCGTACATTAAAACTAAACTATTGAGTGTCAAAAATATCTTGATAAGATGCGTATTAACCTTATGACACCGAAAGTATTAAACTGAAACTTTCGAAGTTATCAAAGTTAAACTAACGAGTATACAATTTATACTCACTCAGTGTACTGAAATTTATGCTGATAGTTTACTTTTTATACTATTTAGTATAAAAGCTATCCTATGTAGTCTCCGTTTTATACTATTTCGTATACATATTATACTAATCTAGAGAGCCGTAGTATACTTTTTAAGCTATTTATCGAAATCGTTAGTATACATTTTATACTATTTCGTATAAAACTTATACGATTTCCCCGTTGCCTGTAGTATAAAATTTATACTATTTTGTTTTTCGTGGTATCCCGAACCCAATAAAATCAAGTTGTATGTTGTTTTTCTTTTATTACTATTTGACATATTATTTTGTTATTATTTCATAAATATTCATATTTTGCGCAACACACAACTCATGTTTTTAGCTCCTTCTTGTTTTTTTTTATATTCCTTTACCTAACACGTATATACAGACTAAAATAAGTACAAGCAACAAGAGTAGGGGCCGTGATTGCGCGGTATCACCGCAAGGTATTGCTTAGCGCAATGGTAGCCACCTAGGCTGTAGCTTCTCTCCTCTCATTCTCGATGCGACGCAGCGTTCGCAGTACACTCGCTGCGTAGGCTGCCGTCGCTGGCCGAACTCTTGCCCCGGTGGTCTTCATCAGCATTTGGCGATCAGACCCGAAGCAGTGACATTAAAATAGGACATGCTGATCGTCCTCAACAATCCCACTGCCGGACTCTGGACAACCGTTCTCCGTGTCGTGTCCGAAGCGCTTAAGGAAGCTTCGAAAGCAACCATGTTCACTCAGCGCCTGCGTGAGGTAGAAATCTACCTGGCCGTGCTTCCTATTTACCCTTGCGTCCAGCGTCCAGCGTCCCTTGCTGGAGTTGTCCCAGGCTGCCTGCCAGTTGTCGACGCTCTGCATCCTGGCACTCCTCTTCACCTCGGTCTTGGTTCTGTGGCTCCCGCACCAGTTCACATAGGGGAACTTGGCCTGCAATGACGAGCGCTGCGTCGTCCGGAAGGCACTCGCTGTTCTGACAGCACAAAGGCGGTACGTCGAGTTCGTTAGCTCCTTCGCGTTATGAATCTGTACGCGTGCGCAAAGCACTTGCATCTGAAAATACACAATACACACAAAATTTACCAACAGGGACAATATAATATTGATTTTTTTTAATTTTAGAACAAATATTTTACTTACATGTTGACTCGGCACAAAATTCACAAAAATGCGGGACCAAACTCACAGAGATAAATCATCACAATAATCATTAACGCGTCAAACAACGCCAACTCCGGTAGCATTTTCTGTGTTCGTATACTCGCTATTGTCCTGGTTTTACACCAAAATATATGTTCGAATATTCGCTATTGTCCTAGTTTCACACCATGAAAAACTATTTAATGTTCAGTATACTATTTATACTACAGAGTCTCACTCATATAATAATTGGTATAAGCTTAATACTATAAAGTGTTGGCATGAAACTATTTTGTAATAACTTGAAACTACATTTTCTTTATACTACATTAAGTTTTTGTTGAAACCAAAAGTATAAATTATAAACTAAATAGTCAAATATGACTAGTTTAAAAATAACACTACAGGTTTACGCTTTATACTCTTTGGTAGAGCACTTACACTACAAAGTATACAGTTGAAACTAATTAGTGTTGAGTTAATACTTACATTTTTATACTAACTTTAGTATACTTTTAACACAACGCTTATTAAGTGTATACTTTTGGTTTTTTTTTTGGGTGCAGCAGCCTCCAGCGGCTCATCCTCACGCGTGGGTGCAACGCATCCCCCCGCACCTACGGGAGGCAACCACAAGCTACTGGCCGCCACTCAGATATAACGGGCGCTCACAGAAGCGACCGCTTCCTCCGCGCCTACAAGCGAGCTCATCGAAGAAGACCACCCTTGACAGTAAAGAAGAGGACCACCCTTGGCCACACACATATCGCGTATTGTTTCTCCCGCACATACGTGTGGGCTCATCGAAGAAGACCACCCTTGACAGTGCGGCCATTGAGGACCACCTCAGGCCGCGCCCATCAACCAGATTAATTGGCGCTCAACAATAAAAACCCAACGGTTTCGCTTAGAGATTTTTACATTCTTGGAAAAAATTTTTATCTTTGAGGAAGAAACCACAGTAAATAAAATGTAAGTGCACCCCTCATTTAAATATTTTCTAACCAGTCTGCAAAGTAGAACTAGTTAATAAAAAATACTACGAGAGTAAAACGGCTCCGAGCCCGATAAAATTCGGGATTTGATTAACAAAAAAAAATATATAAATATATTACGTTAAATTCATTCATTTTTCTGATTTTAAATATTTTGACTATGAGTCGAGGCCGTGTGTCAGTCTTATATACCCTATATCTCTTATAATTTACAATATTATAATTTTAAAATATTTACCACTACAATAATTTTTATGCAAGGGCACAGGTATCTACTAACCTTAAAATTAACTAGGTGAATTATATAGTGAGGAAATACGAGCTCTCATTCTGGCGGCTCTGTGTCCCCGCTTTCTAATCCTTTTGTGTGCGTATATGAGCTCGCCATTTTCTAAGTATAGAAGCGTCAAGCAGTACGCTAGCGATTCAGGGTCAGATAGTGAAGAACTCCTTCGAGCTTCCACTCCGAAAAACACGCGTAGAAACCCCCCAGCGGGCGAAAGGGTAGACCTAATGGATCCTGAACAACTTAGAGGAGTAGTGCAGGCGGCTATTGACAACGCCCTGGCCGGGCAGGCCGCCGCAAATTTACAAAAAGAACGGGAGTTCAGACAAATAATCGATGCATTGACCAGCCAAGTGGCAGAATTGCGCGCTGCGCCCACGACGTCCCGAAGTTCGGCCCCAACGCCAGAAATTAAGGTTTATGCAGCCATAGAAATTATAGACACAATTCAATGCAGCGAGCCTCTGGACGCTGTCAAGTGCCTACCCGAATTTGCGGGGGCACAGGAGTCATATGTTTCATGGAGGCAAGCCGCCACCGCTGCCTACCACATATTTAGACGGTACAATGGTAGTTCACGCCATTATCAGGCAGTGATTATAATAAGAAGTAAAATAAGAGGCACTGCTGATGCAGTGTTGTCCTCCTTTGGCACAATTTTAAATTTTGACGCGATCATAGACCGTTTGGATTTTACTTACAGTGACAAACGGCAGATCCACGTCATTGAACAGGAGATGGGCACTCTCAGACAGGGAAGCCTCACACTCCTGCAATATTACGATGAGGTTGAGAAAAAACTCACCTTACTCACAAATAAAGCCACGATGTCGTACGAGACAGCGGCGGCAAGAATTTTGTGTGATAAATTCCGGGACGATGCGCTCCGGGTATTTATTTCGGGCCTTAGACGCAGCCTATCTGATGTCCTCTTCTCGGCAAAGCCGAAGGACATGCCAACTGCGTTGGCATTAGCGCAAGAAGTGGAATCAAACCACGAGAGGTACACGTTCGCAACATCGTTTGCAAAGAGTCTAGAGGACAGGGACCGTAAGACGAGTCCAAAGGAGCAAAGGCGCCAGCAGGATAGAAATTTTTCCCAAACAGACCCCCAGTTGGGTATTAATAAAAATCCCTATTATACCAAACAAGTTAAAGCGCAGGTACATTCTGACCTGCGCAATAACAAATTGCAGAGTAGACCGGAGCCGATGGAAGTCGACCCCTCTGCAAAGGTTTGCATTCCTGCTCAAGCTCCACCCTATCAGAATAGGAGACCGGCAACGTCCGAGCGCACAGGCGCCCCTAGAAAACAGCAGAGGGTAAACCACGTCACCCAAAGCTCAGATCAGGAAGGGAAATCTTACGCCAACGCTGCGTCCAGCGCAATAGCAGAGATCAACGATGATGCTATTTGCGAATACGATTCAGACGTAGTCCATTTTTTAGGGGAAAATCCCTGCTGCCTGTCATCAGACGAAGAGTAGCGGTGATAAATATGAAGCTGCTTATTGACACGGGCGCCTTGAAAAATTTCATCCGACCGTTCGAAGGATTGAAACGCGTCCCGGTAGAAAACCCCTTCGAAATTCAATCAATTCACGGCAACACCACAATCACGAAGAAATGCTTCGTGTCACTTTTTGATTTGAAGGCCACCTTCTTCATCTTACCCGACTTATCTTCTTTTGATGCAATCGTAGGCCTCGACCTTCTTAAACAGGCGGGAGCGTCACTTTGCCTGGCCTCTGGCCACATCAAATGGGGCAACAAAGAGGAGAAAATTGATTTTCACTCGTGCCCTAATGTAAATTTCACCGAAGTGGATTGCTCAGATGCGCCACCTTTGGTCAGAAAGACATTTTTAACAATGCTCCGCGACAGGAAAAAAGCCTTTGCGGACCCCAATGAGACTTTACCTTACAACACATCGGTGGTAGCCACCATCAGAACTGTTGATGAGGAGCCCATTTATGCTAAACTCTACCCATACCCAATGGGCGCAGCCGATTTCGTTAATGGCGAGATTCAAGAGCTGCTAAAAAATGGCATAATCCAGAAGTCGAGATCCCCCTACAATAACCCGATATGGGTTGTAGACAAAAAGGGCACCGACGAAACGGGCGCCCGTAAAATGCGACTCGTATTGGACTTTCGCAAATTGAACGAGAGGACAATACCTGATCGCTATCCCATGCCAAATATCTCTATGATACTAGGGAATTTAGGCAGAGCGAAATACTTCACTACGCTCGATTTAAAATCTGGCTACCACCAAATAACGCTGGCAGAACGCGACCGTGAAAAGACTTCCTTTTCCGTAAATGGAGGAAAGTACGAGTTTCGCAGAATGCCATTTGGACTAAAAAATGCTGCCAGCATTTTCCAAAGAACTATAGACGACATACTGCGAGAGCAGATAGGCAAATTTTGCTATGTTTATGTCGATGACGTTATCGTCTTCTCAGAAGACGAAAACTCTCACATCCAGCACGTAGATTGGGTTCTCAAAAGCCTTTACGATGCTAATATGAGGGTATCAACTGAAAAATCTAAATTCTTCAAAAAAAGCTTTAGCTTCTTGGGTTTTATAGTCACCAGCAACGGGGCTACTACTGACCCAGAAAAAACCAAGGCCATTCAAGAATTCCCTGAGCCCAAAAACGTGTTCGAAGTTAGATCATTCCTTGGCCTGGCCAGCTACTATAGATGCTTTATTAAAGATTTTGCGTCCATAGCTCGGCCCATTTCAGACATCCTGAAAGGGGAATTCGGTAGTGTCAGCAGACACAGGTCGAAAAATATCCAGGTGCAGTTCAACGAGCCGCAACGGCTAGCTTTTCGCAAGCTGCGTAACATTCTAGCTTCCGAGGAGGTCATCCTCAGGTATCCCAACTATAAAAAAAGCATTTGATCTAACGACAGATGCCTCAGCTTACGGCATTGGCGCAGTCCTATCCCAAGAGGGACGGCCCATTACCATGATCTCGAGAACCCTAAAGGACAGAGAGATCAATTATGCCACCAATGAAAGGGAGCTGCTAGCAATAGTTTGGGCATTGGCCAAATTACGTCACTATCTATATGCAGTGAAAGATATCAACATCTTTACTGACCATCAACCACTGACCTTTGCGGTATCGGAATCCAATCCGAATGCAAAGATCAAACGGTGGAAAGCTCGCATCGACGAGTCCGGCGCCAAAATTTTTTACAAGCCCGGCAAGGAAAACCTCGTTGCGGATGCCCTCTCAAGACAGCAACTTAACGTTCTGGGAGAGGAAGAAGCTTTTTCAAGTGCGGCCACGATTCACAGTGAGCTGTCACTGACCCACACAATTGAGGCAACGGATAAGCCTTTGAATTGCTTCCAAAACCAGATAACTCTGGAGGAAGCTCGCTTTCCGCAAAAACGCAGCTTTGTCCTCTTTGGAAACAAGAGACGGCATGTGATCAGCTTCTCCTGCAAAGAGTCATTACTCAATGATCTCGCAGATTTAATTGTTCCTAAGGGCGTAAACGCCATCCATTGCGATTTGCACACACTCGCAATGATACAGGACCAACTGGTACGCCAATTTCCAGCCACAAAATTTTGGTATTGTAAAAATCGTGTAACGGACATTTTTGCAGTCCCGGAGAGATGAGAAATTCTGTCCACTGAACACAACAGGGCTCACAGGTCGGCCCAAGAAAATGTAAAGCAGGTACTCTCCGAGTACTACTTCCCGAAAATGGCCAAGCTAGCTATCGAAATCGTCGCTAACTGCAAAACATGTGCTAAAGCTAAATATGACAGGCATCCCAAAAAGCAGGAGCTTGGGGAAACACCAATTCCGTCTCAGGTTGGGGAAATATTACACATAGACATCTTCTCAACGGATAAAAAATATTTTCTTACATCCATTGACAAATTCTCAAAATTTGCGATGGTCCAGCCAATCCCCTCTAGAACCATAGAGGACATCAAACCAGCACTGCTACAACTCTTGAATGTTTTCCCGAAAGCCAAGGTCATATATTGTGACAACGAACCATCGTTGAATTCACACACCATTTTGTCCATGCTGGAAAACCATTTCGACGTGAGCATCTCGAATGCACCGCCCCTCCACAGCACTCTAGTAGAGCTTGCTAGATGCCTTAAAATTGATAAAGGCATCAGTGACACCGTCGAGCTAATCTTGCTGGCCACAGCCAGATACAATAAATCTATCCATTCGGTCATCGACAAGAGGCCAGCCGACGTAATTCAAACACAGTCGGATCAACCACAGTATGAAATTCAGGATAAGATAAAAATCGCCCAGGACAAGCTCAGGAACAGGGAAAATGCTGCCCGACAGAACAGGGTGTTCAAAGTTGGTGAAAAAGTCCTTGTAAAATCCAACAGGCGGCTAGGCAACAAACTCTCACCATTGTGTGAAGAGAAGATTGTGAAAGCGGACATGGGGACCACAGTCCTCATCAAGGGGAGGGTGGTCCACAAGGACAACATTAAATAAAAAAATAAGTTTTTTACCTTTTTGCCACTTGGCACAAATTTTACTAGCTTTAAGCATAGCTGATAAAATATTTTTTTAAGGTTAAGTTAATTTCCGTTGGTGGTGGGCAACCTTGTCATGAACAAAAATATAGCTCTGAATTCATTCCACAGGTCCAAAATCATTCCAATCCTCTTCTCCTTAACCATGGCGTCGGCGCACATCACCGACTATTCACAAGCCAAGTACATCCCCATTATTGACGGCCGAATACTAGTGTGGGAGAAATTCGCATTCGTTAGACATTCAGCGAACCTTTCAGAGTACAGGCGCGTAGTAGAAGAAACAGAAAATATGAGCGATATGTTTCCCCAGTCACACATGAAAAAACTTTTGGACGTGAACACAGCTCACCTTCGCGACCTGCTCGACTCGTTAGGCGTGCACCACAGGGTAGCCAGGAGTTTAGACTTTTTAGGATCAATTTTAAAAGTCGTAGCAGGAACTCCGGACGCCGGGGATTTAGAGAGAATTAAATTTACAGAAACACAATTAATCAATTCAAACAATAGACAAATAGAAATAAATACCAGAATACAAAGTCAAATTAATGAATTAACGTCAACCGTAAATCAAATCCTGAAAGTGGCAAAGAGTTCACAAGTGGACACTGGCCATCTATATGAAACCTTGCTCTCCAGAAACCGAATGTTAACAATGGAACTTCAAAATTTAATGATGGCAATTTCGCTTGCTAAAGTAAACATAGTCAGCCCAAACATATTAGATCACGCAGACCTAGAAAGTATTTGGATGGAGGAGCCCACCGACACTCCTATAAAAGATATTTTGTCCGTAGCGTCCGTGAAAATTCTCCAGTCTGTTAACATATTGCACTTCCTTATTAAGTTCCCAAAAATTAAATTAGCATGTAAGAAGATTACAATGTTCCCGGTAGCACATAATAATGTGATGCTAAGGTTAGTGGATAATATAATAGCAGAATGCAATGGGGAAATGTATGCGATCCAGAATTGCTCCACAACACCAGGAGTCACTTTCTGCCGACTATCAGCGAAGACCACATGCGCCCGAGAACTCCATGCAGGTGGAGTTGCGCACTGCGAGACCCAACCAAGCGATTTACATCCAATCACTTATGTCGATGAGGGAATTATGATCATCAATGATCAATCAGCGCAGGTACGAGTAGACAACGGAAAAAGCGTCTGGATACACGGGACGCATCTCGTCACCTTTAGTGAGCGCGTGACAGTAAACGAAACCCTGGTTTTGAACCAAAACTCCGCCCAGAAGAGGACTCCGGGGGTGGCAAGCTCACCCTCACTGAACATCACCATCAGTCAAAATACTCTGAGCCTCCCCTACCTTCACCGCTTGAGTGAACGTAACCTGGAATACATTCAGAAGTTCGGAAATAAAATCAATACCAATCAGACACACATGGTAGCGCTAATTACAGGAGTAATATGTTGCGCATTGATTTGTGTCGGCCTAACCTACATGCGACTCATCGGTGCCAGAAGATCTGCGGTAAAACTAAGAAGGGTGATCGCTGAAATAGGGTCGGCCGAGGGCGGCCTCAATCTTGAGGGGGGAGTAGTTAACTAAGTAGCTAACCGGACGGAGGCGATGACCGAATGTCCGAAGCCCAGCTGCGGCCAAAACCGCTGACGCGGCATTTGGCCGGATGCTCGTGCATAGCCGGCAAACACAGCATATTTGCGTGGCCGCTATGAGTTTCAATTTTGTCAACTTTAAGTTTAGTTCGCTTCAAGCTCTATACGAATAAAGATCACAAGTTCTATAGCATTGCAAAACTCCGGCAACCGCCGTTAAATATCTCTTATTATTTTGCACTGACTGAGTCTCTAGGCCAGCAGGCGAAGGGGGCAGTTACCTCCCAACGTAAGTCATCCTAATCAGCAATTGTGAAGGTACAGCCATCCGGCTCTGACTCCAGAGAGGGATCCCCGATCTCTACACACGAGAACCAGGTCAAGGCCCCCTCCTCCCCCGCACTACCGAGCGGGCTTCGGCAGGTGCGACCAGCAGCAACCATATTCCTCCCGCGTTCACGGGAGGCCATTACAAGCAGCAGCCTCCAGCGGCTCATCCTCACGCGTGGGTGCAACGCATCCCCCCGCACCTACGGGAGGCAACCACAAGCTACTGGCCGCCACTCAGATATAACGGGCGCTCACAGAAGCGACCGCTTCCTCCGCGCCTACAAGCGAGCTCATCGAAGAAGACCACCCTTGACAGTAAAGAAGAGGACCACCCTTGGCCACACACATATCGCGTATTGTTTCTCCCGCACATACGTGTGGGCTCATCGAAGAAGACCACCCTTGACAGTGCGGCCATTGAGGACCACCTCAGGCCGCGCCCATCAACCAGATTAATTTGCACAAGTTGTTGTGAAGTCAAGAAGCAAATCGCGAAAATAAATGGCAAAATTAATACAAACAAAAAATTAAGTTAACTTCGGCAAGCCGAAGTTTTTATACCCTTGCAGTTATAATTATTCCATTTAAAAATACAAATATAATATTCCCAATAGTATAAGATGATATGTCAAAAAACACCAAAGCTATAATTTGTTTCATAATATTTTTCCACCAATTTTCCGATCGTTCCTATGGCAGCTTCCGATTTTGATAAAATTAAATTCGAAATTCAGAAGTAAATAAAAAATGTTATTTCCAAGCGTAGGAGGTTATATGTTAAAAAGCACCGAAGCTATAATTGGCAGCTATATGATATAGTCGTCCGATTTTGATAAAATTAAATTCAAAAAAATTCAGAACTAATTAAAAATTTTATTTCCAATTTTACGATCGTTCCAATGGCAGCTATATGATATAGTCGTCCGATTTTGATAAAATGTAATTCGAAATTCAGAACTAATTAAAAAATATTATTTCCAAGCGTAGGAGGTTATATGTTAAGGAACACCGAAGCTATAATTTGTTTCATATTATTTTCCCACCAATTTTACGATCGTTCCTATGGCAGCTATATGATATAGTCGTCCGATTTTGATAAAATAAATTCTAAATTCAAAATTAATTTAAAAATGTTTTCCTTGTTTTCCAAGCTTAGGAGGTTATATTTAAAAATAAACACCGAAGATTTAATTAAAAAAAATTTTTTTTCCTATTATTCCTATGGCTGCTATAAGATATGGTGGTCCGATCCGGCTGGTTCCGACTTATATACTACCTGCAAAAGAAATATAACTTTTGGGAAACTTTCAGCCCGATAGCTTTAAGACTGAGAGATAAGTTTGCGTAGAAACGGACGGACAGACGGACATGGCTAGATCGACTCGTCTAGTGATGCTGATCAACAATATATAACTTTATGGGGTCGGAAACGTCTCCTTCACTGCATTGCACACTTCTGACAGAAATCATTATACCCTCTGCCTTTAAACATAAAGACATTTTTTTTATGTTTAAAAAATATAAAATGGTTTAACATTATTTTTAAATAATTATTTCAGTGATGTTGCTTTTCTTAAATATATTTTTTCCTTGCTTAATGCACTTATAATCAAATTATAATTTCTTTTAGAAAAACTTGAGGAAAATATTCTTTCTCTTGCGGATCAAAAAATTATTGCTTTGCTACTGGTACGGCAACGAGTGGAAGTCACAAACGTGACGAAATGTTTTCCAATAAAAGATGAGGAGGGCCTAGTCTTTTTATACCCGTTACTCGTAGAGTAAAAGGGTATACTAGTTTCATCGGAAAGTATGTAACAGGCAGAAGGAAGCGTTTCCGACCTTATAAAGTATATATATTCTTGATCAGGATCACTAGCCGCGTCGATAAAGCCATGTCCGTTTGTCCGTCTGTCTGTCCGTCCGGATGAACGCTGAGACCTCGGAAGAGCTAGGCTATTGAGGCTTGGCGTGCAGATTCCTGAGCTTCTTACGCAACGCAAGTTTGTTTCAGCAGAGTGCCACGCCCACTCTAACGCCCACAAACCGCCCAAAACTGTTGCTCCTACAGTTTTTATGCTAGAATAAAAATGTTAACTGAAATGTATTGGTCTCGTCAATGCCTATCGATTGATCCAAAATTTTTGCCACGCCCACTCTAACGCCCATAACGCTTAAATCTATCTACCGTCGGTAGGTGGCGCATTTTAATCTCGCTTTGCTGCTTGCATATCTCCATTTCCCTTTGGTCGCTTTAGCTAAGTGACGGGTATCTGATAGTCGTGGTACTCGACTATAGCGTTCTTCCTTGTTTTTTATGTAAACATTTTTGTCCTACTTAGACTAAAGCCATGAGATCGTTGTTGCTCCCAGAAGAGGTTTTAGAAACTTGCGGAGGCATCTCACAGATGAGTTTGCTGTGGAATTTAATGTTAAAGACTTTTCTGGAAAAAAAGGCCTTAACTTATATACACATTTATATGGTGCACTTCAAGGTAGGTTATTTTTATAACTGTATTTTTTATTAAATATACTTAGATGCTTGATTAAATTTCACTCTATTTACTTAGAATCGGTCTACCGCCGGTAGGTGGCGCATTTTAATCTCGCTTTGCTGCGTGCATATCTCCATTTCCCTTTGGTCCCTTTAGCTAAGTAACGGGTATCTGATAGTCGAGGTACTCGGCTATAGCGTTCTTCCTTGCTTTTTTACTTATTCATTAACATTTTTCCGCTCCTCAATATCATATCGAAAATCATAGAATTGGACTAACTACCTTCAACGTCTGCATCGGCTGGATCCTAAATAAATAAATATTTATGAGAATATATTTGATGTATGTTTAAAAAAAGAAAACTAAAAATTCGTAAACGTAAAAATTAATAAAAATCGTCCAAAACAAAATACGGATAAAATTAAAAAAAACAAGGAAGAACGCTATGGTCGAGTACCTCGTAAAAAAGATACGACCTAGAACAATTTTCTTTTGAATTGTTCCCAAACTTTATATTATTTAAGGTACTAAAACGATTTTATTTTACTAATTTTGGATTATACCACTTAAGATATAGAGACAAAGCGGACCAAATCGGTTAAGTTTTAACGAAATAGTTATTAAAAATACAAGTGTGCCAAGACTTTTGTTCAGCTAAATCTGATTAGTTTTTGTTTTTAAAGTTTTAAATATTTAGTTTTAAGAGATAAATTAATGAAGCAAAATTAATTTGATTGTTAAATATTCCCTTATACAAAATAATTGTGTTGAATTTTATAAGCCATTAATAAACGTGGAAAAGCGCACTTCAGGTTCTAGATGCTAAGTGTGCCAACACTTAAGTTCGTCACTGTACATATTATTGTTATTTTATTTTATTTATTTATTTTTTATATTAATGTTGGGTGTGTTACATTCGCACTTGATTTTGAATTGGCTCTCAGCAGAGCTTGGACAGAGCATAAAGTGTCTCTATATACCCTGTAGTTGGTCGGGACTGGTTCCGAACTAGCGAAATCGCCATACACCGAGGGCGTGGGACTTACTCCGTTCATACCAACCGCAATGTAAATTTCTATCCACTTTTATATGGGCATGTCCTAGGCTGTGGTCATATGGCAAAGTGCTGCATTACCCCTTTTCACCACAAAAGGGACTGATAGTTGGTCCCATTTTATACCCCTTTTCGCCAGAAAAGTGACCATTTAACGGCCCATCTATCGGACCACCTATCTGACCCTTTTGAGGCGAAAAGGGTTATAAAATGGGACCACATGTCGGTCCTTTTTGTGGCGAAAAGGGTTATGAAATGGGGTTGGTGTTTTTAATACCACAAAAACTGAATGCTATGAAACTTCCCAAGAAAAATTACTTTTTATTGTTAAATTTGTTTATTTTATTATTGGTAGATATTTATAGCCGTTACTCGTAGAGTAAAAGGGTAAACTAGATTCGTCGGAAAGTATGTAACAGGCAGAAGGAAGCGTTTCCGACCCCATAAAGTATATATATTCACTAGCCGAGTCGATCTAGCCATGTCCGTCTGTACTGTACAAGCTACAGTACTGGGATTAGGCATGCAGATTTCTGAGATTCCTGCGCAGCGCAAGTTTGTTTCAGCAGAGTGCCACGCCCACTCTAACGCCCACAAACCGCCCAAAACTGTGGCTCCTACAGTTTAGGTTCTAGAATAAAAATTTTAACTGAAATTATTCCATTTAAAAATACAAATATGATATTCCCAATAGTATAAGATGATATGTCAAAAAACACCAAAGCTATAATTTGTTTCATAATATTTTTCCACCAATTTTCCGATCGTTCCTATGGCAGCTTCCGATTTTGATAAAATTAAATTCGAAATTCAGAAGTAAATAAAAAATGTTATTTCCAAGCGTAGGAGGTTATATGTTAAAAAGCACCGAAGCTATAATTGGCAGCTATATGATATAGTCGTCCGATTTTGATAAAATTAAATTCAAAAAAATTCAGAACTAATTAAAAATTTTATTTCCAATTTTACGATCGTTCCAATGGCAGCTATATGATATAGTCGTCCGATTTTGATAAAATGTAATTCGAAATTCAGAACTAATTAAAAAATATTATTTCCAAGCGTAGGAGGTTATATGTTAAGGAACACCGAAGCTATAATTTGTTTCATATTATTTTCCCACCAATTTTACGATCGTTCCTATGGCAGCTATATGATATAGTCGTCCGATTTTGATAAAATAAATTCTAAATTCAAAATTAATTTAAAAATGTTTTCCTTGTTTTCCAAGCTTAGGAGGTTATATTTAAAAATAAACACCGAAGATTTAATTAAAAAAAATTTTTTTTCCTATTATTCCTATGGCTGCTATAAGATATGGTGGTCCGATCCGGCTGGTTCCGACTTATATACTACCTGCAAAAGAAATATAACTTTTGGGAAACTTTCAGCCCGATAGCTTTAAGACTGAGAGATAAGTTTGCGTAGAAACGGACGGACAGACGGACATGGCTAGATCGACTCGTCTAGTGATGCTGATCAACAATATATAACTTTATGGGGTCGGAAACGTCTCCTTCACTGCATTGCACACTTCTGACAGAAATCATTATACCCTCTGCCTTTAAACATAAAGGCATTTTTTTTATGTTTAAAAAATATAAAATGGTTTAACATTATTTTTAAATAATTATTTCAGTGATGTTGCTTTTCTTAAATATATTTTTTCCTTGCTTAATGCACTTATAATCAAATTATAATTTCTTTTAGAAAAACTTGAGGAAAATATTCTTTCTCTTGCGGATCAAAAAATTATTGCTTTGCTACTGGTACGGCAACGAGTGGAAGTCACAAACGTGACGAAATGTTTTCCAATAAAAGATGAGGAGGGCCTAGTCTTTTTATACCCGTTACTCGTAGAGTAAAAGGGTATACTAGTTTCATCGGAAAGTATGTAACAGGCAGAAGGAAGCGTTTCCGACCTTATAAAGTATATATATTCTTGATCAGGATCACTAGCCGCGTCGATAAAGCCATGTCCGTTTGTCCGTCTGTCTGTCCGTCCGGATGAACGCTGAGACCTCGGAAGAGCTAGGCTATTGAGGCTTGGCGTGCAGATTCCTGAGCTTCTTACGCAACGCAAGTTTGTTTCAGCAGAGTGCCACGCCCACTCTAACGCCCACAAACCGCCCAAAACTGTTGCTCCTACAGTTTTTATGCTAGAATAAAAATGTTAACTGAAATGTATTGGTCTCGTCAATGCCTATCGATTGATCCAAAATTTTTGCCACGCCCACTCTAACGCCCATAACGCTTAAATCTATCTACCGTCGGTAGGTGGCGCATTTTAATCTCGCTTTGCTGCTTGCATATCTCCATTTCCCTTTGGTCGCTTTAGCTAAGTGACGGGTATCTGATAGTCGTGGTACTCGACTATAGCGTTCTTCCTTGTTTTTTATGTAAACATTTTTGTCCTACTTAGACTAAAGCCATGAGATCGTTGTTGCTCCCAGAAGAGGTTTTAGAAACTTGCGGAGGCATCTCACAGATGAGTTTGCTGTGGAATTTAATGTTAAAGACTTTTCTGGAAAAAAAGGCCTTAACTTATATACACATTTATATGGTGCACTTCAAGGTAGGTTATTTTTATAACTGTATTTTTTATTAAATATACTTAGATGCTTGATTAAATTTCACTCTATTTACTTAGAATCGGTCTACCGCCGGTAGGTGGCGCATTTTAATCTCGCTTTGCTGCGTGCATATCTCCATTTCCCTTTGGTCCCTTTAGCTAAGTAACGGGTATCTGATAGTCGAGGTACTCGGCTATAGCGTTCTTCCTTGCTTTTTTACTTATTCATTAACATTTTTCCGCTCCTCAATATCATATCGAAAATCATAGAATTGGACTAACTACCTTCAACGTCTGCATCGGCTGGATCCTAAATAAATAAATATTTATGAGAATATATTTGATGTATGTTTAAAAAAAGAAAACTAAAAATTCGTAAACGTAAAAATTAATAAAAATCGTCCAAAACAAAATACGGATAAAATTAAAAAAAACAAGGAAGAACGCTATGGTCGAGTACCTCGTAAAAAAGATACGACCTAGAACAATTTTCTTTTGAATTGTTCCCAAACTTTATATTATTTAAGGTACTAAAACGATTTTATTTTACTAATTTTGGATTATACCACTTAAGATATAGAGACAAAGCGGACCAAATCGGTTAAGTTTTAACGAAATAGTTATTAAAAATACAAGTGTGCCAAGACTTTTGTTCAGCTAAATCTGATTAGTTTTTGTTTTTAAAGTTTTAAATATTTAGTTTTAAGAGATAAATTAATGAAGCAAAATTAATTTGATTGTTAAATATTCCCTTATACAAAATAATTGTGTTGAATTTTATAAGCCATTAATAAACGTGGAAAAGCGCACTTCAGGTTCTAGATGCTAAGTGTGCCAACACTTAAGTTCGTCACTGTACATATTATTGTTATTTTATTTTATTTATTTATTTTTTATATTAATGTTGGGTGTGTTACATTCGCACTTGATTTTGAATTGGCTCTCAGCAGAGCTTGGACAGAGCATAAAGTGTCTCTATATACCCTGTAGTTGGTCGGGACTGGTTCCGAACTAGCGAAATCGCCATACACCGAGGGCGTGGGACTTACTCCGTTCATACCAACCGCAATGTAAATTTCTATCCACTTTTATATGGGCATGTCCTAGGCTGTGGTCATATGGCAAAGTGCTGCATTACCCCTTTTCGCCACAAAAGGGACTGATAGTTGGTCCCATTTTATACCCCTTTTCGCCAGAAAAGTGACCATTTAACGGCCCATCTATCGGACCACCTATCTGACCCTTTTGAGGCGAAAAGGGTTATAAAATGGGACCACATGTCGGTCCTTTTTGTGGCGAAAAGGGTTATGAAATGGGGTTGGTGTTTTTAATACCAAAAAAACTGAATGCTATGAAACTTCCCAAGAAAAATTACTTTTTATTGTTAAATTTGTTTATTTTATTATTGGTAGATATTTATAGCCGTTACTCGTAGAGTAAAAGGGTAAACTAGATTCGTCGGAAAGTATGTAACAGGCAGAAGGAAGCGTTTCCGACCCCATAAAGTATATATATTCACTAGCCGAGTCGATCTAGCCATGTCCGTCTGTACTGTACAAGCTACAGTACTGGGATTAGGCATGCAGATTTCTGAGATTCCTGCGCAGCGCAAGTTTGTTTCAGCAGAGTGCCACGCCCACTCTAACGCCCACAAACCGCCCAAAACTGTGGCTCCTACAGTTTAGGTTCTAGAATAAAAATTTTAACTGAAATGTATTGGTCTCGTCAATACCTATCGATTGATCCAAAAAAAATTTGCCACGCCCACTTTAACGCCCATAACGCTTAAATCTGTCTACCGCCGGTAGGTGGCGCATATCAATCTCGCTTTGCTGCTTGCATATCTCTATTTCCCTATGGTCCCATTAGCTGAGTAACGGGTATCTGATAGTCGAGTTACCCGACTATAGCGTTCTTCCTTGTTATACCCTTGCAGAGGGTATAATGATTTTAGTCAGAAGTTTGCGACGCAGTGAAGGAGACGTTTCCGACCCCATAAAGTATATATATTCTTGATCAGCATCACTAGACGAGTCGATCTAGCCATGTCCGTCTGTCCGTCCGTTTCTACGCAAACTAGTCTCTCAGTTTTAAAGCTATCGGGCTGAAAAGTCTTATATCTTTTGCAGGTAGTATATAAGTCGGAACCAGCCGGATCGGACAACTATATCTTATAGCTCCCATAGGAATAATCGGAAAAATTTTTTTTTATTATATCTAAGGTGTTTTTTATTTTTAACATATAACCTCCTACGCTTGGAAATAACATTTTTTAATTAGTTCTGAATTTCGTATTTAAAATATAAAAATAAAATGAAACAAATTATAGCTTCGGTGTTTCTTGGCATATTATTATCTTATGCTATTGGGAATAAAATTTTTTGTATTTTTAAGAATTTCGTATTTAAATTTAATAAAAATCGTACGACTCTAACATATAGCTGTCAAAGAAACGGCCAGCGAAATAATGAAATAATTATTTTAAAAAAAATTTTGCTTTGTTGATTTTGATCGTATTTTCCTTTACTCTGGGTATAGAATATTTTAACTTTTCAGAATTACGAAATTAATTTTACACAAAAAACTGACGACTATAATATTTTGCTGAATGGGGTGGTGTTAGGACACGAATAACATGGATACAGGTGTCCAAATTATAACCTTAACAAAGTTGCCACGAAGCTAGATAACAGGTAATAATGCAGTTATTACGCAATCCTTAAATTAGGTAATCAACTTGGATTACCTTATTTACCTACGAATTGTCCCTAAAATCAGGCATTGTCCGCCATCGAAAGAGTTATATGAAGGTTAATAGCAGGTATGATTCAAACCTATATATTGAGTCGTAATCCTAATCCCCGGATTAGTCTGTGAAAACCAGTTGCCGAGTGACAACGTACACATTGTTGTGTGTATCTTTTATATTCAATGAATATAAACACACCGAAGGTATAAGGTGAAAAGTGAATGAAAATCCACCAAAAAGTACAAGGTGAAATGTGAATATAAGCCCATAAAAAAGTAAAAGGTGAAAAGTGATTAAAAATCCACCAAAAGGTATAAGCCTAGTACTCAGATCGACGAAAACCGCGAGCTAGCCATAGGAGTGAGCGAGAGGAAAATACTCGGCTAACGCTTTTCGTCGGGTCTGTTTTTCAGCGCGGTACTCAGATGAGCTAAGGAAATACCAGAAAAATACCTGATTTCTCGAGTGAATTTTCGATGAACGCCGTTAGCCGCGGCTCAAAGAATAAGAAATTTAATCTTTGGCGGTGTTCGTGCAAAGGCGATGTGGAAACTAAAAATTAAAAATGGGAGGAAAACCCCAAAATCGGATACAGGAGGTCAGTGCAGATGAAATAGGACGCCAAATCCAAGCTGTTGTCATTTATGGTGGGATTTCACCGACAGGAAGCAATACCACAAATGGGGACCATTCGCAGAATAGTTGAGGTGCTGGAGGAGATCCGCTAGGGAATCCCAGTGTGAAGAAACATGTCGAGTGGGACTTCGCTCCCTACATGGACATCGTGCCGGGCGCGTCCTCGCAAAGAAAGTAAGAACTGGCCAAAAGGATTTGGTTACGTTGTACTAATAGCAGTATATTTTTAGCAGAACCAGCAACGATCTCCAACGACCTCTCCATTAGGACTGCGGATAGCTGGAGGACGCGCTGGATTCTATACGGAGGAGAAAATAGGGCGCCCGCTAAGGATCAGTTGGGGAAGCCATAGCCAGCCATTGCCAGGATACTGGGCGACTTTCTGCAGCATCAGCGGATCAACCCCGCTCCCAATCCGGCTCCCACTTCTTAAGGTCCAATATGCCCATTGGGTCTCGGAGCTGGACTGCGGTGGCGCGGGAAAGATGGCGAAGCATCCATGGGACGAGAAAGAAGCTTCAAACTACTAATTTACATAAATAAAAACATTCGTTGATTATTCCACTTATTTTTATATAAATTTCTTTTTGTACCAGCAGATTCCTCCTTTTTAAATTTCTCCAATTGATTTCTTTTCCGTTTGGCAACAAGCCCAGCCGCTTAACAGTAAGACCATGCTACATGCATTGCGGGTGAACTTTGAAAACTTCGGTCACACTACAAAGAATAAGATTTTTCGACTAGTGAAACTCTTAGCCGATCTGAGTACTAGGCTATAAGGTGAAAAGTGAAAAAAGTGTGTAACAAAATAATAAAGTATTATTATATTTTATTCCTTTGGTTAGTATTTCTATAAAGTAAAACAGGATTCATAAATTCGTATCACATAAGTCTCTTCTGGTGAAATTCAGGTGGAACATCAATAAATATTTACCAGAATCCCGACCAAAGAGATTTTGAAAATCTCTGACAAATTATAACCCCTTAACTTTTATACAATTATTTTTTAACAGCAAAATAAAGAGAATGCCGCGCATATCATCTTTATCTCAAGAGCAGCGCCGCCAAGCTGCGCTTAGACGAAGCCGAGCCCAATATGCTCAAAATGCGTCACAAATAAGGACCCGTAATGCGCAGCACATTGCCTTGGCCCGTACAAGTAATTTGGAGGTAGCAGAAGAAGCTCGCTCGCGAAATTCCGCTGCTCGCTCTCAGAGCAGGAGAAGCGAAAGAATTCGATCCAGCGAACGATTGAGGAACACTGACAATCGCGCTACCTGGAGAGCGAACGAGGAAAATCGAGGACTCGAGCGCACACGGGACGCTGAAGCGCACGCAAGCGCCAGGTCGAATTCTGAAGAGCGACGACGACAGCAGGTGCAAAATACTGCTGACCATGCTACCTGGAGATCGATCGGGGAAAATCGAGGACTCGAGCGCACACGGGACGCTGCAGCGCGCGCAATGGTCAGGTCGGATTCCGAGGAGCGACGACGAGAGCAGTCGCGAAACACTGCTGATCATGCTACCTGGAGATCGATCGGGGAAAATCGAGGACCCAATGGTCAGGTCGGATTCCGAGGAGCGATGACGAGAGCAGTCGCGAATCACTGCTGATCATGCTACCTGGAGATCGATTGGGGAAAATCGAGGACCCGAGCGCGCACGGGACGCTGTAGCGTGCGCAATGGTCAGGTCGGATTCCGAGGAGCGACGACGAGAGCAGTCGCGAAACACTGCTGACCATGCTACCTGGAGATCGTTTGGAGAAAATCGAGGACCGGAGCGCGCATGTGACGCTGTAGCGCGCGCAATGGTTAGGTCGGATTCAGAGGAGCGAGGACGAGAGCAGTCGCGAAACACTGCTGATCATGCTACCTGGAGATCGATCGAGGAAAATTGAAGACTTGAGCGCACGCGGGACGCTGCAGCGCACGCAAGCGCCAGGTCGAATTCCAAAGAGCGACGACGACAACAGGTACAAAATACTGCTGACCATGCTACGTGGAGATCGATCGAGGAAAATCGAGGACCAGAGCGCGCACGGGACGCTGTAGCGTACGCAATAGTCAGGTCGGATTCCGAGGAGCGACGACGAGAGCAGTCGAGAAACACTGCTGATCATGCTACCTGGCGATCGATCGAGGAAAATAGAGGACTCGAGCGTTTACGGGACGCAGCAGCGCGCGCAATGGTCAGGTCGGATTCCGAGGAGCGACGACGACAGCAGGTGCAAAATACTGCTGACCATGCTACGTGGAGATCGATCGAGGAAAATCGAGGACCAGAGCGCGCACGGGACGCTGTAGCGTACTCAATAGTCAGGTCGGATTCCGAGGAGCGACGACGAGAGCAGTCGCGAAACACTGCTGATCACGCTACCTGGAGATCGATCGAGGAAAATCGAGGACCAGAGCGCGCACGGGACGCTGTAGCGTACGCAATAGTCAGGTCGGATTCCGAGGAGCGACGACGAGAGCAGTCGCGAAACACTGCTGATCATGCTACCTGGCGATCGATCGAGGAAAATAGAGGACTCGAGCGTTTACGGGACGCAGCAGCTCATAGGATCACCAGGAACAACCCTATCACTAGGACACAGGAGCAAAGGACCAACACAGTGCAAGAGCACAACTTTCAGAGGATGAACGAGAGGATCAACGGGAACGCCAGCGACGGAGGAGTCGAGCTACGGCAAGGGAACAATATCTTCGTAACATTAAGGACGGACCAACTAAGTTTTGTACGTGCTGTGGAGGAACGTGGTTTCCATCTCAGGTAAGTGGTTTGAACATACGTACTATTTCTTCTAAATACCCCAATTTTAGTCTAGACAATGCCTTTTATTTAAGCAGAAAGTTTCCGAGTCCGTCCGGCAAATATCAATATTGCAGTACATGTCGTCAAGGCGTTTCCAAAGGTAGGATACCATCCCTTCGTCTCTCTAATGGCTTCGACTTTCCAGAGATACCTGAATGCCTTAAAAACTTGACATGTCTTGAGGAGCGCCTTATTTCTCCTCGAATTCCCTTTATGCGCATTATATCCCTTGGATATGAAAGGTAATGCGGAATAAGAGGCGCTGTAGTCAATGATCCAATTTCAGTACCTGATACTGTAAGCGTACTCCCGCGCACCTTTGATTCGACCCATGTAATCCAGCATTTCCTTTGACCGTGATTGGCTCAATCAAATGGGAGCCGAAGGAGAGATACCTTTCATCGCAGATGAATCTGACCGAGAACTCGTAGAAGAGCTTCTTCGTCAACATTCTCATTCTCAATCAAATGACGCGCAAGAAGGTGATTTAAATCCCGGAGGTCATGAAACCCTATTAGAAAACGATGATATTGGACTTCAGCGTATTTCTATGGCTCCCGGAGAAGGCCGCATTCCAACAAATTTAACCCTTGAAGACGACGCAGAAGAACTTTCCTTCCCAACTATTTCTTGCGGCGAAATATTTAAGGGGAATTCGACCTGTGCAAAAAAGCAAGATCGCAAATTCGCTTTTACGACCGTCGTTGCGCAATAGTGCCCAAAGTCCTTTATATGTACAAATTTTATGAAATGCAACGAATTCAAAGTTATATTTCCATTGCCCTACGAAAAAAATCAGGTGCAGTAACTGCTGCAAATGTGAGGGATAATTCATTTGTTGACAGTCTTGTACAACATGACGATGGATTTCACATTCTAAAAGGCCTCCGTTCAGATCCAGCACACTTTATTGATCGTTTCATTACTACCAGCGAGGACGATCCTGAAATTCATGAAGTAATTCAATATCAGCGCCATAAGCACAGCGCTTCATGTTTAAGGGAACTGCGAGGACAACTATTCTGCCGTTTTAATATGCCATACCCACCAATGCCTGAAACTCTGGTTTTGTATCCATTTGAAGAAAACGAATCCAACGTTGAAGAATATAAAGAAATATTTAAAAAAGTTAAAGGGCTCTTAAAGTCTGTTTCCGAAGAAGAATCGGCCATGTTTAATAATTTTGAATATTTTCTCAGCCATCTTGAAATTTCATATGAGGAGTACAAGTTCGCCATTCGGTCTAGCTTAAAAAGCCCCAAGTATTTCTTCGTCGCCAATTTTCTGATAGGTTGCTAAATGCATACAATAGAAATATTTTAGGCTTGCATAGAGCAAACATGGATATTCAATTCATTCAAGATGCTTACGCCTGTTGTGTTATATAATTAACTAAATAAATAAATCCAACCGTGGCGTGTCGCAACTGCTTCGAGAAGCAATGACAGAAATAAGCCATGGAAGTGTTTCCGTCAAAAGAAAATTGCAGCATTTAGGGAGCAAGTTTATTAACGCTACAGAAATATCTGCCCAAGAAGCTGCATACAACATTTTAGGTTAACACTTGTCTGAGCCTAGTGAAGGGAATATTTTATTAACACTTGCCATCCAGATAAAAGGGTCTGGATAGTCCGATCTAACGGAGAATTAGAACAGCTTCCCGCAAACTCAACAGATATTTTTGAGCGAAATTTACTTGATCGATACGTGCAAAGACATGAACAACTAGAATCGTTATGTCTTGTGGAATTTGCGGCTTGGTTCAAATTCTCCAAGCTAAATGCACGGTCAGAACAGTCAAACGAAGAATTATACGAACCAATCGACTTTGATGCAGATGAAGAAAATAACGTTGCTGCACAAAGTTACCAAATGCTGGATGGGACTGGTAGGTTAAAAAGACGTAATCATGCCCTAATTCTTAGGTGGGTTCGCTTCAGTTTAAGCTCTTCTCCATCAGATTATTTTAGAGAGCACGTTATGCTCTTTTTCCCATGGAGAAGTGAAGAGACGGAACTCATTTCAAACGACAATGAAAGCACATTTAGAAATAATTTTGATATTATTAAACGCAATAAAAGCAGTATGATGTGTTTGACGACATGGAGTTAGAGAGAGTTCTTCAAGATCTGCAAAATGTGGATAGAGAAGAAAACGCCCCCCTTCCCGGAGGGCTAGCCTCTCAATACCTTGAGGAAGAGTTCAGAGCTTTGGCAGTCCCCGACGTCGGCCAAAACGTAAATGTACTCCAAGATGAAAATGATTCAAATGGCGAACTTCCTCTTATAAGACTTCCTCCGATCGTATCTGACGATAACCTTTGCTCGTTTACCTGGTCTCTCAACTTTAAGCAACGCCAGTATTACGCCCACGTAATGTATAATGTTGCAGCCAAAAAAACATTTTATGAATATGTTGGTGGAGGGGCCGGGGTGGGAAAAAGCAGATTGAGTAGCTATTAAAAGCGGTTGCGGAGGTTTTTTAGGCGGTTTTAAATGTATTTTGTATGAATTGTTTTTAATTGCAAGCGTATACTCATCCCATAATCAGTGCGTTTGGTATTCCACGGAACCCTCCCGTTTTATTGCATTTCAAATATTGTGACCCCTCGTTATCTTCTGAGAATGAGCAGGAGAAAGTGAACGTGCGTACCCACGAACCCGAATCTCACCCCCTACCCTCGAGTCCTTGCTCATGACTGCTTGTGCGCGAAGGTGTGAAATTTTAATTTTGTGAGTTTTGTTCAAAATGTGCAGTTTTTATTTTAGAACAGAGAAAATTATACCATTGGAAAGGGCTTGAAAAATGATTTCCAATGAAACCAAATTTTTTTTTTTTTTTTTTTTTTTTTTTTTTTTTAGTGAGGGGGTATACTATTTAGGGTATCGGAGTTCATCGTCGTTTTTTTGCCTTTTTCAGTCGAGTAGTGGGAATATACGGGAGCGGCGGTTTTCGCAGCGGAGGTTTGGACGCTGCCGAGACTGCCGCTGCGATGACTGCCGCTGCGGTCTTATACTCTAGTTTTTCTTATATGTTATGCGATTCCTTTTGAGGAGTGTGTCTAGGAAAAATGAGCTGAAGAATCACTTTAATGTTCAAGTTGTATAAGACTTATAGGATCACTTTTCAGGGCTGAGGATATCGAAATAGTTTGTGTCTACGATAAAGTTAGAAGTTAGCGTATAGAAAAATTAGCTGAGGATATCGAAATTGTTTGTGTGTACGATAAAGTTAGACGGGTGTGTATAGAAAACTTAGCTAGTGGGATCACTTTAAGGTTTATGTTTTAAATTTCTTAATGGGAACACTTTTCAGGGTTTTTATCTAAAGGCCACCCAATAATATTTATGTTTAGGATAAGAAGTTTAGTTTTAAGAATTTCTTAAAACGGTGCACTGAAGCGGAAAATTGTACCGAATTTCAAATTCTGCCTCTCTCGTATATTCCCACTACTCGACTGAAAAAGGCAAAAAACGACGATGACCTCCGATACCCTAAAAAGCATTTTTCAAGCCCTTTCCAATGGTATAATTTTCTCTGTTCTAAAATAAAAACTGCACAACTGAACAAAACTCACAAAATTAAAATTTCACACCTTCGCGCACAAGCAGTCATGAGCAAGGACTCGAGGGTAGGGGGTGAGATTCGGGTTCGTGGGTACGCACGTTCACTTTCTCCTGCTCATTCTCAGAAGATAACGAGGGGTAACATTATTTGAAATGCAATAAAACGGGAGGGTTCCGTGGAATACCAAACACACTGATTATGGGATGAGTATACGCTTGCAATTAAAAACAACTCATACAAAATACATTTAAAACCGCCTAAAAAACCTCCGCAACCGCTTTTAATAGCTACTAGATTGATTTCTACAATATTTCAGTCTATAACTTCCTGGGGCAACAGATTCCGCAAAGGTTTTACTTTGTGCTCCTACTGGAAAATCAGCTTTTGGGATTGGGGGACTAACGCTTCATTCAGTTTTCTCCCTTCCTGTTAATCAAACATCTGGTCCTTTAAGACCCCTAAGCAATGACACTTTGAATACAATGCATTGCAAGTTGATTGATATCCAATTAATTATTATAGATGAGATCTCGATGGTCGGATCAAAAATGCTTGGATACTTAGATCAAAGACTTTGTCAAATTTTTAGAAGTCAAGATGTAAGTTTTGGGGGCAAGTCTATAATAGTGTTTGGAGATCTGAAGCAGCTTAGCCCAGTTGGAGATCGTTGGATATTCGCAGAAAATACATCTAATCCCTCTAATATTCTGGCAGGAGCTAACCTTTGGAATAACTTTAAGTTCTTCAAGCTAACGGAAATAATGCGGCAACGTGACGACCACGCTTTTGCTTTGGCTTTGAATAATATGTCTGAAGCCAACATGACAAATGCAGATATTGAGCTTTTCAGGACAAGAGTTCTTCCAGTAACCGATGTTCCTGACGATGCAATTCACTTATTCTGTTCTAATGCTGACGTAAACCATTACAACTCCCTAAGACTTGCCCAAATTAGAACTGAAGAATTTGTGTCAACTGCAGTAGATACAGTTAAGTCAGCTAATATGTCTGAAAGAAGTCGAGAATCAACTCTTAGGCATGCCCAAAACATGAAGACCTCTGAAACTCAGGGTCTACTATATATTTTACACCTGAAGACTACTGCAAAATATATGGTTACCGTCAATATTGACACAAATGATGGACTTGTAAATGGGGCAACTGGTCAATTAATGCGAATTGAAAACTGTATGGTTAACGGCTCATTATTAGTTACTGGACTGTGGATTAAGTTTATAGATGCCACTGTCGGTACTACAGCTAGGTCAAAAGTTCGAGGAAATGATCACCCAGACTGGACTCCAATTTATAAAACAGCCCGAGTATTCCAATGCGGAAATTCGGGACATTCTTCTATTGATCGAAAACAATTTCCAGTTGTTCCTGCTGAGGCTATTACCATCCATAAGAGCCAAGGAGCAACCTACAGCAAAGTCGCAGTGCATCTTAAAAGAGGCATTAAGCGAGCTTCGTTGTACGTAGGTTGCAGCAGAGCAACTAGCGCATCGGGCCTTTTCCTTTTAGAAGACTTTGTCCCTCCAACTAGATTTGGAGCTACAAATGTCCAAGTAGAACTTGAACGTTTAAGAGGGGAAAACGCTTTGACTAAGCATTATGAATTTTTGGTCAATGAAAATGAGGATATCTCTTTATATTACCACAACGTGAAATCTCTTCGCGCTCATCGCGAAGATGTTGCCAACGACAACATTATTTGTTCTGCCAACTTTTTATGTTTGTTGAAACCTGGACTCTTCCACAAGAAGAGTGCACTTTAAGAGATTTCGACATTATAAGAAGAATAGATTGCAATCGTTTGAATGGTATTGGGAAGAACGGAGTACTTATTTATGCTAAACAAAACATTTCGCAAAATGTATTATTTCTGTTTGAGACAAAGAAGTCCACAAACACAAGGGACAAGGACAGGTATCCTATGCCCAACATCAACGATGTTCTAGATAGAATAGGCAGAGCCAAATATTTTACAGCCATAGATCTCGCTAGTGGCTACCATCAAATTGAGATGGAGCCAAGAGACATATCAAAAACAGTCTTCACGGAACAAGGAGGGCATTACGAGTTCGTTCGTATGCCGTTCGGTCTGACTAATGCTCCAGCAACCTTCCAAAGAGTCATGGACAACGTGTTAGCGGACCTGAACGGAGATTGTTGTCTAGTATATTTAGATGGCATTATAGTCTTCTCACCGTCACCAGACTAAAACAGGCCAACTTGAAAATCCAACCGGACAAGTCCGAATTCTTACGCAAGGAAATAGAATATTTAGGACACATAGTTGCAGAAGACGGGATCAAACCGAACCCCAAAAAAATTGAGGCCATAAAGGTTTTTCCAATTCCGACCACGAGGAAGGAAATTAAATCTTTTCTGGGTCTTTTGGGGTATTATAGGAAGTTTATTAAAAACTTCGCGAAAATCACCAAGCCCATGACCAAACAGTTGAAAGAAAAAGCCCCGGTATTACCAACCGAGGAGTTCAAAGAAGCGTTCAATACTTGCAAAACTCTACTCTGTAATGACCCTAATTTGAAATATCCTGATTTTACCAAACCCTTCGTCTTGACCACTGACGCCAGCAATGTGGCGATAGGTGCAGTTCTCTCGCAAGGGACGCTGGGTTCTGATAGACCAGTATGCATCGCAACCCAGGACTTAAATGTCCAACAATTAGGAAACGACACCCCTTTACTCAAAATAAATCTGGGACAAGCTAAAATAGTACAATCGCACAAATACCTTACGCATAGAATTAATCTACAAGATTTTATAGACGGCGTCGTTAATTTCGAAAGAGCAATTAATCAATTGAGAGAAAACACCGACTCAAAGAACGAAATCGATAGCTTATCTACGAAGCTTCAGCAGCTAAGAGGCAGGGTAGAAAGACGGGGACTATTAAACGGACTAGGTAAAGTCGTAAAAATAGTTACTGGAAATTTAGACGAAGACGACGAACGTAGAATCGAGAATAATTTCAAAACGATCACGAACAATCAAAAAGAACTAACAGCAAAAGACAACAAACAAGAAATATTCAACAATGACATAAAAGAGAGATTTAACAATATTACGGAACACATAAATAGGGAACAACAAATAATTAACCAATACCTAAACAACTACAAGAATATGATTTTCAAAAACTTAAATTCCGAACACCATATATCACACACACTGCAATATATATCACGAATTAACATAAATATTGATGTATTATCTAATCATTTAAATAATATAGAAGAAAGTATGTTACTTGCCAGACTAAATATTGTACCCAATTTCATTGTATCAGAACAGGAACTAACAATAATCAGACATGAGTTAAACGATCCAGAATTATGCAATTTGTCTAATGAACATATTCTCGACATACTAGAATTAGATACTTTCATGATCGGAATTAAGATCAATTTTAGAATTGAGATACCCACATTTAAACAGGACGTGTACCAATTTTCACACATCGTCCCCTTACCTATTAATGAATCAAAATTTTTAATACTACCTAAGTATATGGCATACCATGATGCTAAAGACGTACATTACTTTATGAACAAATGTAATAGGGTAGATAAACATTATATCTGCGAAAATTTGTTATCAATCAGAGACAATCCTGAAACCGAGTGCCTCAATAGCATATTCACGCTAAATGTTGCCAATTGTAAAGTCAAGGATGTAGGAAACAAAGAAATAATAACGGAAATAGAACCAGGACACATCCTAATTTTAAACACAGTCAACTCTACCATTGCATCAAATTGTACAACGAAATTCTCTATAAAGGGATCTGCTCTAGTGACGTTCAAAAACTGCGAAGTATCAATCAACCAAATTCCCTATGACAAAGAATTGTCACTATACGAGGAGAAGATAGACGTTACAATTCCAATTATACAGAACATTAACTTCACCGACCATATCGAAGACATTAACCTACACAATTTAAACCTAAGGTCCATCAATGCTTCCAACTCGATCATTTATTGGAAAAATTGTACAACTACCAATTTTGGAGCGGTATATTTACTATTGTTATTCGGAATCGTAGTATCAGTCTTGTTGATCAACATGAAGAAGAAGGTCATATTCTCCACCATACCAGAGCCGAGTTTCGTGACATCCACACCATCACTGTGGCCGTCACTTCAATCCAGGAGGGGAGGAGTTACCGACCAGTCGGTAGGTAACGACCCCCCGGCCAAGCCACCCAGAGCTACCCTAGAATTGGTACGCTGATTGGGCGGCCACTTCATATTTATACGGATACAATTATGTTGCAATCTAAACAATGTACAAAATCGGGCAACGACCACTTGAGTCGTTGCCCCGCTAACGTTTTGCTGACACTGCAACAGGATGCCCCGACCCTCAGGAAATATGACACGAGCAGCACTTGGATTGGAGTTCCAGATAAACATTCATTTATTTCACTTTGTAGTTATGTATAAGCATTTTATGTATTAGCATATAAGACTCTATGTACACTTCGGCAGCGGCGGCTACTCAGCCACCGCTGAACAATATAGTTTCAGTTTGAGAATTAACTCCAAACATAGCGGTTCCATTTTATTCCGAGACTTAAAACCAAATGAAGAACTATCCGAGGACCAGTAACCAGAACCAGGAGAAACCCACTCTTTGGATCCAGGAACGGAACCATAACTCACGCCCCACGCGGCGCAGGAGTAGGGAGTCATAGGCACGACAGGTGGGGGCGGTGGTGGAGGAGCATGATAGAGGTAGCCTTGGGAATGGCCAGAAGGCAGCGGGCCCTGTGAAAGCGACTGAGCGTCGCCGGAAGCCATGACGGGCGCTCCACTCGCCAGCGTGTTAATGCACTGGATATTGTTAACTTCTAGCAAGCTACCGTTGCCACATAATGACTGAGACGGATTATTCCACTTATTTTTATATAAATTTCTTTTTGTACCAGCAGATTCCTCCTTTTTAAATTTCTCCAATTGATTTCTTTTCCGTTTGGCAACAAGCCCAGCCCCTTAACAGTAAGACCATGCTACATGCATTGCGGGTGAACTTTGAAAACTTCGGTCACACTACAAAGAATAAGATTTTTCGACTAGTGAAACTCTTAGCCGATCTGAGTACTAGGCTATAAGGTGAAAAGTGAAAAAAGTGTGTAACAAAATAATAAAGTATTATTATATTTTATTCCTTTGGTTAGTATTTCTATAAAGTAAAACAGGATTCATAAATTCGTATCACATAAGTCTCTTCTGGTGAAATTCAGGTGGAGCATCAATAAATATTTACCAGAATCCCGACCAAAGAGATTTTGAAAATCTCTGACAAATTATAACCCCTTAACTTTTATACAATTATTTTTTAACAGCAAAATAAAGAGAATGCAGCGCATATCATCTTTATCTCAAGAGCAGCGCCGCCAAGTTGCGCTTAGACGAAGCCGAGCCCAATATGCTCAAAATGCGTCACAAATAAGGACCCGTAATGCGCAGCACATTGCCTTGGTACAAGTAATTTGGAGGTAGCAGAAGAAGCTCGCTCGCGAAATTCCTCTGCTCGCTCTCAGAGCACATTGCCTTGGTACAAGTAATTTGGAGGTAGCAGAAGAAGCTCGCTCGCGAAATTCCTCTGCTCGCTCTCAGAGAAGGAGAAGCGAAGAATTCGAAAGAATTCGAGGAACACTGACAATCGCGCTACCTGGAGAGCGAACGAGGAAAATCGAGGACTCGAGCGCACACGGGACGCTGAAGCGCACGCAAGCGCCAGGTCGAATTCCGAAGAGCGACGACGACAGCAGGTGCAAAATACTGCTGACCATGCTACCTGGAGATCGATCGGGGAAAATCGAGGACTCGAGCGCACACGGGACGCTGCAGCGCGCGCAATGGTCAGGTCGGATTCCGAGGAGCGACGACGACAGCAGGTGCAAAATACTGCTGACCATGCTACGTGGAGATCGATCGAGGAAAATCGAGGACCAGAGCGCGCACGGGACGCTGTAGCGTACTCAATAGTCAGGTCGGATTCCGAGGAGCGACGACGAGAGCAGTCGCGAAACACTGCTGATCACGCTACCTGGAGATCGATCGAGGAAAATCGAGGACCAGAGCGCGCACGGGACGCTGTAGCGTACGCAATAGTCAGGTCGGATTCCGAGGAGCGACGACGAGAGCAGTCGCGAAACACTGCTGATCATGCTACCTGGCGATCGATCGAGGAAAATAGAGGACTCGAGCGTTTACGGGACGCAGCAGCTCATAGGATCACCAGGAACAACCCTATCACTAGGACACAGGAGCAAAGGACCAACACAGTGCAAGAGCACAACTTTCAGAGGATGAACGAGAGGATCAACGGGAACGCCAGCGACGGAGGAGTCGAGCTACGGCAAGGGAACAATATCTTCGTAACATTAAGGACGGACCAACTAAGTTTTGTACGTGCTGTGGAGGAACGTGGTTTCCATCTCAGGTAAGTGGTTTGAACATACGTACTATTTCTTCTAAATACCCCAATTTTAGTCTAGACAATGCCTTTTATTTAAGCAGAAAGTTTCCGAGTCCGTCCGGCAAATATCAATATTGCAGTACATGTCGTCAAGGCGTTTCCAAAGGTAGGATACCATCCCTTCGTCTCTCTAATGGCTTCGACTTTCCAGAGATACCTGAATGCCTTAAAAACTTGACATGTCTTGAGGAGCGCCTTATTTCTCCTCGAATTCCCTTTATGCGCATTATATCCCTTGGATATGAAAGGTAATGCGGAATAAGAGGCGCTGTAGTCAATGTTCCAATTTCAGTACCTGATACTGTAAGCGTACTCCCGCGCACCTTTGATTCAACCCATGTAATCCAGCAATTCCTTTGACCGTGATTGGCTCAATCAAATGGGAGCCGAAGGAGAGATACCTTTCATCGCAGATGAATCTGACCGAGAAGTCGTAGAAGAGCTTCTTCGTCAACATTCTCATTCTCAATCAAATGACGCGCAAGAAGGTGATTTAAATCCCGGAGGTCATGAAACCCTATTAGAAAACGATGATATTGGACTTCAGCGTATTTCTATGGCTCCCGGAGAAGGCCGCATTCCAACAAATTTAACCCTTAAAGACGACGCGGAAGAACTTTCCTTCCTAACTATTTCTTGCGGCGAAATATTTAAGGGGAATTCGACCTGTGCAAAAAAGGCAAGATCGCAAATTCGCTTTTACGACCGTCGTTGCGCAGTAGTGCCCAAAGTCCTTTATATGTACAAATTTTATGAAATGCAACGAATTCAAAGTTCTATTTCCATTGCCCTACGAAAAAAATCAGGTGCAGTAACTGCTGCAAATGTGAGGGATAATTCATTTGTTGACAGTCTTGTACAACATGACGATGGATTTCACATTCTAAAAGGCCTCCGTTCAGATCCAGCAAACTTTATTGATCGTTTCATTACTACCAGCGGGGACGATCCTGAAATTCGTGAAGTAATTCAATATCAGCGCCATAAGCACAGCGCTTCATGTTTAAGGGAACTGCGAGGACAACTATTCTGCCGTTTTAATATGCCATACCCACCAATGCCTGAAACTCTGGTTTTGTATCCATTTGAAGAAAACGAATCCAACGTTGAAGAATATAAAGAAATATTTAAAAAAGTTAAAGGGCTCTTAAAGTCTGTTTCCGAAGAAGAATCGGCCATGTTTAATAATTTTGAATATTTTCTCAGCCATCTTGAAATTTCATATGAGGAGTACAAGTTCGCCATTCGGTCTAGCTTAAAAAGCCCCAAGTATTTCTTCGTCGCCAATTTTCTGATAGGTTGCTAAATGCTTACAATAGAAATATTTTAGGCTTGCATAGAGCAAACATGGATATTCAATTCATTCAAGATGCTTACGCCTGTTGTGTTATATAATTAACTAAATAAATAAATCCAACCGCGGCGTGTCGCAACTGCTTCGAGAAGCAATGACAGAAATAAGCCATGGAAGTGTTTCCGTCAAAAGAAAATTGCAGCATTTAGGGAGCAAGTTTATTAACGCTACAGAAATATCTGCCCAAGAAGCTGCATACAACATTTTAGGTTTACACTTGTCTGAGCCTAGTGAAGGGAATATTTTATTAACACTTGCCATCCAGATAAAGGGTCTGGATAGTCCGATCTAACGGAGAGTTAGAACAGCTTCCCGCAAACTCAACAGATATTTTTGAGCGAAATTTACTTGATCGATACGTGCAAAGACATGAACAACTAGAATCGTTATGTCTTGTGGAATTTGCGGCTTGGCTCAAATTCTCCAAGCTAAATGCACGGTCAGAACAGTCAAACGAAGAATATGACGAACCAATCGACTTTGATGCAGATGAAGAAAATAACGTTGCTGCACAAAGTTACCAAATGCTGGATGGGACTGGTAGGGTAAAAAGACGTAATCATGCCCCAATTCTTAGGTGGGTTCGCTTCAGTTTAAGCTCTTCTCCATCAGATTATTTTAGAGAGCACGTTATGCTCTTTTTCCCATGGAGAAGTGAAGAGACGGAACTCATTTCAAACGACAATGAAAGCACATTTAGAAATAATTTTGATATTATTAAACGCAATAAAAGCAGTATGATGTGTTTGACGACATGGAGTTAGAGAGAGTTCTTCAAGATCTGCAAAATGTGGATAGAGAAGAAAACGCCCCCCTTCCCGGAGGGCTAGCCTCTCAATACCTTGAGGAAGAGTTCAGAGCTTTGGCAGTCCCCGACGTCGGCCAAAACGTAAATGTACTCCAAGATGAAAATGATTCAAATGGCGAACTTCCTCTTATAAGACTTCCTCCGATCGTATCTGACGATAACCTTTGCTCGTTTACCTGGTCTCTCAACTTTAAGCAACGCCAGTATTACGCCCACGTAATGTATAATGTTGCAGCCAAAAAAACATTTTATGAATATGTTGGTGGAGGGGCCGGGGTGGGAAAAAGCAGATTGAGTAGCTATTAAAAGCGGTTGCGGAGGTTTTTTAGGCGGTTTTAAATGTATTTTGTATGAATTGTTTTTAATTGCAAGCGTATACTCATCCCATAATCAGTGCGTTTGGTATTCCACGGAACCCTCCCGTTTTATTGCATTTCAAATATTGTGACCCCTCGTTATCTTCTGAGAATGAGCAGGAGAAAGTGAACGTGCGTACCCACGAACCCGAATCTCACCCCCTACCCTCGAGTCCTTGCTCATGACTGCTTGTGCGCGAAGGTGTGAAATTTTAATTTTGTGAGTTTTGTTCAAAATGTGCAGTTTTTATTTTAGAACAGAGAAAATTATACCATTGGAAAGGGCTTGAAAAATGATTTCCAATGAAACCAAATTTTTTTTTTTTTTTTTTTTTTTTTTTAGTGAGGGGGTATACTATTTAGGGTATCGGAGTTCATCGTCGTTTTTTGCCTTTTTCAGTCGAGTAGTGGGAATATACGGGAGCGGCGGTTTTCGCAGCGGAGGTTTGGACGCTGCCGAGACTGCCGCTGCGATGACTGCCGCTGCGGTCTTATACTCTAGTTTTTCTTATATGTTATGCGATTCCTTTTGAGGAGTGTGTCTAGGAAAAATGAGCTGAAGAATCACTTTAATGTTCAAGTTGTATAAGACTTATAGGATCACTTTTCAGGGCTGAGGATATCGAAATAGTTTGTGTCTACGATAAAGTTAGAAGTTAGTGTATAGAAAAATTAGCTGAGGATATCGAAATTGTTTGTGTGTACGATAAAGTTAGACGGGTGTGTATAGAAAACTTAGCTAGTGGGATCACTTTAAGGTTTATGTTTTAAATTTCTTAATGGGAACACTTTTCAGGGTTTTTATCTAAAGGCCACCCAATAATATTTATGTTTAGGATAAGAAGTTTAGTTTTAAGAATTTCTTAAAACGGTGCACTGAAGCGGAAAATTGTACCGAATTTCAAATTCTGCCTCTCTCGTATATTCCCACTACTCGCTGAAAAAGGCAAAAAACGACGATGACCTCCGATACCCTAAAAATTTGGTATCATTGGAAAGCATTTTTCAAGCCCTTTCCAATGGTATAATTTTCTCTGTTCTAAAATAAAAACTGCACAACTGAACAAAACTCACAAAATTAAAATTTCACACCTTCGCGCACAAGCAGTCATGAGCAAGGACTCGAGGGTAGGGGGTGAGATTCGGGTTCGTGGGTACGCACGTTCACTTTCTCCTGCTCATTCTCAGAAGATAACGAGGGGTAACATTATTTGAAATGCAATAAAACGGGAGGGTTCCGTGGAATACCAAACACACTGATTATGGGATGAGTATACGCTTGCAATTAAAAACAACTCATACAAAATACATTTAAAACCGCCTAAAAAACCTCCGCAACCGCTTTTAATAGCTACTAGATTGATTTCTACAATATTTCAGTCTATAACTTCCTGGGGCAACAGATTCCGCAAAGGTTTTACTTTGTGCTCCTACTGGAAAAGCAGCTTTTGGGATTGGGGGACTAACGCTTCATTCATTTTTCTCCCTTCCTGTTAATCAAACATCTGGTCCTTTAAGACCCCTAAGCAATGACACTTTGAATACAATGCATTGCAAGTTGATTGATATCCAATTAATTATTATAGATGAGATCTCGATGGTCGGATCAAAAATGCTTGGATACTTAGATCAAAGACTTTGTCAAATTTTTAGAAGTCAAGATGTAAGTTTTGGGGGCAAGTCTATAATAGTGTTTGGAGATCTGAAGCAGCTTAGCCCAGTTGGAGATCGTTGGATATTCGCAGAAAATACATCTAATCCCTCTAATATTCTGGCAGGAGCTAACCTTTGGAATAACTTTAAGTTCTTCAAGCTAACGGAAATAATGCGGCAACGTGACGACCACGCTTTTGCTTTGGCTTTGAATAATATGTCTGAAGCCAACATGACAAATGCAGATATTGAGCTTTTCAGGACAAGAGTTCTTCCAGTAACCGATGTTCCTGACGATGCAATTCACTTATTCTGTTCTAATGCTGACGTAAACCATTACAACTCCCTAAGACTTGCCCAAATTAGAACTGAAGAATTTGTGTCAACTGCAGTAGATACAGTTAAGTCAGCTAATATGTCTGAAAGAAGTCGAGAATCAACTCTTAGGCATGCCCAAAACATGAAGACCTCTGAAACTCAGGGTCTACTATATATTTTACGCCTGAAGACTACTGCAAAATATATGGTTACCGTCAATATTGACACAAATGATGGACTTGTAAATGGGGCAACTGGTCAATTAATGCGAATTGAAAACTGTATGGTTAACGGCTCATTATTAGTTACTGGACTGTGGATTAAGTTTATAGATGCCACTGTCGGTACTACAGCTAGGTCAAAAGTTCGAGGAAATGATCACCCAGACTGGACTCCAATTTATAAAACAGCCCGAGTATTCCAATGCGGAAATTCGGGACATTCTTCTATTGATCGAAAACAATTTCCAGTTGTTCCTGCTGAGGCTATTACCATCCATAAGAGCCAAGGAGCAACCTACAGCAAAGTCGCAGTGCATCTTAAAAGAGGCATTAAGCGAGCTTCGTTGTACGTAGGTTGCAGCAGAGCAACTAGCGCATCGGGCCTTTTCCTTTTAGAAGACTTTGTCCCTCCAACTAGATTTGGAGCTACAAATGTCCAAGTAGAACTTGAACGTTTAAGAGGGGAAAACGCTTTGACTAAGCATTATGAATTTTTGGTCAATGAAAATGAGGATATCTCTTTATATTACCACAACGTGAAATCTCTTCGCGCTCATCGCGAAGATGTTGCCAACGACAACATTATTTGTTCTGCCAACTTTTTATGTTTGTTGAAACCTGGACTCTTCCACAAGAAGAGTGCACTTTAAGAGATTTCGACATTATAAGAAGAATAGATTGCAATCGTTTGAATGGTATTGGGAAGAACGGAGTACTTATTTATGCTAAACAAAACATTTCGCAAAATGTATTATTTCTGTTTGAGACAAAGAAGTCCACAAACACAAGGGACAAGGACAGGTATCCTATGCCCAACATCAACGATGTTCTAGATAGAATAGGCAGAGCCAAATATTTTACAGCCATAGATCTCGCTAGTGGCTACCATCAAATTGAGATGGAGCCAAGAGACATATCAAAAACAGCCTTCACGGAACAAGGAGGGCATTACGAGTTCGTTCGTATGCCGTTCGGTCTGACTAATGCTCCAGCAACCTTCCAAAGAGTCATGGACAACGTGTTAGCGGACCTGAACGGAGATTGTTGTCTAGTATATTTAGATGACATTATAGTCTTCTCACCGTCTCTACAAGAACATATCTGCGACCTAGAATCCGTATTTTCCAGACTAAAACAGGCCAACTTGAAAATCCAACCGGATAAGTCCGAATTCTAACGCAAGGAAATAGAATATTTAGGACACATAGTTGCAGAAGACGGGATCAAACCGAACCCCAAAAAAATTGAGGCCATAAAGGTTTTTCCAATTCCGACCACGAGGAAGGAAATTAAATCTTTTCTGGGTCTTTTGGGGTATTATAGGAAGTTTATTAAAAACTTCGCGAAAATCACCAAGCCCATGACCAAACAGTTGAAAGAAAAAGCCCCGGTATTACCAACCGAGGAGTTCAAAGAAGCGTTCAATACTTGCAAAACTCTACTCTGTAATGACCCTATTTTGAAATATCCTGATTTTACCAAACCCTTCGTCTTGACCACTGACGCCAGCAATGTGGCGATAGGTGCAGTTCTCTCGCAAGGGACGCTGGGTTCTGATAGACCAGTATGCATCGCAACCCAGGACTTAAATGTCCAACAATTAGGAAACGACACCCCTTTACTCAAAATAAATCTGGGACAAGCTAAAATAGTACAATCGCACAAATACCTTACGCATAGAATTAATCTACAAGATTTTATAGACGGCGTCGTTAATTTCGAAAGAGCAATTAATCAATTGAGAGAAAACACCGACTCAAAGAACGAAATCGATAGCTTATCTACGAAGCTTCAGCAGCTAAGAGGCAGGGTAGAAAGACGGGGACTATTAAACGGACTAGGTAAAGTCGTAAAAATAGTTACTGGAAATTTAGACGAAGACGACGAACGTAGAATCGAGAATAATTTCAAAACGATCACGAACAATCAAAAAGAACTAACAGCAAAAGACAACAAACAAGAAATATTCAACAATGACATAAAAGAGAGATTTAACAATATTACGGAACACATAAATAGGGAACAACAAATAATTAACCAATACCTAAACAACTACAAGAATATGATTTTCAAAAACTTAAATTCCGAACACCATATATCACACACACTGCAATATATATCACGAATTAACATAAATATTGATGTATTATCTAATCATTTAAATAATATAGAAGAAAGTATGTTACTTGCCAGACTAAATTATGTACCCAATTTCATTGTATCAGAACAGGAACTAACGATAATCAGACATGAGTTAAACGATCCAGAATTATGCAATTTGTCTAATGAACATATTCTCGACATACTAGAATTAGATACTTTCATGATCGGAATTAAGATCAATTTTAGAATTGAGATACCCACATTTAAACAGGACGTGTACCAATTTTCACACATCGTCCCCTTACCTATTAATGAATCAAAATTTTTAATACTACCTAAGTATATGGCATACCATGATGCTAAAGACGTACATTACTTTATGAACAAATGTAATAGGGTAGATAAACATTATATCTGCGAAAATTTGTTATCAATCAGAGACAATCCTGAAACCGAGTGCCTCAATAGCATATTCACTCTAAATGTTGCCAATTGTAAAGTCAAGGATGTAGGAAACAAAGAAATAATAACGGAAATAGAACCAGGACACATCCTAATTGCATCCCCATTGCATCAAATTGTACAACGAAATTCTCTATAAAGGGATCTGCTCTAGTGACGTTCAAAAACTGCGAAGTATCAATCAACCAAATTCCCTATGACAAAGAATTGTCACTATACGAGGAGAAGATAGACGTTACAATTCCAATTATACAGAACATTAACTTCACCGACCATATCGAAGACATTAACCTACACAATTTAAACCTAAGGTCCATCAATGCTTCCAACTCGATCATTTATTGGAAAAATTTTACAACTACCAATTTTGGAGCGGTATATTTACTATTGTTATTCGGAATCGTAGTATCAGTCTTGTTGATCAACATGAAGAAGAAGGTCATATTCTCCACCATACCAGAGCCGAGTTTCGTGACATCCACACCATCACTGTGGCCGTCACTTCAATCCAGGAGGGGAGGAGTTACCGACCAGTCGGTAGGTAACGACCCCCCGGCCAAGCCACCCAGAGCTACCCTAGAATTGGTACGCTGATTGGGCGGCCACTTCATATTTATACGGATACAATTATGTTGCAATCTAAACAATGTACAAAATCGGGCAACGACCACTTGAGTCGTTGCCCCGCTAACGTTTTGCTGACACTGCAACAGGATGCCCCGACCCTCAGGAAATATGACACGAGCAGCACTTGGATTGGAGTTCCAGATAAACATTCATTTATTTCAATTTGTAGTTATGTATAAGCATTTTATGTATTAGCATATAAGACTCTATGTACACCTCGGCAGCGGCGGCTACTCAGCCACCGCTGAACAATATAGTTTCAGTTTGAGAATTAACTCCAAACATAGCGGTTCCATTTTATTCCGAGACTTAAAACCAAATGAAGAACTATCCGAGGACCAGTAACCAGAACCAGGAGAAACCCACTCTTTGGATCCAGGAACGGAACCATAACTCACGCCCCACGCGGCGCAGGAGTAGGGAGTCATAGGCACGACAGGTGGGGGCGGTGGTGGAGGAGCATGATAGAGGTAGCCTTGGGAATGGCCAGAAGGCAGCGGGCCCTGTGAAAGCGACTGAGCGTCGCCGGAAGCCATGACGGGCGCTCCACTCGCCAGCGTGTTAATGCACTGGATATTGTTAACTTCTAGCAAGCTACCGTTGCCACATAATGACTGAGACGGATTATTCCACTTATTTTTATATAAATTTCTTTTTGTACCAGCAGATTCCTCCTTTTTAAATTTCTCCAATTGATTTCTTTTCTGTTTGGCAACAAGCCCAGCCCCTTAACAGTAAGACCATGCTACATGCATTGCGGGTGAACTTTGAAAACTTCGGTCACACTACAAAGAATAAGATTTTTCGACTAGTGAAACTCTTAGCCGATCTGAGTACTAGGCTATAAGGTGAAATGTGAAAAAAGTGTGTAACAAAATAATAAAGTATTATTATATTTTATTCCTTTGGTTAGTATTTCTATAAAGTAAAACAGGATTCATAAATTCGTATCACATAAGTCTCTTCTGGTGAAATTCAGGTGGAGCATCAATAAATATTTACCAGAATCCCGACCAAAGAGATTTTGAAAATCTCTGACAAATTATAACCCCTTAACTTTTATACAATTATTTTTTAACAGCAAAATAAAGAGAATGACGCGCATATCATCTTTATCTCAAGAGCAGCGCCGCCAAGCTGCGCTTAGACGAAGCCGAGCCCAATATGCTCAAAATGCGTCACAAATAAGGACCCGTAATGCGCAGCACATTGCCTTGGTACAAGTAATTTGGAGGTAGCAGAAGAAGCTCGCTCGCGAAATTCCTCTGCTCGCTCTCAGAGCACATTGCCTTGGTACAAGTAATTTGGAGGTAGCAGAAGAAGCTCGCTCGCGAAATTCCTCTGCTCGCTCTCAGAGAAGGAGAAGCGAAAGAATTCGAGCCAGCGAACGATTGAGGAACACTGACAATCGCGCTACCTGGAGAGCGAACGAGGAAAATCGAGGACTCGAGCGCACACGGGACGCTGAAGCGCACGCAAGCGCCAGGTCGAATTCCGAAGAGCGACGACGACAGCAGGTGCAAAATACTGCTGACCATGCTACCTGGAGATCGATCGGGGAAAATCGAGGACTCGAGCGCACACGGGACGCTGCAGCGCGCGCAATGGTCAGGTCGGATTCCGAGGAGCGACGACGACAGCAGGTGCAAAATACTGCTGACCATGCTACGTGGAGATCGATCGAGGAAAATCGAGGACCAGAGCGCGCACGGGACGCTGTAGCGTACTCAATAGTCAGGTCGGATTCCGAGGAGCGACGACGAGAGCAGTCGCGAAACACTGCTGATCACGCTACCTGGAGATCGATTGGGGAAAATCGAGGACCGGAGCGCACACGGGACGCTGTAGCGCGCGCAATGGTCAAGTCGGATTCCGAGGAGCGACGACGAGAGCAGTCGCGAAACACTGCTGACCATGCTACCTGGAGATCGTTTGGAGAAAATCGAGAACCGGAGCGCGCACGTGACGTTGTAGCGCGCGCAATGGTTAGGTCGGATTCCGAGGAGCGACGACGACAGCAGGTGCAAAATACTGCTGACCATGCTACGTGGAGATCGATCGAGGAAAATCGAGGACCAGAGCGCGCACGGGACGCTGTAGCGTACTCAATAGTCAGGTCGGATTCCGAGGAGCGACGACGAGAGCAGTCGCGAAACACTGCTGATCATGCTACCTGGCCATCGATCGAGGAAAATAGAGGACTCGAGCGTTTACGGGACGCAGCAGCTCATAGGATCGCCAGGAACAACCCTATCACTAGGACGCAGGAGCAAAGGACCAACACAGTGCAAGAGCACAACTTTCAGAGGATGAACGAGAGGATCAACGGGAACGCCAGCGACGGAGGAGTCGAGCTACGGCAAGGGAACAATATCTTCGTAACATTAAGGACGGACCAACTAAGTTTTGTACGTGCTGTGGAGGAACGTGGTTTCCATCTCAGGTAAGTGGTTTGAACATACGTACTATTTCTTCTAAATACCCCAATTTTAGTCTAGACAATGCCTTTTATTTAAGCAGAAAGTTTCCGAGTCCGTCCGGCAAATATCAATATTGCAGTACATGTCGTCAAGGCGTTTCCAAAGGTAGGATACCATCCCTTCGTCTCTCTAATGGCTTCGACTTTCCAGAGATACCTGAATGCCTTAAAAACTTGACATGTCTTGAGGAGCGCGTTATTTCTCCTCGAATTCCCTTTATGCGCATTATATCCCTTGGATATGAAAGGTAATGCGGAATAAGAGGCGCTGTAGTCAATGTTCCAATTTCAGTACCTGATACTGTAAGCGTACTCCCGCGCACCTTTGATTCGACCCATGTAATCCAGCATTTCCTTTGACCGTGATTGGCTCAATCAAATGGGAGCCGAAGGAGAGATACCTTTCATCGCAGATGAATCTGACCGAGAAGTCGTAGAAGAGCTTCTTCGTCAACATTCTCATTCTCAATCAAATGACGCGCAAGAAGGTGATTTAAATCCCGGAGGTCATGAAACCCTATTAGAAAACGATGATATTGGACTTCAGCGTATTTCTATGGCTCCCGGAGAAGGCCGCATTCCAACAAATTTAACCCTTGAAGACGACGCAGAAGAACTTTCCTTCCCAACTATTTCTTGCGGCGAAATATTTAAGGGGAATTCGACCTGTGCAAAAAAAGCAAGATCGCAAATTCGCTTTTACGACCGTCGTTGCGCAGTAGTGCCCAAAGTCCTTTATATGTACAAATTTTATGAAATGCAACGAATTCAAAGTTCTATTTCCATTGCCCTACGAAAAAAATCAGGTGCAGTAACTGCTGCAAATGTGAGGGATAATTCATTTGTTGACAGTCTTGTACAACATGACGATGGATTTCACATTCTAAAAGGCCTCCGTTCAGATCCAGCACACTTTATTGATCGTTTCATTACTACCAGCGGGGACGATCCTGAAATTCGTGAAGTAATTCAATATCAGCGCCATAAGCACAGCGCTTCATGTTTAAGGGAACTGCGAGGACAACTATTCTGCCGTTTTAATATGCCATACCCACCAATGCCTGAAACTCTGGTTTTGTATCCATTTGAAGAAAACGAATCCAACGTTGAAGAATATAAAGAAAAATTTAAAAAAGTTAAAGGGCTCTTAAAGTCTGTTTCCGAAGAAGAATCGGCCATGTTTAATAATTTTGAATATTTTCTCAGCCATCTTGAAATTTCATATGAGGAGTAAAAGTTCGCCATTCGGTCTAGCTTAAAAAGCCCCAAGTATTTCTTCGTCGCCAATTTTCTGATAGGTTGCTAAATGCTTACAATAGAAATATTTTAGGCTTGCATAGAGCAAACATGGATATTCAATTCATTCAAGATGCTTACGCCTGTTGTGTTATATAATTAACTAAATAAATAAATCCAACCGCGGCGTGTCGCAACTGCTTCGAGAAGCAATGACAGAAATAAGCCATGGAAGTGTTTCCGTCAAAAGAAAATTGCAGCATTTAGGGAGCAAGTTTATTAACGCTACAGAAATATCTGCCCAAGAAGCTGCATACAACATTTTAGGTTTACACTTGTCTGAGCCTAGTGAAGGGAATATTTTATTAACACTTGCCATCCAGATAAAGGGTCTGGATAGTCCGATCTAACGGAGAGTTAGAACAGCTTCCCGCAAACTCAACAGATATTTTTGAGCGAAATTTACTTGATCGATACGTGCAAAGACATGAACAACTAGAATCGTTATGTCTTGTGGAATTTGCGGCTTGGTTCAAATTCTCCAAGCTAAATGCACGGTCAGAACAGTCAAACGAAGAATATGACGAACCAATCGACTTTGATGCAGATGAAGAAAATAACGTTGCTGCACAAAGTTACCAAATGCTGGATGGGACTGGTAGGGTAAAAAGACGTAATCATGCCCCAATTCTTAGGTGGGTTCGCTTCAGTTTAAGCTCTTCTCCATCAGATTATTTTAGAGAGCACGTTATGCTCTTTTTCCCATGGAGAAGTGAAGAGACGGAACTCATTTCAAACGACAATGAAAGCACATTTAGAAATAATTTTGAAATTATTAAACGCAATAAAAGCAGTATGATGTGTTTGACGACATGGAGTTAGAGAGAGTTCTTCAAGATCTGCAAAATGTGGATAGAGAAGAAAACGGCCCCCTTCCCGGAGGGCTAGCCTCTCAATACCTTGAGGAAGAGTTCAGAGCTTTGGCAGTCCCCGACGTCGGCCAAAACGTAAATGTACTCCAAGATGAAAATGATTCAAATGGCGAACTTCCTCTTATAAGACTTCCTCCGATCGTATCTGACGATAACCTTTGCTCGCTTACCTGGTCTCTCAACTTTAAGCAACGCCAGTATTACGCCCACGTAATGTATAATGATGCAGCCAAAAAAACATTTTATGAATATGTTGGTGGAGGGGCCGGAGTGGGAAAAAGCAGATTGATTTCTACAATATTTCAGTCTATAACTTCCTGGGGCAACAGATTCCGCAAAGGTTTTACTTTGTGCTCCTACTGGAAAAGCAGCTTTTGGGATTGGGGGACTAACGCTTCATTCAGTTTTCTCCCTTCCTGTTAATCAAACATCTGGTCCTTTAAGACCCCTAAGCAATGACACTTTAAATACAATGATATTCGCAGAAAATACATCTAATTTCTATAATATTCTGGCAGGAGCTAACCTTTGGAATAACTTTAAGTTCTTCAAGCTAACGGAAATAATGCGGCAACGTGACGACCACGCTTTTGCTTTGGCTTTGAATAATATGTCTGAAGCCAACATGACAAATGCAGATATTGAGCTTTTCAGGACAAGAGTTCTTCCAGTAACCGATGTTCCTGACGATGCAATTCACTTATTCTGTTCTAATGCTGACGTAAACCATTACAACTCCCTAAAATTTGCCCAAATTAGAACTGAAGAATTTATGTCAACTGCAGTAGATACAGTTAAGTCAGCTAATATGTCTGAAAGAAGTCGAGAATCAACTCTTAGGCATGCCCAAAACATGAAGACCTCTGAAACTCAGGGTCTACTATATATTTTACACCTGAAGACTACTGCAAAATATATGGTTACCGTCAATATTAACACAAATGATGGACTTGTAAATGGGGCAACTGGTCAATTAATGCGACTTGACAACTGTATGGTTAACGGCTCATTATTAGTTACTGGACTGTGGATTAAGTTTATAGATGCCACTGTCGGTACTACAGCTAGGTCAAAAGTTCGAGGAAATGATCACACAGACTGGACTCCAATTTATAAAACAGCCCGAGTATTCCAATGCGGAAATTCGGGACATTCTTCTATTGATCGAAAACAATTTCCAGTTGTTCCTGCTGAGGCTATTACCATCCATAAGAGCCAAGGAGCAACCTACAGCAAAGTCGCAGTGCATCTTAAAAGAGGCATTAAGCGAGCTTCGTTGTACGTAGGTTGCAGCAGAGCAACTAGCGCATCGGGCCTTTTCCTTTTAGGAGACTTTGTCCCTCCAACTAGATTGGGAGCTACAAATGTCCAAGTAGAACTTGAACGTTTAAGAGGGGAAAATGCTTTGACTAAGCATTATGAATTTTTGGTCAATGAAAATGAGGATATCTCTTTATATTACCACAACGTGGAATCTCTTCGCGCTCATCGCGAAGATGTTGCCAACGAAAACATTATTTGTTCTGCCAACTTTTTATGTTTGTTGAAACCTGGACTCTTCCACAAGAAGAGTGCACTTTAAGGGATTTCGACATTATAAGAAGAATAGATTGCAATCGTTTGAATGGTATTGGGAAGAACGGAGTACTTATTTATGCTAAACAAAACATTTCGCAAAATGTATTATTTCTTTTTGAGACAAAGAAGTCCACAAACACAAGGGCAACGTATCAATCGATTGCATTTAAATATCTTGACACGTCATTTATAATTGTTTATAGGAGTCCCGGATTTCCAATTGCAAGATTTCGAAATGAAATTAAAGCTGATGTGGAAAAAGTGCGTAGAATGGATAATACTAAAGTAGTAATATTAGGAGATTTTAATATTTGCAGATCCACAGGGACTGATATTCTGGAGGAACACTTGAATGCCTATAACCTCTTTTCAATCAAATCAAATCAATCGCAAATTCGCTTTTACGACCGTCGTTGCGCAGTAGTGCCCAAAGTCCTTTATATGTACAAATTTTATGAAATGCAACGAATTCAAAGTTCTATTTCCATTGCCCTACGAAAAAAATCAGGTGCAGTAACTGCTGCAAATGTGAGGGATAATTCATTTGTTGACAGTCTTGTACAACATGACGATGGATTTCACATTCTAAAAGGCCTCCGTTCAGATCCAGCACACTTTATTGATCGTTTCATTACTACCAGCGGGGACGATCCTGAAATTCATGAAGTAATTCAATATCAGCGCCATAAGCACAGCGCTTCATGTTTAAGGGAACTGCGAGGACAACTATTCTGCCGTTTTAATATGCCATACCCACCAATGCCTGAAACTCTGGTTTTGTATCCATTTGAAGAAAACGAATCCAACGTTGAAGAATATAAAGAAATATTTAAAAAAGTTAAAGGGCTCTTAAAGTCTGTTTCCGAAGAAGAATCGGCCATGTTTAATAATTTTGAATATTTTCTCAGCCATTGTTGAGGCCAGCGCCACCCTGTCCTCGACTTTACGTAGCACGTCCCGGTTCTAATAAAACTCGCAGGTTAACATATATCCAATTTATTATTCAATATATAACTGCTGGCTGTATGGCGTTACATATAGCCGTGAGACAAAGAAGTAAGGAAACCGCTTTAAAATAATCGTAGCAGACGGTGGCTAGTGCTGTACTGAATAAGCGCGGGCGAAGTAAGTGCTCGCGTACCCCACAAGTGCGCTTAAAGCTTGTGTTGAACGGTACAATTCCAGCCACTCATCTGCTGATTGGAACATTACAGCGGGCTCATTATATCTGTCTATTGTAACAGATTTTGGCGGCGACATTCTCCCCCCGGCAAACTTGGCTCTCCTGCGTCTGGGTTACCCTCAATCTTGCCGACGTTCAATACAGTCAGCTTCGTTACGGGTCGTCGTAAGATGCCGTGGGCAGTCTTGATTGTAGCGCTTCTTACTTGCTGGTCCTTAGCTAAGACCACATCGGTGACTATTCCTTTCGGCCACGTGTTTCGTGGTAAGTTCTCGTCCACTATGAGGACGACGCTGCCAATCGTTAGAGGTGGCTGCTTGGCGTACCATTTTCCTCGGCGAGCTAAGTCGGTAACATATTCCCTGACCCATCGTTTCCAGAAATGGTCGGCGAATAGTTGAGTCGATGGCCACATGCATCGAACCGAGAGATTGTTGTCGAAGATGGGCTTATATCCGCTTACTGACCCCAGTAGCAAATGATTGGGTGTGATGGCTTCGTCGTCGTTGGTGTCCAGCGATACGAATGTGAGCGGCCTTGAGTTTATTATAAATTCGATCTCCCAAAGTGCGCTTTGTAGACTGTCGCTAGTAAACTTCATCGCTGGGCAGATGGCGGACAGGACCCTTTTTATGGAGCCTATAAGGCGCTCCCATGCTTCCCCCATATGAGGCGCTGCTGGTGGGTTAAAGCTCCACTTAATTGTGTCGAACGATCTGTACACTTCGTCGAAGTCAACCCTTTGAAGCTCCTCGCAGATCACCTTCTCGGAAGCTTTAAAATTAGTGCCGTTGTCCGTGAATATTTCTCTAGGTGTCCCGCGGCGATTGAAGAAGTTGCGGATACACATAATGCATGACGAGGCGTCGAGGGAGTGAGCTATTTCTAGATGCACTGCCCTGACCGTGAGACAGGTAAAGATTACTCCCCATCGTTTCTCCTTCCTCCTGCCAACGGTCACGAGAATTGGTCCAAAGTAATCGATTCCAACGTAGGTAAATGGGCGTTGATAAGCGGCGACTCTAGCAATGGGAAGTTGGGCCATTAGCGGCGGTTTTGGGGAGGCATTATCGTTTCTGCAGCGCTGACATGCTCGTCGGGCTGACTTATATAAAACTCTTAAGCGTGGTATATAATAAATGCCACGAATCCTATTGATGCAGGCCTCGTGCATGGTGTGGTGCATCTGACGGTGATACCAGTTAACAATTAGGCGTGTTACGTAATGCCCGTAAGGGAGTACTATTTGCTGCTGGGGGCATAAGTTTTCAGCTCTCCCTCGGATCCGTAGCAACTGGTCATCGTCTAGAAACACATTTAGGGTATTCAATTGCGTTGCAATCGTTTGAAAAGTGTAAAAGTGTAAGTAGTTCCAACAACAATTTCCATACAAAATAGTTTTCAAGGCCTACAACACCCCAGCCTATGTATACAAATCTGTTGTACTTGTGTAGAAATAGGGGGTTAATAATGGGTAGGAATTTTATCTAAAATACTAAAAATATACTGAAAAGTTGGGTTTTAATGACAGAAAATATCATAGCCTTCTTTTCACAAAAATTAAAAAGTTGGCGTTATTTTGTACGTCAATTTCCTGCAACGATATTTTAAAATAGAGGGCGTTCACAATTCTCGTCTGGCAAACTTACAAAGTTTACACTTTTGCAACGCAATTGAATACCCTAATTAAGACAAATTAGTTTTGAATTTGCGTTTAGAGCTTTACCTTTGGAGAGTAAACATATTTCTTTTCGGAACTCTGATACTTGCGCGTAGCGTATCAGTGTTGTTTGAGCGCGGCGTATCATCTCGGCGTTAATGCTCGTAATCGGAGGCGTTTTCCGCGCTGTTGCTTTCAGCTTTTCGATGTATAATATGAACGTTGCTACCGCTCGATATAGCCTCCGCCAGTCGGAAAAGTGTTCTACGTTCACGATGGGGTCCAGTGGCGTAGTAGCGACGAAAAACACCTGCTTCACTTCGATGTTGGTTGGGGCTCCTAGGTCGGTACAGGTGGGCCAACGAGAGCGTTCCTGGAGAAGATACTCCGGGCCATCAAACCACTTATGCATGGAAGTGAAACTCGAAGTCTTAGTGGCGATGTCAGCAGGGTTTAAGTCTGATGGCCTTCAGTGCCATTGGTCGACATTGGTGAGCTCCAACACTTCTCCTACGCGATGCATTACGTACTGCTGGAACTTGCGTGGGTCCATTCGCAGCCATTTGAGGACTGTTTTGGAGTCCGTCCAGTAGTGATGGGAGTTAACTGATAGCCGAGAATTTGTTTGAATTGACTGGCTAAGCTTGGCGCCAGTGACTGCTGCCTGTAATTCCATACGGGGGATGGACAGCGGGCTTAGCGGGGCAACTTTAGTTTTGGCTGCTAGCAGGCTAAGATAAACGGAGTTGCCTTGTTGGATGCGAAGATACGAGACTGCTGCATATGCAAGTTCACTTGCGTCTACGAAGGTATGGAGCTGCACGTCATGGATGTCCTCGTTGGTTCTGAAGAAGCATCGCGGAATCTTAACCGTGGCGATTAGGGTTAATGCCTGCTTCCATCGATTCCATCTTGGGAGCAGGCTTTCTGGAATGCAGTCGTCCCAGTCGGTGGGGGTCCGCCACACTTCTTGTAATAATATTTTCAGCTCTATAGTGTAGCAGGCGATGAGGCCAAGGGGGTCGTACATTGACATAAGTACTTGGAGGAGTTCCCGCTTCGACGGTGCATCGTTTTCAGTCCATATGTCGCGTTTCAGACGGGAGAATTTGAAGATAAACGTTAGGTCGTCCGTTTCCGGGATCCAGTATAGGCCGAGGACTTTCTCGGCGGTGGTGATTTCGACCTCGGTTGACGATGATTCTCCGCCTAGTTTGCCAAGCACAGTCTTCGAGTTCGATGCCCAGTTGCGAATATAGAACCCTCCTGCGGCGTGAATATGGCGAACTTGTGTGGCGATTTCTATCACCTCCTTATTGTCGTTGCCGCTGTAGATAAAGTCGTCGACGTAGTGGTAATTTTTCACGGCTTGTGCGGCGGCGGGATATTGCTGTTGGAACCTGTCAGCGTTTCTGTCCCGTATGAAGTGTGCGATACATGGTGCGCAGTTTATGCCGAATGTGAGCGCTTCCATCGTGTAGACGCTTGGATGGTGTAGTTCGTCATCTTGGTCGTACCAAAGAAAGCGCTGAACATGGGCATCTTCCGGCTTGACTCGAATTTGGTGAAACATCTCCGCGATGTCACCGATGATCGCCACCTTTCCGGCGCGAAATGAGATCAGCAGATCCACCAATGGTTTCAAGAGGTCGGGACCGGCGTGTATGAAGTCGTTCAGGGATTGTCCCCCTGACTGCGCCGCTGCATCCCAAACTAGACGAACCCTATTAGGTTTGTTCGGGTTTGTAATTATAAAGGTTGGTAGATACCATACCCTCGCGTGTTCTTCCAATATCTCGGCTGCACTTAGCTTACGGGCATACTTCTTTTGCACGAGATTGTCGATCTCCTTTTGGGTTTGAATCGTTAGTGCTGGTTCCTTGATGAATTTCCGTTGTATGCACTTCAGTCGTCTAAGGGCGTTTGGGTAACTATCTGGTAGAGCTGCGTTCTCGCTCTTCCACAGCAGTCCAATTTCAAATCTGCCGTCCTCAAATTTGGCTGTCGAGTTCATGATGGCTAGGGCACGGGAGTCAGCTTCAGAATATAGGTGGGCACATCGAGGAGTCTCTACTGCGAAGGTTTGCTTAATGGCCTCGTGTAAGGCGGTGTCGGCTTCGTAGCATCTACACTCATGAATGTTAACGTGTCCCTCTGCGTTAGATCTTTTGCTCGGAGGGATTTGCAACGTCCATCCCAGTCGAGTTTTGGAAGCAATTGGCTGGCGCCACGCTCCCTCCCGGATTCTAAGAGGTACGGCTAGATTCCAGTTATCCGCTCCGACGATTATAGTTGGTCGCACGTTGGCATATGAGGTAATTGGTAGTCTTTTAAGGTACGGGAACTTCATGGCGAGCTCCTCCATGTTGGCGGACTGTATTGGTAAGTTTAGGCTTCTGACGCTGCGAACGTCTCTCAGTTTAAATTTGGCTCCGTTCTGCGTGTTGATGACACGTAAAGTCGCTGTTTTAGAAGTTTCTTCGACACGGGTTGTATTGTCGGTCCATTTCAGGCAGAGTGGGTGTGGTACGCCTGTCACCCCCAGCTGCTGGAAGATAGTTTCCTCGATCAGCGTTACTGATGATCCTTCGTCTAGAAAGGCAAAGGTGTTAATTTGTTGAGTCTTATAATCGATTTTAATTGGTACGATACGGAAATTAGTTTGATCCGCATGTCTATGGGCGAGAATGTGACCGCTCTCCAGCTCGGGTGCTGTTGGCTGGCGCGGGTGTTCGGAGCGGTAGAGTTGTTCTGCATGCAGTAGGGGATGGTGACGTTCGCGACAGTTGTTTATGTTGCATGTCTTCCTTGAAAGGCACTGGCTGCGGTGCTTGTTGAGGCAATTGAGGCACAAGTGATGGGTGCGGGACACGTCCCATCTTTCTGTCGTGTTCATAGCGGAGAAGTTAGGGCAGGTTTGGATCTTGTAGTCTCAGGCATCGCATATCACGCATTTTCCTCTAAAACGAAGTGGCTCCTCACTCGCCGAATAGTAATTAAGGCGTTCGCTGCGCCCGAAGTAAAGTGGGGATGATACTTGACTAGCTGCTTCGGCGATTGTGTACATCCATTCGCTGAATACTTTCACCACCGGCACAGCGGTTTCTTTTGGGTGCATGGCCCATTGCAATTTTAGCTGCGAAGGAAGCTTTTCCACTAGTTCCTGCACAAGGAGTGGGTTGCTCATGTGGGCGACTAGCTCGCAGGCTTCCATCGTTGAATATATGTTTCTTACGCAGAGTGCGTACTCGATCAGAGGTTCTAGTTTGTCCTTTGGAGGCGGCATTTTCCGTGCTTTATCAAGCATTGTCTGAAGTACATGCTCTGGCCGACCGAAACACATTTGAAGTGTCTGTATGATTTCGGGGACCATCGCTGGTAATAGTAACTTACTTTGCACTAGTTCTCGGGCCCTACCTCTTAGGCTTGACTGTAGGCGCATGAGGTTCTCCGCGTTGGTGTAGCCGGCGATCTCTGTGCTAGTTTGAAAACTGCTATAAAATAATGGCCAAGCTTGGGGGTTGCCATCGAATGCTGGCAACTCCCTTGGGATCGCTTGACGAGCGGCAATCTGCGAAGGTGTTGGTATGCCAGAGGTTAGTATTATTTTGTTGGCTGCGTCTGGTCCCACTAATAAGCTCCCTGCGGCTTCGGCTTCCTTTGGTCTGATCAGCTGTTGCTTAACCGGGGACGGACCATGTGAGGTTAGGTTCGATAAACCGCATGGCGTTTGAGCGGGCTTTTCGCCTAAAGCTGATATACCACCCACTGCCATGCTAGTGGTCGTGACCGTCGTCGACGCGGATTGTGTATTTTTGTTAATGTGTTCCAGAAAGGAAGCTTGATATGACGGGTTGTATGGAAGTTTAGCCAATCCGTTTCCTTGCGTCGGTGATGAGGAGGCCTGAGGTTTGTGGAATGACATCGGCATCGTTGGCACCACCTCTGTGACGACGTCGCGTATTATATTCTCGCAGTCACATTGCCAGCTGTGATCATCATCAACGCCCACGCACTCGCTGTGGTACCAGGAGTGGCATTTGCTGCACTGGACCATTCGATCACAATCCTCATGTGCACATCGCTTGCAATGGTACACTCCACTTGATAGGTTGTTGTTATCCATGTTGGGAATTGATGTAGGGCAGTTCCCCGAATACTGTTATTTTCACTTGGACGGGGCTAATGGACTATTAAGTCGGGCACCACGTGATCCGCGTGATTAGTTACGTAATTTATTACGATTATTTTAAAGATTGTTGAGGCCAGCGCCACCCTGTCCTCGACTTTACGTAGCACGTCCCGGTTCTAATAAAACTCGCAGGTTAACATATATCCAATTTATTATTCAATATATAACTGCTGGCTGTATGGCGTTACATATAGCCGTGAGACAAAGAAGTAAGGAAACCGCTTTAAAATAATCGTAGCAGACGGTGGCTAGTGCTGTACTGAATAAGCGCGGGCGAAGTAAGTGCTCGCGTACCCCACAAGTGCGCTTAAAGCTTGTGTTGAACGGTACAATTCCAGCCACTCATCTGCTGATTGGAACATTACAGCGGGCTCATTATATCTGTCTATTGTAACAGATTTCGGCGGCGACAGCCATCTTGAAATTTCATATGAGGAGTACAAGTTCGCCATTCGGTCTAGCTTAAAAAGCCCCAAGTATTTCTTCGTCGCCAATTTTCTGATAGGTTGCTAAATGCTTACAATAGAAATATTTTAGGCTTGCATAGAGCAAACATGGATATTCAATTCATTCAAGATGCTTACGCCTGTTGTGTTATATAATTAACTAAATAAATAAATCCAACCGCGGCGTGTCGCAACTGCTTCGAGAAGCAATGACAGAAATAAGCCATGGAAGTGTTTCCGTCAAAAGAAAATTGCAGCATTTAGGGAGCAAGTTTATTAACGCTACAGAAATATCTGCCCAAGAAGCTGCATACAACATTTTAGGTTTACACTTGTCTGAGCCTAGTGAAGGGAATATTTTATTAACACTTGCCATCCAGATAAAGGGTCTGGATAGTCCGATCTAACGGAGAGTTAGAACAGCTTCCCGCAAACTCAACAGATATTTTTGAGCGAAATTTACTTGATCGATACGTGCAAAGACATGAACAACTAGAATCGTTATGTCTTGTGGAATTTGCGGCTTGGTTCAAATTCTCCAAGCTAAATGCACGGTCAGAACAGTCAAACGAAGAATATGACGAACCAATCGACTTTGATGCAGATGAAGAAAATAACGTTGCTGCACAAAGTTACCAAATGCTGGATGGGACTGGTAGGGTAAAAAGACGTAATCATGCCCCAATTCTTAGGTGGGTTCGCTTCAGTTTAAGCTCTTCTCCATCAGATTATTTTAGAGAGCACGTTATGCTCTTTTTCCCATGGAGAAGTGAAGAGACGGAACTCATTTCAAACGACAATGAAAGCACATTTAGAAATAATTTTGAAATTATTAAACGCAATAAAAGCAGTATGATGTGTTTGACGACATGGAGTTAGAGAGAGTTCTTCAAGATCTGCAAAATGTGGATGGAGAAGAAAACGGCCCCCTTCCCGGAGGGCTAGCCTCTCAATACCTTGAGGAAGAGTTCAGAGCTTTGGCAGTCCCCGACGTCGGCCAAAACGTAAATGTACTCCAAGATGAAAATGATTCAAATGGCGAACTTCCTCTTATAAGACTTCCTCCGATCGTATCTGACGATAACCTTTGCTCGCTTACCTGGTCTCTCAACTTTAAGCAACGCCAGTATTACGCCCACGTAATGTATAATGATGCAGCCAAAAAAACATTTTATGAATATGTTGGTGGAGGGGCCGGAGTGGGAAAAAGCAGATTGATTTCTACAATATTTCAGTCTATAACTTCCTGGGGCAACAGATTCCGCAAAGGTTTTACTTTGTGCTCCTACTGGAAAAGCAGCTTTTGGGATTGGGGGACTAACGCTTCATTCAGTTTTCTCCCTTCCTGTTAATCAAACATCTGGTCCTTTAAGACCCCTAAGCAATGACACTTTAAATACAATGATATTCGCAGAAAATACATCTAATTTCTATAATATTCTGGCAGGAGCTAACCTTTGGAATAACTTTAAGTTCTTCAAGCTAACGGAAATAATGCGGCAACGTGACGACCACGCTTTTGCTTTGGCTTTGAATAATATGTCTGAAGCCAACATGACAAATGCAGATATTGAGCTTTTCAGGACAAGAGTTCTTCCAGTAACCGATGTTCCTGACGATGCAATTCACTTATTCTGTTCTAATGCTGACGTAAACCATTACAACTCCCTAAAATTTGCCCAAATTAGAACTGAAGAATTTATGTCAACTGCAGTAGATACAGTTAAGTCAGCTAATATGTCTGAAAGAAGTCGAGAATCAACTCTTAGGCATGCCCAAAACATGAAGACCTCTGAAACTCAGGGTCTACTATATATTTTACACCTGAAGACTACTGCAAAATATATGGTTACCGTCAATATTAACACAAATGATGGACTTGTAAATGGGGCAACTGGTCAATTAATGCGACTTGACAACTGTATGGTTAACGGCTCATTATTAGTTACTGGACTGTGGATTAAGTTTATAGATGCCACTGTCGGTACTACAGCTAGGTCAAAAGTTCGAGGAAATGATCACACAGACTGGACTCCAATTTATAAAACAGCCCGAGTATTCCAATGCGGAAATTCGGGACATTCTTCTATTGATCGAAAACAATTTCCAGTTGTTCCTGCTGAGGCTATTACCATCCATAAGAGCCAAGGAGCAACCTACAGCAAAGTCGCAGTGCATCTTAAAAGAGGCATTAAGCGAGCTTCGTTGTACGTAGGTTGCAGCAGAGCAACTAGCGCATCGGGCCTTTTCCTTTTAGGAGACTTTGTCCCTCCAACTAGATTGGGAGCTACAAATGTCCAAGTAGAACTTGAACGTTTAAGAGGGGAAAATGCTTTGACTAAGCATTATGAATTTTTGGTCAATGAAAATGAGGATATCTCTTTATATTACCACAACGTGGAATCTCTTCGCGCTCATCGCGAAGATGTTGCCAACGAAAACATTATTTGTTCTGCCAACTTTTTATGTTTGTTGAAACCTGGACTCTTCCACAAGAAGAGTGCACTTTAAGGGATTTCGACATTATAAGAAGAATAGATTGCAATCGTTTGAATGGTATTGGGAAGAACGGAGTACTTATTTATGCTAAACAAAACATTTCGCAAAATGTATTATTTCTTTTTGAGACAAAGAAGTCCACAAACACAAGGGCAACGTATCAATCGATTGCATTTAAATATCTTGACACGTCATTTATAATTGTTTATAGGAGTCCCGGATTTCCAATTGCAAGATTTCGAAATGAAATTAAAGCTGATGTGGAAAAAGTGCGTAGAATGGATAATACTAAAGTAGTAATATTAGGAGATTTTAATATTTGCAGATCCACAGGGACTGATATTCTGGAGGAACACTTGAATGCCTATAACCTCTTTTCAATCAAATCAAATCAATCGCAAATTCGCTTTTACGACCGTCGTTGCGCAGTAGTGCCCAAAGTCCTTTATATGTACAAATTTTATGAAATGCAACGAATTCAAAGTTCTATTTCCATTGCCCTACGAAAAAAATCAGGTGCAGTAACTGCTGCAAATGTGAGGGATAATTCATTTGTTGACAGTCTTGTACAACATGACGATGGATTTCACATTCTAAAAGGCCTCCGTTCAGATCCAGCACACTTTATTGATCGTTTCATTACTACCAGCGGGGACGATCCTGAAATTCATGAAGTAATTCAATATCAGCGCCATAAGCACAGCGCTTCATGTTTAAGGGAACTGCGAGGACAACTATTCTGCCGTTTTAATATGCCATACCCACCAATGCCTGAAACTCTGGTTTTGTATCCATTTGAAGAAAACGAATCCAACGTTGAAGAATATAAAGAAATATTTAAAAAAGTTAAAGGGCTCTTAAAGTCTGTTTCCGAAGAAGAATCGGCCATGTTTAATAATTTTGAATATTTTCTCAGCCATTGTTGAGGCCAGCGCCACCCTGTCCTCGACTTTACGTAGCACGTCCCGGTTCTAATAAAACTCGCAGGTTAACATATATCCAATTTATTATTCAATATATAACTGCTGGCTGTATGGCGTTACATATAGCCGTGAGACAAAGAAGTAAGGAAACCGCTTTAAAATAATCGTAGCAGACGGTGGCTAGTGCTGTACTGAATAAGCGCGGGCGAAGTAAGTGCTCGCGTACCCCACAAGTGCGCTTAAAGCTTGTGTTGAACGGTACAATTCCAGCCACTCATCTGCTGATTGGAACATTACAGCGGGCTCATTATATCTGTCTATTGTAACAGATTTCGGCGGCGACATTCTCCCCCCGGCAAACTTGGCTCTCCTGCGTCTGGGTTACCCTCAATCTTGCCGACGTTCAATACAGTCAGCTTCGTTACGGGTCGTCGTAAGATGCCGTGGGCAGTCTTGATTGTAGCGCTTCTTACTTGCTGGTCCTTAGCTAAGACCACATCGGTGACTATTCCTTTCGGCCACGTGTTTCGTGGTAAGTTCTCGTCCACTATGAGGACGACGCTGCCAATCGTTAGAGGTGGCTGCTTGGCGTACCATTTTCCTCGGCGAGCTAAGTCGGTAACATATTCCCTGACCCATCGTTTCCAGAAATGGTCGGCGAATAGTTGAGTCGATGGCCACATGCATCGAACCGAGAGGTTGTTGTCGAAGATGGGCTTATATCCGCTTACTGACCCCAGTAGCAAATGATTGGGTGTGATGGCTTCGTCGTCGTTGGTGTCCAGCGATACGAATGTGAGCGGCCTTGAGTTTATTATAAATTCGATCTCCCAAAGTGCGCTTTGTAGACTCTCGCTAGTAAACTTCATCGCTGGGCAGATGGCGGACAGGACCCTTTTTATGGAGCCTATAAGGCGCTCCCATGCTTCCCCCATATGAGGCGCTGCTGGTGGGTTAAAGCTCCACTTAATTGTGTCGAACGATCTGTACACTTCGTCGAAGTCAACCCTTTGAAGCTCCTCGCAGATCACCTTCTCGGAAGCTTTAAAATTAGTGCCGTTGTCCGTGAATATTTCTCTAGGTGTCCCGCGGCGATTGAAGAAGTTGCGGATACACATAATGCATGACGAGGCGTCGAGGGAGTGAGCTATTTCTAGATGCACTGCCCTGACCGTGAGACAGGTAAAGATTACTCCCCATCGTTTCTCCTTCCTCCTGCCAACGGTCACGAGAATTGGTCCAAAGTAATCGATTCCAACGTAGGTAAATGGGCGTTGATAAGCGGCGACTCTAGCAATGGGAAGTTGGGCCATTAGCGGCGGTTTTGGGGAGGCATTATCGTTTCTGCAGCGCTGACATGCTCGTCGGGCTGACTTATATAAAACTCTTAAGCGTGGTATATAATAAATGCCACGAATCCTATTGATGCAGGCCTCGTGCATGGTGTGGTGCATCTGACGGTGATACCAGTTAACAATTAGGCGTGTTACGTAATGCCCGTAAGGGAGTACTATTTGCTGCTGGGGGCATAAGTTTTCAGCTCTCCCTCGGATCCGTAGCAACTGGTCATCGTCTAGAAACACATTTAGGGTATTCAATTGCGTTGCAATCGTTTGAAAAGTGTAAAAGTGTAAGTAGTTCCAACAACAATTTCCATACAAAATAGTTTTCAAGGCCTACAACACCCCAGCCTATGTATACAAATCTGTTGTACTTGTGTAGAAATAGGGGGTTAATAATGGGTAGGAATTTTATCTAAAATACTAAAAATATACTGAAAAGTTGGGTTTTAATGACAGAAAATATCATAGCCTTCTTTTCACAAAAATTAAAAAGTTGGCGTTATTTTGTACGTCAATTTCCTGCAACGATATTTTAAAATAGAGGGCGTTCACAATTCTCGTCTGGCAAACTTACAAAGTTTACACTTTTGCAACGCAATTGAATACCCTAATTAAGACAAATTAGTTTTGAATTTGCGTTTAGAGATTTACCTTTGGAGAGTAAACATATTTCTTTTCGGAACTCTGATACTTGCGCGTAGCGTATCAGTGTTGTTTGAGCGCGGCGTATCATCTCGGCGTTAATGCTCGTAATCGGAGGCGTTTTCCGCGCTGTTGCTTTCAGCTTTTCGATGTATAATATGAACGTTGCTACCGCTCGATATAGCCTCCGCCAGTCGGAAAAGTGTTCTACGTTCACGATGGGGTCCAGTGGCGTAGTAGCGACGAAAAACACCTGCTTCACTTCGATGTTGGTTGGGGCTCCTAGGTCGGTACAGGTGGGCCAACGAGAGCGTTCCTGGAGAAGATACTCCGGGCCATCAAACCACTTATGCATGGAAGTGAAACTCGAAGTCTTAGTGGCGATGTCAGCAGGGTTTAAGTCTGATGGCACCCAGTGCCATTGGTCGACATTGGTGAGCTCCAACACTTCTCCTACGCGATGCATTACGTACTGCTGGAACTTGCGTGGGTCCATTCGCAGCCATTTGAGGACTGTTTTGGAGTCCGTCCAGTAGTGATGGGAGTTAACTGATAGCCGAGAATTTGTTTGAATTGACTGGCTAAGCTTGGCGCCAGTGACTGCTGCCTGTAATTCCATACGGGGGATGGACAGCGGGCTTAGCGGGGCAACTTTAGTTTTGGCTGCTAGCAGGCTAAGATAAACGGAGTTGCCTTGTTGGATGCGAAGATACGAGACTGCTGCATATGCAAGTTCACTTGCGTCTACGAAGGTATGGAGCTGCACGTCATGGATGTCCTCGTTGGTTCTGAAGAAGCATCGCGGAATCTTAACCGTGGCGATTAGGGTTAATGCCTGCTTCCATCGATTCCATCTTGGGAGCAGGCTTTCTGGAATGCAGTCGTCCCAGTCGGTGGGGGTCCGCCACACTTCTTGTAATAATATTTTCAGCTCTATAGTGTAGCAGGCGATGAGGCCAAGGGGGTCGTACATTGACATAAGTACTTGGAGGAGTTCCCGCTTCGACGGTGCATCGTTTTCAGTCCATATGTCGCGTTTCAGACGGGAGAATTTGAAGATAAACGTTAGGTCGTCCGTTTCCGGGATCCAGTATAGGCCGAGGACTTTCTCGGCGGTGGTGATTTCGACCTCGGTTGACGATGATTCTCCGCCTAGTTTGCCAAGCACAGTCTTCGAGTTCGATGCCCAGTTGCGAATATAGAACCCTCCTGCGGCGTGAATATGGCGAACTTGTGTGGCGATTTCTATCACCTCCTTATTGTCGTTGCCGCTGTAGATAAAGTCGTCGACGTAGTGGTAATTTTTCACGGCTTGTGCGGCGGCGGGATATTGCTGTTGGAACCTGTCAGCGTTTCTGTCCCGTATGAAGTGTGCGATACATGGTGCGCAGTTTATGCCGAATGTGAGCGCTTCCATCGTGTAGACGCTTGGATGGTGTAGTTCGTCATCTTGGTCGTACCAAAGGAAGCGCTGAACATGGGCATCTTCCGGCTTGACTCGAATTTGGTGAAACATCTCCGCGATGTCACCGATGATCGCCACCTTTCCGGCGCGAAATGAGATCAGCAGATCCACCAATGGTTTCAAGAGGTCGGGACCGGCGTGTATGAAGTCGTTCAGGGATTGTCCCCCTGACTGCGCCGCTGCATCCCAAACTAGACGAACCCTATTAGGTTTGTTCGGGTTTGTAATTATAAAGGTTGGTAGATACCATACCCTCGCGTGTTCTTCCAATATCTCGGCTGCACTTAGCTTACGGGCATACTTCTTTTGCACGAGATTGTCGATCTCCTTTTGGGTTTGAATCGTTAGTGCTGGTTCCTTGATGAATTTCCGTTGTATGCACTTCAGTCGTCTAAGGGCGTTTGGGTAACTATCTGGTAGAGCTGCGTTCTCGCTCTTCCACAGCAGTCCAATTTCAAATCTGCCGTCCTCAAATTTGGCTGTCGAGTTCATGATGGCTAGGGCACGGGAGTCAGCTTCAGAATATAGGTGGGCACATCGAGGAGTCTCTACTGCGAAGGTTTGCTTAATGGCCTCGTGTAAGGCGGTGTCGGCTTCGTAGCATCTACACTCATGAATGTTAACGTGTCCCTCTGCGTTAGATCTTTTGCTCGGAGGGATTTGCAACGTCCATCCCAGTCGAGTTTTGGAAGCAATTGGCTGGCGCCACGCTCCCTCCCGGATTCTAAGAGGTACGGCTAGATTCCAGTTATCCGCTCCGACGATTATAGTTGGTCGCACGTTGGCATATGAGGTAATTGGTAGTCTTTTAAGGTACGGGAACTTCATGGCGAGCTCCTCCATGTTGGCGGACTGTATTGGTAAGTTTAGGCTTCTGACGCTGCGAACGTCTCTCAGTTTAAATTTGGCTCCGTTCTGCGTGTTGATGACACGTAAAGTCGCTGTTTTAGAAGTTTCTTCGACACGGGTTGTATTGTCGGTCCATTTCAGGCAGAGTGGGTGTGGTACGCCTGTCACCCCCAGCTGCTGGAAGATAGTTTCCTCGATCAGCGTTACTGATGATCCTTCGTCTAGAAAGGCAAAGGTGTTAATTTGTTGAGTCTTATAATCGATTTTAATTGGTACGATACGGAAATTAGTTTGATCCGCATGTCTATGGGCGAGAATGTGACCGCTCTCCAGCTCGGGTGCTGTTGGCTGGCGCGGGTGTTCGGAGCGGTAGAGTTGTTCTGCATGCAGTAGGGGATGGTGACGTTCGCGACAGTTGTTTATGTTGCATGTCTTCCTTGAAAGGCACTGGCTGCGGTGCTTGTTGAGGCAATTGAGGCACAAGTGATGGGTGCGGGACACGTCCCATCTTTCTGTCGTGTTCATAGCGGAGAAGTTAGGGCAGGTTTGGATCTTGTAGTCTCAGGCATCGCATATCACGCATTTTCCTCTAAAACGAAGTGGCTCCTCACTCGCCGAATAGTAATTAAGGCGTTCGCTGCGCCCGAAGTAAAGTGGGGATGATACTTGACTAGCTGCTTCGGCGATTGTGTACATCCATTCGCTGAATACTTTCACCACCGGCACAGCGGTTTCTTTTGGGTGCATGGCCCATTGCAATTTTAGCTGCGAAGGAAGCTTTTCCACTAGTTCCTGCACAAGGAGTGGGTTGCTCATGTGGGCGACTAGCTCGCAGGCTTCCATCGTTGAATATATGTTTCTTACGCAGAGTGCGTACTCGATCAGAGGTTCTAGTTTGTCCTTTGGAGGCGGCATTTTCCGTGCTTTATCAAGCATTGTCTGAAGTACATGCTCTGGCCGACCGAAACACATTTGAAGTGTCTGTATGATTTCGGGGACCATCGCTGGTAATAGTAACTTACTTTGCACTAGTTCTCGGGCCCTACCTCTTAGGCTTGACTGTAGGCGCATGAGGTTCTCCGCGTTGGTGTAGCCGGCGATCTCTGTGCTAGTTTGAAAACTGCTATAAAATAATGGCCAAGCTTGGGGGTTGCCATCGAATGCTGGCAACTCCCTTGGGATCGCTTGACGAGCGGCAATCTGCGAAGGTGTTGGTATGCCAGAGGTTAGTATTATTTTGTTGGCTGCGTCTGGTCCCACTAATAAGCTCCCTGCGGCTTCGGCTTCCTTTGGTCTGATCAGCTGTTGCTTAACCGGGGACGGACCATGTGAGGTTAGGTTCGATAAACCGCATGGCGTTTGAGCGGGCTTTTCGCCTAAAGCTGATATACCACCCACTGCCATGCTAGTGGTCGTGACCGTCGTCGACGCGGATTGTGTATTTTTGTTAATGTGTTCCAGAAAGGAAGCTTGATATGACGGGTTGTATGGAAGTTTAGCCAATCCGTTTCCTTGCGTCGGTGATGAGGAGGCCTGAGGTTTGTGGAATGACATCGGCATCGTTGGCACCACCTCTGTGACGACGTCGCGTATTATATTCTCGCAGTCACATTGCCAGCTGTGATCATCATCAACGCCCACGCACTCGCTGTGGTACCAGGAGTGGCATTTGCTGCACTGGACCATTCGATCACAATCCTCATGTGCACATCGCTTGCAATGGTACACTCCACTTGATAGGTTGTTGTTATCCATGTTGGGAATTGATGTAGGGCAGTTCCCCGAATACTGTTATTTTCACTTGGACGGGGCTAATGGACTATTAAGTCGGGCACCACGTGATCCGCGTGATTAGTTACGTAATTTATTACGATTATTTTAAAGATTGTTGAGGCCAGCGCCACCCTGTCCTCGACTTTACGTAGCACGTCCCGGTTCTAATAAAACTCGCAGGTTAACATATATCCAATTTATTATTCAATATATAACTGCTGGCTGTATGGCGTTACATATAGCCGTGAGACAAAGAAGTAAGGAAACCGCTTTAAAATAATCGTAGCAGACGGTGGCTAGTGCTGTACTGAATAAGCGCGGGCGAAGTAAGTGCTCGCGTACCCCACAAGTGCGCTTAAAGCTTGTGTTGAACGGTACAATTCCAGCCACTCATCTGCTGATTGGAACATTACAGCGGGCTCATTATATCTGTCTATTGTAACAGATTTCGGCGGCGACAGCCATCTTGAAATTTCATATGAGGAGTACAAGTTCGCCATTCGGTCTAGCTTAAAAAGCCCCAAGTATTTCTTCGTCGCCAATTTTCTGATAGGTTGCTAAATGCTTACAATAGAAATATTTTAGGCTTGCATAGAGCAAACATGGATATTCAATTCATTCAAGATGCTTACGCCTGTTGTGTTATATAATTAACTAAATAAATAAATCCAACCGTGGCGTGTCGCAACTGCTTCGAGAAGCAATGACAGAAATAAGCCATGGAAGTGTTTCCGTCAAAAGAAAATTGCAGCATTTAGGGAGCAAGTTTATTAACGCTACAGAAATATCTGCCCAAGAAGCTGCATACAACATTTTAGGTTAACACTTGTCTGAGCCTAGTGAAGGGAATATTTTATTAACACTTGCCATCCAGATAAAAGGGTCTGGATAGTCCGATCTAACGGAGAATTAGAACAGCTTCCCGCAAACTCAACAGATATTTTTGAGCGAAATTTACTCGATCGATACGTGCAAAGACATGAACAACTAGAATCGTTATGTCTTGTGGAATTTGCGGCTTGGTTCAAATTCTCCAAGCTAAATGCACGGTCAGAACAGTCAAACGAAGAATATGACGAACCAATCGACTTTGATGCAGATGAAGAAAATAACGTTGCTGCACAAAGTTACCAAATGCTGGATTGGACTGGTAGGGTAAAAAGACGTAATCATGCCCTAATTCTTAGGTGGGTTCGCTTCAGTTTAAGCTCTTCTCCATCAGATTTTAGAGAGCACGTTATGCTCTTTTTCCCATGGAGAAGTGAAGAGACGGAACTCATTTCAAACGACAATGAAAGCACATTTAGAAATAATTTTGATATTATTAAACGCAATAAAAGCAGTATGATGTGTTTGACGACATGGAGTTAGAGAGAGTTCTTCAAGATCTGCAAAATGTGGATAGAGAAGAAAACGGCCCCCTTCCCGGAGGGCTAGCCTCTCAATACCTTGAGGAAGAGTTCAGAGCTTTGGCAGTCCCCGACGTCGGCCAAAACGTAAATGTACTCCAAGATGAAAATGATTCAAATGGCGAACTTCCTCTTATAAGACTTCCTCCGATCGTATCTGACGATAACCTTTGCTCGCTTACCTGGTCTCTCAACTTTAAGCAACGCCAGTATTACGCCCACGTAATGTATAATGTTGCAGCCAAAAAAACATTTTATGAATATGTTGGTGGAGGGGCCGGAGTGGGAAAAAGCAGATTGAGTAGCTATTAAAAGCGGTTGCGGAGGTTTTTTAGGCGGTTTTAAATGTATTTTGTATGAGTTGTTTTTAATTGCAAGCGTATACTCATCCCATAATCAGTGTGTTTGGTATTCCACGGAACCCTCCCGTTTTATTGCATTTCAAATAATGTTACCCCTCGTTATCTTCTGAGAATGAGCAGGAGAAAGTGAACGTGCGTACCCACGAACCCGAATCTCACCCCCTACCCTCGAGTCCTTGCTCATGACTGCTTGTGCGCGAAGGTGTGAAATTTTAATTTTGTGAGTTTTGTTCAAAATGTACAGTTTTTATTTTAGAACAGAGAAAATTATACCATTGGAAAGGGCTTGAAAAATGCTTTCCAATGATACCAAATTTTTTTTTTTTTTTTTTTTTTTACGGGAGCGGCGGTTTTCGCAGCGGAGGTTTGGACGCTGCCGAGACTGCCGCTGCGATGACTGTCGCTGCGGTCTTATACTCTAGTTTTTCTTATATGTTATACGATTCCTTTTGAGGAGTGTGTCTAGGAAAAATGAGCTGAATAATCACTTTAATGTTCAAGTTGTATAAGACTTATATGATCACTTTTCAGGGCTGAGGATATCGAAATTGTTTGTGTCTACGATAAAGTTAGAAGTTAGTGTATAGAACAATTAGCTGAGGATATCGAAATTGTTTGTGTCTACGATAAAGTTAGACGGGTGTGTATAGAAAAATTAGCTAGTGGTACCACTTTAAGGTTTATGTTTTAAATTTCTTATTGGGAACACCTTTCAGGGTTTATATCTAGAGGCCACCTAATAATATTTATGTGTAGGATAAGAAGTTCAGTTTTAAGAATTTCTTAAAACGGTGCACTGAAGCGGAAAATTGTACCGAATTTCAAATTCTGCCTCCTCCCGTATATTCCCACTACTCGACTGAAAAAGGCAAAAAACGACGATGACCTCCGATACCCTAAATAGTATACTCCCTCACTAAAAAAAAAAAAAAAAAAAATTTGGTATCATTGGAAAGCATTTTTCAAGCCCTTTCCAATGGTATAATTTTCTCTGTTCTAAAATAAAAACTGTACATTTTGAACAAAACTCACAAAATTAAAATTTCACACCTTCGCGCACAAGCAGTCATGAGCAAGGACTCGAGGGTAGGGGGTGAGATTCGGGTTCGTGGGTACGCACGTTCACTTTCTCCTGCTCATTCTCAGAAGATAACGAGGGATCACAATATTTGAAATGCAATAAAACGGGAGGGTTCCGTGGAATACCAAACACACTGATTATGGGATGAGTATACGCTTGCAATTAAAAACAACTCATACAAAATACATTTAAAACCGCCTAAAAAACCTCCGCAACCGCTTTTAATAGCTACTCTTAGCTTAAGGCTTAGGAAATTCGAATGGTTGCATCGCGACATCTTATGCCAGTGCTGGCCCGACCTTAACTGACCATTTATTCATATCTTGCTTACACAGAGATTGCCTTTCCTTAACCTATGTCGAAGTTGCACACCTTCGATATTTACCTACATCCAGACCCCTCCTACACCACGTTCACCCCCGGTAACTTGTTATCAATCCTTGTGTTCGTTTTCCTTCTAATAACCATTCTACTGGGGTATTGGGCTGCTCCTTATGTTCGAGAACCAATCGGATTGGTTCTAGGAGTACAACATGCCTGTATGCAGTCCCTGTAGATGTCAACCTGTTAAGTGAACATTCTGGACTATAAAAATGACACCACTCAAATTGCTCAGGATCAGTTCTTCAAATGCCTCAGTACTGTATTCTAATAAAATAATTAGATCCACATCGGTCCTTGCAATCGCGCCTAACAATTCTAATCGTGCTTTTTACCTTTTAAACGAGTGGGTGAAAATTGTTAACAACCTTATCGTGCTTTTTACCTTAATAACGAGTGGGTGAAAATTATTAACAACATTACAACATATAACAATATATTTTTTGCATAAAAATATTAAAACCAAAACCCTAAAAATGGAGTCATTCGTTGCTTGTGATTTGTGCACCAAAAATGTGGAGATGAGTGAGTTTGAAGCTCATTATGCTCAGTGCTCAAAGCCTCGGAATGCCTTCGAGGTTTTAATGTGTAAATCAAAAATAAGGTGTGACTTATGCTGTGAGGAGTTGAATAACTCCCCACAAATAGAAGCAGCAGCAGATGGCCGGCCGCTTACCAGATACGCGGCGAATTCGCGTAGTAACGGCGCGGCGAGGAGAACGAGAGAGTTTGGAGACCAAGGGTGGAGATCGAGAGAGTTTGGAGACCAACGAAGGAGAGCGAGAGAGTTTGGAGACCAATGAAGGAGAGCGAGAGAGTTTGGAGACCAAGGATGGAGATCGAGAGAGAATGGAGACTTCGCGGGCAGAGCAAGAGTGCCGTATGCAAAAGGGGATAACGGAACTCCACCGGACTTTGGACTCTCCCGTGAACTTTGGACCGGGAGAGGAAGTGCCACATCTCGGCAGTGGAGCGGCACACAGGCGTGCCACAAGCGGCCCGGGAATCAGCGGGACTGCAGCAGTGGGCGGAGCATCGATTGAAAGCGGTACGTGAAGGAGAAGTGGGTCATCCAGGAGGCACGGACTTTGGACCCAGAGTGGAGAGATCCAGCGGGCCGTGCGCAAAAGGGAAATAACGGTGCTTGGAGGCCCTATATAAGGCCGCAGAGCGCTGGCAGCTGGATCAGTCGATCACGAGGAGTCAAACCTTCAAGATCAATTAAAGTACCAAATAAACAGTCAGTCAAGCAAATAATCTACGAGGGAGCTACAACCAAGCGAGTCGTCGGAAGCAGCGCCGTGGGAAGCATACAAGGAGCAAGATCGCCACGTCGAGACGTTCGGGATTAGGACATCAGGAATCTCCGAATTGAGACACAGGTGGCTGAGTTCTGAAAGGCATCACGCGGCTAAGTCAAGGCGTTTGTTTTCTAACTTTGTCACGACCACACCCTGGCGAGTCGCCCGGCGGGTCTGTCAGAGACAAGCAAAAGAGTCCGACGACGAAGAGCCGTCAGCTTGGGGAGGAAAGTTGTCTGCGACCCAGCGTACCTTGCCCGACCAAGCAGGACCTGGCGTGACGGACGAGCGGTAGATCGATTTGCGGTTTCAAGAGGCGGCAGCCTGGAGAGCCCTGCGATTACCGGCGAAGTTCCCGAGCAGCGACCGCCCAGCTCCCCGAGCGCCAGAACAACGAGATACTGGTCAGAAGACAGCGCAGAGGACATCGACAGCGACGCCAGCAGACATTTCCGGCAGCCACGTTACCATCGCCGCGCGGAGCTCATTGGGGAGCGCAGGAGCGTCGCGGACGTCACGCATTAGGGTGAAGCCGGGTGGAACGTTCGTCTGCGCTAGGCGTAAAGCGAAGTGAGCCGCTAGACAGCCTCCGGGCGGCAGCCTTGACTGTCAGCGCGAACTGAGCAAGAACCTAGCGGGACCGTCCGGGACAAAGCAAGGGACAGGTATTGCCTCGAAAGGCGTCAGCCTGGAGAGCAAGGCTTGTTCACCCTAGTCTGAGAACGGTGACGCTTCCCTAAGCCCACAAGGCCGAACTCTCTGCGGGTCTAAGGCGCTGCAAGCGACCCCGAGGCAACGCGTCGGCAAGCAAGCAGAGGCGGCCACTACGAGCGTCCCGAGACCCAGGATCCAGAGGAGGACGAGTCAACGCGTCGAGGAGCCAGAAAGAGGAGCGCCAGCAGCCGGCGGAACCAGAGCCAAGAGATACCGAAGCCAGCCCAGCCACACACCCGCTGTACTAATACCACAAGAATAAATCCCACTGTTACCATTTGAACACTTTGTTTTCTCACTGATCTACGGGCAATCACGTCGTATAAATTTGGTGGGACGAACGCACAATCTTCTGAGCTAGCCGCACGAATCTCGTAGCGAGCAGACACACAAAATCAGTTCGTTACATCTGGCGCCCAACGTGATTGTCGCAACAGTGAGAACAGCACAGTAAAAATGGGAAAGAAGTGGATTTACCGCCTCAAGAAGGAAGACTTCGCCCATGTCGCACAGAGGCTCAACGTCGCCCTGGAGGGCAGGCTAGACGACATGAGGAAGGCACTATCGGAATACTACTCCAAAACAGAGAACGATCCACAACTCGTCGACATCTGGGCCGAGCTGGAGGCGACATACTACGACAGAGCCGGCCCAAGCATTACGTTAACGAACGCTGAAGGGGACAACCTGGTGGCAAGCCTGAGCGTTGACAACATGCAGAAAGAGGCCCACAGGAGAGAATCAAGCCAAGAAAAGAAAGCAGCAGCGCTGATCCCGAGACCAAGCCAGTCGGACTATGCAAAGGTCGCTAAACAAGTCCGTGAATGGTCGTTCAGGTTCGACGGGGCGGAAAAACCATTCGAGTTCCTGGAGCAAGTAGAATGGTCCGCCAACACGTACGGTTTGGAGCTCGATATGATCCCTCGAGCGATGCCGGAGTTGCTAAAAGGAAGGGCTTTGAAATGGTTCATCGCCAACAATAAGCAGTGGAGAACTTGGGCAGAATTCATTGAAAGTTTCCACACATATTTCCTGCCAAGAGATTTATTCACCAGGCTGGCGGACCAGGTCCGGCAAAGGAAGCAAGGCTTCAGCGAGTCGTTCAAGGACTACATGATCGACATGCAGACGATGGTGAGGCCACTTAACTATTCTACGAAAGAGACGTTAAGGGTCATTAAAGAGAACTGCACCCCAAGCCTACGAATGTTCTTAAGAGCATACAAAGTGTCGGACCTGGACACGCTAATGATCCTAGCCGATGAGTACGAAGAACTTGAAAAGGAACGGGAAGTCTTCGCACAGGAGAACAAGTTCTCAAAGACAAAGTCGGCGTCACCAACACAGGTGACATGCAGGAGATGCGAGGAGGAAGATAACCAGGACACACGAGGAAACGACCAATGGTCACCACCACACCAAGCCAGACGACAGCAGGCAACAGACGCACCACGCGGAGGCCATTAAGCACCACCCCCACAGCAACAGAGACAGCCAAACAATACCTTGTGGAGGCCGCCAAGCAACACACAGAGGCCACAAGAGGCCACCCATATCACAGACCCGCAGGAGGCCTGTCGGAAATGCGGTGGGAACGGACACTGGGCTAGAGGATGTCGAAACCAGCGGCTGCTGTTATGCTTGATATGCGGCAAGGTGGGTGTCAGGAGCGTCGATTGCTGCCAACGATCGGGAAATGGCCAGCGATCTCAGCCGCAGAGAGGCGAGCGGGGATCGCACAGTGCCACCTCTCCAAACTAACGGGCAAGCTAATCGAGGAGGAGCAGCAGTTGTCCGCAGCTGTGATGATTGGTGGGAACAGCTACAAAGCCACAATCGACACCGGAGCAACGGCAAGCTTCGTGAGCGAAGAATTGGCGGACAATATTGCTGCTCTAGGAAAGATTACAAAGACGAGACGGCAAGCTAGGTTGGCAGATGGAAGGTGCGGCGGAATTGATGCGCAGCTCGAGGTGGAGGTCAAATTCGGCAACAAACAAGTGACCATGAGCCTGTTGATTTTACCCGGAGTAGTGGATCCACTAGTGTTGGGATGGAACTTCCTGAAACAAGTCGGAACCGAGATAAGGTGTGCTGGACACGAGATAATAATACCAGCCAGGAACCGACACAATGGATGGCTTGAGGAGAAGCTATCAGTAGCAGTCGTTCAACAAGTAAACGAGTTGGACGATACTACAGCGTTCCTTGAAGCAGAGCTGGCAGACTTCAGCACAATGAAGGGAACATCGAATATGGCAGAACACCAGATCAAAATGAAGGATGACAAGCCAATCAAGCAGAGATACTACCCCAAGAAATCAACGTAAAGGTGGACGAGCTTCTCCAAATGGGGTTCATAGAGCATTCAAAAAGCCCAAACAGCTCCCCCATCGTGATGGTGAAAAAGAAGACAGGCAAGTGGAGACTGTGTGTCGACTTCAGGCAGATCAACGCGAAGTCAGTGAAGGATGCCTACCCTATGCCCCGCATAAACTACATCCTAGATCAACTAAGGGAAGCGCGGTACATCAGCAGTTTGGACCTGAAGGATGGATACTGGCAGATCCCACTGGAAGAGAGTAGCAGGCAATATACGGCGTTTACGGTACCAGGCAAAGGTCTGTTTCAGTGGAGGGTAATGCCGTTCGGACTTCACTCGGCGTCGGAAACGTTTCAGCGAGTCTTGGACCAAGTAATTGGCCCCGAGATGTCACCTCACGCATTCGCTTACCAGGATGACATAATAGTGATCGGTCGCACGCTGGAAGAACATAAAAGAAACCTGAGGGAAGTGTTCCGGCGTCTAAAGGAGGCAAACCTGAGGCTGAATCCAGAAAAATGCCAATTTTTCAAAAAGGAGCTGCTATACCTGGGACATCGAGTGACTAGCGAGGGAATAGGAACAGATCCAGAAAAGGTAGCCGCCATCGCCGAACTAGAACCGCCATCGTCTGTCAAAGAGCTCCGCCAGTACCTAGGAGTAGCGTCGTGGTACCGCCGGTTTGTACCCGATTTTTCCAGAATCGTCAAACCCCTGAACGACCTGCTGCGCAAAGGCAGTAAGTGGGAGTGGAAACCAGAGCACCAGATGGCGTTTGAGGAGGTTAAGGCAAGACTTGTGGCAGATCCAGTGCTAGCATGCCCGGACTTCAGTAGAACTTTCATCCTGCAAACAGACGCCAGCGACTACGGCATCGGAGCGATACTGACCCAGGACACCGAAAAGGGCGAAAGAGTAATCTCCTACTCAAGCCGAACACTGAACGGCGCGGAAAAGAACTACTCGACAACGGAGAAGGAGTGCTTGGCGATCGTCTGGGCGATCCGGAAGCTCAGGCCATATCTGGAAGGTTACCACTTTAAGGTAGTAACCGACCACATGGCCCTGAAGTGGCTCAACAGCATCGAAAGCCCTTCAGGAAGGATCGCCAGATGGGCGATGGAGTTACAACAGTACGACTTTGAGATAGCGTACAGAAAGGGCCAGCTAAACGTGGTGGCCGACGCATTATCAAGACAACCACTACCAGAGACGCTACGAGGAGTAAAAAAGGCATCGGCAACAATAACCTCAGGAGAGTGCAGCTGGATCAAGGACATGGGCGAAAAGATAAGGACCCAACCGCAGAAGTACCCGGACTATGTTATGGATGGTGAGACACTGTACAGAAACATACCTCACCGAGCAGGCAGTGAAGACGTCGCGTCATGGAAGATGTGCGCCCCGAAGTCGCTACGAGAAACAGTGTTGAGGGAAAACCACGACGCACCGTCCGCGGGACACGTAGGAAGCCGAAGGACAATTGCACGGTTGGCAGCCCGATACTACTGGCCAGGCATGCATAGAGACGCCCGAGCCCACGTACGAAAATGCGAGATTTGCATGCGGTTTAAGCCCAATCAGATGCAGGCGGCTGGGAAGATGTTGACCCAAGTGCCGGAGGAACCATGGGCCACGGTATGTGCAGACTTCGTTGGACCCCTACCAAGATCTAAGCACGGAAACCAAATGCTGCTGGTCATGATAGACAGGTTTTCGAAATGGACGGAACTGGTGCCCCTACGCAGTGCGACGGCAGAGTCGCTTAAGAAGGCGTTTAGGGAGCGCATAATCGGAAGGTACGTGGTCCCGAAGGTGGTCATAACGGACAATGGAGTACAGTTTGCAAGCCGCATATTTAAAAATTTCCTGGCTGAGATGGGTATCAGTCAACAATTCACCGCGCCATACACACCACAAGAGAATCCAACCGAACGAGCAAACAGAACGGTCAAGACCATGATTGCGCAGTTCGCAGGGCAGGACCAGAGAAACTGGGACGAGAAGTGGCCGGAGATTATGCTAGCAGTGAACACGAGCACATCGGAATCCACTGGCCATACACCGGCGTTTCTTACCCAGGGAAGGGAACCACGTCTACCCAGCAGCCTATATGATAAGGAAACACTAGGCACTGGACGAGCTACGGAGACCCCTGAGGAAAATGCCAACAAACTAAAAGAGGTATTCGAGATCGTGCGGCGAAATATGGAAAAGGCGTCCCAGAACCAAGCCAGACACTACAATCTGAGAAGGAGGCAATGGTCACCAGCGGGGGGCGACATAGTGTGGGCCAAGGAACATCACCTGTCCAAAGCGGCCGAAGGATTCGCTGCAAAACTAGCCCCGAGGTACGATGGCCCTTACCAGGTTGTAGATTTCGTCTCTCCAGTGATCTGCAAAATTCGCCACACACAGTCGAAGAAAGAAAAGACAGTTCACGTTGGCGAGCTCAAGCAACAAGTGAACGAGCAGACAGCAGAAACATCAGATGTCTAACAACGGGTACGAGGCGGCAGGATTAGGCGTCAGGCCGAAGCGAGAGTCATCCATACGCCACACGGAAAGGACAATCAGGATAGAACAAGGACATGGATAAGGATCACACGTTGATCCAGACTGCGAGGCCACAGGATTAGGCGTAAGGCCGAAGCGAGAGTCATGCACACGCCACGCAGAAAGGTCAACCATAAGGGTAGGGCACAAGGAAATGGATAGGGATGGATGGTGATCCCGACCGCAAGGCAACAGGATTCAGCGTCGGGCAGTTGCCAGAGTCATCCGCGATAACGCCAGGCGGAAGGGACACTTACAAAACGGCACAAGGATACGGGTAACGTAGAAGAGAGTATGCGCGGAAGGAGACAAGCAACACAAGACGCGCAGTCCAGACATACACCGCAGCATCCGGAGATTCTATACGGAATGCGCCGGACGAGCTCGTCTAGTTGTTACCCGAGGAAAAGGGGAGGACGGTGCAGAATCAGATCTACACGGTAGCCAGCTGGTCACAAAAAAAAAACAGAAACACGCACCACACCAACAGTTGACTAAAAACAAGAAAAGGAACGGGGCATGCATGGGCCGCACCAGCAACCTGAAATTTAAAGGGGGCTTAATTCAGGAAGCAGAAAGACATCATAAATACTTACCGGCTGTCCTGGTTGCGAAGCGAATGCGAAGTCCTCTCCGCAACCGCTCTCAAAAGCTGCCAATGTGGAGTCAGATGCTGCCAACAGAGGACGAGTGAAGGGCGAGAGAGGACGAAAGGATGAGATGAAAAGGAGTGAAGGAAATGCAAAAGAAACTTACCTATGAATTTCATAGTATGAAAGTTGCAAAATCACCACGAGCCAGGGAAGGGGGCGCCTCGATAGGCGATCGATTGGCACTGGACGATAGTGCGATCGATGGGCACACGACAATGGAAATATCGGCCAAGGTGGAAATATCGCAAACGAGCAGGTGGCAACGCAGCACCGTCGGTATCGATATGCGAATAAATATCGATCACGCACGAATGGTGTGACCAGGCGGAGGAAACATGGAGAGGAGTGAGACGCAGCAATGAGCAGCGAGCTGGGGATCGATAGCCCAGGAGTATCGATGTCCCAGTGGGAACACAGGAAATATCGGCGCGGGAGATTTAAAGTTGCTACGAGGAGGATGACCCCCGCTGTAGAAACTCAAGAGAGTTAAGAGCGTCGAGGGAGCATCGAGGGAGCAACGAGGGAGCGCCGCGGGAATCACAAGGACTCAAAGGCTAGGATAAGCAAGGAAACGCCGGAGAGTAGGAACCAGTCTTAAATGTTTCCCGAAGTAAGGGGGGAATGTGAGGAGTTGAATAACTCCCCACAAATAGAAGCAGCAGCAGATGGCCGGCCGCTTACCAGATACGCGGCGAATTCGCGTAGTAACGACGCGGCGAGGAGAACAAGAGAGTTTGGAGACCAAGGGTGGAGATCGAGAGAGTTTGGAGACCAACGAAGGAGAGCGAGAGAGTTTGGAGACCAATGAAGGAGAGCGAGAGAGTTTGGAGACCAAGGATGGAGAGAGAGAGAGAATGGAGACTTCGCGGGCAGAGCAAGAGTGCCGTATGCAAAAGGGGATAACGGAACTCCACCGGACTTTGGACTCTCCCGTGAACTTTGTACCGGGAGAGGAAGTGCCACATCTCGGCAGTGGAGCGGCACACAGGCGTGCCACAAGCGGCCCGGGAATCAGCGGGACTGCAGCAGTGGGCGGAGCATCGATTGAAAGCGGTACGTGAAGGAGAAGTGGGTCATCCAGGAGGCACGGACTTTGGACCCAGAGTGGAGAGATCCAGCGGGCCGTGCGCAAAAGGGAAATAACGGTGCTTGGAGGCCCTATATAAGGCCGCAGAGCGCTGGCAGCTGGATCAGTCGATCACGAGGAGTCAAACCTTCAAGATCAATTAAAGTACCAAATAAACAGTCAGTCAAGCAAATAATCTACGAGGGAGCTACAACCAAGCGAGTCGTCGGAAGCAGCGCCGTGGGAAGCATACAAGGAGCAAGATCGCCACGTCGAGACGTTCGGGATTAGGACATCAGGAATCTCCGAATTGAGACACAGGTGGCTGAGTTCTGAAAGGCATCACGCGTCTAAGTCAAGGCGTTTGTTTTCTAACTTTGTCACGACCACACCCTGGCGAGTCGCCCGGCGGGTCTGTCAGAGACAAGCAAAAGAGTCCTACGACGAAGAGCCGTCAGCTTGGGGAGGAAAGTTGTCTGCGACCCAGCGTACCTTGCCCGACCAAGCAGGACCTGGCGTGACGGACGAGCGGTAGATCGATTTGCGGTTTCAAGAGGCGGCAGCCTGGAGAGCCCTGCGATTACCGGCGAAGTTCCCGAGCAGCGACCGCCCAGCTCCCCGAGCGCCAGAACAACGAGATACTGGTCAGAAGACAGCGCAGAGGACATCGACAGCGACGCCAGCAGACATTTCCGGCAGCCACGTTACCATCGCCGCGCGGAGCTCATTGGGGAGCGCAGGAGCGTCGCGGACGTCACGCATTAGGGTGAAGCCGGGTGGAACGTTCGTCTGCGCTAGGCGTAAAGCGAAGTGAGCCGCTAGACAGCCTCCGGGCGGCAGCCTTGACTGTCAGCGCGAACTGAGCAAGAACCTAGCGGGACCGTCCGGGACAAAGCAAGGGACAGGTATTGCCTCGAAAGGCGTCAGCCTGGAGAGCAAGGCTTGTTCACCCTAGTCTGAGAACGGTGACGCTTCCCTAAGCCCACAAGGCCGAACTCTCTGCGGGTCTAAGGCGCTGCAAGCGACCCCGAGGCAACGCGTCGGCAAGCAAGCAGAGGCGGCCACTACGAGCGTCCCGAGACCCAGGATCCAGAGGAGGACGAGTCAACGCGTCGAGGAGCCAGAAAGAGGAGCGCCAGCAGCCGGCGGAACCAGAGCCAAGAGATACCGAAGCCAGCCCAGCCACACACCCGCTGTACTAATACCACAAGAATAAATCCCACTGTTACCATTTGAACACTTTGTTTTCTCACTGATCTACGGGCAATCACGTCGTATAAATTTGGTGGGACGAACGCACAATCTTCTGAGCTAGCCGCACGAATCTCGTAGCGAGCAGACACACAAAATCAGTTCGTTACAATGCTCTACCTTAGTTCATAATTATGAATTTGACGAGCACTATCAAAATTGTAATGGACCTATAAATGCATTCAATGTTTTAATGAATGTTGAAAAACGGCAACCACAAAACAGAAGGCAAAATCATTTGGACGATCATCCCACAACATCATCAAATGCTCTCAAACGGATGAGAATGGAGGGTAAGGAAGTACTCAAACAAGGAAAAATAGCTAAGATTAGCGAAAATAAAAATGATTTAAAATTAGAACTTTTATGTCCTACTTGTGGTGATAAATATCTTGCATCAAGGGAACGTCAACATATATTGACCGATAAGCATAAAAATGCATCAGCCAGAGAAGTAAAAAATAATGAAAACATAATTCTTCTTAACTCTCAAACTGTTTTTCCTGTTAAATCATATCGAATCAATAGTACAGTCCAAAACACTATTAATTTAAAAGATATTTATCAGCATTGCCAAAAAAATATAATTGAAATTATAAAGCATTGCATGATAGAATATAGAGCCATTAAATTCAACCTAAGAGTTTATGGTACCTATATTAAACAAACAGACGAAGGAGTTACTGTTGAAACAACAAAACATTTTGGGACATCATATAAATCTGTATTGGTATACAGATGAAAGCATTATCGATGAACTGAATATGGCAGTAGATAGCTTACTAGCATCGAGTAGTGAGTTTCAAGAAAAAGACTCTGGTTGGGCAATAAAAAATTTCAATTATTTTGAAATTACTATAATAAAGCTAGAAAACATTCCTGCTAGCGGATACATTCAGACCCCGAAGAATATAAGAGCCCGAAATGCACTTATAAACGTACAGAATACTGACGTATTTTGTTTCAAATGGTGCATACTGGCATTCATAGCTAACAAAACTCATGAGAGTGCTACCTTTGCAACAGCAAAGCAAAAAAATTATTCACGAGAGAAAATGACAAAGCCCACAACTTACCACATTAATGTTAATAATGAAATAATTGTATATGACGGAATAAGATTGGATTTTTCAGGAATCGAGTTTCCAATAACGAATAAAGGGATTATCCATTTCGAGAAAAACAATAAAGACTTTAGTATAAATGTTTATGAGATCGATGCTGATGGTGACAAAATTATCGGTCCAACGTTTAGAACCAAATGTATTCAACCTAACCACATCAATATATTGGGAATAAATAACGTAAACCAAGACAGTATGCATTACGCTTACATTACAAGTGTAAAAAGATTATGCTACTCACAGCATTCCAAGGTCAAATCAGGAGGATATTTTTGTGATAACTGTCTACAGTTTTTCACAGTTAATAATACTACCCACAACAAGCTTGAATGCGGAAAAGTGGCCTCGTTTTATCCTGAACCAAACACTACAACTTCATTCAAGGGCTTTCATAAAAAATTATCTCCTCCAGTGGTGAAATATGCCGATATTGAGGCTGTTCTTGAAAACTATAGAACATGCCTAAATTCGTCTTCAACGTCGTCAACAACAAAAGTGCAGAAGCATACTGCATGTGCCGTATCATTTTATATAGCACATAAATATAATCCGGATCTTAACGAATTGTGGACATATGAAGGTATGTAAAAAACAACAAATAATTATTTTCTTAGTATTTTAAAAACTAATTCAAATTTTGTATAATTTTATAGGCGCTGACTGCATACAAAAATTCTGCAAATCACTAAAGGAAAAAACTACGAGCTTGTTTTACATGTACTGGTCGACCCCCAAAAACCCGATTGCTAGCACAATCCATGAACAGGAAGGAAATTGCTGTGCCTGTGAAAAGGAAATAAACGCTGACGACCTGGACAAATATTTTGATCAATTTTCTGGAAAATACATGGGATCCATTCATAAAAATTGTAAGCCAAAGTACAAATTCAGTGATCCCTTCTTTCCTGTAGTATTTCATAACTTATCTAAATATGACATACATTTATTCATTACTGAATTAGAAGGAGACTTAAGCCCCATACCCTGTAATAAAGAGCTTTATATAGCGCTAACGCAGACAATTAAAATAAATGGATCAAATAGATATAAAATAAGATATATCGATTCGATTAGATTTTTAAATTCTAGTTTAGAAAAACTATCGAGCTACATGGAGGACAAAGATTTTAAAATTCTAAGTACTAAATTTCAGGGAGAAAAATTTAAGCAAATGCGTAGGAAGGGTGTTTTCCCTTACGACTATTTAGATAGTTTTGAAAAATTTGAGGATACCCAGCTTCCTGACATTGATAGTTTTTACAATTCTCTCAGCGAAGAAAATTGTAGTATAGATGAAGACAATTTTGCACAAAAGGTTTGGAAAACTTTCAACTGTAATACTATAAAAGATTATATAAAACTTTATTTAGAAAGTGATGTTTTAATTTTGACCGATGTTTTCGAAAATTTTAGAAAAATTTGTCAGAAAATTTATAAGCTTGACCCTATTAACTATGTTACAGCACCGTCAATATCTTGGGATGCTATGCTCAAGTATACTAATGTAAATTTAGAACTTATTTGCGACGGAGACATGTACAACTTTTTAAAAAGAGCGATAAGGGGTGGGTTATCTCAATGTACCCAGAGAATTTCTAAAGCTAATAATAAATATATAACTAACTTTGATTCAAGTAAACCAAATAACTACCTCAGCTATATTGATGCAAATAATTTATATGGTTGGGCAATGAGTCAACCCTTACCGCTTTCAGGACTTAAATTTTTAAGTAATGATCAATTAGAATCGTTCGATTATAAAAATATTTCTGCTGAGGGAAATGTAGGATATATATTAGAAGTGGATTTAGAATATCCTACTGATCGGCATGACTCACATAACTACTTGCCTTTCTGTCCAGAAAACAAAGTTCCTCCAGGAGGTAAGCAGAAAAAACTTATAGCTGATTTATCGAATAAAAGCGACTTAAAACAGCTTCAACTTTGTATACAGCATGGTTTAATTGTAAAAAAATTCATAGGGTTTTGTCTTTTACACAATCATGCTGGTTAAAGCCTTATATTGATTTAAACACTGATCAAAGAAAACTAGCGGAAAATGATTTTGAAAAAAATTTTTTTAAGTTAATGAATAATGCAGTATACGGGAAAACAATGGAAAATGTCGCCAGGCGTAGAAATATAGTATTAGTAAAACATTATAAATCAAGACAAAATTCACCAGGCTTCAGGCAACGCATAGCTAGACATGACTTCCATAGCGTTGAGATATTTGGGACAGATCTTGCAGCGATTGAATCAACACCATCAAAAATGTTGCTGTTTTAGAATTATCTAAATGGTTAATGTATGAATTTTATTATAATTTTCTATTACTTAAAAGTCCTTCTTCGAACGTAATTTATATGGATACAGATTCATTTATTTTATCTTCAGAGGAAGACTTTTACGAAACTATAAAAGAAAATCCTGAACGATTCGATACCTCAAATTATAAACTGGAAAACCAATTTAATATAGTTCAAGCTAATAATAGGAAACCTGGAAAAATGAAGGATGAACATGCAGGTAGGGTAATGACTTCTTTAGCTGGACTTAAGGCTAAGGCATACTCTTGTTTAGTTGATAAGGAAGGAAACGAAAACGAATGTATAAAAAAAATTAAAGGAGTTAAGAAATCAGTTATTAAAAAACTGAATCATGAAGATTATATAGAATGTATAAAATATAAAAAAACATTTTATGGATCCCAGCGAGTTATTCGAAGTAGGTCGCACATCTTCTATACTGAAATTATGAATAAAATAAGTCTTAATTATAAGGATGATAAGAGATATATTTTACCAGATAATTGTAATACATTGGCTCATGGTCATTATAATATTGAACATATATTAAGTAGTAGTCAAAATTAAACCCGTTATTAAATAAATGTTTATATGTTTATATTATAAGAATAAAAATTTGTAAATAAATAAATAAAAAATTAAACTTGTTATTGTTGCGTTTTATTACTTTAGCAGGTCATTTACAGATATCCATGAGTTGTGGCTGGAATCGAAACCGCTCCATTTTACAAGCACTTGATTATTTTTCCTTTTTAGTATTTTCTCTACTAGGAAAGCATTTTTGTCTTTCACTTTTTGAAGTTCCTCTTCATAAAATGACCCATTAATAGGGGTACCCATGAAATCTTGTATTTCATATGTTACGGGGTATGTAGACTTGACTTTAAAACTTTAAAAACTTCTGTGGTCCAATTAGGTTCGTATCCCTTCATAAATGCTCCCTTGTATTTACTTATTCTAACAAAATCACCTACTAAAAATTTATGTTTTGGAAATATTTTTGGTATATTATATACTGATTATACCCGTTACTCGTAGAGTAAAAGGGTATACTAGATTCGTCGGAAAGTATGTAACAGGCAGAAGGAAGCGTTTCCGACCCCACAAAGTATATATATTCTTGATCAGGATCACTAGCCGAGTCGATCTAGCCATGTCCGTCTGTCCGTCTGTCCGTCTGTCTGTCCGTCCGGATGAACGCTGAGATCTCGGAAACTATGGGAGCTAGGCTATTGAGATTTGGCGTGCAGATTCCTGAGCTTCTTACGCAGCGCAAGTTTGTTTCGGCGCAGTGCCACGCCCACTCTAACGCCCACAAACCGCCCAAAACTGTGGCTCCTACAGTTTTGATGCTAGAATAAAAATTTTAACTGAAATGTATTGTTCTCATCAATACCTATCGATTGACCCAAAAAAAAGTTTGCCAAGCCCACTTTAACGCCCACAAACCGCGAAAACCTGTGACGCCCACAATTTGCATGCTAGATAAAAAAATTGAAATGTATTGGTCTCGTCAATACCTATCGATTGATCCAAAAAAAAATTTGCCACGCCCACTCTAACTCCCATAACGCTTAAATCTGTATACCGCCGGTAGGTGGCGCATTTTAATCTCGCTTTGCTGCTTGCATATCTCCATATAGCTGAGTAACGGGTATCTGATAGTCGAGGTACTCGACTATAGCGTTCTTCCTTGTTTTAAAATAAACTCTTCATTTTTCGTGCAGACATCAATAGGCTTCATTTTAATTGTTCGGTGATAAGAATTATTGTATTGATTTACGAGATAATTGATGTTATGAATCCACTTATATTTACCCTGCATACTAAACATTTTCCACATACGATTTTTTAATGTTCGATTAAAGCGTTCACATATAGAAGCCTTGAGATGCGTATAAGTATGATAATGATTTATATCAAATTTATCCATTAATTTCCTAAAAGTGGTATTAAAAAATTCTTTCCATTGATCTGACTGAATATTCTTGGGTGTATTTTTACTCTTTTTAAAAACAGATTTCATTGCCTCTGCTACATCCAGGGCAGACTTTGACTTAACTGCCTCGGCGTATGCATACTTTGAGAACGTGTCAATAACGGTCAGTAAATATCTAAAACCCTTATTTTCTTTCCAAAACGGTATCATTTCAACTAAATCAATTTGCCATGTGTCATTGATCCCCTTTTGAACAAAGTTTTTTCGCGCTGCCTTATGAATGCTTGCTTATATACAAGAACATCCCTTTTTATTTCTGTACTCATCTTTTTTGAAATTTCAAAACATAATTGTGTTAAATCTATTTGCACATCCTTATCATAGGTACCTTCTAAATCAGATAGTTGAATATCAAATTTTTGTAGAGATACACACTTAGGAATAATATGATTATTGTAAAGATATGTTACTTGCTGTCTTAATATGGAGTTCCAACATAAAAATGTAGTAAAAAATATGCCTAATCTTAGTAATGATCTCCAGGACTCAGAATCAAACTCAATTTTGTTACCATACTGATTAATCACAAAAACGTACTGATTATCTGATTTCCTAAATCTAAAGTTACATTTTATGGAGTGCAAGCACGGATGATCAATAATTGTATCAGGCATCTAGAAGTCATACTGGTCCAGTTTCAACGTCTTTGTCAAATCCAATGAAATTATTTTTACTTTGCTGCATCCAAACCATCGGAAAAAATTTTCGAGTAGTTGACAGACCACATTTCAATTTTAAGTTATGAACAACATAATACTCGAATCCAAAAATGACTTCGTGGTCCTGTTTCTTTCGAGACGTTTTATTTCTTTTAGTTACACACATGTCCATCAGGTAAGACTACTTTAAATAAACTGTAAATATGTTCTAGTCTTACCGGTATATAAAGGAGAAAGCCCTAGCAAGCACACCCTCAGTTGATTAAAAAATCTCAACCAATGATGAACACAGTCGATCGTAATTCAAGCATTATAGTAGATTCTCAATATGTTCTTGGTAACAACAAACAAGTTATAGTTAAGGAGCTGGCGTTCATGCCTGCTGAAACTGTTATACCAATTTTTTTGCATTTCAAACCGCCATATAACATAAAAGAATTGGATAATGGAGCTCTTAAGCAGCAGCACCTTAACCGGCAGAACGTAAACGGATTGGATTGGTCAGCTGGAGATACTCCATACACAAGTCTTGAAGAAATACTAACACCAATCAATAGGTATCACACAGTTCTTGTTCGTGATGAAATTAAATAGAATTTTTTAATCAACAAACATTATCAATATAGATATTGGAAGACGTTTAACTCAACAACCCAATACGAATTGCAGAATACACAAGATAAAACTTCCACTTCGATGTTCATTAAATAATTTATTTAAGCTGTTTGTATTTGTCGGGTCACGCAGCCGCAGCAGCCAACTAACTTCTTAATTCGATCTCTTATATTAATGGCATCGCGAAAGGTAGCTCTCTTTATCTAGCTCTCTCGTCTTTTGTGTACTTGCATTTTTCGGCCCAGCTTTCGGCTGGCTGTCCCTTTGTAAATCAGTACGAATTCTGATCTCGACATAAAACGCATTCTCGTCTCGCCTGCTGTACTCTCTCTCGCTAATAAATTGTTAACAAGCCTAAAGCAACCTGAAATTCGTATTTTAATTTAGCAACAACTAATAAAAAAGCTTATTAGTTCAACATTGGTGACCCCGACGTGATTTGTGCATAAATAATACTAAGTGCAAATCATATAAGTCTATTTATTGACTTTTTTCATTCTTGTTTCTGCGGTGCATTGGCGTAACAGCCATCATAAGGCCTTAAATGCAGTGAGCGCTATAAATAAATAGCAGTTGGTGATTGCGGAAATTTACACATAAGGCGCAAAATCAGCTATACATAGAAGCGTACATAGCCAAGTAACGGGCTGTTATTCCCTCGTTTGCTTTGCGCTCATCTTCCCGCTGGAGCCGAATTTCGGGCATTCCGTCTGCTGTTGTTGTTGTAGCCATGCCTACGGGAGCTTTTGGAGATGTTACCGCTGATGCAAACAGGGCAATATTTTTAAAGCGCAAGGCAACGGCTTTATTTAATAGAGTGGAGCGCTTAGTGGATTCCCTATCAAGTGCGGCGTTAACTTCATGCGACGAATCCGGTCTTCATGTGAGGTTAGAGTTGATTGATGAGCTTCAAGAGTCATTTAAAAAGGTGCTCGGTGAGCTCGAAGAGTTGGATTTAGAGGAAATTGAAAGTGATTTAAGTGAGAAATTTGATGACATTCTCGTAACTCTGAAGTCATCGGTTCGATCCGAAATTTCAAAGCGCACCTCACAGCGTCTTTCGCATTCAACTTTTGCTGACGGCATCACTTCGGGAGTTTTCGGCCCCCAGCAGCGTCAGCCTCGACATAGGGCAGCATTGCTGCCCCCACTGGAGCTTCCAAAATTCGCTGGAGGTTATGTAAATTGGTCTGACTTTTATTCTATGTTTACCACGATCATAGATAGTCATCCCGACCTCACAAACGTAGAAAAGCTGCAGCATCTACGATCATGCCTGAGGGACGCAGCGTTGGAAACTATTAGCTCATTGGAAATTTCGGATGGCAACTACGCAATTGCTTTAGATTTGCTGAAAAATAGATTTGATAATCGACGTTTGGTTTTTCAGGCACACATTATTGAGATCCTGGGACTAAAGGCGGTGCAGAGTGGTTCCGTCTCGACACTTCGGGATCTGTCCGATAAATTCAATGCTCATATTCGTGCTCTCAAGGGACTGGGCACGACAGAACAAATCGCAGGATGCATCATCGTCCAAGTTCTGTTCCAAAGGTTGGATCCGACAAGTCAGGCAAAGTGGGAAGAGCGTTTAGAGGACCCTGCCTTCGTCAATTTAATTCCTACGTGGGAGTCAATGGCATCATTTCTGGAGCAGCGATGCAGGACGTTGGAGACTATGGATTTTGCCATGGCAAACTATACGCCGGGCAATCAGGTGGGAAGTAACAGAATACCAAATGCGCGTAGATCAGCATTTGTTGCCTCGAACGCTAACCCCTGGATTTGTATATTCTGTAATGATACAGGGCATTCCATTTCTTATTGTCAGAATTTTAAAATCCTGTCTCCTGCGAATAGGCTTCAAGAAGCGAAGCGGCTCGGTCTTTGCATAAATTGTCTTAAGGTTGGTCATCAAGTTCGGCAATGCAACTCTAGTAGTTGTCGTTCATGCGGATCTAAGCACCACACCCTGCTTCACCTGGGAAACTCACCTTCTTTTCCTTCACAAGAAGGAGCACAGCTTCAAGAAGCACTTCCTTCTGCTTCACCCTCTGCACTGCCTTCCACTTCGACTGCTCTTATTGCACAGGAATTTAGTAATGATATTGTGCTCTTAGCAACGGCTAGCATTTTAGTAAAAAACCGTTCTGGGGTTTTCGTTCCCTGTCGAGCTCTACTCGATTCGGGCTCCCAACTGCATCTAATAACGTCCCGATTCGCAAATCAGCTTCAAGTAAAGAAAGTAAAATCCTCAGCATCTGTAACTGGAGTTGGAGATTCCAGTTTTGTGACGGACGGTCACTCGGTCAATATTACGATTCAGTCCCGAACTTCCGAATACTCGGCCAACATTACCGCGGTGATTGCTCCGAACATAACAGAGCGACAGCCTAGCTTCAACGTCGACATTGGCAGCTGGAACATACCCAAAAATATACAGTTAGCTGACCCAAGGTTTTATGCTCCCCAGCGGGTGGATCTTTTAATCGGAGCCAGCCTCTTTTTCGAGATGTTGTGCGTTGGCCAAATCAAGCTCCCACCTGGATTACCCCTAATTCAAAAGACGCGTCTGGGTTGGGTTGTTTCTGGAGGCTATGGCCTTTCCAATGGCTCGGTTTTAATGTCGTCTCAAGATGAACTTCTCGCTAGTAGAGAGAATAGTTTCGATAGGTTAGATGATCTTCTTCGACGATTTTGGGAAGTGGAAAGCTGCGCCGAGCCAATTATACGCGCTACTAAGGAAGAATTGGACTGTGAAGCACATTTCGTAAGACACGTCAATCGTTTGCAAGCTGGTGATTATTCTGTTCGGCTGCCTGCCAAGTTTAATCTAGATCTTTTGGGAGAGTCCTACCAGCAAGCTTATCGAAGATTATTGTCCCTAGAGAGAAAGTTGAATCGTCAGCCATCTTTGAAGGCTCAATATGCAGCATTCATAAAAGAATATCTCGATCTAGGACATATGTCATCAGTTTCTGCCGCTGACATCGGGTTGTGCCGATATTTCTTGTCTCATCATTGCGTCATAAAGAAAGATAGCTCCACTACAAAGCTTCGCGTAGTTTTTGATGGATCGGCGGCCAGTTCCTCAGGCTATTCTCTCAACGATGTTCTTATGGCAGGCCCTGTTATTCAGCCTAAGCTGTTCCAGATTCTTCTACGGTTTCGTTCACACCCATTAGCAATCACAGGAGACATTTGCAAAATGTACCGTTGTGTTAGGGTTCAGCCTGAGGACAGCCATTTGCAATGCATTTTGTGGAGGGACTCCCCCCAGGATCAATTGCGGGTGTTTAAGCTAGACACCGTTACTTATGGCACGAAGCCAGCATCATTTCTGGCTGTGCGAGCTATGCATCAGTTGGCAGCAGACGAGCATACAGCGTTTCCGCTTGGGGCTGAGGTCATTCGTCGCGATTTTTATGTGGATGATTTGATATCTGGAGCCAAGTCCAAGGAAGAGGCAGTCATCATTATGGATCAGGCATCAAAACTTCTAGCCAAGGGAAAATTTAAGCTTAGAAAGTGGTGCTCCAATGTGTCGGCTGTTTTGGATGGAGTTGTTGTTCTGTTGCTGTTGCTTCGTCTTGTCCAGCGCTCACATTTATGGGATGACATCAAATCATTGCAGTCAAAGGGAATGGTGCACTCCTCCAGCTCGCTCGCATTTCATTGACCAATTTGGGCTTCTTAGAGTGGAAGGCCGGCTGAAGAATTCTTCTCTGGATTTTAATGGGCGTCATCCAATTATATTACCACGGAGTCATTCGGTCACTATTGCCATTATTACTCACTTTCATGAACGCAATCTGCACACTGGGCCACGGGCATTACTTGGCATAATTCGATCCCAACATTGGCCTGTTGGGGGGAGAAAGACGGTAATGAAGGCGGTAAACAAATGCATTAGATGCTTTCGAATGAAGCCTCGAGTAGTGGAGCATATAATGGCGGATCTTCCAAAGGAACGACTTGATGGATCTCATGCATTCGAAGTCACTGGCATTGACTTTTGCGGGCCATTTCTCTACAAGTCAGAGGTGCGAAGCAAGCCTCCAGTAAAATGCTACGTTTGTGTCTTCATTTGCTTCGCCACGAAGGCTATTCATCTAAAGTTGGTCAAGGATCTCTCTACGGTATCGTTTCTACATGGCCTCAAACGATTTATATGCACTAGAAGAAGGCCGCGGCAGATTTGGTCTGATAATGCAACCAACTTTGTTGGAGCTCGCAATGAGCTGCTCGAACTAAGGCGTCTTTTCCTCAGCAGTGATCATCAGAGAGCTACATTGGACTTTTGCCTAGCTGAGGCTATTGATTGGTGTTTCATTCCTCCTAGGTCGCCTCACTTTGGCGGTCTTTGGGAAGCGGCTGTAAAGATCGCTAAGCATCATTTCTACCGCGCTGTTGGCACTGCTGTTTTAGCCTTTGAGGAGTTGCGGAACCTGGTGTGTCACATTTCGGCGGTTGTTAATTCTCGACCATTAGTCTCGATTTCAGAAAACCCAGCTGATCTGGATGTATTAACCCCAGCACATTTTTTGAATGGTGGTCCGCCTTCTTCTTTCGTCGAGCCGGATGTGACCAGTCTTAACTTCAATCGCTTGGATGGATGGCAACGCGTGGCTTACTTGCAGCAGATCTTTTGGTCCCGATGGAAGGAAGAATACCTAACACTGCTACAACAGCGCTCCAAGTGGCGCACCCCAAAACCTTGCCTGGTTGTCGATGACTTAGTTTTGGTTAAGGACGAAAACTTGCCTCCCATGAAGTGGCCCCTCGCCAGAGTGATCGGGCTTCTCTTCGGTGGAGATGGGGTTGCTCGAGTTGCCGTTCTGAAGACAGCATCAGGAGTGACAAAGCGAGCAGTAAACAAGCTGTGTCTGCTACCCCTTAAGGATAATGTTGAAGCCCAGGCTTCCAACGGGGGGAGTATGTCGGGTCACGCAGCCGCAGCAGCCAACTAACTTCTTAATTCGATCTCTTATATTAATGGCATCGCGAAAGGTAGCTCTCTTTATCTAGCTCTCTCGTCTTTTGTGTACTTGCATTTTTCGGCCCAGCTTTCGGCTGGCTGTCCCTTTGTAAATCAGTACGAATTCTGATCTCGACATAAAACGCATTCTCGTCTCGCCTGCTGTACTCTCTCTCGCTAATAAATTGTTAACAAGCCTAAAGCAACCTGAAATTCGTATTTTAATTTAGCAACAACTAATAAAAAAGCTTATTAGTTCAACAGTATTCTTAGAAAACACCAATTATAAAATATATAGCAATGGTAACACATGTGTTTAAAATTTAGTAAAAATATATTCATGGTCCTATCAGGTTGTTTCAGATTTTTTGGAAATGATCCCCGCAAAAATGGATACACGCAACTTAATTATTTATTGTAATTATTGCGGATCTAATACTCATTTCGAAAAGAACTGCTAAACCTAGTGTAACTTAAAAACATTATATAAGCAATTAGTAATAATATAATATATTAAAACTCATTCCGAATAAAATTAATTTTTTTAATAAAAAAATGTTAACACAATTTATACATCCTTTTACAATGCTTATTTGTGGACCCTCAGGATCAGGAAAAACCACCTTTTTAGAAAATCGAATCACCAAAAAGAATGATCTTTTTAATATTCCAATAGATCGAATTATTTGGTGTTATGCAGAGGAGAGTGCCAAGCCCAATTTCGAAAAGATTGAATATTTTAAAGGAGTCCCTGAAACAGTTGAAAATGAAACGAATGAACCAATTCTTTTAATATTGGATGACTTGATGATGGGAGCCTTTAATAAAAATGTGTGTGAGCTGTTTACAAAAGGATCACACCATAGGAATTTATCAGTAATAGTGGTAACTCAGAACATATTTCAAAAATCTTCGCACACCAAAAATCCTCGTGATAAGCTTCAATTTCAATGTTTAGCAAGACAAATTTACCCAGAAAACCCCACGGAGCTATTTAGAATATATAAAGAAGTAACGGAGCAACCTCACGGATATTTACTTATTGATCTCACTCAGGGCATTGACGATCTCTTAAGATTTATATCTGACATTTTTAATTCAGAATATTCTGTGAGCTATTCAAATGAAAATGGTTTACAAAAAGAGCCTAAATCGCTTGATTTATTGTATGCGCTCAAAAAGGCCGACAATAGACTACGTAGGGTAATTGTAAGCAATAGTAACAGTGACCTTGTAAAAACAATAGTAGAGATTGCATTGAACACATTACAGGGAAACCATAAAGTTACTAAACCCCATATTAATGCTCTAAAAAAGTATAAAAATGCATTGCACTACCTTTCGTGCCCAAACATTAAACTCTAAGAGAAAAGTCCTTATTCAAAAAGGGGGAATTCTACCGATTCTAATAACTTCATTGCTTTCTGGAATTTTTGGAAAACTATTAAAAAATGATTAAGAATAAACATAATTTAAGCAAAGTAATTTTAATGCATCCTAACAGCTATCAGAAATTGATAAACAATGATAGAGGAAATGAATTAATAAATATAAAATTTTTACCAATATTAAATAATAACAAAATAAGTGACTTCGATAAATGGATCAAAATTCGTCAAGAATTAAGTTACTATCAAAATAAAAAACGTAATAAATCATGGAATTTTCAAAATGAACAAAAAGCGAATCCTATTACAACCAGAACAATTGAATCCCAAACCACTGATTGGATTGATATAAAACCCAGCACATCAAAATCAACATCAAAGTACGATCACTCACGTCCGGAAAAATTTGAGTTTCCCGATTTACCACCTGAAAGTGATAATGAGGATTTTAGTTCAAGTAAAAAAGAAAATGTTGTATCAGATAAACGAAAAATGAGTGATACCTCTTTTTTAGATACTGAAACAGATAAAAAGAAAATAGGATTAGAGAAACCAGTGCTCAAAGTGAAGCTTAATGAACGACAACGCAAATTCAAAGCAAAACTACAAAAATTGAAAACGGAAACTTAACCATATCAAAATTTTAAAAATGTAACAGGACGTGAAAGGTTAATGCGATCGGTTAGAACAAAAAATCCAATACAAACTGGTAAAAATAAATTAAATTGGATTTCGTATCATTTACTTCCATAAAAATCAAATATGGGTTATTTAAATGAGATTTTTATCACATTGTTAAGTAATGACTCAATGAATGTATTTCCTGACAACGTAAAGTGTGCATTTACAAACATTGTTAACATTCCAGAAGACATGAACGATGATTGGGAAGTCGGTATTTCAGACATATATTTGAATAATTACATTAAATATACACCTAACCAAGATAAAAATGTCGTTGAAGAAACCGAGTTTGTTAGTCTTGTAAATGCTGAAACATTTAGGTATAAAAATGTATCCGTTCAAACGAATATTCCTGAAAATGGATTGATTTTTATTTACACTGACATAATAAAACCAAGGTCAGTAGGTAGTAAAAGACCGCGATGTCTTCGTGTAATGCATTATAATGGAAAGGAAAAAAATATTCAATTTAAAAATATTGAATATTACCCTTTGGACATATGGTCACCAAATGAAATCTCAATACTAATTACTGATTCCAATGGATATAAGGTACCATTTGAAACTTCAGCTGTTCCGATCTTCGTTACTCTTCACTTTAGAAGAAGGAGAAGGTCAGGACTATAAATAATGCATACCCAAATATTATTTATTTAGAACCAAAATAGTCATCATGGTGAAATCTTATCAGGATTATTATGTAAATCAGTGTGGTGGGGGCTTAAGCAACATCGGAAGTCTTTACATATCTCCGCATATAGTGCAACAAGGACGAGGAATCGGACATTTTTTTAGCGGTCTTTTTAATTACATAAAACCACTTTTTCTTTTGGGCATAACTGCTATAAAAAATCAGGCTGCTGAGACTGGTAAGGCTGTAATCAATGAATTTGGGAGAAAGCCTTTAAGAAATATAATTCAAGATCAAAGTAAAATTGCTTTACAAAATCTTTCAAATAAAGCAATTGATAAAATTACCCGTTTTCAAAGTGGAAGTGGAAAAAGAAATAAAAGGCTAGGTAATAGGAAAAAACGACTTCATTATACATCTAAACGACAACGTAAACATACCCAAACGCAACATAAAAAAAAAAATCAACAAGAAAATTAAATATTAAAGATATTTTTTCTAAAGCAAAATGAGTACGCATATCGAATGTATGAAAAGTGAATTAGATTTGTTTGCGGCACACCCCACGCAAAGTTCTATTCTAAGAACTGAAGAAGTCTCATACAACCCAATTGCTTCTTTGGACGGTGCCTCTTCAACCGAATTTGTTTGCTTGGGAAATGGTGAAACGTATCGAGATTTATCAAGTGTTTATTTACGACTTGTTGTGCAACTTAAAAAAAATGATAACAACAGCATTGAAGGAAATGCTGTTGGTGTTGTAAACAATATTCTACATTCAATATTTAGAAGTTCGTCAGTTTATTTAAATAATATACTGGTATCGCAAAGTGATAATAATTATCACTATAGAGCGTACTTGCAAACAATTTTAAACTATGGGAGTGACGCTTCTGAAAGTCACTTGGCCTCCCAAGGTTATTTTCCCAATTTTGGAAGAATAACAGCAGGGAAATATGTTTATCCGGACTCGAATGAAACCCTTAAAAATATGTTTCAAAATAGTAACAAGGTTGAGTTATTCGGAAAAGTTCATGGAGATATTTTCAATCAAACCAAACTGCTTGTTAACAATGTTGATTTAAGAATCAATTTCAATATTGAAAAAACAGCGTTTTTTTTAATGGAAACTGGTACTGAATCAAATTTAAAGATACTTGAAGCACAACTTTTCATGAACCACATAACAGTTAACCCAAGCATTTTATTGGCTCATCACCATTTTTACAAACAAAAAATGCTCTGTACCCATTTAACGAGGTTGAAGTCAAATCATTTACAATATATCCGGGCAACAATACACTGTCGATAGACAACGCAGTTATTGCTCAAATACCAAATTTTCTGGCCTTTTGTATGGTTAAAAACTGCTCATACTCAGGAAACCGAGCCTTAGACCCATTTCAATTTGAACATTTTAAAATTCAACGCTTTAACCTATTGGTTAATGGAGTTCAAGTTCCTTCGCAGGCTCTGGAGTTCGATTACTCGAACGCTGAAAAGGTTCAAAGCTCAAGAGGTTATAATATGCTTTTTAGATCATGTGGAATTAAACATTACGATCGTGGACTACAAATTACTAAGGAAATGTTTGATTCAAACAGTTTTATATTAGCCTTTGACTTAACTGCTGATCAATCAAATTCAACTATATGTTCAAATTTAATCTCTCAAGGTACTATAAGAATCGAAGGAAGATTTTCGGAATCACTTGCTGAAGCAGTTACTTGCTTGGTATACTGTGAATACGATTCAATGATTGATATTGATAAGCATAGAAATATTCGTACGCTCTTTTAAAATGAATACTTTACAAATTGAACATTTTCTTTCTAAGCATTCAAAGACAAAATCTATTTTTAAAGGAGTTTTTCCTTCGGATAGGTTACCAAAATCTATTTTAAAGTATCCCGCACTAATAATTGCGAATACCGACACTTCAGATCAACCTGGAACTCATTAGATTGCATTTTATTTTGATAGTCGTAGGTCACCAGAATTTTTCGATTCATATGGTCAATATCCCCAGAAAAAAGAATTTTTAAAATTTTTAAAATCTAACGCTTATAAATTTTTTTTTAATAAGCAACAACTGCAGGGATACTTTTCTAACACTTGCGGACATTATTGTATGCTGTTCGGTCTTTTTAAAAGTAAAAAGAAAACACTAAATTTTTTTTAAAGAAAATTCAAGAAAAACGACTATTCATTTAATGATAAATTAATAATAAAAATGTTTAAGAACCATTTTAAAAAATAAAAACATATTAATTCGTTTTATTTATGGTTTTGGAGCAATACGTTTGTTTAACTTATAATATTTAATCATTAGACTAAGGGCTTCCTCTTTCAGTGCAGGCAGCATATGACACTGACACGTGTCTGGTCCAGATGAGGCATCATCGTCGCTCCAGGGACAAAGTTAATAATGGAATCCAAACTTCGAATGGATCAACTCTTTTTCCTCTAAATCCTCCAAAGTAGCTTTTAGGAACTCCATCCTTTGTAGGTGTTGCTCGAAAAACATGCCTTCAAATTGCATAAAGAATAGTTCTATCTGTTGAGCGTACATTTTTAAGGAAAACTATTTCTTTTTGAGACTGATTTAAGACTGTTGTTGGATTTAAAAACTCAGCTCTTTATATTGAAGAATCTTATTTACTTTACTTATTTACTGATAACAATTCAATTTGAGCACAACTATATCTGTTCAGATCTTTTCCTTTATATACCATATGAGTTATTCCATTCTCATTTAATTTCCTAAATGGTGTCTTTGTAGAAAATTTGTTCACATAACTTTTAGTATTATCCAAACATCTTTATCGTCCTTCTCAGTTAAATACAGAGCTATTTTAGTTCCATATGGTGTCTTTTTCAGCTTACATCCAGTGATCTTATACTCAAATCCAATACATAGATTTTCAATTTTTGTGTAGCCAATCACAGGCTTCACGTCATTTAAGGTCTCAAAGAAGTCCTATCAAATTCAACAAATTTAGGTGATAAAGTATTTACTTTTAATTTATATGCATACCATTTTTGATCAGCGTAAGATTGGATTCGTCGTGCACTAGTACCTAACTGTTGTATACTAATTCTTTAACCAGAAATTACATGGTCTTTTATACTTGTCAAAAACTATACATTTCTATCAATTCATGTGGAGTAAATGAGATAACAATATGTCTTCATTATATGTACCAAAATACTTATTCAAACTATGTAATACTTGAGAATAAAGTCAGAAATACATATCAGTATGTCTATCTCTTTTTATATTTATATAAATCTTTTAATAGCGTTAAAATAAAGTTAGTATATATAACGTAAGAATTGTCCCTCAAATACTATATAAGATACATTTTTTATAGAAAAGTCAGTTTATTTTTAAAAACATCGAAATGGTGAAGTACCATTGCGAGTTGTGTTCAGAAACAAAATCCTTTACTACTCGCAGCGGCCTAAAAGCGCACACCTTAAAAATACACAACTTCGCCTATCAGAAATCTAAATCCTCCTTTTATTATTGTTATTTCTGTCCTAAAGTACGGAAAATTTGGTTGCGATACGATTTTAATATGCATCGTCTATTGGTTCACAACGCAGAGCTAAAAAGTATTTGTAAGGCAAAGAAAAATTGTTCAATAAATAAAAAACAATTATAAGCCCTCAATTTTAAAATAGTTTTTACTTTATTTTTTCTTTATGCATCGTGTATTTATAATTAAAAAATTAAGAATCTAGGTCAAATAAAACATCTAGTAAGCGTCGTCATCTCCATCATCCAGCAAAGTTAAATAATGGTTAGTCGGTGGCGGTTGAGGTCCCATAAGTTCTTCAAAGATGTGGTCGTCGTTAGGAAAAACCTCATCTTCTGGCCTGGATAGGTCGTCGTCCAATTGAAATTCCTGTGCACACTGAAATACATCTTCACCTTCTTCGTGTGTGATAAGGGATTCCAAGAAAGCCTGCGTAGTAGTCCCCAATGGAAACTGGCTCCACTCAAGAGACTCCAATCCTGGGTCCCTATTTTGGGTCGACGATGCAGCCGGTTGAAATACGCTTTGTAGAAGGCGATCAACCGAATCTTCTGCTTCGGAAACCTGCACAAGGTCCAGATCCGAGTTTTCGATTATTTCAAGATCAGAATCTTGCGTGGGTGGTAATTCCAGGTTGTCAATCTCAACCTCGTTTTCCGAATCGATAAATTCTACGGTTAGATCCATAGGTATGCAGTACTGAGGCATTTGAAGAACTGATCCTGAGCGATTTGAGTGGTGTCATTTTTATAGTCCAGAATGTTCACTTAACAGGTTGACATCTACAGGGAGTGCATACAGGCATGTTGTACTCCTAGAACCAATCCGATTGGTTCTCGAACATAAGGAGCAGCCCAATACCCCAGTAGAATGGTTATTAGAAGGAAAACGAACACAAGGATTGATAACAAGTTACCGGGGGTGAACGTGGTGTAGGAGGGGTCTGGATGTAGGTAAATATCGAAGGTGTGCAACTTCGACATAGGTTAGGGAAAGGCAATCTCTGTGTAAGCAAGATATGAATAAATGGTCAGTGAAGGTCGGGCCAGCATTGGCATAAGATGTCCCGATGCAACCATTCGAATTTCCTAAGCCTTAAGCTAAGAGTAGCTATTAAAAGCGGTTGCGGAGGTTTTTTAGGCGGTTTTAAATGTATTTTGTATGAGTTGTTTTTAATTGCAAGCGTATACTCATCCCATAATCAGTGTGTTTGGTATTCCACGGAACCCTCCCGTTTTATTGCATTTCAAATATTGTGACCCCTCGTTATCTTCTGAGAATGAGCAGGAGAAAGTGAACGTGCGTACCCACGAACCCGAATCTCACCCCCTACCCTCGAGTCCTTGCTCATGACTGCTTGTGCGCGAAGGTGTGAAATTTTAATTTTGTGAGTTTTGTTCAAAATGTACAGTTTTTATTTTAGAACAGAGAAAATTATACCATTGGAAAGGGCTTGAAAAATGCTTTCCAATGATAGCAAATTTTTTTTTTTTTTTTTAGTGAGGGGGTATACTATTTAGGGTATCGGAGGTCATCGTCGTTTTTTGCCTTTTTCAGTCGAGTAGTGGGAATATACGAGAGAGGCAGAATTTGAAATTCGGTACAATTTTCCGCTTCAGTGCACCGTTTTAAGAAATTCTTAAAACTAAACTTCTTATCCTAAACATAAATATTATTGGGTGGCCTTTAGATAAAAACCCTGAAAAGTGTTCCCAATAAGAAATTTAAAACATAAACCTTAAAGTGATCCCACTAGCTAAGTTTTCTATACACACCCGTCTAACTTTATCGTACACACAAACAATTTCGATATCCTCAGCTAATTTTTCTATACACTAACTTCTAACTTTATCGTAGACACAAACAATTTCGATATCCTCAGCCCTGAAAAGTGATCCTATAAGTCTTATACAACTTGAACATTAAAGTGATTCTTCAGCTCATTTTTCCTAGACACACTCCTCAAAAGGAATCGTATAACATATAAGAAAAACTAGAGTATAAGACCGCAGCGGCGGTCATCGCAGCGGCAGTCTCAGCAGCGTCCAAACCTCCGCTGCGAAAACCGCCGCTCCCGTATATTCCCACTACTCGACTGAAAAAGGCAAAAAACGACGATGACCTCCGATACCCTAAATAGTATACCCCCTCACTAAAAAAAAAAAAAAAATTTGGTATCATTGGATAGCATTTTTCAAGCCCTTTCCAATGGTATAATTTTCTCTGTTCTAAAATAAAAACTGCACATTTTTAACAAAACTCACAAAATTAAAATTTCACACCTTCGCGCACAAGCAGTCATGAGCAAGGACTCGAGGGTAGGGGGTGAGATTCGGGTTCGTGGGTACGCACGTTCACTTTCTCCTGTTCATTCTCAGAAGATAACGAGGGGTCACAATATTTGGAATGCAATAAAACGGGAGGGTTCCGTGGAATACCAAACACACTTATTATGGGATGAGTATACGCTTGCAATTAAAAACAACTCATACAAAATACATTTAAAACCGCCTAAAAAACCTCCGCAACCGCTTTTAATAGCTACTAGATTGATTTCTACAATATTTCAGTCTATAACTTCCTGGGGCAACAGATTCCGCAAAGGTTTTACTTTGTGCTCCTACTGGAAAAGCAGCTTTTGGGATTGGGGGACTAACGCTTCATTCAGTTTTCTCCCTTCCTGTTAATCAAACATCTGGTCCTTTAAGACCCCTAAGCAATGACACTTTAAATACAATGCATTGCAAGTTGATTGATATCCAATTAATTATTATAGATGAGATCTCGATGGTCGGAACAAAAATGCTTGGATACTTAGATCAAGGACTTTGTCAAATTTTTAGAAGTCAAGATGTAAGTTTTGGGGGCAAGTCTATAATAGTGTTTGGAGATCTGAAGCAGCTTAGCCCAGTTGGAGATCGTTGGATATTCGCAGAAAATACATCTAATCCCTCTAATATTCTGGCAGGAGCTAACCTTTGGAATAACTTTAAGTTCTTCAAGCTAACGGAAATAATGCGGCAACGTGACGACCACGCTTTTGCTTTGGCTTTGAATAATATGTCTGAAGCCAACATGACAAATGCAGATATTGAGCTTTTCAGGACAAGAGTTCTTCCAGTAACCGATGTTCCTGACGATGCAATTCACTTATTCTGTTCTAATGCTGACGTAAACCATTACAACTCCCTAAGACTTGCCCAAATTAGAACTGAAGAATTTGTGTCAACTGCAGTAGATACAGTTAAGTCAGCTAATATGTCTGAAAGAAGTCGAGAATCAACTCTTAGGCATGCCCAAAACATGAAGACCTCTGAAACTCAGGGTCTACTATATATTTTACACCTGAAGACTACTGCAAAATATATGGTTACCGTCAATATTGACACAAATGATGGACTTGTAAATGGGGCAACTGGTCAATTAATGCGAATTGACAACTGTATGGTTAACGGCTCGTTATTAGTTACTGGACTGTGGATTAAGTTTATAGATGCCACTGTCGGTACTACAGCTAGGTCAAAAGTTCGAGGAAATGATCACACAGACTGGACTCCAATTTATAAAACAGCCCGAGTATTCCAATGCGGAAATTCGGGACATTCTTCTATTGATCGAAAACAATTTCCAGTTGTTCCTGCTGAGGCTATTACCATCCATAAGAGCCAAGGAGCAACCTACAGCAAAGTCGCAGTGCATCTTAAAAGAGGCATTAAGCGAGCTTCGTTGTACGTAGGTTGCAGCAGAGCAACTAGCGCATCGGGCCTTTTCCTTTTAGAAGACTTTGTCCCTCCAACTAGATTTGGAGCTACAAATGTCCAAGTAGAACTTGAACGTTTAAGAGGGGAAAACGCTTTGAATAAGCATTATGAATTTTTGGTCAATGAAAATGAGGATATCTCTTTATATTACCACAACGTGGAATCTCTTCGCGCTCATCGCGAAGATGTTGCCAACGACAACATTATTTGTTCTGCCAACTTTTTATGTTTGTTGAAACCTGGACTCTTCCACAAGAAGAGTGCACTTTAAGGGATTTCGACATTATAAGAAGAATAGATTGCAATCGTTTGAATGGTATTGGGAAGAACGGAGTACTTATTTATGCTAAACAAAACATTTCGCAAAATGTATTATTTCTGTTTGAGACAAAGAAGTCCACAAACACAAGGGCAACGTATCAATCGATTGCATTTAAATATCTTGACACGTCATTTATAATTGTTTATAGGAGTCCCGGATTTCCAATTGCAAGATTTCGAAATGAAATTAAAGCTGATGTGGAAAAAGTGCGTATAATGGATAATACTAAAGTAGTAATATTAGGAGATTTTAATATTTGCAGATCCACAGGGACTGATATTCTGGAGGAACACTTGAATGCCTATAACCTCTTTTCAATCAATCATTCTCCCACAAAAAACAAATAACACAAATTGATTGGATATTTTCAGATTCTCGAATTCCACAAGCTCTTGCCATTACTTATGAGACACCATATAGCCACCACGATGAAATTTTTTTTAAGTATAGCTTGTAGTAGGTAATATAATTAAATATATAAATTGTAAAAATTGTAATAGGTTAGAAAAAATAATTAATTGTATCTAGCATATTGTATATATGTATTTTCATGGTATTATTAATTTATTTATTTCTATTTATCAACGTAGTTTTCAAAATTGTATATATTTATATAAATGATACTATTTTCCCACTCGTGGATTGTGACCTTGACGTGGTGTGGGGGCTGAGTACGTGAAATTGTTTTAATATCACTGAAGCTAGCAACAATCCTTAAATTGTAACACAGTGTTACTAACATTGATTATTTCTTATAACTGCAAGGGTATTCAAACTTCGAAGTTAACTTCCTTTCTCGTTTTTATTTGACTTTCTTGGTGTACCAGCAGACTCGTCCTTTTTAAATTTCTCCAATTGATTTGTTTTTCGTTTGTCAACAAACCCAGCTGCTTGACATAAGACCATGCAACATGCATTGCGGGTCAACTTTATAAACTTCGGTCACACAACAAAGAATACGATTTTCCGACTTTTAGCGAAAACCGCGAGCTAACCATAGGAGTGAGCGAGAGGCAAATACGCGGCTAACGCTTTTCGTCGGGTCTATTTTCAGCGCGGTACTCAGATGAGCTAAGGAAATACCAGAAAAAATACCAGATTTCGCGAGTCAGTTTTCGATGAACGCCGTTAGCCGCGGTCCAAAGAATAAGAAATTTAATCTTTGGCGGTGTTCATGCAAGGGCGATGTGGAAACTAAAAGTTAAAAATGGATTGAAAACCCCAAAATCGAATCCAGAAGGTCAGAGCAGATGAAATAGGACGCCAAATCCAAGCTAATGCCTTTTCGATCTCTACATGGACATCCTGCCGGGCGCGTCCTCGCAAAGTAAGTAATATCTGGCCAAAAGAATTTGGTCGCGTTGTACTAAAAGAAGTATCTTTTTAGCAGAACCACCAGTAATACGATCTCCGACGACCTCTCCATTAGGACTCCGGACACCACCACCACCAGCTACTTGGCAGCTTAAGCGGAGCTGGAGGACCCGCTGGCTTCTATACGGAGGAGGAAAATAGGGTGCCCGCTAAGGAACAGTTGGAGAAGCCATAGCCAGCCACTGCCAGGATGCTGGGCGACTTCCTGCAGCATCAGCTTATCAACCCCGTTCCCAATCCGGCTCCCACTTCCTCAACGTCCAATATGCCTATTGAGACTCGGAGTTGGACTGCGGTGGAGCGGGAAAGATGGCGAAGCATCCGTGGGACGAGAAGGAAACTTTAAACTACTAATGTACATAAATAAAAACATTCGATGAACATTCCATTTATTTTTATTTTAATTTTTTTGTGTACCAGCAGACTCTTCCTATTTAAATTTAAATTTCAAACCTAACTGCTTGATAGTAGAACCATGCTACATGCATTGCGGGTGAACTTTGAAAACTTCGGTCACACTACAAAGAATAAGATTTTTCGAATAGTGAAACTCTTAGCCGATCTGAGTACTAGGCTTTACTTATAATAGCTCTAGAATTAAATGATTGACATACACCGAAATCATCCTCTTTTCTTAATCTGTACATTCCCGCCATGATTTTTAAATTTATGATTTTTACCTTTAAATTAAAATCTTTATTTTTAAGGAACATAATAAAAACTAAGAGCCCAATCATTGTTTTTGATTACAAAATAAACTCAAAGATAGTGAATTATTTATTCTTGTTCAAAAAAAAAGTCATTAGAATTTTGGGACTTTTCGCAAATCTTATAGATAACATTGAACAAAATAATTAATTTTTATGGATAACTTATATTGATTACTGTCCCTGCATTTTACAAACACATAACATACAGCTATCGCGAAGTCATTTCTAGACGCATTTTACAAAAACAAAATGAGTCCGGATCGGTAAGAAGTATCTTCTGAGACACTTCTGGATTGTGTGACTTCCAGAAGTAATGCAGATGTGACTTCTAGAAGTGTCGCCAAGGTGATTCATTTTTTCCCCGAACGGCAGTCACTTCCGCGATCCGAAAGCGATAGTTGCAGCAAAAACCTTAGCAAAATCTTTTAATGGGAAAACTGAGTCTGTATTTGGAGCATGGCTTTTAAAAAAATGTTTATGCAACATATTGAAGATAGTCTCAATGACAGTCCTCTTTTCTATAATCTGGTTCACATTTAAAACAACAGTCTTCTTATAGACATTTTTTTGTCGCTTACTTAACCTCTACTTTTATTTAAAAAAAAAATCGGTTTATTTTTTTTTATGATTGGGCCAATAGAAAACTATTGGTACCGCTGATGTGGTTGCCTTCCACCAGCGTTGTAGTAGCTACTTGTCCCAGGCGGTAGGCTGGGCGGCATTGGTGGTGGGGGTAGTGCCTGCTGCACGCCCCACGCGGCGCAGGAGTAGGGAGTCATAGGCACGACAGGTGGGGGCGGTGGTGGAGGAGCATGATAGAGGTAGCCTTGGGAATGGCCAGAAGGCAGCGGGCCCTGTGAAAGCGACTGAGCGTCGCCGGAAGCCATGACGGGCGCTCCACTCGCCAGCGTGTTAATGCACTGGATATTGTTAACTTCTAGCAAGCTACCGTTGCCACATAATGACTGAGACGGCGGCTGTTGTTGTTGAACGACTGATTTAATGATTGTCGAATTTGTGGGCTTGACAGGTGTTGGGCTGTCTGCTCGGCTGGGCGGATTTTGGGGCGGACTGGTCGGGTGGTGCGCTTCTTTTTGGGTGGACTGGTATAGATCCAGAACCTGGTGGCATATGTCCTCGAGGATCTCCATCGTAACGTCCGACACAAACATGTCCCACCATCGCTGGTGCTGCGGCTGGCGGCCCTCCCAGTCCTGCACAGTGAACTTGCTCAACTTGCTGGCCAAGTGGATTAGGGCAACAGCGATGATCTCCGGTTCCCACTGAAGACAGACCACTGTGCTAAGAGAGTCGTTGACGAAGTTCCACGCCATTTGAACCATTTTTTGAAGCTTCTGCTGGTCGCCCTTAAAGCACTTAGCGTATTTTAGAAGAAAAGTGTACGGATGTTCGACCTGTAGATCAAACTTAATGGTCTGCAGCAGGATGCGCTCCAGCGTCATCACCTCCTCCTTGGGGTCCTCGCCAAACGAGTAGAAGTAGTTGTCGTTGAGAATACCACGGGCTGTTTTGATAATATCGCGACACTTCTTGGGCGTCTCCTCCACCTTGCCAGCAAAGAACAGGCAGCAACAAGCAGTAACGTAGCGGGGGAAGCTACGGAAAGAGTGAAACATGTAGAAGCGGTGGTAGTACACTACGCCAGTGGCCATTGTGTTGTGGCCCAAGCCCATCTTGGTGCCACATTCCATGATAAAGCGAGCCCCCTCCTTCCGGTATCGCCGCTCCGTATCAAAGCTTATTCCATCCAGAATCGAGGGAGCCTCCCGCAGCTCCTTCTTATCGTAGTACCAGCACGGCATCGTAGCAATTTTGGTTAAAGATGAGTGTCTGTGTTAATCATTGGCATGGACGAACGTGCCAGACAGCGGTCAAGAGATCTGCTTGACCAAGACGTTTCAAGTCAGCTCTTAGATACGACTGTAAAAACAACCGATAATTATAATTATAAGGCAACTTTGTCAGCTAGAGCTGCAAAACAATCGGTGCTACTATCGATATATCGTATATTTTTATACGGCTCGTACCATCGATGGCTTGTGATTCTTGCGTGGAATTTTTCTTTGTTTTTTGGGGCGGCTTAAATGGATACATTTTGTGAAGCTTTGGAGTGCCGAAGGTAAAGCCTAGTACTCAGATCGGCTAAGAGTTTCACTAGTCGAAAAATCTTATTCTTTGTAGTGTGACCGAAGTTTTCAAAGTTCACCCGCAATGCATGTAGCATGGTTCTACTATCAAGCAGTTAGGTTTGAAATTTAAATTTAAAAAGGAGGAGTCTGCTGGTACACAAAGAAATTAAAAAAAAATAAATGGAATGTTCAACGAATGTTTTTATTTATGTATATTAGTAGTTTAAAGCTTCCTTTTCGTCCCACGGATGCTTCGCCATCTTTCCCGCTCCACCGCAGTCCAGCTCCGAGTCTCAATGGGCATATTGGACCTTGAGGAAGTGGGAGCCGGATTGGGAACGGGGTTGATCCGCTGATGCTGCAGAAAGTCGCCCAGCATCCTGGCAGTGGCTGGCTAAGGCTTCTCCAACTGTTCCTTAGCGGGCGCCCTATTTTCCTCCTCCCTATAGAAGCCAGCGGGTCCTCCAGCTCCGCTTAAGCTGCCAATTAGCTGGTGATGGTGGTGTCCGAAGTTCTAATGGAGAGGTCGTCGGAGATCGTATTACTGGTGGTTCTGCTAAAAAGATACTTCTATTGGTACAACGCGACCAAATTCTTTTGGCCAGATCCTTCTTTCTTTGCGAGGACACGCCCGGCAGGATGTCCATGTAGAGATCGAAGTCCCACTCGGCATGTTCCTTCCCACTGGGATTCTCTAGTGGATCTCCTCCAGCACTTCAACTATTCCGCGAATTTGCGCCTTTTGTGGAATTGCTTCCTGTCGGTAAAATCCCGCAATAAAGGGCATAAGCTTGGATTTGGCGTCCTATTTCATCTGCTCTGACCTTCTGGATTCGATTTTGGGGTTTTCCTTCCATTTTTAATTTTTAGTTTCCACATCGCCTTTGCACGAATACCGCCAAAGATTAAATTTCCTATTCTTTGGGCCGCGGCTAACGGTGTTCATCGAAAATTCACTCGCAAAATCTGGTATTTTTTCTGGTATTTCCTTAGCTCACCTGAGTACCGCGCTGAAAAACAGACCCGACGAAAAACTTTAGCCGCGTATTTGCCTCTCGCTCACTCCTATGGCTAGTTCGCGGTTTTCGTCGATGTAAGTACTACAATAAATTGGAAAAATCAATTTACCTCGTTAACCAAAATCATCATGGAAAAGTTAAGCCCCCAAAATCTCCTGTCCTGGGTCCTCCTGACATATTTTGTATGTTATGTTCTGTGCCAGAACAACCATTTTGTTATTTTATTTGAGCAAAAGTACTCAAAAATACTTAAAAATGCCAAACACCAGACAAAGAGCCCGCTTTTTCACACCTCTAATTACTTATGCAAGACCCACGTAATAAACAGGTTTAAGCCAATAACCTCATAACTCCATCTTAGTGTAAACACGCTTTTATTTATGAATCCTGGCTAGTTATTTTAGTCTAAAGCCTAGTACTGAGATCGGATAAGAGTTTCACTAGTCGATACATCTTATTCTTTGTAGTGTGACCGATGTTTTCATAGTTCACCCACAACGCAGGTAGCAAGGTCTCACCGTCAAGCAACTGTATTTGTTTTTTTGACGATTTAAAAAGGCGAATCCGCTGGTGCGCAAAGAAATAAATACACATGGAATGTTCAAAGTATGTTTTTCTTAATGTTAATAAATAGGTTAAGGCTTCCTTCTCGTGACGCGGATGCTTCGCCATCTTCTCCGCGCCATCTGCAAACCAGTTCATATTCGCAATATGCCGACATCTGCTGATGCAGCAGGAAGTCGCCGTCATCCTGGCAATGGCCAGCGGCTTCTCCAACTGTATCTTAGCGGGCGGCCTTTTTGCTTCCTCCCTATAGAAGCCAGTGCGTCTTCCAGCTCCGCGTTAGCTGCCAAGATGCTCTGTTTTTGTATTGCTTCCTGTGGGTCAAGTCTTACAATAGTGAGCAACTACCCTTCAGTTCTGCAGTAGGGACGCGGTGACATGGTTCAAGGCAAAGAGCTTTTTATACCCGTTACTCGTAGAGTAAAAGGGTATACTAGATTCGTCGGAAAGTATGTAACAGGCAGAAGGAAGCATTTCCGACCCCATAAAGTATATATATTCTTGATCAGGATCACTAGCCGAGTCGATCTAGCCATGTCCGTCTGTCCGTCTGTCTGTCCGGATGAACGCTGAGATCTCGGCAACTATGAGAGCTAGGCTATTGAGATTTGGCGTGCAGATTCCTGAGCTTCTTACGCAGCGCAAGTTTGTTTCAGTAGAGTGCCACGCCCACTCTAACGCCCACAAGCCGCACAAAACTGTGGCTTCTACAGTTTTGATGCTAGAATAAAATTTTAACTGAAATGTAATGTTCTCATCAATACCTATCGATTGATCCAAAAAAAAGTTTTCCACGCCCACCCTAACGCCCATAAACCGCCCACAAACTTAAAAAAATCGTAAATATGAACGTGGATATCTCGGAAACTATCAAAGATAGAGAATTCGAATTTCAGATTTAGATTCCGTAGCCTTATACGCAGCGCAAATTTGTTACGCGAATATGCCACGCCCACTCTAACGCCCACAAACCGCGAAAACATTTGACGCCCACAATTTTTATGCTAGATAAAAAATTTTAACTGAAATGTATTAGCCTCGTCAATACCTATCGATTGGTCAAAAAAAAATTTGCCACGCCCACTCTAACGCCCATAACGCTTAAATCTGTATACCGCCGGTAGGTGGCGCATTTTAATCTCGCTTTGCTACTTGCATATCTCTATTTAGCTGAGTAAAGGGTATCTGATAGTCGAGATACACGACTATAGCGTTCTTCCTTGTTTGTTTTTTTTTTTCCCTAAAACGCTGTGCCGCTGTTGACGTCAGCAGAGCAGTCGGCGCAGCGTAGAAGACTGCCTACGAAAACGGTCGTGCAATAAAGAGAGCGTATTCCGAAATTTCCCTCTCTTTCTTGTCTTATAATCTGCCTGCACTCCTCGCTCACAGCGACAAATTTCGGCCGGTCCGTTTTTTTTTGCGTCTCTCCGTTATGTTCGGCTAGCGACCTACATTTCGGCGGAAAAATTTTCGTGGAGCATGTGAATCCTGTAATATTTCAGGAGCATTATTGTATATTAAAAAACAACTAACATTGTTTTATGAAAGTAAATTATTTGATTATTGTAAAATTAAGTAAATTGAATTTACTTATAATGTTATGTTTACTTATTATACATTTTTATTGCAATATAATTTTTTAGTTTAGTTATAGAAATTTAGTCCGTTAAAATTGATTTCAATACTAAAAAAATTTTATTCATATTGTATTTTTTACTCAAGTAAAAATTATATAGTCGGATATTTTTCGCTTTAGAAAGGTGCAGTGGTGTATTCTGTTTGAGTGATTCAAAGGGAAGCATCCATTTGAATTGTGCGCAGCAGAGTTACTTTAATCGTTTTTTTAAGTTAATATAATAATAATGGGTTTTGTCATCCATTTTAAATTTGTCTTTAAAAAACCGATTCTGCAAGAACATACCGGAAGTTAAAATTTTGTATTGTTTGCGCGGCGTCTAATGGCGTTGAACGAAACTCCCTCGCGAAATCTGGTATTTCCTTAGCTCATCTGAGTACCGCTCTGAAAAACAGACCCTATGTTACGAACTGCTTTTTTCGGTGGCAGTGCCGCTAGCTCAGTCGTCTTCAGGGCAGAGTACCCCTAATGCCACAGCTCGCAACATAAGTATCGATAACTTCGCGGTCTCACTTAACTAATCTATCGGTCATCACTAAGGGCAAAAACGTAAACAAAGCAAAAAATACAATTATTGTCGGGAAAATGGATTACATTTGGTGGCTATCGATGTCCTAGCCAAGCGCTCCCACCCAACCATGGATGCCCTTAAGATGCTGCAGGGCACCACCCATTCGCAGTCGGCAGGAGCCCCTTCCTCGCGACTGCGGCTACGGTTCCATCTCCCCCACTGGGAAAGCTTATTCACACATAGTGGTTTTACAAAGGTTTAATAAATATGGTAAGTACAATCATTTATACACATGCTTCTCTTGACAGATTTATCCTTCCTCAGCCTCTAAGACCGAAACCTGGCCGCCGTCTCGGATATTTACGCGGTCAAAGCAGAGGATTCGCTTTGCTGGGAAAGGTTACAGGCGCCGCGGAAACTATGCTCTACCAGCCATGTATTGGTAGAGCTCGCATGGAAACGCGGGCCTCAAGGGAACATGCGCGATGCGCGTGTGTATGGTCACCTAATCCTGAGGAGCTCCAAGGGAAAAGAAGGGACAGGCCGAAAAGGTACGTAAATGCACTGTAAGCTAAGCCATTTAACTAATGCTCGCGACCTTTTTAATTTTAGGCAAACAACGTGGACAAATAAGGCTCTCGGGTCTAACTCCGGATAAACTCACGAACAGGTAAGTAGATATCAATATATATAATCGATGTACACGTGTATTTAATTTCTGCTAATTTTTAGCCACTGTTGGGCCGGGCCTGGAGGCGATGATAGCCCGGGCGGATGACTTCCCCGTCGGAGGCCAGCAGCGATACGGATCTCCACACGGGAAAACGGCGCTCTCCGGTGAGTGGTGCACGGGCAGTCCGAGATTCGGCTGCCAGACAAAATGGCGATACTTCTCAGCGCCGCAATGCGACCGCTGGAAGTTCCCGAGAGGAGGAGGAGGACGCGGTACGCCGGAACGGACTCACCGGGAAGTGTTGACGTCGTCGGCGTCGATTGTAGAAGGCTTTCCTGGTTGGTCGCTGGCACGGGTCGAACTGACACCGGTTGCTGGTCAGCCAAGTCGGGCTGGTAGGTATGTCGAAGTATGGCGATGTCAGTAGAGTCCAAATAAATTCTTCCGGGGCCCTTTGTATTGGGACCCCGGCTGCCTTTATAAATGATAAATATTAAATCCCGAACTACAATAGAACTTTCACATAACTCACTTTTTAATTTAAGGCACAAAGAAAATTTTTACTAGCACTCCTAGCTGCATCTGCCTTGATTGCTGGACAGTATGGCCGCGACTATCACGCTATCTGCTGATCATCGCCCCCCGCCATATTACATGGCCTCTCTCGACATTGGGTCATTGGATACATGGGCCATTTGAAGTAATCCCAGAGCGAACCGGGATTAATCTTCAAATGGCCAGATCGCCCGCCAGACTCATCCCGCTGCTGCAGCTATCGCCCTATCGACCTAAACTATCGATAACGTCGCTCCCACTCGACTCCAATTGCAACATCAACCAAAGATTTCGAGGGGCGCTGCCCGGAGTTTCAGCAGAACGATGAAATAATTGGTAGCTTTGGAGATACCACCCTGCAGTTCGATCGGCGCCTAACGCGGGGCCCACGCATGACGGGAAGTATTGCAGATGTGATCGCGATGCTCGTATACTTTGTTTTGTCCTTCTTTCAGGTCACAACCGGATGTCTTTGGCGTGATACACTCCCAGACTGCGGCCTTGGAGATCTTCCAGCAGGTATGCATTGCTGCCGACGGATTTGACCACCCTGGCTTTAAGGAACTTGCGAGCAAACTTGGCGTTAAAAGATTTGCTGAAATCACTCAGCACGAAGTTGCGGCGGAAGACTTCTTGGCCTGGCTAGGCGAGCAGAGTACGGGCTCGCTTATCGTAGCGCTGCCGGCTAGTCTGGTATGCACCCTCCAGTTGCTTCTGCACCTTGGCGTGGATAACCCGAAGCTTGTCCTTGGTCTGCATTCCGGCCATTTCATGGTCGACCAGAGACCTGAGTCGTCTGGCTAGTTTGTATCTGGAACCGTTGAGGAACATGTGATGGCCGAATACAGTGAAGAACGGCGCTTCCCCTGTGGCTGAGTGGACAGTGTTTCGGATGGCCACCTCAATCTCCGGCAAATGTGCATCCCATTCCCGGTGATCTTCGTCCAAGAAGCTGCGAATTGCGGCCAAGACGTTTCGGTTTACCCTCTCCGCGGCATTGCTCTGTGGTGTGTATACGGGAGTCCTCATGTGGTGTACACCGAAGCCATCGATCATCTCCTCAAACGCCTTGGATACGAACTGTTTGCCGTTGTCCGAATGTATCGTCTCAGGCACCCCGAACTTGTAAAATACCTCGTTTACCAGGAAATTTACAACGTTCGACGCCGTCGCCTCCTTCATCGCCTTTAAGAAGATGTACTTCGAGAAGTGGTCCACCACGATAAATATCCAGGCGTGTCCACTCTTGGACCTCGGATACTTGCCCAGGAAGTCGATGTACAGTTTCTGGAATGGCCTCTCCGTCTCTACCCTTCTTCCGATTCCGACCTGCATCCGGAAGTTTGGCGCTTTGGATTCCTTGCACACCTCGCAACTCCGGACGTATTCCCGTACCTGGATGGTCATCCCTGGCCAATAGAACTGGCGTCGCAGGATCTCTAAGGTCTTCGTCATCCCACCATGGCCAGCCTTGGGGTCCGAATGAGCACGCTCTACCAAGCTGTGCGTCAGGCTTTGCGGGATCCACAGCTTCCATTCGGATCCTTCCAATTCCTCGTCCATTTTGGGGTTACTCATGCGCTTGAAGATGAGTCCGCCATCCACCTTGAGGTCCGGTAAGTGCTCCCTGTTGGACTCCACGTCTTGCACTAATTCCTTATAGTCCTGCGCAGCAAATTCGGTCGTCTCGAATCCCAGTAACTCCGTTGGATCTATCCGGACTTCCTCGATGATGCGGGATAGGGTGTCGGCGACTACGTTCTCGCTGCCTTTGCGATGTTCGATGCTGAAATCGTAGCCCTGCAGCTGGAGAGACCACCTTGCGAGTCGTCCGGAAAGATCCTTCATTGTCATCAACCACTTGAGGCTGGCGTGATCGGTAATGCATGTGAAGGGCATCCCTTCCACATACGGTCTGAACTTCCGAATAGCTAGGATGGCCGCCAGACATTCCTTTTCCGTGACCGAGTAGTTAACCTGGTGTTTGTTCATCTTGGCCGAGAAGAACGCGATGGGCTGCTCGTCTCCGTCCTGGTTCCGCTGAAACAATACCGCGCCGACGCCAACGTGGGATGCGTCGCACTGGATGAAGAAATGCTTCTTGAAATCCGCATGAACCAGGACCGGCGCGCTCGTCAAGGCCAACTTCAGGTCATCCACTGCCTGGGTGGCGCTGGGACTTAGGGAAAACTTCGTGTTTCCAGCCTTCTTCAAGGACTCGGAGAGTGGTGCGGCTAGCGTAGCGAAGTTCTTGACGAACCGTCGATACCATCCCGCTGTGCCGAGGAAGGCACGTACTTCCTTCATGGATTTCGGGTAAGGCATCTTCTGGATTGCCGTAACACGTCCAGGATCCATCTGCAGCAGTCCACCTCCGACTATAAACCCTAGGTAAGTCAAAGATTTGAAGCAAAACTTCGACTTCTTTAACCCTATGGTCAATCCGGCTGATTTCAGACTGTGGGCTACCCGACGCAAGTATTTCAGGTGCGTCTGAAAGTCTGGAGCCAGGATTAGCAGGTCGTCCAAGTAGACGAAGACGTTGGATCTGAGCTCCGCTGGTATCACCCGATCCATGAGTCGCACCAAGCGTTGTGCCGCGTTGCACAGTCCGAACGGCATCATTCGGAATTGGTACAACGGCCTGCCTGGAACCGTGAACGCAGTGTACTCCTTGCTCTTCTCATCCAGTTCGATCTGCCAAAACGCAAACTTCAGGTCAACGCTGGAGATGTAATGCGTCTGGTCTATTCTGGAGAGGATTCCTTCTATACTGGGCAGAGGGTATGCATCTTTGATAGTCAAGGCGTTCAACTTCCGGGCATCCAGGCAGAACCGGTCTTTCCCTGGCTTCGACACCACTGTTGTGCGATTGCTCCACGGGCTTTTGCTCTCCTCGATGACACCCAGCTACAACATCTTGTCGATTTCGTCTTCGACCACCTTCTGCTTCGCCGGAGACATCGGATACGGACGATCCTTAAAGACCCGAGCTCCTTCCATCAGCTCGATGGAATGCCTCTCCATGCTGGTGACTCCGAGGCCGTCCCTCTCAAAGGTAAGGAACTCCTCCTTGACTTTGCGTAACGCCAGCTTTTCCTCCGCAGAAAGGCTCCAGGATTCGGGTTCCTCCCTTACCTCGTCCTCATCTTCCTGGTCGGCATAGTGCTCCATCTGGCTGGCATGGATTTCCTCCGCTGCCTTGACGCCTCTCGTCGCCGGCTTCCCCACGACGGCTGGAGCTAGTCCGAAGGCTCGCCAGAAGTCGACTCCGAAGTACGCCGTTTGTTCCAGGTATGGGCACAGGTAGAACGTGACCGGCTTACTTACGCCTTTGTACCTCACAGGCAGCTCCAAGCGTCCGATGATGGATCGATCTTCGCCAGAAGCCGTACGGACTACCGAAAAATACGGTTGGACGGTAACTCCCAGCGCTTCCACGAGCTCTCGACAGCCTTTGCCCAGCACACTTACGCTGGCGCCTGTATCCAACAAGCCGGTGAGCTGCTTGCCCAAGGTCTCCACGTCGGCGAAGGGTCGAGGATCAGCGGAATCAATGCGCTTAACGGCCGCCACCACCTCTCGTCGTCTGGATCTCCTCATCCTGAAGCGCTCCCTTGCCTTCTGGACTCTCCGTGACACTAGACGCATGCCGCTCAGCTGATGCTCCGCAAAGATCCGGTTCCGTGCCTCCATATAACGGCGAAGCCTCTCATCCTCCGGCAGGTATCTTAACAAGTACTTATGACTATCAGATGGACTATGTATATTCTTGTTTTCGTCTTCTTTCTTCGGAACTACTTCGCGGGATTCCAACCTGGGCGAGTCCCTCCCGCTTTCGGACTGCCCAGCCGACCGTTTTCCGCGCAATCGGGACATTTTGGAGAAATCACGCCCAGCTTGCCGCACCGGAAACAAAATCTCCTCCACTCCGTGGCTTCGCAATCTTGGAATCCGTGCTCCGCAGCCCCGCAATTCCAGCAACCTGGCCTAAATGGATTTCGGACTCGCCCACGTAGCTCGTCCACCTCCGGGTGTCGCTGCTCGTCGACTTCATCCTGTACGTGCGCCTCGCTGACCCGTATCTTGTTCTGCTGCAGGTAAGCAGCACGCCTTCGACGACCGAAACTCCTCTCCACTTCGACGCACTCTTCCCGAAGTTCGTCCACCGTGAGTACGTCCATCGCGTAAACATATCTAGCGATGCCATCCCTCAAGCCCTTTTTCACCACCTTAACCAACTGCCGCTCTGGCATTGGTTTTTTCAGGCGTGAGGCGAGTTGCTGCATGGAATGGATGTAGTCATCCGCGCTCTCTCCCGGCTGTTGCTCACGTTGAAGAAGCTCGTGCATCCTTTCGTGTTCCGTCTGGTGGCCACGGAACCGATCCATCAGAGCCCTGCGCAGCTGGGCCCAAGTGTCCACTCTGGACTGGCGTACATGCACCCAGTACCACTCCTTCGCTCTGCCCGATAAGAGAACATGGAAGTTGCGCAGAACTTCACTCCACGGACATTGATGCTGCCGCTGCAGGAACTCCAGACGGAACACGAAGTCGTCCACGGAATGGCCATCGTCTTCGCCGCCGAATGAGAGGTTCCATCGGTCCACTCGGATGTAGCGGTTTCCGTTGCCGGCTCCCGCGTTGGCGTATAACCGCGGCTCGTCCCGAAAATCCGCCGTCCTTCGGTCCTCGATGCGCCATGGCCGTGCGTGGCGATCGCTCCTGCCTGTCCGATGATACTCGGGTTCCTGGCTCAGGCTGCTGTCGATCCCTGGAGAGTCATCTACCGGCAGTCGAGGTCGCTGCCTGGGCGGCAATTCCGGCGGCCTTCGGTCGCATCCTCCTATATCCTGCCGCTGCTGAATCCCCGCTGGGCCATTTGCGCCGCCTTCTGGACACGACGGGGTGGGCACCATCGACACTTGGCGACTCGCGCCCTCCTGAAGCGGCTGCGGTTTGCTCTCGGCTGGCCTCAGGACGTCGTTCAACAACTTCATCATGTCGATGAATCCGCTGCTGATTTCTTCCCGCAACGCCTGGCTCACTCCTACCTCCTGTGACGCGCGATAGGTTTGGGCAGCCTGTGCCAGAGCTGCGTTCATCGCCGACTCCGCCGCTGTATCCCGTTCCTTGTTCAGCTTTTGTGGTGCCGTCTGCTCCGGAACCAGAAGTCGATCCTGCGCCTCGACGATAGCTTTGAAATCCAGGACCCTGGGCGACCGATGGTGCTCCAGCTCCGCCGGTTGATCCCGAATCCGATCCACCGCACCACCGCCTACCGGCGTTCTGGGTAACCCCCCAGCCAGCGATATCCGCGGCAACCCAGCAGCACCCTGTACGTCCGTGGACCAGACATCGTCCTTGTCGTCGCCAGGAGGACCCATCGACATGAGCTGGTGGCCGTGCCTATCCCTGGCGTCCTTACCCTCGGACATACTTCCCAAGAATTTTGAAATTAATACTTAAGAACTACTAATACGCTAATAAATGTGATAAATAAATAAATAAATAAGACAACAAATAAATACAATAATAAATAATCAATATCAAAATAAATACGAAAATAACTAACAGCAAAAATAAATAACAATAACCAAATATTCCTCACTTTCTACCACCTTTCAAAATCTAAATTTTTTATTATATTTTTCTTCCTCTACTCTTGATTTGGGGAGATGGAACAGACCCTCGCCGGTGGGCTTCCGACCTAACTGTCTTGCGCTTTTTCCAAAAATCCGATTTTCCCGTCTCCGCCTAGCCGTTCGTCAACTGGACTAGCTATCACCCGTGGTGATAGCCGCCAGTTAAGGACATCGGCTCGGTTTGGCTCCTGTTGGCTTTTCTTTCCCGCCCTCTTTTTCTATTTTAAATCGAGGTAACCGTGCAGCGCGTAGGGTTGCTACGGGTCACGATTACGCTATTAAGTTCACAACCGACATAAAATTAGAAGTCCAGGACGGGGAGAAAAACCCAGGAACACCACATCCTAACAAAAAAACATTTCAAATAAACAAATAACAAAATACAAGCCTTAAAACTACTCTATCACAGAAATTATCACAGATTCTCTTCAGTGCATCCCGTGACGCAAATCTTGGTTTGCCCCAAGATGCCATCACCGGTTCACTGGTAAACCTGTGACCAGGAGCAAATCGTCGGCAATGTCGACGTGCCTCCCGTTCTACTTCCAACTTCCCTACTCAGCTGACTTCCCCGTCACCACTCCCTAGCAATTGCAATCCATGTTACAAGCCATAGGTCGTGATGGCGGGGGCGTCAGGGTCATAAATGGGCGAGACGTCGTCGCCTCGACAATTTATTTTGTTTAATTTGGGCGCCAATATGTTACGAACTGCTTTTTTCGGTGGCAGTGCCGCTAGCTCAGTCGTCTTCAGGGCAGAGTACCCCTAATGCCACAGCTCGCAACTAACTAATCTATCGGTCATCACTAAGGGCAAAAACGTAAACAAAGCAAAAAATACAATTATTGTCGGGAAAATGGATTACATTTGGTGGCTATCGATGTCCTAGCCAAGCGCTCCCACCCAACCATGGATGCCCTTAAGATGCTGCAGGGCACCACCCATTCGCAGTCGGCAGGAGCCCCTTCCTCGCGACTGCGGCTACGGTTCCATCTCCCCCACTGGGAAAGCTTATTCACACATAGTGGTTTTACAAAGGTTTAATAAATATGGTAAGTACAATCATTTATACACATGCTTCTCTTGACAGATTTATCCTTCCTCAGCCTCTAAGACCGAAACCTGGCCGCCGTCTCGGACATTTACGCGGTCAAAGCAGAGGATTCGCTTTGCTGGGAAAGGTTACAGGCGCCGCGGAAACTATGCTCTACCAGCCATGTATTGGTAGAGCTCGCATGGAAACGCGGGCCTCAAGGAACATGCGCGATGCGCGTGTGTATGGTCACCTAATCCTGAGGAGCTCCAAGGGAAAAGAAGGGACAGGCCGAAAAGGTACGTAAATGCACTGTAAGCTAAACCATTTAACTAATGCTCGCGACCTTTTTAATTTTAGGCAAACAACGAGGACAAATAAGGCTCTCGGGTCTAACTCCGGATAAACTCACGAACAGGTAAGTAGATATCAATATATATAATCGATGTACACGTGTATTTAATTTCTGCTAATTTTTAGCCACTGTTGGGCCGGGCCTGGAGGCGATGATAGCCCGGGCGGATGACTTCCCCGTCGGAGGCCAGCAGCGATACGGATCTCCACACGGGAAAACGGCGCCCTCCGGTGAGTGGTGCACGGGCAGTCCGAGATTCGGCTGCCAGACAAAATGGCGATACTTCTCAGCGCCGCAATGCGACCGCTGGAAGTTCCCGAGAGGAGGAGGAGGACGCGGTACGCCGGAACGGACTCACCGGGAAGTGTTGACGTCGTCGGCGTCGATTGTAGAAGGCTTTCCTGGTTGGTCGCTGGCACGGGTCGAACTGACACCGGTTGCTGGTCAGCCAAGTCGGGCTGGTAGGTATGTCGAAGTATGGCGATGTCAGTAGAGTCCAAATAAATTCTTCCGGGGCCCTTTGTATTGGGACCCCGGCTGCCTTTATAAATGATAAATATTAAATCCCGAACTACAATAGAACTTTCACATAACTCACTTTTTAATTTAAGGCACAAAGAAAATTTTTACTAGCACTCCTAGCTGCATCTGCCTTGATTGCTGGACAGTATGGCCGCGACTATCACGCTATCTGCTGATCATCGCCCCCCGCCATATTACATGGCCTCTCTCGACATTGGGTCATTGGATACATGGGCCATTTGAAGTAATCCCAGAGCGAACCGGGATTAATCTTCAAATGGCCAGATCGCCCGCCAGACTCATCCCGCTGCTGCAGCTATCGCCCTATCGTCCTAAACTATCGATAACGTCGCTCCCACTCGACTCCAATTGCAACACCTACGAAATGGGTTAGGCGACTTTATTCCTCTCGCTCACTCTTAGCATCGACGAAAATTCGATGTGATTACTAGGCTAAATAGCCTATAGCCCGCATCAACGGTCGCATTCCCCATCAACGACTTTTTCTTGCAGGGGTAAAGCACGTGCCAGAAAAAGTCGGGCGAATGTCACTACAACTCGCTTCAGTGGAAAATGAGACCGCACACGCAAATCAATTCTGAATTTCAGTGTTATTATTTAGTGTTATTTCCGACTTAAGGAGATTTGTATACTTGGCTTTTCAGATTTTTTGAAAAAAAATGCATTTGCTCTTGGTTTTTCAGCTTGTTTTGAAATGAAAATGCATTTGCACGGCAATAAATAAATGATTTTTTTTATGTAAGCTGTGTAATTCCAGTGCATAATGTTATTTAGTATATTTAGTGCAATCTAGTATTAATCGATTTAGTTTTAAGATATATTGTTCATAATAATGAACGGGCACACTACAAATAAGCGACGCCGATGAAGAAGAGCAAAAAAGCGCAACCAAATTTGAAAATTTTAAATAAAAACTGATAAGTTTACAAATCAGGTGTGGGGTTTGCCCAAATGTTGCGCAATGTTATCATACAGTGAGGTTGTTAAGATGTCCAAAGACGAGCTGCTGGAGCTCCTTTCCGAGAAGGGCATCATGTTCGGGGCTGATGCAACAATTTACCAACTCCGTGCTGCGTTAAACGGTGCAAGGAATCTGGAGGCTAACATTGAGGACGCCGAGGACACAGAGATCCAGGGTCAAGATGAGGAGCAGGATTCCCCGAGCACACCGAAGCTTGCAAACCGCATGCTAACGCTGATCGAAGACCGTGAGAAATTGCAAATGGCCGACGCTGTGGCGCCGTTATTGGAACCTTCTGGAAGTTCGCAGCAAACCGTTATGAACATGTCGAGGCAAGAACCGATTGAGCAGAACATTCGCTCAATGGCTCGCGAAACGTCGGAAATCAATCAGATGATGGAACTGTACACCGCTAGAAAGAAGCTAGCCGAACTCAAATTGATAGTCGCCGAATTGGAAGGCATGACTACAGCGAATGCTTCCATACATCAAGTCGATCTGAAGGATGTGGAGGCCATGATCCCGGAGTTTTCAGGAGACGACAACCTGTCGGTCCAGGTTTGGATCCGTGAATTGGATAAAGCTGCCGAGGTTCATAAACTAAGCGTTACACAATGCCTATCTATTGGCACCCGTCTTCTCCGAGGATCAGCTAGGCAATACATGCTGTACGAAAAGGTGTCTTCCTGGCCAGAAATGAGCGCCACGCTCACCCAAGTTTTTGGAAACAGAATGTCAAACCAGGAAATTGCGAAACAACTGCAAAAACGCACAATTGGGAAGTCCGAGACCTTGATGCAGTATTTCACAACAATGCGTAATATCGCCCAGCAAGGCAAATTTGATGACCTAGACGTCGTGAAGTACATCGTCGATGGACTAGAGGACCACAGTGGACGCTCTGCTCCACTCTACTATTGTATCACGTTGGATGATCAAAAGTTAATGCGATTCCAGTCTGTACGTCTGGAGTCCAATCGTAAAGCCGTCACCATGATCCCTCGCCCAGGAGCCGTAATTCCGAAAGACACTAGATGCTACAACTGCCGACAAATGGGGTACACCGCCAAAGATTGCAAGAAGCCGAAAAGACCGGACAACGGATGCTTCATCTGTTTCGAAGTGGGCCATATGCACCGTCAGTGTCCCAAGCGCACCGTGGGCTTTACTTTGCCAGAAGCTGAAGAAACCATGGATGAAAAGCCGTTTATTCAGTTAGTAAGTTTAAGATTAAGTAGTTTAGCAGGATGCACCGATATTAAAGATGTTTTTGCTTTGTTGGATACCGGGAGCCCAATAAGCTTTTTGGGAAAGTCATACTATCCATATTTAAATGAAGATCATCAGCTAAAGAAAAGTCCCTTTCGCGGAATTGGTGGCACATCAATACCAACGTACGGAAAAGTACCCTGTTCAATTTTGTTCGAGAAAAAGTATCACGATTTAGAAGTATACGTTATTCCCGATCTCATCTTACCTACAGCGCTTCTCTTTGGCAGAGACGCCCTTAAGTTACTCAATATTAAACTTTTTGTGAAAAGAAATCATGAAAGAAATGAATCAAATTTAATTTCAATAAATAATCGTATTGCTTTCGTTAATGAATCATTCTGTGCATCCTTGCTTAGCGATATAAATAATAGATTAATTTTAGACAAAACGCAACCCTTTAAACTAAGTATTGATTCTGTAAACCCGAATGCACCCTTGGTTCCTGATGATTCTCTCGCGGATTGGCTTTCTGATATGAAAAGCATTTGTGGAGCTATGTCTATTGACCTTGATAATGTAGATATAGGCCGCGATTTTGGTGTTTCTTCAGCTAAGGAATGTAGTAGTATCATAAAGCATTACTCGGATAATATAACTAACGCGTACGGGTCGCCTAAATGTTTAATGAGCATACGATTAACTGATTCTACACCGTTTCATAGTGCACCGAGAAGATTATCATACTTAGAGAGAGACGTTGTTAATAAAACAGTTGCCGAGTTGTTAGCCAGTAATATTATTAGACCTAGTCAGTCCCCTTATGCATCTCCCATAGTCCTTGTCAAGAAAAAGAATGGAGAAATCCGCATGTGCATCGATTACCGAGCGTTAAATAAATTAACAATTAGAGATAACTTTCCGTCCCCATTGATCGAAGATTGCTTAGAATATCTCGAAAGTTAAAAGGTTTTTTCAGTTGTAGATTTAAAGAGTGGATTCCACCAAATCGGTATGGACCCCGAGTCCGTGAAATACACCCCATTTATAACACCTGACGGACACTATGAATACCTGCGTATGCCTTTCGGTCTAAAAAATGGCCCTGCCGTTTTTCAACGATTTATTTCCAACGTACTCCATGAAATGATACGTAATCGTCAGGTTTATGTTTATATGGATGACATCATCCTGGCGACTTGTACGGTAGAAGGACATCTTGTTTTACTTTCCAAATTACTAGACCGTCTTAATGAAAACCGTCTTGAAATTAATTACAAGAAAAGTGTATTCCTAAAAAACCGCATTGATTATTTAGGATACAATGTCTGTACGAATGATATTCTTCCAAACGAGACACACCTAAAGGCCATTCGTGAATACCCTGAACCTCTGAATTGTAAGTCCCTTCATTCTTGTTTAGGCTTATTCTCATACTTCCGTAAGTTTGTTCCGTCATTTTCACGTATTGCTAAACCGTTGTCTGATCTGCTTAAAAATGGAGGTCCGTTCCCGATGGGAAAACTGGAAATGGAAGCTTTTACTAGCTTAAAGAAAGCATTGTCAAGTCCGCCCGTTCTTTCCTTATTTAACCCTAATAGCGAAACCGAACTGCATACCGATGCGAGCTCCCACAGGTTTGGAGCTGTGCTGATGCAGCGCCAAGATGATGGCAAGTTACATCCGGTCTTTTTCTATTCCCGTAAAGCGACTGCCGCCGAATCGCGTTATCATAGTTTTGAGCTTGAGACCCTCGCGATAATATATTCTCTCCGTCGTTTCCGTGTGCATTTAGAACACAAGCCGTTCCGGATCGTTACCGATTGTAATTCCCTTGTTCAGACGTTAAGTAAGAAATCCATAAATCCCCGTATTGCACGATGGTCCTTAGAATTGGAAAATTATAACTACTCTATTGTACATAGACCCGGTGCTAGTATGACGCACGTTGATGCCTTGAGTCGACAAACCGAATTGATAGATACCGTGATAGATGAAATTTGCGATCCGTGTGTGCTTCCGACTAAGCCGAAATCCCTTCATGATAGTGTTTTAGAACCGATATACCCGTACGATCCTTTGAAACCGATAGATCCGTGTGAATCCGTTAGCCGTATGAATCCGATAGATCCGTGTGAATCCGTTAGCCATATGAATCCGATAGATCCGCGTAAGACCGTTAGATCCTCGAGCCCGTACGATAATGAAAAACCGTTAGGTCCGTGTGACTCCGTAAACCAGTTAGATCTCGTTAATCGTCTCGCGATAGCTATTCCCGAAAGTTCCGTAAATCTGTGCGAAGCGTATAAACCGTCTCTTCCGTGCGATGTAAATATGGATACCGTAGTAAATGTAGTTGGAGCTACCCCTGGGGATATAGATTTACTCTTACAGACCGAGCAGATTAGGGATCCGGAAATTGTCAAACTCCGTGATAAATTAGAAAGAGAAGCCGTTGATTCTTTTGAACTTATTGATGGAATAATTTATAGAAAGAATGATGCCGGAAGGTTATGTTTGTATGCTCCAACTCAAATACAAGAACAGTTGATCAGATTGTGTCATGAAAAGTTGGGTCATCTTGGTGTTGATAAGTGTGTTGATGACCTGAAAGATAAGTACTGGTTTCCGTTGTTGAGAAGCAAAGTTGAATCCTTTATCCGCAATTGTTTGCCGTGTATCCTGCATTCAGTACCTAAAAGTGTCCATGGCCGTACCCTTCATAGCATTCCGAAAGCCCCAATTCCGTTTGATACCGTTCACATTGACCATTTGGGTCCGTTGCCGTGCATCAATTCGAAAAGAAAACACCTGTTAGTTGCTATCGATGCTTTTACCAAGTTCGTGAAATTGCACCCGGTTAATTCTACCAGTACCAAAGAAGTTAATTCCAGTCTTTTGAAATATTTTGAGTATTATAGCCGATCACGACGAATTATTTCGGATCGTGGTACTTGTTTTACATTATTTGAGTTTTCTAGTTTCCTAAGTGAGCGAAATATAGAGCACATTAAAGTTGCTACCGCTGCCCCCCAGGCGAATGGTCAGGTGGAACGCATAATCCGAGTGTTAACCCCGATGTTAGGTAAATTATCCGAACCGTTGAATCAATCCGATTGGTACAAGTTGGTCAACCGAGTTGAATTTGCAATCAATAATTCCGTTCAGAAGAGTACCGGAAAGACTCCTAGCCGAAAGGATAAAAGCTAGTGAAAATATAAAACGGTCACAAGAGCAGAATGAGTTTCGATATGCTTTGAAACATAAGGCACCCCCCGTTATAAGGTTAACGATTTTGTAGCTATACGAAATGTTGATGTTACTCCAGGATCTTGTAAGAAATTCTCGCCGAAATATCGTGGTCCTTATAAAATCAACCGTGTATTCCCGAGTGATAGATATGAAGTCACCGACATAGAAGAGTGCCAGCTCACCCAACTTCCTTACAAGGGCATTCTTGAAGCCGCCAGACTTAAACCTTGGGTGCAAACGTGTACGAAAACCGTTAATTCTTGTAGTTGACTATGTAGTTAGTAAATATGTAAAGATCGAGGTCGATCTAGAGTCAGGATTGGCCGAATGTAAGCTGTGTAATTCCAGTGCATAATGTTATTTAGTATATTTAGTGCAATCTAGTATTAATCGATTTAGTTTTAAGAGATATTGTACATAATAATGAACGGGCACACTACAAATAAGCGACGCCGATGAAGAAGAGCAAAGAAGCGCAACCAAATTTGAAAATTTTAAATAAAAACTGATAAGTTTACATTTATATAAATAAGATATTTTAGAATTTAATTAAAAATTGTATAATAACAGAATACTTATTTTATAGCATCACATTCAATCTTAAGCCTAGTACTCAGATCGAAGAAAACCGCGAGCTAACCATAGGAGTGAGCAGACTCTTCTTTTTTAAATTGTTCCAATTGATTTGTTTTCCGTTTGGCAACAAGCCCGGGTGCTTGAGAGTAAGACCATGCCACATGCATGGGGTGAACTTTGAAAACTTCGGCTTATAAGCTTAGGCTTAAGCCTAGTACTGAGATCGGCTAAATGTTTCACTATTCGAAAAATCGTATTCTTTGTAGTGTGACCGAAGTTTTCAAAGTTCAAGCGCGATGCATGAGGCATGGTCTTACTGTCAAGCAACTGTGTTTGTTGTCCAACGGAAACGAAATCAATTGGAGCAATTTAAAATAGAAGGGTGCTGGTGCACAAAGAAGAGAGGCCAGCTCCGAATCCCAATAGGCATATTTGACCTTGAGGAGTGGGATCCGAATCAAGAACGGGGTTGATTCGCCTGATGGTGCAGGAAGTTGCCCATCATCCTGGCAATGGCTGGTAATGTATCCTCCAGCTGTCCCTTAACGGGCGGCCTTATTTTCTCCTCCCTATAGAAGCCGGCGCGTCCTCCATCTCCGCTTTAGCTGCCAAGTAGCTGGAGTCTCCCATGGAGAGCTCGAGCGAAGTCCCATGTTCCTTCTCACTGGGATTCTCTAGTGGATCATCTCCAGCACTTTAACTATTCTGCGGATTTGCCCTGTTTTGGTATTGCTTCCTGTCGGTCAAGTCACTATATAATGGGCAACAGCTTCGATTAGGTGTCCTCTTTCATTTGCACTGATCTCCTTTTGCCGTTTTTGGTGTCTTCCTTCCATTTTTTATTTTTAAATTCCCCACCGCTTCTGCACGAACACCGCCAACGATTAAATTTCTTATTCTTTGGGCTGCGGCTAACGGCGTTCATCGAAAATTCACTCGCAAAATCTGGTATTTTTTCTGGTATTTCCTTAGCTCACCTGAGTACCGCGCTGAAAAACAGACCCGACGAAAAACTTTAGCCGCGTATTTGCCTACGGCTCACTCCTATGGCTAGTTCGCGGTTTTCGTCGATGTAAGTACTACAATAAATTGGAAAAATCAATTTACCTCGTTAACCAAAATCATCATGGAAAAGTTAAGCCCCCAAAATCTCCTGTCCTGGGTCCTCCTGACATATTTTGTATGTTATGTTCTGTGCCAGAACAACCATTTTGTTATTTTATTTGAGCAAAAGTACTCAAAAATACTTAAAAATGCCAAACACCAGACAAAGAGCCCGCTTTTTCACACCTCTAATTACTTATGCAAGACCCACGTAATAAACAGGTTTAAGCCAATAACCTCATAACTCCATCTTAGTGTAAACACGCTTTTATTTATGAATCCTGGCTAGTTATTTTAGTCTAAAGCCTAGTACTGAGATCGGATAAGAGTTTCACTAGTCGATACATCTTATTCTTTGTAGTGTGACCGATGTTTTCATAGTTCACCCACAACGCAGGTAGCAAGGTCTCACCGTCAAGCAACTGTATTTGTTTTTTTGACGATTTAAAAAGGCGAATCCGCTGGTGCGCAAAGAAATAAATACACATGGAATGTTCAAAGAATGTTTTTCTTAATGTTAATAAATAGGTTAAGGCTTCCTTCTCGTGACGCGGATGCTTCGCCATCTTCTCCGCGCCATCTGCAAACCAGTTCATATTCGCAATATGCCGACATCTGCTGATGCAGCAGGAAGTCGCCGTCATCCTGGCAATGGCCAGCGGCTTCTCCAACTGTATCTTAGCGGGCGGCCTTTTTGCTTCCTCCCTATAGAAGCCAGTGCGTCTTCCAGCTCCGCGTTAGCTGCCAAGATGCTCTGTTTTTGTATTGCTTCCTGTGGGTCAAGTCTTACAATAGTGAGCAACTACCCTTCAGTTCTGCAGTAGGGACGCGGTGACATGGTTCAAGGCAAAGAGCTTTTTATACCCGTTACTCGTAGAGTAAAAGGGTATACTAGATTCGTCGGAAAGTATGTTACAGGCAGAAGGAAGCGTTTCCGACCCCATAGAGTATATATATTCTTGATCAGGATCACTAACCGAGTCGATCTAGCCATGTCCGTCTGTCCGTCTGTCTGTCCGGATGAACGCTGAGATCTCGGCAACTATGAGAGCTAGGCTATTGAGATTTGGCGTGCAGAGTCCTGAGCTTCTTACGCAGCGCAAGTTTGTTTCAGTAGAGTGCCACACCCACTCTAACGCTCTAACGCTAACTGTGGCTTCTACAGTTTTGATGCTAGAATAAAATTTAAACTGAAATGTAATGTTCTCATCAATACCTATCGATTGATCCAAAAAAAAGTTTTCCACGCCCACCCTAACGCCCATAAACCGCCCACAAACTTAAAAAAATCGTAAATATGAACGTGGATATCTCGGAAACTATCAAAGATAGAGAATTCGAATTTCAGATTTAGATTCCGTAGCCTTATACGCAGCGCAAGTTTGTTACGCGAATATGCCACGCCCACTCTAACGCCCACAAACCGCGAAAACCTTTGACGCCCACAATTTTTATGCTAGATGCTACAACTGCCGACAAATGGGGCACACCGCCAAAGATTGCAAGAAGCCGAAAAGACCGGACAACGGATGCTTCATCTGTTTCGAAGTGGGCCATCAGTGTCCCAAGCGCACCGTGGGCTTTACCTTGCCAGAAGCTGAAGAAACCATGGATGAAAAGCCGTTTATTCAGTTAGTAAGTTTAAGATTAAGTAGTTTAGCAGGATGCACCGACATTAAAGATGTTTTTGCTTTGTTGGATACCGGGAGCCCAATAAGCTTTTTGGGAAAGTCATACTATCCATATTTAAATGAAGATCATCAGCTAAAGAAAAGTCCCTTTCGCGGAATTGGTGGCACATCAATACCAACGTACGGAAAAGTACCCTGTTCAATTTTGTTCGAGAAAAAGTATCACGATTTAGAAGTATACGTTATTCCCGATCTCATCTTACCTACAGCGCTTCTCCTTGGCAGAGACGCCCTTAAGTTACTCAATATTAAACTTTTTGTGAAAAGAAATCATGAAAGAAATGAATCAAATTTAATTTCAATAAATAATCGTATTGCTTTCGTTAATGAATCATTCTGTGCATCCTTGCTTAGCGATATAAATAATAGATTAATTTTAGACAAAACGCAACCCTTTAAACTAAGTATTGATTCTGTAAACCCGAATGCACCCTTGGTTCCTGATGAATCTCTCGCGGATTGGCTTTCTGATATGAAAAGCATTTGTGGAGCTATGTCTATTGACCTTGATAATGTAGATATAGGCCGCGATTTTGGTGTTTCTTCAGCTGAGGAATGTAGTAGTATCATAAAGCATTACTCGGATAATATAACTAACGCGTACGGGTCGCCTAAATGTTTAATGAGCATACGATTAACTGATTTTACACCGTTTCATAGTGCACCGAGAAGATTATCATACTTAGAGAGAGACGTTGTTAATAAAACAGTTGCCGAGTTGTTAGCCAGTAATATTATTAGACCTAGTCAGTCCCCTTATGCATCTCCCATAGTCCTTGTCAAGAAAAAGAATGGAGAAATCCGCATGTGCATCGATTACCGAGCGTTAAATAAATTAACAATTAGAGATAACTTTCCGTCCCCATTGATCGAAGATTGCTTAGAATATCTCGAAAGTAAAAAGGTTTTTTCAGTTGTAGATTTAAAGAGTGGATTCCACCAAATCGGTATGGACCCCGAGTCCGTGAAATACACCGCATTTATAACACCTGACGGACACTATGAATACCTGCGTATGCCTTTCGGTCTAAAAAATGGCCCTGCCGTTTTTCAACGATTTATTTCCAACGTACTCCATGAAATGATACGTAATCGTCAGGTTTATGTTTATATGGATGACATCATCCTGGCGACTTGTACGGTAGAAGAACATCTTGTTTTACTTTCCAAATTACTAGACCGTCTTAATGAAAACCGTCTTGAAATTAATTACAAGAAAAGTGTATTCCTAAAAAACCGCATTGATTATTTAGGATACAATGTCTGTACGAATGTTATTCTTCCAAACGAGACACACCTAAAGGCCATTCGTGAATACCCTGAACCTCTGAATTGTAAGTCCCTTCATTCTTGTTTAGGCTTATTCTCATACTTCCGTAAGTTTGTTCCGTCATTTTCACGTATTGCTAAACCGTTGTCTGATCTGCTTAAAAATGGAGGTCCGTTCCCGATGGGAAAACTGGAAATGGAAGCTTTTACTAGCTTAAAGAAAGCTTGACAATGCTCCGCCCGTTCTTTCCTTATTTAACCCTAATAGCGAAACCGAACTGCATACCGATGCGAGCTCCCACAGGTTTGGAGCTGTGCTGATGCAGCGCCAAGATGATGGCAAGTTACATCCGGTCTTTTTCTATTCCCGTAAAGCGACTGCCGCCGAATCGCGTTATCATAGTTTTGAGCTTGAGACCCTCGCGATAATATATTCTCTCCGTCGTTTCCGTGTGCATTTAGAACACAAGCCGTTCCGGATCGTTACCGATTGTAATTCCCTTGTTCAGACGTTAAGTAAGAAATCCATAAATCCCCGTATTGCACGATGGTCCTTAGAATTGGAAAATTATAAGTACTCTATTGTACATAGACCCGGTGCTAGTATGACGCACGTTGATGCCTTGAGTCGACAAACCGAATTGATAGATACCGTGATAGATGAAATTTGCGATCCGTGTGTGCTTCCGACTAAGCCGAAATCCCTTCATGATAGTGTTTTAGAACCGATATACCCGTACGATCCTTTGAAACCGATAGATCCGTGTGAATCCGTTAGCCGTATGAATCCGATAGATCCGTGTAAATCCGTTAGCCATATGAATCCGATAGATCCGCGTAAGACCGTTAGATCCTCGAGCCCGTACGATAATGAAAAACCGTTAGGTCCGTGTGACTCCGTAAACCAGTTAGATCTCGTTAATCGTCTCGCGATAGCTATTCCCGAAAGTTCCGTAAATCTGTGCGAAGCGTATAAACCGTCTCTTCCGTGCGATGTAAATATGGATACCGTAGTAAATGTAGTTGGAGCTACCCCTGGGGATATAGATTTACTCTTACAGACCGAGCAGATTAGGGATCCGGAAATTGTCAAACTCCGTGATAAATTAGAAAGAGAAGCCGTTGATTGTTTTGAACTTATTGATGGAATAATTTATAGAAAGAATGATGCCGGAAGGTTATGTTTGTATGCTCCAACTCAAATACAAGAACAGTTGATCAGATTGTGTCATGAAAAGTTGGGTCATCTTGGTGTTGATAAGTGTGTTGATGACCTGAAAGATAAGTACTGGTTTCCGTTGTTGAGAAGCAAAGTTGAATCCTTTATCCGCAATTGTTTGCCGTGTATCCTGCATTCAGTACCTAAAAGTGTCCATGGCCGTACCCTTCATAGCATTCCGAAAGCCCCAATTCCGTTTGATACCGTTCACATTGACCATTTGGGTCCGTTGCCGTGCATCAATTCGAAAAGAAAACACCTGTTAGTTGCTATCGATGCTTTTACCAAGTTCGTGAAATTGCACCCGGTTAATTCTACCAGTACCAAAGAAGTTAATTCCAGTATTTTGAAATATTTTGAGTATTATAGCCGACCACGACGAATTATTTCGGATCGTGGTACTTGTTTTACATCATTTGAGTTTTCTAGTTTCCTAAGTGAGCGAAATACAGAGCACATTAAAGTTGCTACCGCTGCCCCCCAGGCGAATGGTCAGGTGGAACGCATAATCCGAGTGTTTACCCCGATGTTAGGTAAATTATCCGAACCGTTGAATCAATCCGATTGGTACAAGTTGGTCAACCGAGTTGAATTTGCAATCAATAATTCCGTTCAGAAGAGTACCGGAAAGACTCCTAGCCGAAAGGATAAAAGCTAGTGAAAATATAAAACGGTCACAAGAGCAGAATGAGTTTCGATATGCTTTGAAACATAAGGCACCCCCCGTTATAAGGTTAACGATTTTGTAGCTATACGAAATGTTGATGTTACTCCAGGATCTTGTAAGAAATTCTCGCCGAAATATCGTGGTCCTTATAAAATCAACCGTGTATTCCCGAGTGATAGATATGAAGTCACCGACATAGAAGAGTGCCAGCTCACCCAACTTCCTTACAAGGGCATTCTTGAAGCCGCCAGACTTAAACCTTGGGTGCAAACGTGTACGAAAACCGTTAATTCTTGTAGTTGACTATGTAGTTAGTAAATATGTAAAGATCGAGGTCGATCTAGAGTCAGGATTGGCCGAATGTAAGCTGTGTAATTCCAGTGCATAATGTTATTTAGTATATTTAGTGCAATCTAGTATTAATCGATTTAGTTTTAAGAGATATTGTACATAATAATGAACGGGCACACTACAAATAAGCGACGCCGATGAAGAAGAGCAAAAAAGCGCAACCAAATTTGAAAATTTTAAATAAAAACTGATAAGTTTACATTTATATAAATAAGATATTTTAGAATTTAATTAAAAATTGTATAATAACAGAATACTTATTTTATAGCATCACATTCAATCTTAAGCCTAGTACTCAGATCGAAGAAAACCGCGAGCTAACCATAGGAGTGAGCAGACTCTTCTTTTTTAAATTGTTCCAATTGATTTGTTTTCCGTTTGGCAACAAGCCCGGGTGCTTGAGAGTAAGACCATGCCACATGCATGGGGTGAACTTTGAAAACTTCGGCTTATAAGCTTAGGCTTAAGCCTAGTACTGAGATCGGCTAAATGTTTCACTATTCGAAAAATCGTATTCTTTGTAGTGTGACCGAAGTTTTCAAAGTTCAAGCGCGATGCATGAGGCATGGTCTTACTGTCAAGCAACTGTGTTTGTTGTCCAACGGAAACGAAATCAATTGGAGCAATTTAAAATAGAAGGGTGCTGGTGCACAAAGAAGAGAGGCCAGCTCCGAATCCCAATAGGCATATTTGACCTTGAGGAGTGGGATCCGAATCAAGAACGGGGTTGATTCGCCTGATGGTGCAGGAAGTTGCCCATCATCCTGGCAATGGCTGGTAATGTATCCTCCAGCTGTCCCTTAACGGGCGGCCTTTTTTTCTCCTCCCTATAGAAGCCGGCGCGTCCTCCATCTCCGCTTTAGCTGCCAAGTAGCTGGAGTCTCCCATGGAGAGCTCGAGCGAAGTCCCATGTTCCTTCTCACTGGGATTCTCTAGTGGATCATCTCCAGCACTTTAACTATTCTGCGGATTTGCCCTGTTTTGGTATTGCTTCCTGTCGGTCAAGTCACTATATAATGGGCAACAGCTTCGATTAGGTGTCCTCTTTCATTTGCACTGATCTCCTTTTGCCGTTTTTGGTGTCTTCCTTCCATTTTTTATTTTTAAATTCCCCACCGCTTCTGCACGAACACCGCCAACGATTAAATTTCTTATTCTTTGGGCTGCGGCTAACGGCGTTCATCGAAAATTCACTCGCAAAATCTGGTATTTTTTCTGGTATTTCCTTAGCTCACCTGAGTACCGCGCTGAAAAACAGACCCGACGAAAAACTTTAGCCGCGTATTTGCCTCTCGCTCACTCCTATGGCTAGTTCGCGGTTTTCGTCGATGTAAGTACTACAATAAATTGGAAAAATCAATTTACCTCGTTAACCAAAATCATCATGGAAAAGTTAAGCCCCCAAAATCTCCTGTCCTGGGTCCTCCTGACATATTTTCTATGTTATGTTCTGTGCCAGAACAACCATTTTGTTATTTTATTTGAGCAAAAGTACTCAAAAATACTTAAAAATGCCAAACACCAGACAAAGAGCCCGCTTTTTCACACCTCTAATTACTTATGCAAGACCCACGTAATAAACAGGTTTAAGCCAATAACCTCATAACTCCATCTTAGTGTAAACACGCTTTTATTTATGGATCCTGGCTAGTTATTTTAGTCTAAAGCCTAGTACTGAGATCGGATAAGAGTTTCACTAGTCGATACATCTTATTCGTTGTAGTGTGACCGATGTTTTCATTGTTCACCCACAACGCAGGTAGCAAGGTCTCACCGTCAAGCAACTGTATTTGTTTTTTTGACGATTTAAAAAGGCGAATCCGCTGGTGCGCAAAGAAATAAATACACATGGAATGTTCAAAGAATGTTTTTCTTAATGTTAATAAATAGGTTAAGGCTTCCTTCTCGTGACGCGGATGCTTCGCCATCTTCTCCGCGCCATCTGCAAACCAGTTCATATTCGCAATATGCCGACATCTGCTGATGCAGCAGGAAGTCGCCGTCATCCTGGCAATGGCCAGCGGCTTCTCCAACTGTATCTTAGCGGGCGGCCTTTTTGCTTCCTCCCTATAGAAGCCAGTGCGTCTTCCAGCTCCGCGTTAGCTGCCAAGATGCTCTGTTTTTGTATTGCTTCCTGTGGGTCAAGTCTTACAATAGTGAGCAACTACCCTTCAGTTCTGCAGTAGGGACGCGGTGACATGGTTCAAGGCAAAGAGCTTTTTATACCCGTTACTCGTAGAGTAAAAGGGTATACTAGATTCGTCGGAAAGTATGTTACAGGCAGAAGGAAGCGTTTCCGACCCCATAGAGTATATGTATATATTCTTGATCAGGATCACTAGCCGAGTCGATCTAGCCATGTCCGTCTGTCCGTCTGTCTGTCCGGATGAACGCTGAGATCTCGGCAACTATGAGAGCTAGGCTATTGAGATTTGGCGTGCAGAGTCCTGAGCTTCTTACGCAGCGCAAGTTTGTTTCAGTAGAGTGCCACACCCACTCTAACGCTAACTGTGGCTTCTACAGTTTTGATGCTAGAATAAAATTTAAACTGAAATGTAATGTTCTCATCAATACCTATCGATTGATCCAAAAAAAAGTTTTCCACGCCCACCCTAACGCCCATAAACCGCCCACAAACTTAAAAAAATCGTAAATATGAACGTGGATATCTCGGAAACTATCAAAGATAGAGAATTCGAATTTCAGATTTAGATTCCGTAGCCTTATACGCAGCGCAAGTTTGTTACGCGAATATGCCACGCCCACTCTAACGCCCACAAACCGCGAAAACCTTTGACGCCCACAATTTTTATGCTAGATAAAAAATTTTAACTGAAATGTATTGGCCTCGTCAATACCTATCGATTGGTCCAAAAAAAATTTTCCACGCCCACTCTAACGCCCATAACGCTTAAATCTGTATACCGCCGGTAGGTGGCGCATTTTAATCTCGCTTTGCTACTTGCATATCTCTATTTAGCTGAGTAAAGGGTATCTGATAGTCGAGATACACGACTATAGCGTTTTTCCTTGTTTGTTTTTTTTTTGTCCCTAAAACGCTGTGCCGCTGTTGACGTCAGCAGAGCAGTCGGCGCAGCGTAGAAGACTGCCTACGAAAACGGTCGTGCAATAAAGAGAGCGTATTCCGAAATTTCCCTCTCTTTCTTGTCTTATAATCTGCCTGCACTCCTCGCTCACAGCGACAAATTTCGGCCGGTCCGTTTTTTTTTTGCGTCTCTCCGTTATGTTCGGCTAGCGACCTACATTTCGGCGGAAAAATTTTCGTGGAGCATGTGAATCCTGTAATATTTCAGGAGCATTATTGTATATAAAAAAACAACTAATATTGTTTTATGAAAGTAAATTATTTGATTATTGTAAAATTAAGTAAATTGAATTTACTTATAATGTTATGTTTACTTATTATACATTTTTATTGCAATATAATTTTTTAGTTTAGTTATAGAAATTTAGTCCGTTAAAATTGATTTCAATACTAAAAAAATTTTATTCATATTGTATTTTTTACTCAAGTAAAAATTATATAGTCGGATATTTTTCGCGTTAGAAAGGTGCAGTGGTGTATTCTGTTTGAGTGATTCAAAGGGAAGCATCCATTTGAATTGTGCGCAGCAGAGTTACTTTAATCGTTTTTTTAAGTTAATATAATAATAATGGGTTTGCCATCCATTTTAAATTTGTCTTTAAAAAACCGATTCTGCAAGAACATACCGGAAGATAAAATTTTGTATTGTTTGCGCGGCGTCTAATGGCGTTGAACGAAACTCCCTCGCGAAATCTGGTATTTCCTTAGCTCATCTGAGTACCGCCCTGAAAAACAGACCCTACGAAATGGGTTAGGCGACTTTATTCCTCTCGCTCACTCTTAGCATCGACGAAAATTCGATGTGATTACTAGGCTTAATAGCCTATAGCCCGCATCAACGGTCGCATTCCCCATCAACGACTTTTTCTTGCAGGGGTAAAGCACGTGCCAGAAAAAGTCGGGCGAATGTCACTACAACTCGCTTCAGTGGAAAATGAGACCGCACACGCAAATCAATTCTGAATTTCAGTGTTATTATTTAGTGTTATTTACGACTTAAGGAGATTTTTATACTTGGCTTTTCAGATTTTTTGAAAAAAAAATGCATTTGCACTTGGCTTTTCAGCTTTTTTTGAAAAGAAAATGCATTTGCACGGCAATAAATAAATGATTTTTTTTATAAAAATAAGATATTTTAGTATATAAATAATAATTGTATAATAACAGAATACTTATTTTATAGAATCACATTCAATCTTAAGCCTAGTACTCAGATCGACGAAAACCGCGAGCTAACCATAGGAGTGAGCGAGAGGCAAATACGCGGCTAACGCTTTTCGTCGGGTCTGTTTTTCAGCGCGGTACTCAGATGAGCTAAGGAAATACCAGAAAAAATACCAGATTTCGCGAGTGAGTTTTCGATGAACGCCGTTAGCCGCAGCCCAAAGAATAAGAAATTTAATCGTTGGCGGTGTTCGTGCAGAAGCGGTGGGGAATTTAAAAATAAAAAATGGAAGGAAGACACCAAAAACGGCAAAAGGAGATCAGTGCAAATGAAAGAGGACACCTAATCGAAGCTGTTGCCCATTATATAGTGACTTGACCGACAGGAAGCAATACCAAAACAGGGCAAATCCGCAGAATAGTTAAAGTGCTGGAGATGATCCACTAGAGAATCCCAGTGAGAAGGAACATGGGACTTCGCTCGAGCTCTCCATGGGAGACTCCAGCTACTTGGCAGCTAAAGCGGAGATGGAGGACGCGCCGGCTTCTATAGGGAGGAGAAAAAAAGGCCGCCCGTTAAGGGACAGCTGGAGGATACATTACCAGCCATTGCCAGGATGATGGGCAACTTCCTGCACCATCAGGCGAATCAACCCCGTTCTTGATTCGGATCCCACTCCTCAAGGTCAAATATGCCTATTGGGATTCGGAGCTGGCCTCTCTTCTTTGTGCACCAGCACCCTTCTATTTTAAATTGCTCCAATTGATTTCGTTTCCGTTGGACAACAAACACAGTTGCTTGACAGTAAGACCATGCCTCATGCATCGCGCTTGAACTTTGAAAACTTCGGTCACACTACAAAGAATACGATTTTTCGAATAGTGAAACATTTAGCCGATCTCAGTACTAGGCTTAAGCCTAAGCTTATAAGCCGAAGTTTTCAAAGTTCACCCCATGCATGTGGCATGGTCTTACTCTCAAGCACCCGGGCTTGTTGCCAAACGGAAAACAAATCAATTGGAACAATTTAAAAAAGAAGAGTCTGCTCACTCCTATGGTTAGCTCGCGGTTTTCTTCGATCTGAGTACTAGGCTTAAGATTGAATGTGATGCTATAAAATAAGTATTCTGTTATTATACAATTTTTAATTAAATTCTAAAATATCTTATTTATATAAATGTAAACTTATCAGTTTTTATTTAAAATTTTCAAATTTGGTTGCGCTTCTTTGCTCTTCTTCATCGGCGTCGCTTATTTGTAGTGTGCCCGTTCATTATTATGTACAATATCTCTTAAAACTAAATCGATTAATACTAGATTGCACTAAATATACTAAATAACATTATGCACTGGAATTACACAGCTTACATTCGGCCAATCCTGACTCTAGATCGACCTCGATCTTTACATATTTACTAACTACATAGTCAACTACAAGAATTAACGGTTTTCGTACACGTTTGCACCCAAGGTTTAAGTCTGGCGGCTTCAAGAATGCCCTTGTAAGGAAGTTGGGTGAGCTGGCACTCTTCTATGTCGGTGACTTCATATCTATCACTCGGGAATACACGGTTGATTTTATAAGGACCACGATATTTCGGCGAGAATTTCTTACAAGATCCTGGAGTAACATCAACATTTCGTATAGCTACAAAATCGTTAACCTTATAACGGGGGGTGCCTTATGTTTCAAAGCATATCGAAACTCATTCTGCTCTTGTGACCGTTTTATATTTTCACTAGCTTTTATCCTTTCGGAGGTAACATCACGCGGGTTAGAAAGGCTAAACTTCTCCTCAAGATACTCGGATAATTCGTCTACAATAGGTCCCCGTTGGTTGCTACCAAAAAGCAAAATACTAGGAGTCTTTCCGGTACTCTTCTGAACGGAATTATTGATTGCAAATTCAACTCGGTTGACCAACTTGTACCAATCGGATTGATTCAACGGTTCGGATAATTTACCTAACATCGGGGTAAACACTCGGATTATGCGTTCCACCTGACCATTCGCCTGGGGGGCAGCGGTAGCAACTTTAATGTGCTCTGTATTTCGCTCACTTAGGAAACTAGAAAACTCAAATGATGTAAAACAAGTACCACGATCCGAAATAATTCGTCGTGGTCGGCTATAATACTCAAAATATTTCAAAAGACTGGAATTAACTTCTTTGGTACTGGTAGAATTAACCGGGTGCAATTTCACGAACTTGGTAAAAGCATCGATAGCAACTAACAGGTGTTTTCTTTTCGAATTGATGCACGGCAACGGACCCAAATGGTCAATGTGAACGGTATCAAACGGAATTGGGGCTTTCGGAATGCTATGAAGGGTACGGCCATGGACACTTTTAGGTACTGAATGCAGGATACACGGCAAACAATTGCGGATAAAGGATTCAACTTTGCTTCTCAACAACGGAAACCAGTACTTATCTTTCAGGTCATCAACACACTTATCAACACCAAGATGACCCAACTTTTCATGACACAATCTGATCAACTGTTCTTGTATTTGAGTTGGAGCATACAAACATAACCTTCCGGCATCATTCTTTCTATAAATTATTCCATCAATAAGTTCAAAACAATCAACGGCTTCTCTTTCTAATTTATCACGGAGTTTGACAACTTCCGGATCCCTAATCTGCTCGGTCTGTAAGAGTAAATCTATATCCCCAGGGGTAGCTCCAACTACATTTACTACGGTATCCATATTTACATCGCACGGAAGAGACGGTTTATACGCTTCGCACAGATTTACGGAACTTTCGGGAATAGCTATCGCGAGACGATTAACGAGATCTAACTGGTTTACGGAGTCACACGGACCTAACGGTTTTTCATTATCGTACGGGCTCGAGGATCTAACGGTCTTACGCGGATCTATCGGATTCATATGGCTAACGGATTTACACGGATCTATCGGATTCATACGGCTAACGGATTCACACGGATCTATCGGTTTCAAAGGATCGTACGGGTATATCGGTTCTAAAACACTATCATGAAGGGATTTCGGCTTAGTCGGAAGCACACACGGATCGCAAATTTCATCTATCACGGTATCTATCAATTCGGTTTGTCGACTCAAGGCATCAACGTGCGTCATACTAGCACCGGGTCTATGTACAATAGAGTAGTTATAATTTTCCAATTCTAAGGACCATCGTGCAATACGGGGATTTATGGATTTCTTACTTAACGTCTGAACAAGGGAATTACAATCGGTAACGATCCGGAACGGCTTGTGTTCTAAATGCACACGGAAACGACGGAGAGAATATATTATCGCGAGGGTCTCAAGCTCAAAACTATGATAACGCGATTCGGCGGCAGTCGCTTTACGGGAATAGAAAAAGACCGGATGTAACTTGCCATCATCTTGGCGCTGCATCAGCACAGCTCCAAACCTGTGGGAGCTCGCATCGGTATGCAGTTCGGTTTCGCTATTAGGGTTAAATAAGGAAAGAACGGGCGGAGCATTGTCAAGCTTTCTTTAAGCTAGTAAAAGCTTCCATTTCCAGTTTTCCCATCGGGAACGGACCTCCATTTTTAAGCAGATCAGACAACGGTTTAGCAATACGTGAAAATGACGGAACAAACTTACGGAAGTATGAGAATAAGCCTAAACAAGAATGAAGGGACTTACAATTCAGAGGTTCAGGGTATTCACGAATGGCCTTTAGGTGTGTCTCGTTTGGAAGAATATCATTCGTACAGACATTGTATCCTAAATAATCAATGCGGTTTTTTAGGAATACACTTTTCTTGTAATTAATTTCAAGACGGTTTTCATTAAGACGGTCTAGTAATTTGGAAAGTAAAACAAGATGTTCTTCTACCGTACAAGTCGCCAGGATGATGTCATCCATATAAACATAAACCTGACGATTACGTATCATTTCATGGAGTACGTTGGAAATAAATCGTTGAAAAACGGCAGGGACATTTTTTAGACCAAAAGGCATACGCAGGTATTCATAGTGTCCGTCAGGTGTTATAAATGCGGTGTATTTCACGGACTCGGGGTCCATACCGATTTGGTGGAATCCACTCTTTAAATCTACAACTGAAAAAACCTTTTTACTTTCGAGATATTCTAAGCAATCTTCGATCAATGGGGACGGAAAGTTATCTCTAATTGTTAATTTATTTAACGCTCGGTAATCGATGCACATGCGGATTTCTCCATTCTTTTTCTTGACAAGGACTATGGGAGATGCATAAGGGGACTGACTAGGTCTAATAATATTACTGGCTAACAACTCGGCAACTGTTTTATTAACAACGTCTCTCTCTAAGTATGATAATCTTCTCGGTGCACTATGAAACGGTGTAGAATCAGTTAATCGTATGCTCATTAAACATTTAGGCGACCCGTACGCGTTAGTTATATTATCCGAGTAATGCTTTATGATACTACTACATTCCTCAGCTGAAGAAACACCAAAATCGCGGCCTATATCTACATTATCAAGGTCAATAGACATAGCTCCACAAATGCTTTTCATATCAGAAAGCCAATCCGCGAGAGATTCATCAGGAACCAAGGGTGCATTCGGGTTTACAGAATCAACACTTAGTTTAAAGGGTTGCGTTTTGTCTAAAATTAATCTATTATTTATATCGCTAAGCAAGGATGCACAGAATGATTCATTAACGAAAGCAATACGATTATTTATTGAAATTAAATTTGATTCATTTCTTTCATGATTTCTTTTCACAAAAAGTTTAATATTGAGTAACTTAAGGGCGTCTCTGCCAAGGAGAAGCGCTGTAGGTAAGATGAGATCGGGAATAACGTATACTTCTAAATCGTGATACTTTTTCTCGAACAAAATTGAACAGGGTACTTTTCCGTACGTTGGTATTGATGTGCCACCAATTCCGCGAAAGGGACTTTTCTTTAGCTGATGATCTTCATTTAAATATGGATAGTATGACTTTCCCAAAAAGCTTATTGGGCTCCCGGTATCCAACAAAGCAAAAACATCTTTAATGTCGGTGCATCCTGCTAAACTACTTAATCTTAAACTTACTAACTGAATAAACGGCTTTTCATCCATGGTTTCTTCAGCTTCTGGCAAGGTAAAGCCCACGGTGCGCTTGGGACACTGATGGCCCACTTCGAAACAGATGAAGCATCCGTTGTCCGGTCTTTTCGGCTTCTTGCAATCTTTGGCGGTGTGCCCCATTTGTCGGCAGTTGTAGCATCTAGCATAAAAATTGTGGGCGTCAAAGGTTTTCGCGGTTTGTGGGCGTTAGAGTGGGCGGGGCATATTCGCGTAACAAACTTGCGCTGCGTATAAGGCTACGGAATCTAAATCTGAAATTCGAATTCTCTATCTTTGATAGTTTCCGAGATATCCACGTTCATATTTACGATTTTTTTAAGTTTGTGGGCGGTTTATGGGCGTTAGGGTGGGCGTGGAAAACTTTTTTTTGGATCAATCGATAGGTATTGATGAGAACATTACATTTCAGTTTAAATTTTATTCTAGCATCAAAACTGTAGAAGCCACAGTTTTGTGCGGCTTGTGGGCGTTAGAGTGGGTGTGGCACTCTACTGAAACAAACTTGCGCTGCGTAAGAAGCTCAGGACTCTGCACGCCAAATCTCAATAGCCTAGCTCTCATAGTTGCCGAGATCTCAGCGTTCATCCGGACAGACAGACGGACAGACGGACATGGCTAGATCGACTCGGCTAGTGATCCTGATCAAGAATATATACATATACTCTATGGGGTCGGAAACGCTTCCTTCTGCCTGTAACATACTTTCCGACGAATCTAGTATACCCTTTTACTCTACGAGTAACGGGTATAAAAAGCTCTTTGCCTTGAACCATGTCACCGCGTCCCTACTGCAGAACTGAAGGGTAGTTGCTCACTATTGTAAGACTTGACCCACAGGAAGCAATACAAAAACAGAGCATCTTGGCAGCTAACGCGGAGCTGGAAGACGCACTGGCTTCTATAGGGAGGAAGCAAAAAGGCCGCCCGCTAAGATACAGTTGGAGAAGCCGCTGGCCATTGCCAGGATGACGGCGACTTCCTGCTGCATCAGCAGATGTCGGCATATTGCGAATATGAACTGGTTTGCAGATGGCGCGGAGAAGATGGCGAAGCATCCGCGTCACGAGAAGGAAGCCTTAACCTATTTATTAACATTAAGAAAAACATACTTTGAACATTCCATGTGTATTTATTTCTTTGCGCACCAGCGGATTCGCCTTTTTAAATCGTCAAAAAAACAAATACAGTTGCTTGACGGTGAGACCTTGCTACCTGCGTTGTGGGTGAACTATGAAAACATCGGTCACACTACAAAGAATAAGATGTATCGACTAGTGAAACTCTTATCCGATCTCAGTACTAGGCTTTAGACTAAAATAACTAGCCAGGATTCATAAATAAAAGCGTGTTTACACTAAGATGGAGTTATGAGGTTATTGGCTTAAACCTGTTTATTACGTGGGTCTTGCATAAGTAATTAGAGGTGTGAAAAAGCGGGCTCTTTGTCTGGTGTTTGGCATTTTTAAGTATTTTTGAGTACTTTTGCTCAAATAAAATAACAAAATGGTTGTTCTGGCACAGAACATAACATACAAAATATGTCAGGAGGACCCAGGACAGGAGATTTTGGGGGCTTAACTTTTCCATGATGATTTTGGTTAACGAGGTAAATTGATTTTTCCAATTTATTGTAGTACTTACATCGACGAAAACCGCGAACTAGCCATAGGAGTGAGCGAGAGGCAAATACGCGGCTAAAGTTTTTCGTCGGGTCTGTTTTTCAGCGCGGTACTCAGGTGAGCTAAGGAAATACCAGAAAAAATACCAGGTTTTGCGAGTGAATTTTCGATGAACACCGTTAGCCGCAGCCCAAAGAATACGAAATTTAATCGTTGGCGGTGTTCGTGCAGAAGCGGTGGGGAATTTAAAAATAAAAAATGGAAGGAAGACACCAAAAACGGCAAAAGGAGATCAGTGCAAATGAAAGAGGACACCTAATCGAAGCTGTTGCCCATTATATAGTGACTTGACCGACAGGAAGCAATACCACAACAGGGCAAATCCGCAGAATAGTTAAAGTGCTGGGATGATCCACTAGAGAATCCCAGTGAGAAGGAACATAGGACTTCGCTCGAGCTCTCCATGGGAGACTCCAGCTACTTGGCAGCTAAAGCGGAGATGGAGGACGCGCCGGCTTCTATAGAGAGGAGAAAATAAGGCCGCCCGTTAAGGGACAGCTGGAGGATACATTACCAGCCATTGCCAGGATGATGGGCAACTTCCTGCACCATCAGGCGAATCAACCCCGTTCTTGATTCGGATCCCACTCCTCAAGGTCAAATATGCCTATTGGGATTCGGAGCTGGCCTCTCTTCTTTGTGCACCAGCACCCTTCTATTTTAAATTGCTCCAATTGATTTCGTTTCCGTTGGACAACAAACACAGTTGCTTGACAGTAAGACCATGCCTCATGCATCGCGCTTGAACTTTGAAAACTTCGGTCACACTACAAAGAATACGATTTTTCGAATAGTGAAACATTTAGCCGATCTCAGTACTAGGCTTAAGCCTAAGCTTATAAGCCAAAGTTTTCAAAGTTCACCCGCAATGCATGTGGCATGGTCTTACTGTCAAGCACCCGGGCTTGTTGCCAAACGGAAAACAAATCAATTGGAACAATTTAAAAAGAAGAGTCTGCTGGTGCACAAAGAAATTAAAATAAAAAAATATATTAAATGTTCAGCGAATGTTATTATTTATGTAAATTATAAGATTATGGGTTCCTTCTCGTCCCACGGATGCTTCTCCATCTTTCCCGCCCCATCTATAGTCCAGCTCCGAGTTCCAATAGGCTGGTCAATACTGGCTGGTGATGGCTCCTTCAGCTGTCCCTTAGCGGGCGACCTTATTTTCTCCTCCCTATAGAAGCTGGCGCGTCCTCCATCTCCGCTTTAGCTGTCAAGTAGCTGGTGGATGTGGAGTCCTCAATGGAGAGCTCGTCGGAGATCGAGCGATGTCCCATGTTCCTTCCCGCTGGGATTCTCTAGTGGATCTCCTCCAAGACTTTGCCCCGTTGTGGTATTGCTTCCTGTCCGTCAAGCCTATAGTCAATAGTCACAATAATGGGCAACAGCTTGGATAAGGCGTCCTTTTTCATCTGCACTGACCTCCTTTAGCCGTTTTAAGTGTTTTTCTTTCATTTTTAATTTTTAAATTCCCCACCGCTTCTGCACGAACACCGCCAAAGATTACATTTCTTATTCTTTGGGACGCGGCTAATGGCGTTCATCGAAAATTTACTCGCGAAATCTGGTAGTTTTTCTGGTATTTCCTTAGCTCATCTGAGTACCGCGCTGAAAAACAGACCCGACGAAAAGCTTTAGCCGCCTGTTTGCCTCGCGCTCACTCCTATTGTTAGGTCGCGGTTTTCGTCAATGTGAGTACTAGGCCTTATGGAGGAAAAAGTCGCTGAAGCGAAACTCAATCTGTGTGAACAGACTATTAACGCAGTAACGCCTTAGATAAGTTTTAATGACGGTAATGGCGTGTTTGTTATAGAATTGCAGAGGGGTTCACCGTTAAAAGATTTTTAAATTCGGCCCCAAAAGCTCTTTCAGAATCTTTTAAGAATCTCCACATTTAGATTTAAATTTCGAATTCATCCCTCAGTTTTTAACATAACGAGAACTCAAGATGATTTTAGCAAGAACGAACCTTCTGGTTTGGTATCTCTTTATTGAATATCTCTGTTGGTTTTTTAACATTTTTGATAACTACTAAAGAACGCGCAGCTGCGCCGACAGCGAGGCCGGCAGCAAAGCGGTCAGCGCCTACACCCAGAAAAAATGAGAACGGAAAAAACCGAGATTGGTTCTTCTCGGTGTTAGTATTGTTTCTTCTCACATTTTTCTTCTCGGTTTCAAGACGGAAGCGATGTCGATTTTAGGATTCCTAACTAAAATCAATTTCGGTTCTGTGGTTGTTGACGAGGGCCGTGAGTGGAAGATGTAGAAAAAATGAGAGTGAGAGGAGAGAGACCAAACTCCTCTTTTAAAATTACCACAAAGTTATCGAAATAAGCGGCGTCTATATCGCTAGAAATTCTCTTTTTCGTATATGGTGGAATGTGCGGCTTAATGAGTGACTGTCGGGTCACGCAGCCGCAGCAGCTAACTAACGTCTTAATTTGATCTCTTATATTAATTGCATCGCGAAAGGTAGCTCTCTCTATCTACCTCTCTCGTTTTTTGTGTACTTGCATTCTTGGGTCCAGCAGTACGAATTCTGATCTCGACATTAAATGCCGTCTCGTCTAGCCTGCTGTACTCTCTTTCGCTAATAAATTATTACCAAGCAGAAAGCAACCTGAAATTCGCATTTTTCAATTTAGCAATAACTAATAAAAAAGCTTATTAGTTCAACATTGGTGACCCCGACGTAATAAATAAATACTAAGTACAAATGTTATTAATTATTGTTAGTTATTGACTTTTTCGTTCTCGCGGCTGCGGTGCATTGGCGGAGCAACATTCATAAGGCCTTAAATGCAGTGAGCGTTATACATAAATAGCAGTTGGTGATTGCGGAAATTTACATATAAGGCGCAAATCAGCTATACATAGAAGCGTACATAGCCAAGTAACGGGCTGTTGATCCCTCGTTTGCTTTGGCCCATCTTCCCGCTGGAGCCGAATTTCGGGCATTTCGTCTGCTGGGTTTGTTGTTGTTGTTGTAGCCATGCCTACGGGATCTTTTGGAGACGTTAACGCTGATGCAAACAGGGCAATATTTTTAAAGCGCAAGACAACGTCTTTATTTAATAGAGTGGAGCGTTTAGTGGATTCCCTATCAAGTGCGACGTAAACTTCATGCGACGAATCGGGTCCTCATGTGAGGTTGGAGTTGATTGATGAGCTGCAAGAGTCATTTAAAAAAGGTGCTCGGTGAGCTCGAAGAATTGGATTTCGAGGAAATTGAAAAATTTGTTGACATTCTCGTAATTCTGAAGTCATCGGTTCGATCCGAAATTTCAAAGTGCGCCTCACAGCTTCTTTCGCACTCAACTTTTGCTGACGCCATCACTCCGGGAGTTTTCGGCCCCCAGCAGCGTCAGCCTCGACATAGGGCAGCATCTACGATCATGCCTGAGGGACGCAGCGTTGGATACTATTCGCTCATTGGAAATTTCGGATGGCAACTACGCAATTGCTTTAGATTTGCTGCAAAATATATTTGATAAACGACGTTTGCTTTTACTGAGATCCTGGGACTGAAGACGGTGCAGAGTGGTTCCGCCTCGACACTTCGCGAGCTGTCCGATAAATTCAACGCTCATATTCGTGCTCTCAAAGGACTTGGCACGACGGAACAAATGGCAGGATGCATCATCGTCCAAGTCCTGTTCCAAAAGTTGGATCCGACAAGTCAGGCAAAGTGGGAAGAGCGCTTAGAGGACCCTGCCTTCGTCAATTTAATTCCTACGTGGGAGTCAATGGCATCATTTCTGGAGCAGCGATGCAGGACGTTGGAGACTATGGATTTCGCCATGGCAAACTATGCGCCGGGCAATCAGGTGGGAAGTAACAGAATACCCAATGCGCGTAGATCAGCTTTTGTTGCCTCCGATGCTAACCCTTGGACTTGTATATTCTGTAATGATGCGGGGCATTCCATTTCTTAATGTCAGGATTTTAAAATTCTGTCTCCTGCGAATAGGCTTCAAGAAGCGAAACGGCTTGGTCTTTGCATAAATTGTCTTAAGGTAGGCCATCAAGTTCGGCAATGCAACTCCAGTAGTTGTCGTGCATGCGGATCTAAGCACATCACCCTGCTTCACCTGGGAAACTCACCTTCCTTTTCTTCACAAGAAGGAGTACAGCTTCAAGAAGCACTTCCCTCTGCCTCACCCTCTGCACTGCCTTCCACTTCGACTGCTCTTATTGCACAGGAGTTTAGTAATGATATTGTGCTCTTAGCAACGGCTAGCGTTTTAGTAAAAAACCGTTCCGGGGCTTTCGTTCCCTGTCGATCTCTATTCGATTCGGGCTCCCAACTGCATCTAATAACGTCCCGATTCGCAAATAAGCTTCAAGTAAAGAAAAAACAAGAAAGAAAGTTAGCTTCGGCAAGCCGAAGCTTATATACCCTTGCAGCTATAATTATTAAATTTAAAAACACTAAAAATGATATTCCCAATAGTATAAGATAATATGTCAAAAAACACCGAAGCTATAATTTGTTTCATATTATTTTCCTACCAATTTTTCGATCGTTCCTATGGCAGCTGTATGATATAGTCGTCCGATTTTGATAAAATTAAATTCCTAATTCAGAACTAATTAAAAAATGTTATTTCCAAGCGTAGGAGGTTATGTGTTAAAAAACACCGAAGCTATAATTTATTTCATGTTATTTTCCTACCAATTTTCCGATCGTTCCTATGGCAGCTATATGATATAGTCGTCCGGTTTTGATAAAATTAAATTCGAAATTCAGAACTAATTAAAAAATGTTATTTCCAAGCGTTGGAGGTTACATGTTAAAAAACACCGAAGCTATAATTTTTTTCATATTATCTTTCCCCCAATTTTCCGATCGTTCCTATGGCAGCTATATGATATAGTCGTCCGATTTCGATAAAATTTAATTCAAAATTCAAAACTAATTATAAAATGTTATTTCCAAGCTTAGGAGGTTATATTTTTTTAAATTTTTTTGTCCGATTTGTCCGATGCTTTAAGAGGTTTAAGCTGGGACACAGGAAGTCGATTGCCCTCTTATCATGCGAGGTTGCGCCTGCTGGACTTACCAACCCTAAACCATCGTAGAAAGTGTCATGGAGTTATGTTTTTGCATAAATTAATTAATGGTGATGTTGACTCTCCCTTCCTTCTTAGTTCCCTCAACTGGAATGTACCCTGTAGAACAGTTCGTCGTTTTCGTCCATTGTCCCTGCCAATTTGTAGATCCAATTATGCCCTTCATGATCCTTTTCGGGTTCTTTGTGACGACTATAATGCACTGTGTCACGTCTTACTGTTTGATAGCCCTAATGCAACTAATTATGATAAACTTATGTATTTTCTATCTTCCAATAATTTGTAAATTTCTATGTTACTAGCCATTCTATGTGAGCATGTATTTTAAACTGTCTATTTTTATGTCGTCTTTTTCCATGTCCGCGATTTCGTTTACTTGCCCAAATCGGTTTAGGGCTCCGCGCGTAACAAGCATTGCTTGGTGTCGTAAGGGCCACTTGTTTGTACTGACCATAGTGCATCAGCGTCCAAGAATATTATTCCTATGGGAGCTATAAGATATAGTTGTCCGATCCGGCTGGTTCCGACTTATATACTACCTGCAAAAGATATAAGACTTTTGGGAAAGTTTCAGCCCGATAGCTTTAAAACTAAAAGACTAGTTTGCGTAGAAACGGACGGACAGACGGACATGGCTAGATCGACTCGTCTAGTCATGCTGATCAAGAATATATATACTTTATGGGGTCGGAAACGTCTCCTTCACTGCGATGCAAACTTCTGACTGAAATCAATATACCCTCTGCAAGGGTATAAAAATGGTGTTCAAATGTGTCAGCTGTTTTGGATGGAGTTGCAGACAAGGATAAGGAGTCCTATTTGAAGTTTGATGATGGCACTGATTTTGCAAAAACCTTAGGTCTCGCTTGGGATCCAGTTTCTGAAAAACTATTGTTTTCCTTTTCGGTCTTACAGTCAACATCAAGCCCCTGCAGACGATCTGTCCTGTCTGCAATAGCGCGATTTTAAGATCCTCTCGGGTTGGTTGGACCTGTGATCACAAAATCGAAAATTTTCCTTCAACAACTGTGCAAGGAGAAGTTATCCTGGGATGAAAGCCTTCCTGAGTCACAGAATACGGAATGGAGTGCTTTATGTACGAGTTTTGGGCAGATTAGGCATGCGTCATTTCCTCGGCTGGTTCGTTCTCCAAACTCTGAGAGTGAAATTCATGGATTTTGTGATGCCAGCATAGAAGCATATGGTGCCTGTGTCTACATCGTTTGCAACGGCCGATCTCAATTACTTTGGTCAAAGTCAAGGGTAGCCCCCTTGAAAACACTCACTGTGCCCAAGCTGGAACTGTGTGGGGCGGTACTCTAGGCTTATCGCAGAAGTGGCTGGGACGAGTGCATTTGAGGGAAAGTTTTCATGGATCCGAGACGAGCCGTCCAGATTCAATATTTTTATTGCGAACCGAGTAGCTGCCATTCAAAAGCTAACTGAGTCAGTGGAGTGGCGTTATGTTCCAACTTCCTTAAATCCAGCTGACATTCTCTCCCGAAATGCATTTCCTGCTGAGCTCAACGAGTCTCCTCTCTGGGCTCATGGACCGAAATTCCTATGTTGCCCCAAAGCTGACTGGCCGACCCCAATCACTGCTGAAAAGCCAACGCTTGAGGTTCGCCGGAGGATTCTACTAACAAAATCTCCATACGAAGACATAGTGGCCAGTTCAAAAGTTGCCAATTCCTTTGATACCCTTCAAAGAATTTTCGGATACGTCTAAACAAATGTATTAGATGTTTTCGAATGAAGCCATGATTAGTGGATCATATCATGGCGCATCTTCCAAAGGAGCGACTTGATGGATCTCATGCATTCGAAGTTACTGGCATTGACTTTTACGGACCATTTTTCTACAAGGCAGAGGTGCGAAGCAAGCCTCCAGTAAAATGTTACGTTTGTGTCTTCATTTGTTTCGCCACGAAGGCTATTCATTTGGAGTTGATAAAGGATCTCTCTACGTTATTTCTACATGGCCTCAAACGATTTATATGAACTAGAAAAAGGCCGCGGCAGATTTGGTCTGATATTGCAACCAACTTTGTCGGCGCTCGCAATGAGCTGCTCGAACTAAGGCACCTATTCCTTAGCAGTGATCATTATAGAGCTACATTGGACTTTTGCCTAGCGGAGGCTATTGATTGGTTTTTCATTCCTCCTAGGTCGCCACACTTTGGCGGTCTTTGGGAAGCGGCTGTGAAGATCGCTAAGCATCACTTCTACCGCGCTGTTGGCACTGCTGTTTTAGCCTTTGAGGACCATTAGTCTCTATTTCAGAAAACCCAGCTGATCTGGATGTATTAATCCCAGCACATTTTTTAAATGGTGGTCCGCCTTCCTCTTTTGTCGAGCCGGTTGTGACCAGTCTTAACTTCAGTCGCTTGAATGGATGGCAACGCGTGGCTTACTTGCAGCAGATCTTTTGGTCCCGATGGAAGGAAGAATACTTAACATTACTGCAGCAGCGCTCCAAGTGGCGCACCCCAAAACCTGGCCTGGTTGTCGATGACTTAGTTCTGGTCAAGGACGAAAACTTGCCTCCCATGAAGTGGCCCCTCGCCAGAGTTATCGAGCTTGTGTTCGGTGGAGATGGGGTTGCTCAAGTTGAGCAGTAAACATGCTGTGTCTGCTTCCCCTTAAGTATGATGTTGAAACCTAGGCTTCCAACGGGGGGAGTATGTCGGGTCACGCAGCCGCAGCAGCTAACTAACGTCTTAATTCGATCTCTTATATTAATTGCATGATACCTGCAATCGACATTACCTGATCTCGACATTAAATGCCCTCTCGTCTAGCCTGCTGTACTCTCTTTCGCAAATAAATTGTTAACAAGCAGAAATCAATCAAATTCGTATTTTTTAATTTAGCAATAACTAATAAAAAAGCTCATTAGTTCAACATTGGTGACCACGACGTAATTTGTGCATAAATAACACTAAGTGCAAATCATACAAGTCTAGCTATTGACTTTTTCGTTCTCGCGGCTACGGTGCATTGGCGGAGCATGAACGGCTTTATTTAATAGAGTGGAGCGTTTAGTGGATTCCCTATCAAGTGCGACGTTAACTTCATGCGACGAATCGGGTCTTCGTGTGAGGTTGGAGTTGATTGATGAGTCATTTAAAAAGGTGCTCGGTGAGCTCGAAGAATTGGATTTCGAGGAAATTGAAAAATTTTATGACATTCTCGTAATTCTGAAGTCATCGGTTCGATCCGAAATTTCAAAGTGCGCCTCACAGCTTCTTTCGCACTCAACTTTTGCTGACGGCATCACTCCGGGAGTTTTCGGCCCCCAGCAGCGTCAGCCTCGACATAGGGCAGCATCTACTATCATGCCTGAGGGACGCAGCGTTGGATACTATTCGCTCATTGGAAATTTCGGATGGCAACTACGCAATTGCTTTAGATTTGCTGCAAAATAGATTTGATAATAGACGTTTGCTTTTACTGAGATCCTGGGACTTAAGACGGTGCAGAGTGGTTCCGCCTCGACACTTCGGGAGCTGTCCGATAAACTCAACGCTCATATTCGTGCTCTCAAAGGTCTTGGCACGACGGAACAAATGGCAGGATGCATCATCGTCCAAGTCCTGTTCCAAAAGTTGGATCCGGCAAGTCAGGCAAAGTGGAAAGAGCGCTTAGAGGACCCTGCCGTCGTCAATTTAATTCCTACGTGGGAGTTAATGGCATCATTTCTGGAGCAGCGATGCATGACGTTGGAGACTATGGATTTCGCCATGGCAAACTATGCGCCGGGCAATCAGGTGGGAAGTAACAGAATACCCAATGCGCGTAGATCAGCTTTTGTTGCCTCCAAAGCTAACCCTTGGACTTGTATATTCTGTAATGATGCGGGGCATTCCATTTCTTAATGTCAGGATTTTAAAATTCTGTCTCCTGCGAATAGGCTTCAAGAAGCGAAACGGCTTGGTCTTTGCATAAATTGTCTTAAGGTAGGCCATCAAGTTCGGCAATGCAACTCCAGTAGTTGTCGTGCATGCGGATCTAAGCACATCACCCTGCTTCACCTGGGAAACTCACCTTCCTTTTCTTCACAAGAAGGAGTACAGCTTCAAGAAGCACTTCCCTCTGCCTCACCCTCTGCACTGCCTTCCACTTCGACTGCTCTTATTGCACAGGAGTTTAGTAATGATATTGTGCTCTTAGCAACGGCTAGCGTTTTAGTAAAAAACTGTTCCGGGGTTTTCGTTCCCTGTCGAGCTCTACTCGATTCGGGCTCCCAACTGCATCTAATAACGTCCCGATTCGCAAATCAGCTTCAAGTAAAGAAAATAAAATATTCAGCATCTGTAACTGGAATAGGAGATTCCAGTTTTGTGACGGACGGTCACTCGGTCAATATTACGATTCAGTCCCGAACTTCTGAATACTCAGCCAACATTTCCGCGGTGTTTGCTCCGAACATAACAGAGCGACAGCCTAGCTTCAACGTCCACATTGGCAGCTGGAACATACACAAAAATATACAGTTAGCTGACCCAAGGTTTTATGCTCCCCAGCGGGTGGATCTTTTAATCGGAGCCAGCCTCTTTTTCGAGATGTTGTGCGTTGGCCAAATCAAGCTCCCACCTGGATTACCCCTAATTCAAAAGACGCGTCTGGGTTGGGCTGTTTCTGGAGGTTATGGCCTTTCCAATGACTCGGCATTAATGTCGTCTCAAGATGTTCTTCTCGCTAGTAGAGAGAATAGTTTCGATGGGTTAGATGATCTTCTTCGACGATTATGGGAAGCGTAAAGCTGCGCCGAGCCAATTATACGCGCTACTAGGGAAGAATTGGACTGTGAAGCACATTTCGTAAGACACCTCGTTCGTTTGCCAGCTGGTGATTATTCTGTTCGGCTGCCTGCCAAGTTCAATCTAGATCTATTGGGAGAGACCTACCGATACTTCATGCCTCATCATTGCGTCATAAAGGAAGATAGCTCCACTACAAAGCTTCGCGTAGTTTTTGATGGATCGTCGGCCAGTTCCCCCTCTAGGACCAATTGCGGGTGTTTAAGCTAGACACTGTTACTTATGGCAAGAAGCCAGCATCATTTCTGGCTGTGCGAGCTATGCGCTTGGGGCTGAGGTCATTCGTCGCGATTTTTATGTGGATGATTTGATATCTGGAGCCAAGTCCAAGGAAGAGGCAGTCATCATTATGGATTAGGCATCAAAACTTCTAGCCAAGCGAAAATTTAAGCTTAGAAAGTGGTGTTCAAGTGTGTCGGCTGTTTTGGATGGAGTTGCAGACAAGGATAAGGAGTCCTATTTGAAGTTTGATGATGGCACTGATTTTGCAAAAACCTTAGGTCTCGCTTGGGATCCAGTTTCTGAAAAACTATTGTTTTCCTTTTCGGTCTTACAGTCAACACCAAGCCCCTGCAGACGATCTGTCCTGTCTGCAATAGCGCGATTTTAAGATCCTCTCGGGTTGGTTGGACCTGTGATCACAAAATCGAAAATTTTCCTTCAACAACTGTGCAAGGAGAAGTTATCCTGGGATGAAAGCCTTCCTGAGTCACAGAATACGGAATGGAGTGCTTTATGTACGAGTTTTGGGCAGATTAGGCATGCGTCATTTCCTCGGCTGGTTCGTTCTCCAAACTCTGAGAGTGAAATTCATGGATTTTGTGATGCCAGCATAGAAGCATATGGTGCCTGTGTCTACATCGTTTGCAACGGCCGATCTCAATTACTTTGGTCAAAGTCAAGGGTAGCCCCCTTGAAAACACTCACTGTGCCCAAGCTGGAACTGTGTGGGGCGGTACTCCTGTCTAGGCTTATCGCAGAAGTGGCTAGGACGAGTGCATTTGAGGGAAAGTTTTCATGGATCCGAGACGAGCCGTCCAGATTCAATATTTTTATTGCGAACCGAGTAGCTGCCATTCAAAAGCTAACTGAGTCAGTGGAGTGGCGTTATGTTCCAACTTCCTTAAATCCAGCTGACATTCTCTCCCGAAATGCATTTCCTGCTGAGCTCAACGAGTCTCCTCTCTGGGCTCATGGACCGAAATTCCTATGTTGCCCCAAAGCTGACTGGCCGACCCCAATCACTGCTGAAAAGCCAACGCTTGAGGTTCGCCGGAGGATTCTACTAACAAAATCTCCATACGAAGACATAGTGGCCAGTTCAAAAGTTGCCAATTCCTTTGATACCCTTCAAAGAATTTTCGGATACGTCTAAACAAATGTATTAGATGTTTTCGAATGAAGCCATGATTAGTGGATCATATCATGGCGCATCTTCCAAAGGAGCGACTTGATGGATCTCATGCATTCGAAGTTACTGGCATTGACTTTTACGGACCATTTTTCTACAAGGCAGAGGTGCGAAGCAAGCCTCCAGTAAAATGTTACGTTTGTGTCTTCATTTGTTTCGCCACGAGGGCTATTCATTTGGAGTTGATAAAGGATCTCTCTACGTTATTTCTACATGGCCTCAAACGATTTATATGAACTAGAAAAAGGCCGCGGCAGATTTGGTCTGATATTGCAACCAACTTTGTCGGCGCTCGCAATGAGCTGCTCGAACTAAGGCGCCTATTCCTTAGCCGTGATCATTATAGAGCTACATTGGACTTTTGCCTAGCGGAGGCTATTGATTGGTTTTTCATTCCTCCTAGGTCGCCACACTTTGGCGGTCTTTGGGAAGCGGCTGTGAAGATCGCTAAGCATCACTTCTACCGCGCTGTTGGCACTGCTGTTTTAGCCTTTGAGGACCATTAGTCTCTATTTCAGAAAACCCAGCTGATCTGGATGTATTAACCCCAGCACATTTTTTAAATGGTGGTCCGCCTTCCTCTTTTGTCGAGCCGGTTGTGACCAGTCTTAACTTCAGTCGCTTGAATGGATGGCAACGCGTGGCTTACTTGCAGCAGATCTTTTGGTCCCGATGGAAGGAAGAATACTTAACATTACTGCAGCAGCTCTCCAAGTGGCGCACCCCAAAACCTGGCCTGGTTGTCGATGACTTAGTTCTGGTCAAGGACGAAAACTTGCCTCCCATGAAGTGGCCCCTCGCCAGAGTTATCGAGCTTGTGTTCGGTGGAGATGGGGTTGCTCAAGTTGAGCAGTAAACAAGCTGTGTCTGCTTCCCCTTAAGTATGATGTTGAAACCTAGGCTTCCAACGGGGGGAGTATATCGGGTCACGCAGCCGCAGCAGCTAACTAACGTCTTAATTCGATCTCTTATATTAATTGCATGATACCTGCAATCGACATTACCTGATCTCGACATTAAATGCCCTCTCGTCTAGCCTGCTGTACTCTCTTTCGCAAATAAATTGTTAACAAGCAGAAATCAATCAAATTCGTATTTTTTAATTTAGCAATAACTAATAAAAAAGCTCATTAGTTCAACATTGGTGACCACGACGTAATTTGTGCATAAATAACACTAAGTGCAAATCATACAAGTCTAGCTATTGACTTTTTCGTTCTCGCGGCTACGGTGCATTGGCGGAGCATGAACGGCTTTATTTAATAGAGTGGAGCGTTTAGTGGATTCCCTATCAAGTGCGACGTTAACTTCATGCGACGAATCGGGTCTTCGTGTGAGGTTGGAGTTGATTGATGAGTCATTTAAAAAGGTGCTCGGTGAGCTCGAAGAATTGGATTTCGAGGAAATTGAAAAATTTTATGACATTCTCGTAATTCTGAAGTCATCGGTTCGATCCGAAATTTCAAAGTGCGCCTCACAGCTTCTTTCGCACTCAACTTTTGCTGACGGCATCACTCCGGGAGTTTTCGGCCCCCAGCAGCGTCAGCCTCGACATAGGGCAGCATCTACGATCATGCCTGAGGGACGCAGCGTTGGATACTATTCGCTCATTGGAAATTTCGGATGGCAACTACGCAATTGCTTTAGATTTGCTGCAAAATAGATTTGATAATAGACGTTTGCTTTTACTGAGATCCTGGGACTTAAGACGGTGCAGAGTGGTTCCGCCTCGACACTTCGGGAGCTGTCCGATAAACTCAACGCTCATATTCGTGCTCTCAAAGGTCTTGGCACGACGGAACAAATGGCAGGATGCATCATCGTCCAAGTCCTGTTCCAAAAGTTGGATCCGGCAAGTCAGGCAAAGTGGAAAGAGCGCTTAGAGGACCCTGCCGTCGTCAATTTAATTCCTACGTGGGAGTTAATGGCATCATTTCTGGAGCAGCGATGCATGACGTTGGAGACTATGGATTTCGCCATGGCAAACTATGCGCCGGGCAATCAGGTGGGAAGTAACAGAATACCCAATGCGCGTAGATCAGCTTTTGTTGCCTCCAAAGCTAACCCTTGGACTTGTATATTCTGTAATGATGCGGGGCATTCCATTTCTTAATGTCAGGATTTTAAAATTCTGTCTCCCGCGAATAGGCTTCAAGAAGCGAAACGGCTTGGTCTTTGCATAAATTGTCTTAAGGTAGGCCATCAAGTTCGGCAATGCAACTCCAGTAGTTGTCGTGCATGCGGATCTAAGCACATCACCCTGCTTCACCTGGGAAACTCACCTTCCTTTTCTTCACAAGAAGGAGTACAGCTTCAAGAAGCACTTCCCTCTGCCTCACCCTCTGCACTGCCTTCCACTTCGACTGCTCTTATTGCACAGGAGTTTAGTAATGATATTGTGCTCTTAGCAACGGCTAGCGTTTTAGTAAAAAACTGTTCCGGGGTTTTCGTTCCCTGTCGAGCTCTACTCGATTCGGGCTCCCAACTGCATCTAATAACGTCCCGATTCGCAAATCAGCTTCAAGTAAAGAAAATAAAATATTCAGCATCTGTAACTGGAATAGGAGATTCCAGTTTTGTGACGGACGGTCACTCGGTCAATATTACGATTCAGTCCCGAACTTCTGAATACTCAGCCAACATTTCCGCGGTGTTTGATTATTCTGTTCGGCTGCCTGCCAAGTTCAATCTAGATCTATTGGGAGAGACCTACCGATACTTCATGCCTCATCATTGCGTCATAAAGGAAGATAGCTCCACTACAAAGCTTCGCGTAGTTTTTGATGGATCGTCGGCCAGTTCCCCCTCTAGGACCAATTGCGGGTGTTTAAGCTAGACACTGTTACTTATGGCAAGAAGCCAGCATCATTTCTGGCTGTGCGAGCTATGCGCTTGGGGCTGAGGTCATTCGTCGCGATTTTTATGTGGATGATTTGATATCTGGAGCCAAGTCCAAGGAAGAGGCAGTCATCATTATGGATTAGGCATCAAAACTTCTAGCCAAGCGAAAATTTAAGCTTAGAAAGTGGTGTTCAAATGTGTCGGCTGTTTTGGATGGAGTTGCAGACAAGGATAAGGAGTCCTATTTGAAGTTTGATGATGGCACTGATTTTGCAAAAACCTTAGGTCTCGCTTGGGATCCAGTTTCTGAAAAACTATTGTTTTCCTTTTCGGTCTTACAGTCAACATCAAGCCCCTGCAGACGATCTGTCCTGTCTGCAATAGAGCGATTTTACGATCCTCTTGGGTTGGTTGGACCTGTGATCACAAAATGGAAAATGTTCCTTCAACAACTGTGCAAGGAGAAGTTATCCTGGGATGAAAGCCTTCCTGAGTCACAGAATACGGAATGGAGTGCTATATGTACGAGTTTTGGGCAGATTAGGCATGCCCCATTTCCTCGGTTCCTGGTTCGTTCTCCAAACTCTGAGAGTGAAATTCATGGATTTTGTGATGCCAGCATAGAAGCATATGGTGCCTGTGTCTACATCGTTTGCAACGGCCGATCTCAATTCCTTTGCTCAAAGTCAAGGGAAGCCCCCTTGAAAACACTCACTGTGCCCAAGCTGGAACTGTGTGGGGCGGTACTACTGTCAAGGCTCATCGCAGAAGTGGCTGGGACGAGTGCAATTGAGGGAAAGTTTTACTGCTGGAGCGACTCTGCTGTTGCGCTTTCATTGATCCGAGACGAGCCGTCCAGATGCAATATTTTTGTTGCGAACCGAGTAGCTGCCATTCAAGAGCTAACTGAGTCAGTGGAGTGGCGATATGTTCCAACTTCCTTAAATCCAGCTGACATTATCTCCCGAGGTGATTTTCCTGCTGAGCTCAACGAGTCTCCTCTCTGGGCTCATGGACCAAAATTCCTCTGTTGCCCCAAAGCTGACTGGCCGACCCCAATCACTGCTGAAAAGCCAACGCTTGAGGTTCGCCGGAGGATTCTACTAACAAAATCTCCATACGAAGACATAGTGGCCAGTTCAAAATTTGCCAATTCCTTTGCTGCCCTTCAAAGAATTTTCGGATACGTCTAAACAAATGTATTAGATGTTTTCGAATGAAGCCTAGAGTAGTGGAGCATATCATGGCGGATCTTCCAAAGGAGCGACTTGATGGATCTCATGCACTCGAAGTCACTGGCATTGACTTTTACGGACCATTTTTCTACAAGGCAGAGGTGCGAAGCAAGCCTCCAGTAAAATGCTACGTTTGTGTCTTCATTTGTTTCGCCACGAAGGCTATTCATTTGGAGTTGATCAAGGATCTCTCTACGGTATCGTTTCTACATAGCCTCAAACGATTTATATGCACTAGAAAAAGGCCGCGGCAGATTTGGTCTGATAATGCAATCAACTTTGTTGGCGCTCGCAATGGGCTGCTCGAACTAAGGCGTCTTTTCCTCAGCAGTGATCATCAGAGAGCTACATTGGACTTTTGCCTAGCTGAGGCTATTGATTGGTGTTTCATTCCTTTGTCTTTGGGAAGCGACTGTGAAGTTCGCTAAGCATCATTTCTACCGCGCTGTTGGCACTGCTGTTTTAGCCTTTGAGGAGTTGCGGACCCTGGCGTGTCACGTTTCGGCGGTTGTTAATTCTCGACCATTAGTCTCGATTTCAGAAAACCCAGCTGATCTGGATGTATTAACCCCAGCACATTTTTTAAATGGTGGTCCGCCTTCCTCTTTTGTCGAGCCGGATGTGACCAGTCTTAACTTCAGTCGCTTGGATGTATGGCAACGCGTGGCTTACTTGCAGCAGATCTTTTGGTCCCGATGGAAGGAAGAATACTTAACATTACTGCAGCAGCGCTCCAAGTGGCGCACCCCAAAACCTGGCCTGGTTGTCGATGACTTAGTTCTGGTCAAGGACGAATACTTGCCTCCCATGAAGTGGCCCCTCGCCAGAGTTATCGAGCTTGTGTTCGGTGGAGATGGGGTTGCTCAAGTTGCCGTTCTGAAGACAGCATCAGGAGTGATAAAGCGAGCAGTAAACAAGCTGTGTCTGCTTCCCCTTAAGGATGATGTTGAAACCTAGGCTTCCAACGGGGGGAGTATGTCGGGTCACGCAGCCGCAGCAGCTAACTAACGTCTTAATTCGATCTCTTATATTAATTGCATCGCAAAAGGTAGCTCTCTCTATCTAGCTCTCTCGTTTTTTGTGTACTTGCATTCTTGGGCCCAGCATTCGGGTGTCCCTTTGTAAAATCAGTACGAATTCTGATCTCGACATTAAATGCACTCTCGTCCAGCCAGCTGTACTCTCTTTCGCTAATAAATTGTTAACAAGCATAAAGAAACCTGAAATTCGTAATTTTTTAATTTAGCAATAACTAATAAAAAAGCTTAGTTCAACAGTGACAACGACCAAATATTGGAGGACCTGACCCAGGAAACTAACCTAATAAGAGCCCTTTCATATTAACAGCGTAAGTAAAATTATTTTTTTACAACTTGTGTTATTGCTAGTTATTTTATCTTTCTTTTTATTCGAGCACGTTTTTCTTAAAAAAACGAAATCGGAAATGTTTTGTATTGATCCTGCACTACCATTCAGCGCTTATTAACCACTCAATCACTGCAAAAAGTTCATCACTGAGCGCTCAATGAGCGCACAATTTCTATGAAAATGAGTGCTTAAATTAACATAGGAATGCACACGTTGAGCGCTCCTTTAAGCACTTGTTAGGCACCTTTTCATCGCGTAGCAGCAAATGTATTAACAGTTTTATTTAATTTCTATATATTTTTTTATTATTTTATTTATTTAGATCTTTATTTTAAAATGTTGGCTCGGTGTTCCCGGTCCTAACGGAGTCGTTGGCACCTCCTCGCCAGCATCTGGGGCCTGCGTTGCCTTTTTTTTTGGTCCATCTCAAATTCTTCACGCACCGTATTGCCTTTTGCAGCGACTTTTCGGGAGGCTCAGAGGGCTCCACCAGAGCGATTACACCTAGTATTAGCAGAAAAATTCGTTTTGAAAAGTCGATTTAGCGTCGCTTGTGACCGGTTGTGTTTATCTTGTGCTCTGTGGCTTTTGTCAATTTGTCATTAATATCTGAGATACTGGTGCCTTGCTTTGTGACTTAGTCCAACATAACCAGCCGTGCTTGTGTTTTAAATCGTCTGTTTACGTTTAATTGTCTTTTTTTTTGTAGAAATTTTAAAAAAAACTTAACTCTGTTTTTAGCCTGTTCATTTTGTTATTGTAACTTCTGTACGCTGTGGTGCATTTGTTTCAATAGCTTTTGTTGTTGTTTCCATAACTTTCTTGTAATCTCTCTCCCGTTTCTTGTCGTCTAAACTGTTGTCGTGTATATTTTGTTTGTGTTTCGCAAGCCACGCTCAGTCGACAGCCACTCTGTCGCGCTCTCTCGCTTTCGCAGTCTCTACGCCCTCTTATACTTTTGTGTTTTTGTGTGTCTACATTTTTATTGTTTAATCCCAGTGTCAAACTAAGTGAGGTATTTATAATTCTTTTGATTCTTTGGTTTTATAAGTAACTTTTTTTCTTAAATTTAAATACTTAAAAATGGCTCTTTTTGTTCCAAGAAAGGTTGTCAGTTTGGATCGTCCCCTAATGACGTTTTTATTTACTGTCGTCTCTGCAATACAGTCATTCATCCAAAATGTACTGGACTTGTTGGCAGAGTAAAAGATTATATTGATCTGCGTGTTGATTTTTCGTGGACTTGTGCCTCATGCGTTGAAATAGACCGTGATTTGGATGGCTATGTTGCGCTGACCAATGATCGTTTTATGAAACTTTTTGATAAACTTATGAGCGTAGCTGCTGATTTCAAAGAGTTGAAGGCGGACCTAGATAGTAAAAAAATGTCAGTAGGGTCACCTAAACGCAAAAGCACCGCTCCTCTAAAATAAAGTAAAGTAAAGGCATCAGGTTCAAATCCCATTTAAGCTTAAAATTTTTTTACCCGATCGGTATAGTCAGCTATGTCGGCATCCACTGGCGCTGGGGGACCTAAAGCTGCACTGCCAGCAGTACCCATAGGTACCAGAAGCTCTGGAGGAGTCCCTGTTTCTGCTAGTCAGCCTAAGGGGTCAACATTACGCAGCTTTCTGTGCCTTCAGGTGAAGTTAGCTCTATAGAAGTCCCTATTCTCGATAATCAGACGAAATATGTTCAGATTGTTGATGGCGGAAGAAAGAGACTCTCGGTTGTTCCATATAGGAAGCAATTATTTGTGTCTCGTTTAACATCTGAAACCACATCTGCAGATGTATTGGAATTTATATACCGGGACTACCCATCTCAAAACATCACAGTGGGAGGAGTTTAAATTTCCATATGTTCGTAGGACATCTTCTTTTAAAATATCTGGTCCTGGTCTGGTTTTTGGTTTAATGGTGAATTGGTCATTAAAGAATTTGTTCCAAACAGACGGTGAACTAATAATTGGCCTTTCACTTTTTGGCCTATCAAAATGTTAAGAGACAATGTAACTTAATATACATAAGCTTTATGCTGACTCCCTTGCCTTTTCTGAAGACATTCTGGACTTTACTGAGACTGACTGAAACCGGAGATATCAGACTCTGAGGTTCTGTCCAAAAATAATACGTACAGAACTGATCGCTCTCCTCCTTTTTAATAGTGTCCTAAACTCTTTTTTCTGTGAATGTGTTCCTGATTGTTTTCCTCTTAAGTTAGATAGGCCTCCTTGGCTCGTAATAATTTTAATGTACTTAACAGTCATTGCTATTCCATGTATTTGAATCGATGTAAATTTGAATTTTCAAAAAAACCGAGACAGTTTTATAATTTTGTTAATGCTAAGCGAAAGTTTTCAGCATTGCCATCATCAGTACGATTAAACATTATTGATGCATTTACGGATCCCGAAAAAGCAGATTTATTGGCTGAATTCTTCTAATTCTATCTACCCTAATCCCTTAAACAGGGCAAATTGTATTTTTATACCCGTTACTCGTAGAGTAAAAGGGTATACTAGATTCGTCGGAAAGTATGTAACAGGCAGATTGATCAGGATCACTAGCCGAGTCGATCTAGCCATGTCCGTCTGTCCGTCTGTCTGTCCGGATGAACGCTGAGATCTCGGAAACTATGAGAGCTAGGCTATTGAGATTTGGCGTACAGATTCCTGAGCTTCTTACGCAGCGCAAGTTTGTTTCAGTAGAATACCACGCCCACTCTAACGCCCACAAACCGCCCAAAACTGTAACTCCTACAGTTTTGATGCTAGATAGAAAGTTTTAACTGAAATGTATTGTTCTCATCAATACCCATCGATTGACCTAAAAAAAGTTTGCCACGCCCACTTAAACGCCCACAAACCGCGAAAACCTGTGACGCCCACAATTTGCATGCTATATAAAAAATTTTAACTGAAATGTATTGGTGTCGTCAATACCTATCGATTGATCCAAAAATAAATTTGCCACGCCCACTCTAACGCCCATAACGCTTAAATCTGTCTACCGCCGGTAGGTGGCGCATTTTAATTTCGCTTTGCTGCTTGCATATCTCCATTTCCCTTTGAGTAACGGGTATCTGATAGTCGAGGTACTCGACTATAGCGTTCTTCCTTGTTTCTCCTGTAATCACCGAAAGTTCTCTCTTAAGTGATTAAGGAACTATAACGTGTAGGGGTATAATATATTCCTCCGAAGTTAAACACCAACACAAATATATGTACTTCTAGTCTTTACTTTTATTTTATAATTTCGTCTGTTCAGGATCACGGTCAGCGTTCAACTGCCCTCGCTCTTAGCTCACGATCCGCATCAACCCCCGAATCATTGGGAGAGTGTGAAAGCGATGAAAGAGACATCGTACAACAACAACAACTTATTCTTAGAACGTACAAGAATGATCTAGAAGGAATACAACAACACATACATACATACATACTACTACGTAGCAATCCTGCTTCAAACGACAACCTATTCTCCGGGGCCAGATGGACTCCCTGGGTGTGAGCTTAAGTATTGTGCCCGAACTATTTGAAAACCCATTCTTAAGCTTTTTCATTTGTCTATCTCATCATCTGTTTTTCCTACTATCTGGAAAGATATTTTGATATTTTACTCCACAAAAAGGGTGCGAAGCAGAGAATGGCAAGGCACTCTTAAATAAGGTTTGTTGCCTTGCACTGATATTTTCGGACATGCTCATACGCACACTCGCAAAACGATTTCGTGCTCTTTTCTGCATGTATACAAGAGTTGACGCCGATTAATATGCAAAAGCAAAAGGAATGAGCGAAATTGAGAGCACAACACTTGAGACAAACAATATGTGAGAGACACATGTGTTGTTGTTATTCTGGCATTAGCTTTATACATGCATACATATTTGTTTTTGAGTATGCACATATACATACATACATATATGTGAGATGAAAATAAAAGCTGCTTCATTGCGTGTATTTAATTTTAATGTTTTCAAGAAAGTCATTACATATTTTATATGAATTTGAGATCGTTCATACAGATAAAGGAACAGGTAATTCAGTCGTTAATAGTTCAGTCTTCAGTGACAAATATGAAAGTAACAAATGCTTATAATTATTACAAGTGAATGCGTCTTCAATGACTAGGTCTTACAACATGCTTAAAGATATGATAATGAAATTTTGTCTCCAATGACTAGTATTAAATAAAAAAAAAGAATGAATGAAATTGAGCATGTGAATTATAAACAAGAAAGAAAGTTAGCTTCGGCAAGCCGAAGCTTATATACCCTTGCAGCTATAATTATTAAATTGAAAAACACAAAAAATGATATTCCCAATAGTATAAGATAATATGTCAAAAATCACCGAAGCTATAATTTGTTTCATATTATTATACCCGTTACTCGTAGAGTAAAAGGGTATACTAGATTCGTCGGAAAGTATGTAACAGGCAGAAGGAAGCGTTTCCGACCCCATAAAGTATATATATTCTTGATCAGGATCACTAGCCGAGTCGATCTAGCCATGTCCGTCTGTCCGTCTGTCTGTCCGTCCGGATGAACGCTGAGATCTCGGAAACTATGGGAGCTAGGCTATTGAGATTTGGCAGATTCCTGAGCTTCTTACGCAGCGCAAGTTTGTTTCAGTAGAATGCCACGCCCACTCTAACGCCCACAAACCGCCCAAAACTGTAACTCCTACAGTTTTGATGCTAGATAGAAAGTTTTAACTGAAATGTATTGTTCTCATCAATACCCATCGATTGACCTAAAAAAAGTTTGCCACGCCCACTTAAACGCCCACAAACCGCGAAAACCTGTGACGCCCACAATTTTCATGCTAGATAAAAAATTTTAACTGAAATGTATTGGTCTCGTCAATACCTATCGATTGATCCAAAAAAAATTTGCCACGCCCACTCTAACGCCCATAACGCTTAAATCTGTATTCCGCCGGTAGGTGGCGCATTTTAATCTCGCTTTGCTGCTTGCATATCTCTATTTAGCTGAGTAACGGGTATCTGATAGTCGAGGTACTCGACTATAGCGTTCTTCCTTGTTTTCCTACAAATTTTCCGATCGTTCCTATGGCAGCTATATGATATAATCGTCCGATTTTGATAAAATTAAATTCGAAATTCAGAACTAATTAAAAAATGTTATTTACAAGCGTAGGAGGTTATATGTTAAACAAGGAAGAACGCTATAGTCGAGTACCTCGACTATCACTTTTCGGTCTCTGTTGTACACGGACGCGTTTTATATTTGCTCCTACATTTATTCGCCTAGTGTCTAAATTACCGATCTGATATATTCCCAAAGTTTCATTTTCAACTCGGTTGAGACCGCCGTTTGCATGCAATTTAGTTATTTGTGTTAAAACCATTATCTGTATTATTATATTGGATAATAGTTAAAGACGCGGGTGCTTTGTGCATTGTTGTTGTTTCTTATTTACATTGTTGTTTTGGCGCTCTCTCGCACCGTTCGCTCTGCTACATTCTCCCAACTTCAGTCACCGGCTCTCATTTTCGAGTTAACGGGTCTTTGCTGAATTGGTCTTACCGCTCTCTTTTCTTATCTTTCCTCTGCGTTTTGCAAAGCCACACAGCTGTTTGTTGGCACTCATCTAAAGCTTCCTACTTTTTCTACTTTTTCTACATTCTACATTTAACTGACCTCAACTTGTAAACAATGTCTGCCTGCTGTGTTGTTGGTTGCCAATTTGTTGGTAAAATCACTTCTCGGCAGCCAATTGTTAGTTGCTGGTTATGTGAGAACATTGCGCACGCAAAATGTGCAGACTTTGGGCATAGTGCTGCCCAAATTGCTGATCGCACTAGATCTAATGCTAACCTGGACTGGACGTGCCCTACATGCCTACATATCAAAATCGATATAAGAGCATTTATGAGGCAAACGCAGCTGGAGTTCCAGGCATTACGTGCTGGATTTACGGACTTATTAAGTCGATTTAATGTTTGCGACTCGAACTTTAAAGGTCGGATTCTTCTAAGTCAATCTTCATTAAATATAAATCGTAGTCCTACACTGCCTAATGTTTCTTTACACGTTCCAGATCTCTCGACCAACCTCTCTCTTCCCAGCCCCACTGCAGGCTATGTGTCGTGCGACGAGGATGATCCCAATGGGATCGAGTCATCAACGAATGACCCCACGGGGCAATCGCTGCCAGATTCAGGGACTGTAGTTTCGCCTGAGTCATTAAGGCCTACTAACCGTTCACCGGCTGTTGCCACTTCCGGGGCTCTGCCGCACCTTGTACTTCCTATAGCTAATACCCTCGCACATCCTCCTGTCCCACTTACTAGCATGATCCCTAGGAAAAACACGCATAGCCCTGCTCTCTCTTCTCCGGTACCACTCACTGTCATGGTACCTAGGAAATCTATTTTTGTGTCTAGGTTGAATGCAGCAATAACAGTAAATGACGTTATGCATCATATTGTCACAAACCTCTCCCTTCCCAATCAAAATGGTATTGACATCACCAAATTTAATTTTAAACAGAAAAGAGATTACTCTTCATTTAAAATACAATACTTGTTCCGGACGGGCTGTTCTCTAAACTTCTTTGCCCCAATTTTTGGCCTGCTGATATAACTGTCCACGAGTATATAAAAAAAAATAGCTCCCTTTCCGTGACTTCTTTGTCGGCGCCCAGCTCTGATATAAATTCAAAAAACTAAATTTCCTAATTCACTATCAGAATGTTCGGGGGCTTCTTAGTAAACTCTCTACGCTTTATATAAATAGTTCAGTTTTTGAGGCCAATGTTATTGTACTCACTGAGACCTGGCTTAACCCATCCGTACATGATAGTGAGATTTTGTCTAATAACTTTTTTGTTTATAGGAAGGATCGTCAGACCCGTCGAGGAGGAGGCGTTCTTATTGGAGTCAAATCCAATTTAACTTCTGAGTTTGTTGATATTTCTGAATCATCAGGTATTGAATTTATTTCCGTAAAATTATCTTTCCCAAAAAGAAACATTTTTTTAACCTGCTCGTATATATCTCCCGGCTCTGAATTTAACGTGTATCTACTGCACCTGTCCGCCATACATTCTATCTCCTTGTTGCTTACTGAAACTGACCAACTTATTGTGCTTGGTGACTTTAATCTTCCCAATATCTCTTGGTTGGAGAGTAAGGACTCATTGGCAATGATTCCTAGGATGCAAAATGATTTTATTGATGGTCTTGTTGAACTATCTTTGCAGCAAGTTAACAGGATTCCCAATCATATTGGTCGTCTTCTTGACTTAATCTTTGTTTTTGATAGTAGCGATGCTGAAGTCAGTCGTATTTCGCCACTATCTTTACCTGAAGATTGTTATCATCCTACCCTTCAGCTCTGTATTAATGGATTTTTTTATAATCCTAGGACTGCAATAAATGTACAGCCTAGTTTGTGTTTTAAGAGGACTGATTACGGCAGACTAGTGGAATCTTTATCGACAGTAAGCTGGTCCTTTCTAGTTGACCTTCCTGTTGATGATGCAGTTAGGCACTTTTATGAGATCCTTTACCGTCTATTTGAAGAACATGTCCCTCTTTCCTCCATGAAGAATTCTTACAGCTTACCCGTCAACTATCTTATCTGAAGAATAAAAAAACAAGACTATTTAAACGTTTCAAAATATCCGGCTTACAGACAGACTTCACCAAATATAGCTCAGCTAAGGTGGAATTTGTCCAGTACAATACTGATTGTTACAAAAATTACCTGTCTCGTTGTAAGCGGGATTTCAAAAGCAATCCTAAGCTTTTCTTTTCTTTCGTCAATTCTAAACGAAAATCTAGCTGCTTCCCTCCCTCTCTCGTTCTCAATAATAAGGTAGCATCTGATGATAATGATATTTGCAACTTATTCGCAGACTTTTTTCAATCCACTTATACGAAATGCAATAATGTCATTATCAAAGATTATCCATACCCGCTACCTCATTTGAACTCTATCTTCAAACCAGTGATTGATGTATCTGATGTTCTTCAGAGTCTTAGTACTCTCAAGCTCTCATTTTTACCGGGTCCTGATAGAATACCAAGTTGTATACTTAGGAATTGTTCATCTTATCTTGCTCTTCCCTTGACATTGATATTTAATCTGTCCCTAAGTCAATGTAGATTTCCATCCATATGGAAGGAATCCTTTATTATCCCATTGTTTAAAAAAGGGAACAAGTCTGATATCTCAAACTATCGCGGTATTGCTAAACTCAGTTCTATTCCTAAACTTTTTGAAAAAATTATTACCTGTCAGTTGCAGCATCATTGCAGGTCTATTATTTCACCTTGTCAGCATGGCTTCACTAGATGTCGCTCTACTTCTACAAACCTACTTGAATTTACGTCTTTAATCACTAGAGGTTTTCTGACACATCATCAAACTGATGTGATTTATACCGATTTCTCTAAAGCTTTTGATTCAGTGAACCATAGGATTCTTATTTATAAATTGTCCCTTTTAGGTTTTCCACCCAACCTACTAGAGTGGATACTTTCCTACCTTTCTAGTAGAACTCAAATGGTCTGTTTTAATAATAAAATTTCCAAAATAATTAATGTTACTTCTGGAGTGCCACAGGGTAGCCACCTGGGACCTTTACTTTTTGGCTTAATGATTAATGATCTACCTTATGTTATAAAATCGTCAACTGTTTTAATGTATGCAGATGATGTCAAGCTATGTTTGTCCATGTGTTTACCTAATTCATATAATGACCTTCAATTAGATCTTGATTGTTTGTATACGTGGTGCATGATTAACAAGTTGAATTTGAACTATTCTAAATGTAACTTTATGACCTTTTATCGTAGTAGTCCATCTCTGTATTCTTATTGTATCGGTAATAACGCCCTTGAACGTATTTTTTCTGTTCAGGATCTTGGCGTTCTATTTGATCATAAACTTAGTTTTAAAGACCATATATCTACTATAACTAACAAAGCCAGAAGTCTCCTGGCGTTTATGAAGCGCTGGTCAAGGGAGTTTGATGATCCATACACAACAAAGCTTTTGTATGTTTCTCTTGTTCGTCCCTCAATGGAATATTGCTCGTGTATATGGTCACCTCAAATTAGCTGTTACCAAAATATGTTAGAGTCCGTTCAAAAACAATTCCTTTTATTTGCTTTGAGAGGTTTAAGCTGGGACACAGGAAGTCGATTGCCCTCTTATCATGCGAGGTTGCGCCTGCTGGACTTACCAACCCTGAACCATCGTAGAAAGTGTCATGAAGTTATGTTTTTGCATAAATTAATTAATGGTGATGTTGACTCTCCCTTCCTTCTTAGTTCCCTTAACTGGAATGTACCCTGTAGAACAGTTCGTCGTTTTCGTCCGTTGTCCCTGCCTATTTGTAGATCCAATTATGCCCTTCATGATCCTTTTCGGGTTCTCTGTGACGACTATAATGCACTGTGTCAGGTCTTACTGTTTGATAGCCCTAATGCAACTAATTATGATAAACTTATGTATTTTCTATCTTCTAATAATTTGTAAATTTCTATGTTACTAGCCATTCTATGTGAGCATGTATTTTAAACTGTCTATTTTTATGTCGTCTTTTTCCATGTCCGCGATTTCGTTTACTTGCCCAAATCGGTTTAGGGCTCCGCGCGTAACAAGCATTGCTTGGTGTCGTAAGGGCCACTTGTTTGTACTGACCATAGTGCATCAACGTCCAAGAATCAGATACCCGTTACTCAAAGGGAAATGGAGATATGCAAGCAGCAAAGCGAAATTAAAAGGCGCCACCTACCGGCGGTAGACAGATTTAAGCGTTATGGGCGTTAGAGTGGGCGTGGCCAATTTATTTTTGGATCAATCGATAGGTATTGACGACAACAATACATTTCAGTTAAAATTTTGTATCTAGCATGCAAATTGTGGGCGTCACAGGTTTTCGCGGTTTGTGGGCGTTTAAGTGGGCGTGGCAAACGTGTCCGTCTTGCAGCTATAATTATTAAATTGAAAAACACAAAAAATGATATTCCCAATAGTATAAGATAATGTGTCAAAAAACACCGAAGCTATAATTTGTTTCATATTATTTTCCTACCAATTTTCCGATCGTTCCTATGGCAGCTATATGATATAGTCGTCCGATTTTGATAAAACTAAATTCGAAATTCAGAACTAATTAAAAAATGTTATTTACAAGCGTAGGAGGTTATATGTTAAACAAGGAAGAACGCTATAGTCGAGTACCTCGACTATCAGATACCCGTTACTCAAAGGGAAATGGAGATATGCAAGCAGCAAAGCGAAATTAAATGCGCCACCTACCGGCGGTAGACAGATTTAAGCGTTATGGGCGTTAGAGTGGGCGTGGCAAATTTATTTTTAGATCAATCGATAGGTATTGACGACACCAATACATTTCAGTTAAAATTTTTTATCTAGCATGCAAATTGTGGGCGTCACAGGTTTTCGCGGTTTGTGGGCGTTTAAGTGGGCGTGGCCAACTTTTTTTTAGGTCAATCGATAGGTATTGATGAGAACAATACATTTCAGTTAAAACTTTCTATTTAGCATCAAAACTGTAGGAGTTACAGTTTTGGGCGGTTTGTGGGCGTTAGAGTGGGCGTGGCATTCTAGTCAAACAAACTTGAGCTGCGTAAGAAGCTTAGGAATCTGTACGCCAAATCTCAATAGCCTAGCTCTCATAGTTTCCGAGATCTCAGCGTTCATCCGGACAGACAGACGGACAGACGGACAGACGGACATGGCTAGATCGATTCGGCTAGTGATCCTGATCAAGAATATATATACTTTATGGGGTCAGAAACGCTTCCTTCTGCCTGTTACATACTTTCCGACGAATCTAGTATACCCTTTTACTCTACGAGTAACGGGTATAAAAACACCGAAGCTATAATTTGTTTCATGTTATTTTGCTACCAATTTTCCAATCGTTCCTATGGCAGCTATATGATATAGTCGTCCGATTTTGATAAAATTAAATTCGAAATTCAGAACTAATTAAAAAATGTTATTTCCGGTGTTGAAAAACACCGAAGCTATAATTTGTTTCATATTATTTTTCCACCAATTTTCCGATCGTTCCTATGGCAGCTATATGATATAGTCGTCCGATTTCGATTAAATTTAATTCAAAATTCAAAACTAATTAAAAAATGTTATTTCCAAGCTTAGGAGGTTATATGCTAAAAAACACCAAAGATATAATTTTTTTTAAATTTTTTGTCCGATTATTCCTATGGGAGCTATAAGATATAGTTGTCCGATCCGGCTGGTTCCGACTTATATACTACCTTCAAAAAATATAAGACTTTTGGGAAAGTTACAGCCCGATAGCTTTAAAACTGAGAGACTAGTTTGCGTAGAAACGGACGGAAAGACGGACATGGCTTGATCGACTCGTCTAGTCATGCTGATCAAGAATATATATACTTTATGGGGTCGGAAACGTCTCCTTCACTGCGTTGCAAACTTCTGACTGAAATCAATATAGAGGGTTTAAAAAGGTAAATATAACTTATTGTGATTTGTTAATATGCTTGTAATAAGAGTGCAAAAATAGTAAACTGTCAATAGATGTTGGTCCCAACCTATTCCGCTTTTCAGTAATGACATTGCCTGCTAATGAAAATACTCTTTCAGCCGGTGCACTACTTGCAGGTATTGAAACAAACTTCAATGCCACCTTTGACAGAAGAGGGTAACGGTTTTCATTTACTATCCACCACTGCAGTACATCGAAATCGACTTAAAATAACCCTTTCTCTAGAGTATTGTTCTATTTCTTCTATTGGGGATTCTCTAAAGTTCTTATTAGATGGTGCAGCAACTAATGTTGGGAAAAAAAATTCTGGCCAGGTCTGTATCCTGCATATGTGCAGCCGGGGGATACAAAACAATCGCCACCTTGTGCCATATGGTCAAATTTGCTGTCCATATGCCAACAACTTTTGTTTTTATTGTTTCTTTTAATGTTGCAATTGATGAGATGTCTGATATATTTGGCTCGCATAGCACACAAATTTTTGTAATTGAAGGCAGCACAAAACAAATTGAAGGCGAGCTGCAAGTTTGAAGTTCTTTAAAAATCCTTTCGAAGGATTCCAGCAACCCAACTAACATTTTTAATGTTGACCTATTGACATCCATCAATCTTTCGGCCCCTTTCTCGCTTAATATATTGTAGACAGCCACCCAATTATCGTCGATAGATTTCAGCATTGCATAGTTTGAGTTCCACCTTGTTGGGCATGAACTCTTTAGAGATGTGTTTAACTTATGCTGCAAATTGGCTTTTTGAAGTACCTAACAATTTTTTATCATGTCGTCACTGATTCGATTAGATCCGTTGTTTCTGAAAATGATTGTTCTAAACAATTGTTTAAAAGATGACTGCTGCAGTTAAGCCTGATGTTGTTTTCTAATGCTTTTATCATGTTGCTGACCCTATGTGTTACAAATATGATCTCGTCAATGTTTTCAATATAACATTTTGAGAAGACTTTTTTAATTTTAGTTAAAATGTTTTCTCCGCTGCTTTTCTATGATTCCATTAACTTAAGGCCCAAAATTAAATCACAAAGAACACTGTTTTTAAGATAATGAATTGTGATGCCCAAGAAGTTTCGTTGTAGATATTGGTGGCAGCTAATCCTGCAGTATCTGCTGCAATTTGAATTTCCGATGATATCAACCATTTTTTTCTTCAGCGTTTTTGTGGTCCTTTCGACTTAACGTTGATGGACTAGGCAGCAAGTCATCCACATCTATGTGATCCCCATAGGCGGCACCAATTTTAATAAAAAAATGCACCATGCTTTTATATCCGGACCGGCCACTGATGAAAACGGCTGACAATCTTGGACAATCCATTGACTGCATTTTTCAATAGCTTCTGCTTTGTCTGTTGCCGACACTTTCGTCACTTCTCTTGGTTGCCTTAATGTCATACAACATTTATGCCGAGACAAATTTGATGTGTGGCCAGCCACAAATTTGAGAACTTTTTGACAGGTGCTGCAAAATAGCCACCCTTTCACGGCACTTTCGTCTTCTTTAAGAATAGAATGTAAAATGTTCCACATAACACTTATTCCTTTATGTTTTTGTGTTAAAGTGTACGTTCCGCAATTAATTTTACTTTTTATGGAGTCCGACGTTTCAGTCATTTTGTTATTCCTTTTAAGGCTTCAACTAACAACTGAAATCAAGCGACCAAAAAAAAAACCAGCGATCATGCATACATACAAGTTAAAGACACTCGAAATCATAACTGTAAAACATGAGTGTTTCGCTCACAGCGCATTATTGCGCATTGCTTTTTGTGATCTACCGTTGCTTTTGGTACATTTGCTTTGGGTGCACTGTGCAGTTCACTTATCTGCGCAAAAGTTTTGAGTGTCTGTTGAAATAGAATCTACGCTTACTGTTTGAGTGAGTGACGAAATGCAAAAGCACGAAACACGGAAAGCGATTTGTGCGTTTGGGTGTGTTATTCTATTCTTGTTGTTTGTGAGTGCGAAAAGCACTCCAAACTTATAAGTGTGATTCGGGTGCCAAAAAGTGACACCCTTGATGTTCTCTGGTGCGAAGGTAAATCTTCAGAACTATAGAGGAATCTCCAAATTGTCTGCAATTCCTTAAACATTTTTTTTTTAATGCTTTGCTATTTATTTATTGAATCTTCGCACGATTTTCGATTGAACGCGCTGTATAATGTCTATGTTGCTGCTGCTGGCGTTACCTTATAGCTGGGAGCCATATGTCCAGATGGGCTTTAGAGTGGAGTTGTAAAGCAAAACCTTGTAGTCCAGACGCAGGGGCGAACGAGCGTTAAGAATCCAGTGGAAGCTGCTGGCTTTTAGTTTTAAATGTACTTTCTTGCGTTCGATGTGTCTTCTCCGGGTTAGTCGTCTGCCAAGGTGGACGCCGAGATACGTTACATCGTTGACTTGGCGAATCTGCGTATTATTCAATGATAGTGGAGGGTATGTTTGCCTGTTGAGAGTAAACGTTATGTGTTTACATTTTTGTTTATTTATTTTATTCCGCCAATCAGATAGCCACCTCTCTACTACGGAGAGGTGGTTTGCTAGCTGTGATGTGGCTCGGCCTGAGCCTGGGCATTGCGGTGTCGTCAGCGAACGTAGATGTTGTTAGCTGCTCGTTCGTGGGAATATCTGCTGTGTATAGGAGGAAAATGGTAGGACCTAGCGCGCTTCCTTGCGGGACTCCAGCTTTGGTAATGTAGGCGTCGGATGTTGTTGTATTGCACCTTACTGCGAAGGTTCTGTTGTATAGATACGACTCAAGAAGCTTGTGAGTGAAATCAGGCAAGTGTGTTATGATTTTGAGCATGAGGCCATCTAGCCATACTTGATCGAAGGCTTGAGATATATCGAGGAATATTGCGCTTGTTACGTACGCCCTCCACGTAGAAAGATTCACATAGAGAAACAACGACGAATCTTTAGCCAGGGGGAGGGGTGCATGTGACTAACCAGACTCATACTGGTAAAGGCAGAAGAAAAAGCAATTCGGCAATTCTCGGGTGTCGCGTGGCCAGAACAACGGCCACTATCGACCTATTGGTAACCTATTGGTACTCCGGTAGCTGGCAAAGGGCAACAGCCGGCCGTTGACTCCCAAGGAAGCAGATATCAAGAAACAGTAATTCTAGGTGGGAACACCTAGTTTATCCATACCTGCAGCCAAGTAAAAGCTCTAGTCTGGTATAAAAGACCTTAGACAAATATAGAAAAAGGGGGAGAATCCATTTGGGTGTCTTGCTGACGGAAGCCGGCAGCTTCGAGGGAAGGCGACTTTCCCTGGGGCAGTCGTCCATGAAGTCTTCTGCCACCAGGACCAGCCACCATATCCAACAGTCCTTGAGGAGAACACAATTGCTGCTCGAAATAATCTTGTGTCGAACCAGCGCAGCTATTGTCATCAAAGAACGTGGAGAAGATCAACAATAAGGACGACATCCGACATACTGCGATGTTTGTGGACGCAGTATCCGTGATCTCCATGCTCCTGAAATTTGTTCAGCTGTAGGAACCATCCGTTGAGAGCGTAGCGACCAATAGCATACGTCGGAGAAAGTAGTGATGCAATATAAATGTGTTAATCGAGCCAACCAAAGCTAAAGTGAACTCATGCATAACCATGGACTAATATCCACAAATAATACAATTCGATAACAAGTGAAAATCAAGCATTCAAACATGCATTGAAATATATTTAAACAAACCGAATCAATAGACAAAGTGCGAACCATGATTAACAATTAGAGAGGACGAATCTCTCCACCAGCCGTTGGAGAAGTCGCATGCCTCTAGCATAATATATATATATTATATACTTAAGAACAGCCGTATTTTGGTGCACGTATATTTATATATATATATCCAATATAATATTTTCCCAAAGCCCAGGATCCGGAGCGTCGAGATCTCATCGCCCAGGATTTAAAGAGGGGGTAAGTTTGTCGGGACACGGTTCCTTTCTTATAAACATACATATATAAATATTCGTGCAGTATCCTACAGTTTTATAGACTACTATAAACTTTTACAGCGGCAAGTATCAGCCTTGTAGTTATTTGATAATTGCAAGAGCCCTCTGAGCGACGTTTGTAGTCGTGAATAGTCAGTATTTTGCTGATGGTGCACCTTCATAGGTGATCAATTCGATACTCTCCGCTAACAGAATAATTGTCAATTAAATTAGATTAATCAACAGACGCAGATATATATTACCTAATAAATTTATAATGTGAAAAAGAATTGGAAACCATGGTGTGGTAGAACTCTAACAAAGGGGGTCTGCTGACGCGAGGAGTGGAGTAGGTCAAGAACAATGACATAACTTTCGACGGACAACCTTGATAATAGGCGATCGTATTGCGCGGCCCGCGACGATCCAATGGCACACGAATGTGTGAAGGGGAGGGAATATGGCCAAAACACAGCCCGATCGTATTACGATCAAGCGACAGCTAAGCTTGTGGGGCAGTGTGGAGTGACGACTGACGAACTTTATGACTAATATTATTTTCCAGGCACTTTTAATATTTATTCTCGTTATGTTGGAGAGCAGAGAGGCTTACCAAGATCCCACGACCAGAATACGACGTAGCTTATGCCGGCAAATGGGGCCTGAACATCGGACGCCTCTCCCTCGGCCCGAGTCCTGACAAGGACTCCCATTTGCACTAATATGCCCACGAAACAGAATTGGCGCCCAACGCAAGGACATTTCATGTTCCTTAAGGAATTTTACCAGGTTCCACAATCTTGGTACCTGCGGTATCGGAGTGGATATACCCAGGGATGGCAAAGCTTTCATCTTTATTTGTCATGAGTAATTCGACTGTTTTATAGCGCAGGGAACTTAAATATTTTTAAATATGCACCTACTTATTTGTTTTTCTCTTTAAACTAGTAACCGTAAAGTCCCCAACTTCTGTGACTGTCAGTATTGAGAGGCCTGACTTTGAAATGTTTTTAACCTTAGAAATTCTCTGTTTTGTTCATGGGCAAATTTACCAGAATTTCCTTAAACCAAGAACTATGGATTATCCTTTTTATAATACTACACCTACAACTAAGTGCCGACCGACTATTTGTTAAAATTAACGTAAATACAATTTATAGGTGCTTTCTAGCCGACGCCCCACGACGTACTAGGCATTTGTCAGGTCGTTTGATTGGTTCGAGTCCAGAAAAAGCAGGAGCGCAATCATTACGGTAACGCATTTAGCAGTTGCGGTGCGGGTCTACTGTTCGTTTGTCGATCCAGGACAGAATGGGCTTGGGGGAACTGACAGGAAACGCAAAGACGACGCCCCACACAGTACTTGCTTGGTTCGAGTCTTTGCGGTTTCCCTTGACATATTTGGGCGGTGGACGATTTTTAGTTTCTCTGGCCGACGCCCCACAACGTATTAGGCTAGATGGTAAGGTCGTTTGCTTGGTTCGAGTCCAGAGAAATAGGAGACGGTTGTGGAGCCCGAGAATGATCGGTCAAACAACTTGTTTTCCGACGACTGGCGGGAGGGGGTTTTAGGACAGATTCCTTATCTAAACACAGTCATTCCGTTTGGAATATTAGAGCTGTCTAGAGAAAGGGAAAGTAAGGGCATGTTAGTTTTGCGGAACCCAGTTGTGTAGAAGCGGCTAACACCCCTAGTTTGGGAAATGTATTTTTTTTTTTGGGGCTTAAATATCGGATGGTTTTTGACCGAAGAGAAACTTGAGAAGCAGAGAGAAGCACCCTCCAGTTTATAAACATTTTTTTGTCGACTTATTCAGCGTTTACGTCGCTGACCGGGTGTTTTGAAAAGAATCACGTGAACCTTTTACAATAAACGAAAATTTTAGTGCATGTATTAATCAGCACAAAGTGACAATTTAAAAAAGAAAGCGGAGGCCTTTAAAGAAGGCCTAATAATATAAATGAAGGGCCCAAGAAGAAGGTCTTATTCCAACCCAGCACCGGAAGAGTGACCCGATCAACAACGCGCGGTGAAAATCACCAACCCCGCAGTGCAAGCGCGCCAAGGCTAGGATAGGTATTGACTAGACCAATACATTTCAGTTAAAATTTTGTATCTAGCATGAAAATTGTGGGCGCCACAAATTGGGGCGGCTTGTGGGCGTTAGTGTGGGCGTGGCATATTCGCGTAACAAACTTGCGCTGCGTACAAGGCTACAGAATCTAAATCTGAGATCCCATTTCTCCATCTTATATAGTTTCCGATATATCCGCGTTCATATGTACGATTTATTGAAGTTTTTGGTCGGCTTGTGGGCGTTAAAGAGGGCGTGGAAAACTTTTTTTGCATTACTCGGTCGGTATGAGGGCAATACATTTCAGATAAATTTGTATTTTATTCTAGCATCAAAACTGTAGGAGCCACAGTTTTGGGCGGCTTGTGGACGTTAGAGTGGGCGTGAAACATGGGCTGCGTAAGAAGCTCAGGAATGCCAAATCTCAATAGCCTAGCTCTTATAGTTTCCGAGATCTCAGCGTTCATCCGCACGGACAGACAGACTGACGTCTGGAGAGTCGAACATGGCTAGATCGACTCGGCTAGTGATCCTGATCAAGAATATATGTACTTTATACATACATACTTTCCGACGAATTGTTACGTGGGCATATTAGTGCCCGAGTCCTGACAAGGACTTGGGCCGAGGGAGAGGCGTCCGATGTTCAGGCACCATTTGCCGGCATAAGCTACGTCGTATTCGGGTCGTGGGATCTTGGTAAGCCTCTCTCCTCTCCAACATAACGAGAATAAATATTAAAAGTGCCTGGAAAAATAATATTAGTCATCAAGTTCGTCAGTCATCAGTCCACACTGCCCAACAAGCTTAGCTGTCGCTTGATCGCAATACGATCGGGCTGTGTTTTGGCCATAATCCCTCCCCTTCACACATTCATGTGCCAATGGATCGCCGCGGGCCGCGCAATACGATCCCCTATTGTCAAGGTTGTCCGTCGAAAGTTATGTCATTGTTCTTGACCTACTCCACTCCTCGCGTCAGCACACTCCCTTTGTTAGAGTTCTAGCACACCATGGTTTCCAATTCTTTTTCACATTATAAATTTATTAGGTAATATATATCTGCGTCTGTTGATTAATCTAATTTAATTGACAATTGTTCTGTTAGCGGAGAGTATCGAACTTATCACCTATGAAGGTGCACACATCAGCAAAATACTGACTATTCACGACTACAAACGTCGCTCAGAGGGCCCTTGCAATTATCATATAACTACAAGCCTGATACTCGCCGCTGAAAAAGTTTATAGTAGTCTATAAAACTGTAGGATACTGCACGAATATTTATATATGTATGTATATAAGAAAGGAACCGTGTCCCGACAAACTTACCCCCTCTTTAAATCCTGGGCGATGAGATCTCGACGCTCCGGATCCTGGGCTTTGGGAAAATATTATATTGGATATATATATATAAATATACGTGCACCAAAATACGGCTGTTCTTAAGTGTATAATATATATATATTATGCCACAGGCATGCGACTTCTTCAACGGCTGGTGGAGAGATTCGTCCTCTCTAATTGTTTATCATGATTCGCACTTTGTCTATTGATTCGGTTGGTTTAAATATATTTCAGTGCATGTTTGAATGCTTGATTTTCACTTGTTATCCAATTGTATTATTTGAGGATATTGGTCCTTGGTTATGCATGAGTTCACTTTAGCTTTGGTTGGCTCGATTAACACATTTATATTGCATCACTACTTTCTCCGACGTATGCTATTGGTCGCTACGCTCTGAACGGATGGTTCCTACAGCTGAACAAATTTCAGGAGCATGGAGATCACGGATACTGCGTCCACAAACATCGCAGTATGTCGGATGTCGTCCTTATTGTTGATCTTCTCCGCGTTCTTTGGTGGCAATAGCGGCGCTGGTTCGACACAAGATTATTTCGAGCTGCAATTGTGTTCTCCTCAAGGACTGTTGGATATGGTGGCTGGTCCTGGTGGCAGAAGACTCCATGGACGACTGCCCCAGGGAAAGTCGCCTTCCACCGAAGCTGCCGGCTTCCGTCAGCAAGACACCCAAATGGATGCTCTCCTTTTCTATTTGTCTAAGGTCTTTTATACCAGACTAGAGCTTTTACTTGGCTGCGGGTATGGATTGGATAAACTAGGTGTTCCCACCTAGAATTACTGTTTCTTGATATCTGCTATCTTGGGAGTCAACGGCCGGCTGTTGCCCTTTGCCAGCTACCGGAGTATGGTTACCAATAGGTCGATAGTGGCCGCAACACCCGAGAATTGCCGAATTGCTTTTTCTTCTGTCTTTGCCAGTATGAGTCTGTTTAGTCACATGCACCCCTCCCCCTGGCTAAAGATTCGTCGTTGTTTCTCTATGTGAATCTTTCTATGTGGAGGGCGTACGTAACAGGCTCGAAGTGATCGATGCGGACCGCATGGAATGACTTCGCAAAAGGAATCTGCGGACGACCATCGTTGTCTGTTCCGTGTTTCTTCTCCTTTTTAGGCGCCCATTCACGTGTGGCTTCGACCCACTCCTGTGATCAAGAGTCTCATGTTTTATCGGCTGAGCTGTCCGGGCTGATATCTTCACTGCTGTTGCTTTATGTTAAAGGTTATTCTGTACATTATTATCTCTCTTAAACTTGGTGCATGGAATCTGTGTTTTAATGTTTCCTCTTTTGATCCAACTGACGATCGATTAAAGCATATTTATTAGAAATGGTTTGATTTATATGTTTATAAGGTGTAAGAACTTTTGTACTACTAGAAAAGCTTTGAAGTGCTGGGCATGTTTTTGCAGTATTTTTTTAACCAGCGATCCACACGGAGACCCTCCTTTTTGAACTCCGCTAACGAAGTTAATGGCGATGTTAGCAACAAGCCGCCCATCCGGGAGTTCATGTTGTCTTTCAAAAGCTCAACAAATTCATCTTCATCGATTGTATGCTTTAGTTTGAAATGCAAGTTGTGCATATCGGAGACATAATCGCGGAAGGTTACGTGCTGTCCTTGCTTGCGTTCCATTAGTTCCTCTATTTTGATTGGTATAAAAGCTTTACGTGATTCTTTTCAAAACACCCGGTCAGCGACGTAAACGCTGAATAAGTCGAGAATAAGAATGTTTAAAAACTGGGGGTGCTTCCCTCTGCTTCTCAAGTTTCTCTTCGGTCAAGAACCGTCCGATATTTAAGCTCCAAAAACAAAACAAAATAAATATCCCTAACTAGGGGTGTTAGCCGCTTCTACACAACGCGGTTCTGCTAAGCTAACATGCCCTTATTTTCCCTTTCTATTCAGCTCAAATGCTCCAAACGGAAACTGGCTGTGTTTAGATAAGGGGTCTGTCCAAAAACCCCCTCCCGCCAGTCGTCGGAAAACAAGTTATTTGACCGATCATTCTCGGGCTCTACAACCGTCTCCTATTTCTCTGGACTCGAACCAAGCATCGACCTGACCAACTAGCCTAATACGTTGTGGGGCGTCGGCCAGAGAAACTAAGAATCGTCCACCGGCCAAATATGTCAAGGGAAACCGCAAAGACTCGAACAAAGCAAACGACCGGACAAATGCCTAGTACGTTGTGGGGCGTCGGCTTTGCGTTTCCTGTCAGTTCCCCCACCCCAATTCTGTCCTGGATCGACAAACGAACAGTAGATCCGCACCGCAACTGCTAAATGCGTTACAGTAATGTTTGCGCTCCTGCTCTTTCTGGACTCGAACCAATCAAACGACCGGACAAATGCCTAGTACGTCGTGGGGCGTCGGCCAGAAAGCACCTATAAATTGTATTTACTTTAATTTCAACAAATAGTCGGTCGACACTTAGTTGTAGGTATAGTATTATAAAAAGGATAACTCATAGTTCTTGTTTTAAGGAAATTCTGGTAAATTTGTCCATGAACAAAACAGGGAATTTCTAAGGTTACAAATCATTTCAAAGTCAGGCCTCTATTCTGCGACAAAGTTCTGATTGAGTGGCCACTCAACACTGACAGTCACAGAAGTTGGGGACTTTACGGTTATTAATTTAAAGACAAAAACAAATAAGTAGGTGCATATTTAAAATTATTTAAGTTCCCTGCTCTATAAAACAGTCAAGTTACTCATGGCAAACAAAGATGAAAGCTTTGCCATCCCTAGGTACATCCACTCCGATACCGCAGGCATCGAGATTGTGAACCCTGGTAAAATTCCTTAAGGAATATGAAATGTCCTAGCGTTGGGCGCAATTCTGTTATGTGGGCATATTAGTGCCCGAGTCCTGACAAGGACTTGAGCCGAGGGAGAGGCGGCGATGTTCAGGCACCATTTGCCGGCATAAGCTACGTCGTATTCGGGTCGTGGGATCTTGGTAAGCCTCTCTCCTCTCCAACATAACGAGAATAAATAATAAAAGTGCCTGGAAAAATAATATTAGTCATCAAGTTCGTCAGTCATCAGTCCACACTGCCCAAGAAGCTTAGCTGTCGCTTGATCGTAATACGATCGGGCTGTGTTTTGGCCATAATCCCTCCCCTTCACAAATTCATGTGCCAATGGATCGTCGTGGCCGCGCAATACGATCCCCTATTGTCAAGGTTGTCCGTCGAAAGTTATGTCATTGTTCTTGACCTACTTCACTCCTCGCGTCAGCACACTCCCTATGTTAGAGTTCTAGCACACCATGGTTTCCAATTCTTTTTCACATTATAAATTTATTAGGTAATATATATCTGCGTCTGTTGATTAATCTAATTTAATTGACAATTATTCTGTTAGCGGAGAGTATCGAATTGATCACCTATGAAGGTGCACCATCAGCAAAATACTGACTATTCACGACTACAAACGTCGCTCAGAGGGCTCTTGCAATTATCATATAACTACAAGGCTGATACTCGCCGCTGTAAAAGTTTATAGTAGTCTATAAAACTGTAGGATACTGCACGAATATTTATATATGTATGTTTATAAGAAAGGAACCGTGTCCCGACAAACTTACCCCCTCTTTAAATCCTGGGCGATGAGATCTCGACGCTCCGGATCCTGGGCTTTGGGAAAATATTATATTGGATATATATATATAAATATACGTGCACCAAAAGTCAAAGTCAAGGGAAGCCCCCTTGAAAACACTCACTGTGCCCAAGCTGGAACTGTGTGGGGCGGTACTCCTGTCAAGGCTCATCGCAGAAGTGGCTGGGACGAGTGCAATTGAGGGAAAGTTTTACTGCTGGAGCGACTCTGCTGTTGCGCTTTCATTGATCCGAGACGAGCCGTCCAGATGCAATATTTTTGTTGCGAACCGAGTAGCTGCCATTCAAGAGCTAACTGAGTCAGTGGAGTGGCGATATGTTCCAACTTCCTTAAATCCAGCTGACATTATCTCCCGAGGTGATTTTCCTGCTGAGCTCAACGAGTCTCCTCTCTGGGCTCATGGACCAAAATTCCTCTGTTGCCCCAAAGCTGACTGGCCGACCCCAATCACTGCTGAAAAGCCAACGCTTGAGGTTCGCCGGAGGATTCTACTAACAAAATCTCCATACGAAGACATAGTGGCCAGTTCAAAATTTGCCAATTCCTTTTCTGCCCTTCAAAGAATTTTCGGATACGTCTAAACAAATGTATTAGATGTTTTCGAATGAAGCCTAGAGTAGTGGAGCATATCATGGCGGATCTTCCAAAGGAGCGACTTGATGGATCTCATGCACTCGAAGTCACTGGCATTGACTTTTACGGACCATTTTTCTACAAGGCAGAGGTGCGAAGCAAGCCTCCAGTAAAATGCTACGTTTGTGTCTTCATTTGTTTCGCCACGAAGGCTATTCATTTGGAGTTGATCAAGGATCTCTCTACGGTATCGTTTCTACATAGCCTCAAACGATTTATGCTGCACTAGAAAAAGGCCGCGGCAGATTTGGTCTGATAATGCAATCAACTTTGTTGGCGCTCGCAATGGGCTGCTCGAACTAAGGCGTCTTTTCCTCAGCAGTGATCATCAGAGAGCTACATTGGACTTTTGCCTAGCTGAGGCTATTGATTGGTGTTTCATTCCTTTGTCTTTGGGAAGCGACTGTGAAGTTCGCTAAGCATCATTTCTACCGCGCTGTTGGCACTGCTGTTTTAGCCTTTGAGGAGTTGCGGACCCTGGTGTGTCACGTTTCGGCGGTTGTTAATTCTCGACCATTAGTCTCGATTTCAGAAAACCCAGCTGATCTGGATGTATTAACCCCAGCACATTTTTTAAATGGTGGTCCGCCTTCCTCTTTTGTCTAGCCGGATGTGACCAGTCTTAACTTCAGTCGCTTGGATAGATGGCAACGCGTGGCTTACTTGCAGCAGATCTTTTGGTCCCGATGGAAGGAAGAATACTTAACATTACTGCAGCAGCGCTCCAAGTGGCGCACCCCAAAACCTGGCCTGGTTGTCGATGACTTAGTTCTGGTCAAGGACGAAAACTTGCCTCCCATGAAGTGGCCCCTCGCCAGAGTTATCGAGCTTCTGTTCGGTGGAGATGGAATTGCTCAAGTTGCCGTTCTGAAGACAGCATCAGGAGTGACAAAGCGAGCAGTAAACAAGCTGTGTCTGCTTCCCCTTAAGGATGATGTTGAAACCTAGGCTTCCAACGGGGGGAGTATGTCGGGTCACGCAGCCGCAGCAGCTAACTAACGTCTTAATTCGATCTCTTATATTAATTACATCGCAAAAGGTAGCTCTCTCTATCTAGCTCTCTCGTTTTTTGTGTACTTGCATTCTTGGGCCCAGCATTCGGGTGTCCCTTTGTAAAATCAGTACGAATTCTGATCTCGACATTAAATGCACTCTCGTCCAGCCAGCTGTACTCTCTTTCGCTAATAAATTGTTAACAAGCATAAAGAAACCTGAAATTCGTAATTTTTTAATTTAGCAATAACTAATAAAAAAGCTTAGTTCAACAGTGACAACGACCAAATATTGGAGGACCTGACCCAGGAAATTAACCTAATAAGAGCCCTTTCATATTAACAGCGTAAGTAAAATTATTTTTTAACAATTTGTGTTATTGCTAGTTATTTTATCTTTGATTTTTATTCGAGCACTTTTTTCTTAAAAAAAACGAAATCGGAAATGTTTTGTATTGATCCTGCAGTACCATTCAGCGCTTATTGAGCACTCAATCACTGCAAAAAGTTCATCACTGAGCGCTCAATGAGCGCACAATTTTTATAAAAATGAGTGCTTAAATTAACATAGGAATGCACACGTTGAGCGCTCTTTTAAGCACTTGTTAGGCACCTTTTCATCGCGTAGCAGCAAATGTATTAACAGTTTTATTTAATTTCTATATATTTTTTTATTATTTTATTTATTTAGATCTTTATTTTAAAATGTTGGCTCGGTGTTCCCGGTCCTAACGGAGTCGTTGGCACCTCCTCGCCAGCATCTGGGGCCTGCGTTGCCTTTTTTTTTGGTCCATCTCAAATTCTTCACGCACCGTATTGCCTTTTGCAGCGACTTTTCGGGAGGCTCAGAGGGCTCCACCAGAGCGATTACACCTAGTATTAGCAGAAAAATTCGTTTTGAAAAGTCGATTTAGCGTCGCTTGTGACCGGTTGTGTTTATCTTGTGCTCTGTGGTTTTTGTCAATTTGTCATTAATATCTGAGATACTGGTGCCTTGCTTTGTGACTTAGTCCAACATAACCAGCCGTGCTTGTGTTTTAAATCGTCTGTTTACGTTTAATTGTCTTTTTTTTTGTAGAAATTTTAAAAAAAACTTAACTCTGTTTTTAGCCTGTGCATTTTGTTATTGTAACTTCTGTACGCTGTGGTGCATTTGTTTCAATAGCTTTTGTTGTTGTTTCCATAACTTTCTTGTAATCTCTCTCCCGTTTCTTGTCGTCTAAACTGTTGTCGTGTATATTTTGTTTGTGTTTCGCAAGCCACGCTCAGTCGACAGCCACTCTGTCGCGCTCTCTCGCTTTCGCAGTCTCTACGCCCTCTTATACTTTTGTGTTTTTGTGTGTCTACATTTTTATTGTTTAATCCCAGTGTCAAACTAAGTGAGGTATTTATAATTCTTTTGATTCTTTGGTTTTATAAGTAACTTTTTTTCTTAAATTTAAATACTTAAAAATGGCTTTTTTTGTTCCAAGAAAGGTTGTCAGTTTGGATCGTCACCTAATGACGTTTTTATTTACTGTCGTCTCTGCAATACAGTCATTCATCCAAAATGTACTGGACTTGTTGGCAGAGTAAAAGATTATATTGATCTGCGTGTTGATTTTTCGTGGACTTGTGCCTCATGCGTTGAAATAGACCGTGATTTGGATGGCTATGTTGCGCTGACCAATGATCGTTTTATGAAACTTTTTGATAAACTTATGAGCGTAGCTGCTGATTTCAAAGAGTTGAAGGCGGACCTAGATAATAAAAAAATGTCAGTAGGGTCACCTAAACGCAAAAGCACCGCTCCTCTAAAATAAAGTAAAGTAAAGGCATCAGGTTCAAATCCCATTTAAGCTTAAAATTTTTTTACCCGATCGGTATAGTCAGCTATGTCGGCATCCACTGGCGCTGGGGGACCTAAAGCTGCACTGCCAGCAGAACCCATAGGTACCAGAAGCTCTGGAGGAGTCCCTGTTTCTGCTAGTCAGCCTAAGGGGTCAACATTACGCTGCTTTCTGTGCCTTCAGGTGAAGTTAGCTCTATAGAAGTCCCTATTCTCGATAATCAGACGAAATATGTTCAGATTGTTGATGGCGGAAGAAAGAGACTCTTGGTTGTTCCATATAGGAAGCAATTATTTGTGTCTCGTTTAACACCTGAAACCACATCTGCAGATGTATTGGAATTTATATACCGGGAATTCCCATCTCAAAACATCACAATGGGAGGAGTTTAAATTTTTTTTGCTGATTGCCGTTACCTCTACCTTAACATCGGAGATAATATACTTTCTTAATCCCAATGACATAGAATTCCTTGGTGTTAAAGTTTCTTCGAAATCTTTTTCTATTTATGGAACTTGTTCTTATATTCCACCTGGATCCGACTTAACAATTTATGATCACCATTTTACTACAATAAAAACTGTTTTAACTAATCTTTCCGAAAGGGATCTTTTGATTGTTTTGGGTGATTTTAATCTCCCTGACATTTCTTGGTCCCCTTCCACTTACTCACTTGTCTCTACCCCTTTATCTGACCATGACTTCGTTGACGGTCTGTTAGAATTATCATTACAGCCAGTTAGCTTTATATGTAATTCATTAAACAGACAATTAGATCATGTATTTGTTTTAGATCCGTCTGAAGTCACGGTATCTAGAATTGAACCGATTTTTCCGATTTTTCAAGATATGTGGTGGCTCGTATTAATTTTAACGTACTTAACAGTCAATGCTATTTCATGTATTTGAACCGATGTAAATTTGAATTTTCAAAGGATCCGAGGCAGTTTTATAACTTTGTCAATGCTAAGCGAAAGTCTTCAGCATTGCCATCATCTGTACGATTAAACTCTATTGAGGCATCTACGGATCCCGAAACTGCAGATTTTTTTGCTGAATTCTTCCCATCTACTTATAGTTCTGTTTCTTGGTCTAATTCTAGCTACCCTAATCACTTATACAGGTCAAATTGTATTTTTTCTCCTGTAATCATCGAAAGTTCTCTCTTAAGTGTTTTGGAAACTATAACGCCAACCTATTTTCAGGGGCCAGATAGACTCCCTGGGTGTGTGCTTAAGTCTTGTGACCAACTATTTGTAAACCCTTTCTTAAACTTTTTCTTTTGTCTATCTCATCATCTGTTTTTCCTACTATATGGAAAAATTCTTTTATTATTCCAGTCCTCAAAAAGGGTGCGAAGGTTAATGTTCAGAACTATAGAGGAATCTCCAAATTGTCTGCAATTCCTAAAATATTTGAACGCATTATTACCTCTCATTTGCAACATTTGTGCTCCTCTTTAATATCTCCGTATCAACATGGTTTTGTTAAGCGAAGATCGACCAACACTAACCTGCTCGAAATGACATCTTTTGTAATAGATGGATTTAAAAAAAAATTGCAGACAGACGTTATATATACAGATTTTAGTAAAGCCTTTGACTCTGTAAACCACTATCTTCTTTTATTCAAAGTAGATCAGCTCGGGTTTCCAAATAAACTGTTAACATGGATTTCAAGTTATTTGAATGGTAGATCTCAGAGGGCTTTATTCAAAAACGCTGTTTCCAAGATTGACGTGACTTCTGGAGTGCCTCAGGGCAGTCATTTAGGCCCTTAGCTGTTTACTCTGTTTATAAATGATCTTCCCTCTATCGTAACTCACTCTCGTCTACTAATGTATGCTGATGATGCTAAGCTTTGTTTTTCATATAATAATATTGAGTCTGATAATATTGAGTCATATAATAATATTGAGATTCCAGGAATGTTGTCAGTACAACCTTTATCTAAACATTCTTAAATGCAACGTTATGACTTTTTATAGGTGTCGAAACAAGAATGGGAGTTGCCTACAATATACACGGACCCGATCCACAACAAACAAGGGCAACGCTTGAATGTAGGACTGTATAGCATAGTATATATTTTATTCTGTGGGAGATTACAAATTCAATTGCAATGGCTTAAAATATAACAACAATTCAACGAGTGTGCCATAGGCCTCCAGCAAAGGCCTCCTCGACGATGCCTCTCCGCCAATCTCGCCGCGGCACAGCTGGGTCACAAACGAAGACGATGTCTTCTCGACGAATCAGCTCCTCTCTGCGGCACCACTTCTCTCGCCGCGTCAATGTGGGCAGGTACTCGGTCCCTCAACATCCTTGCTATTCGCCATTGCCTCCATCCAGGCCGGGGGTATCCGGCGGGCAAGCTGCTCCCTTGAGCAGGTCGGTCGGCGTAAGAGGGGCTTCCTGGTCCTCACCCACTGGCAAATGGGTGAGCGGACGAGAATTTACAATGTTCTCCGCCTCTATCAGGAAACTCTCCAAGACCTGCTCCCTCGACGCCACTTCCTTCACCGTGTGGCGCAGCACCGTCTTAACGCACTGCACCATTCGTTCCCAGACTCCGTTTCTGATGGGTTCGCTGGGCAATTGAAGATCCAGTCAATCCCTTTGCATACTTCTTGGCCTCTCTATCAGCTCCCACGAAGTTCTTGCCGTTGTCTCTGAGCAGTCTTTGAATTGGCCCTCGACGGCAGGCAAAATTCCTGATCACGATTATGCAGGAATCGGTTGACAGGTCATGTGCCAGCTCCAAGTGTATCGCTCTGGTCGTCAGGCACGTAAACAACGCCACCCACCGCTTCTCCTGGTGGCGAGCAAAGGTTACCAGCAGTGGTCCAAAGTAGTCAATACCTGTACTCTTGAATGGCCAACCATTGGCCTCCAGACGATCCTCCGGCAGGGGTCCCATAATAGGCGGCATAGGTCGCGCTCTGTGCAGCTTGCACTGGCTGCATCCAGAAATCACTCCCTGTAGAACTCGTCTCAGATTCGTTATTCAGAACTTGGTCCGGATCTCCACGATCGTAGCATCCACGTTCTGATGCATCATCCTAACATGGGCATCGCGCACAACCATCTCTGTTAGGCTGCGCCGGTGCGAAAGGAACACTGGCCTCTTTGCGCTGTAGGGTATACACAGCACCGCATCAATCCTGCCGTAAGCTCGCAAGACTCCGTTGCCATCTAGGTATGGCGCCAGTTCACATATGTCGCTCCGTCTAGCGACTTCCAGTCTATTCTCAGCGGCCCGTATCTCGTCAGGAAACGCCTCATGTTGCGCCTTCCGAATCAGCAGATTCTCAGCGTCCTCACACTTTGCTTCTGTGAGGCCATAGTTCTCAAGCTCATCTCGTTGTCCACGGCATCGACGCGTGAACCTTAGGACCCGGGCTGCAGTCCTCAACAATCGTCTGTAGCTTGAGAATCTCTAAAACGGTATAAAGGTCTCACTTGCTCCAATGAGTACAAACTCACTCCGCATGTCTTCTTTATCATCTGCATCCGCCTCGTCGCTGGGTGCAGATCCTGGCCAGCTCTCTGCTGGTCTCCTCAGGAATGCCGGTCCATTTAGCCAGCGTGACTCCTCGCTCAAGTCCACGCTACATCGCGACCTGGTCGCATCATCCGCCACATTGTCGGCGGACGGTAGCCATCTCCATTGGGCCACCTTCGTTGACTCCAAAATTTCGGCTACTCTGTTCCTGTACTGCCAATCCATCGCAGCACTGTCTTTGAGTCGCTCCATAATACAATGTCACTGATGGCCAAACCGTGGTCCTGCCTGACGGTGACCATCAGTCTTGTACCAAGAACTGCTGCCTGCAGCTCCAGCCGTGGAATCGTCATCGTTCGCATAGGCCCGCACTTCGTCTTTGCGCACACAAATTCACTTGCACGTCGTCTTCCTCATAGGTGATCCTCCAGTACATCACTTCCGCGAGTGCTGACTGACTCGCATCCACGAAGACGTGCCACTCAGTAGCCTTCACTTGCCCATGTCCAAAATAGTGACGTGGGCTCCGGAACTGATCCACTTTCTCCATCTCCTTACGCCAATCCATAAAGGCATTATACATCTAGTGGATCGTCCCATGGGATCTTCCTTCTCCAGACTTCTCGAAATAATAGTTTCTCTCTTACCATCAGGCAACAAAGAAATCCCAAGGGATCGAACTTTGACATAACCATACGATGGGTGCCACTGCACTCGAAATCTGAAGTCGTCTGTGGCTGGCTGCCACCTCATTTCCAAAATCTTCTGCTCGGCTTCACCCCATCCAATACTCTGGGCGTGTTCACTTGGTCCGAGCATCCTCTCCACAGCAGGGGAACTCGACGAAACCTTGCACAGCTCCTTTACTCTGGTAGCTACTCCAATAGCTTCGCTCTTAGTGGCGAAACTATCCACATAGTCGTCCACGTAGTGGTAATCGACGATGGCCTTGACTGCTCTGGGATCCGAATCCATGAATCGCTTGGCATTCACGGTCTTCACATGATGTGCAGCACTTGGTGAACATGCTGCTCCAAATGTCATCACGCGCATTTACACGTCGGGATCCCGCTGGTCATCCCCATCTCTCCACAGAAATCGTTGCGGTCATCTATCCTCGGGTCGGATCAGCACCTGATGAAACATCTCCTTGATGTCGCTGTAAACTCCGACTGCGGCTTCTCTGAAGTGGAAGAAAATAGATGCCAAGGGCTTGTAGTGTTGCGGACCTTTGCTCAGCGCTGAATTCAACGACAAGTCTCCAACTCGTGCCGCTGCATCAAGTCGTATCTTTCCCGGCTTGTTGAGATTCTCCACTCCAAAATGTGGCAAGTACCAAATCTTGACGCTCTCCTTAGCGATGTCCTGTCGTTCTAAACGCTTTGCGTAGCCCTTGGATACAAAATCCTTCATAATCCGGGAATATTCCTGGGCAACTTCCCGTCTCGCTTCATTTTCTTTTCAATATTGATCAGCCGATTGTACGCCATCTCGTAGCTACTTGGCAGCATAATGTGATCCGTTTTCCATAATAATCCCGTCTGGTAGCGACGGCCAACTCTCACCGTAGTGTCATCCAAAATCTGCTGGGCCCTCACGTCGTCGTTGACTGCGACCGCTGGCGCCGTTTTCACACCAAAGTTCTCGATCTCGAAGTAGTTCTCGACGATCCGTTCCACGTTATCCTCCACCGACGTGGCTAGCAGACATGACCTCGGTGATTGCGTATCTCGTCGTCCTCCTATAGGCCCAAAAACAACCCATCTTAGTTCGGTTGCGGCCGCATACGGTCCTTCTTTGGCAAACCGTCTTGTCCTCAATGGCAATCCTACATGGCCATGATCCAGTCCAATCAGCAGCTTCGGTACTGCGTTTTCATATGGCTTCATCGGAAGTCGAGCGTCCTTGTATACGCTCCTCACATCTTGTCGACGCAAGCTCTGCATCGGCAAACTCAAATTCGAAATGGCATACACGTTTCTCAGTACATGTCGGGTGGACTTGCCTGCTCAGGCACGTAAACAACGCAACCCACCGCTTCTCCTGGTGCCGAGCAAAGGTTACCAGCAGTGGTCCAAAGTAGTCAAGACCTGTGTTTGTCCCTAACCGAAGTAGACACTTCCGGGTCACACCGCGGGACAAGGGGGTAATGAGCACTTGTCGCTGGCACGGGGACGCTTTGATGGCAGGATGATCGCGTCGCGGCAATGGTAACGATGGTTACTGCGATGCCGGACCACAGGCGATGCTGGAGCTGTGCTGAGGGTGAGCTAACGTGGTTAGCTGTTAGTTGAGATAGTGTATTACGAGCCCTATTCCCAGATTTAGGAAGTAGAACCGCGGAGTTATGAGGTGTGTTGATAACTGATTTATTCTTCATTTGATACCTGCTTATATACTACTTGGAACACGGAAGCTTAGTGAAATAAGCTATAATCTAAAGTAGGTCAGGGAATTATGATTATGGTGCAGTTGGCTCGGCTAAAACTGCAACATGTGCTGACTGCACTGGTGCGTCAGTGTACCGTTGAGTCGGTGAGAAGGTGAGTAAGTGAGAGATATAATATGCTGATCAGCAATTCTCATATGCAGTGGGTGCTACTGAGCGCCTGGTACTGACACTGCAACATATGCTGACTGCATTGGCGGGTCAGTGCGCCGTTGAGTCGGTGAGACGGTAAGTTAGTGAGAATTCGGTCTCTGTTGTACACGGACGCGTTTTATATTTGCTCCTACATTTATTCGCCTAGTGTCTAAATTACCGATCTGATATATTCCCAAAGTTTCATTTTCAACTCGGTTGAGACCGCCGTTTGCATGCAATTTAGTTATTTGTGTTAAAACCATTATCTGTATTATTATATTGGATAATAGTTAAAGACGCGGGTGCTTTGTGCATTGTTGTTGTTTCTTATTTACATTGTTGTTTTGGCGCTCTCTCGCACCGTTCGCTCTGCTACATTCTCCCAACTTCAGTCACCGGCTCTCATTTTCGAGTTAACGGGTCTTTGCTGAATTGGTCTTACCGCTCTCTTTTCTTATCTTTCCTCTGCGTTTTGCAAAGCCACACAGCTGTTTGTTGGCACTCATCTAAAGCTTCCTACTTTTTCTACTTTTTCTACATTCTACATTTAACTGACCTCAACTTGTAAACAATGTCTGCCTGCTGTGTTGTTGGTTGCCAATTTGTTGGTAAAATCACTTCTCGGCAGCCAATTGTTAGTTGCTGGTTATGTGAGAACATTGCGCACGCAAAATGTGCAGACTTTGGGCATAGTGCTGCCCAAATTGCTGATCGCACTAGAGTCTAATGCTAACCTGGACTGGACGTGCCCTACATGCCTACTTATCAAAATCGATATAAGAGCATTTATGAGGCAAACGCAGCTGGAGTTCCAGGCATTACGTGCTGGATTTACGGACTTATTAAGTCGATTTAATGTTTGCGACTCGAACTTTAAAGGTCGGATTCTTCTAAGTCAATCTTCATTAAATATAAATCGTAGTCCTACACTGCCTAATGTTTCTTTACACGTTCCAGATCTCTCGACCAACCTCTCTCTTTCCAGCCCCACTGCAGGCTATGTGTCGTGCGACGAGGATGATTCCAATGGGATCGAGTCATCAACGAATGACCCCACGGGGCAATCGCTGCCAGATTCAGGGACTGTAGTTTCGCCTGAGTCATTAAGGCCTACTAACCGTTCACCGGCTGTTGCCACTTCCGGGGCTCTGCCGCACCTTGTACTTCCTATAGCTAATAACCTCGCACCTCCTCCTGTCCCACTTTCTAGCATGATCCCTAGGAAAAACACGCATAGCCCTGCTCTCTCTTCTCCGGTACCACTCACTGTCATGGTACCTAGGAAATCTATTTTTGTGTCTAGGTTGAATGCAGCAATAACAGTAAATGACGTTATGCATCATATTGTCACAAACCTCTCCCTTACCAATCAAAATGGTATTGACATCACCAAATTTAATTTTAAACAGAAAAGAGATTACTCTTCATTTAAAATACTTGTTCCGGACGGGCTGTTCTCTAAACTTCTTTGCCCCAATTTTTGGCCTGCTTAGTAAACTCTCTACGCTTTATATAAATAGTTCAGTTTTTGAGGCCAATGTTATTGTACTCACTGAGACCTGGCTTAACCCATCCGTACACGATAGTGAGATTTTGTCTAATAACTTTTTTGTTTATCGGAAGGATCGTCAGACCCGTCGAGGAGGAGGCGTTCTTATTGGAGTCAAATCCAATTTAACTTCTGAGTTTGTTGATATTTCTGAATCCTCAGGTATTGAATTTATTTCCGTAAAATTATCTTTCCCAAAAAGAAACATTTTTTTAACCTGCTCGTATATATCTCCCGGCTCTGAATTTAACGTGTATCTACTGCACCTGTCCGCCATACATTCTATCTCCTTGTTGCTTACTGAAACTGACCAACTTATTGTGCTTGGTGACTTTAATCTTCCCAATATCTCTTGGTTGGAGAGTAAGGACTCATTGGCAATGATTCCTAGGATGCAAAATGATTTTATTGATGGTCTTGTTGAACTATCTTTGCAGCAAGTTAACAGGATTCCCAATCATATTGGTCGTCTTCTTGACTTAATCTTTGTTTTTGATAGTAGCGATGCTGAAGTCAGTCGTATTTCGCCACTATCTTTACCTGAAGATTGTTATCATCCTACCCTTCAGCTCTGTATTAATGGATTTTTTAATAATCCTAGGACTGCAATAAATGTACAGCCTAGTTTGTGTTTTAAGAGGACTGATTACGGCAGACTAGTGGAATCTTTATCGACAGTAAGCTGGTCCTTTCTAGTTGACCTTCCTGTTGATGATGCAGTTAGGCACTTTTATGAGATCCTTTACCGTCTATTTGAAGAACATGTCCCTCTTTCCTCCATGAAGAATTCTTACAGCTTACCCGTCAACTATCTTATCTGAAGAATAAAAAAACAAGACTATTTAAACGTTTCAAAATATCCGGCTTACAGACAGACAAATATAGCTCAGCTAAGGTGGAATTTGTCCAGTACAATACTGATTGTTACAAAAATTACCTGTCTCGTTGTAAGCGGGATTTCAAAAGCAATCCTAAGCTTTTCTTTTCTTTCGTCAATTCTAAACGAAAATCTAGCTGCTTCCCTCCCTCTCTCGTTCTCAATAATAAGGTAGCATCTGATGATAATGATATTTGCAACTGATTCGCAGACTTTTTTCAATCCACTTATACGAAATGCAATAATGTCATTATCAAAGATTATCCATACCCGCTACCTCATTTGAACTCTATCTTCAAACCAGTGATTGATGTATCTGATGTTCTTCAGAGTCTTAGTACTCTCAAGCTCTCATTTTTACCGGGTCCTGATAGAATACCAAGTTGTATACTTAGGAATTGTTCATCTTATCTTGCTCTTCCCTTGACATTGATATTTAATCTGTCCCTAAGTCAATGTAGATTTCCATCCATATGGAAGGAATCCTTTATTATCCCATTGTTTAAAAAAGGGAACAAGTCTGATATCTCAAACTATCGCGGTATTGCTAAACTCAGTTCTATTCCTAAACTTTTTGAAAAAATTATTACCTGTCAGTTGCAGCATCATTGCAGGTCTATTATTTCACCTTGTCAGCATGGCTTCACTAGATGTCGCTCTACTTCTACAAACCTACTTGAATTTACGTCTTTAATCACTAGAGGTTTTCTGACACATCATCAAACTGATGTGATTTATACCGATTTCTCTAAAGCTTTTGATTCAGTGAACCATAGGATTCTTATTTATAAATTGTCCCTTTTAGGTTTTCCACCCAACCTACTAGAGTGGATACTTTCCTACCTTTCTAATAGAACTCAAATGGTCTGTTTTAATAATAAGATTTCCAAAATAATTAATGTCACTTCTGGAGTGCCACAGGGTAGCCACCTTGGACCTTTACTTTTTGGCTTAATGATTAATGATCTACCTTATGTTATAAAATCGTCAACTGTTTTAATGTATGCAGATGATGTCAAGCTATGTTTGTCCATGTGTTTACCTAATTTGTATAATGACCTTCAATTAGATCTTGATTGTTTGTATACGTGGTGCATGATTAACAAGTTGAATTTGAACTATTCTAAATGTAACTTTATGACCTTTTATCGTAGTAGTCCATCTCTGTATTCTTATTGTATCGGTAATAACGCCCTTGAATGTATTTTTTCTGTTCAGGATCTTGGCGTTCTATTTGATCATAAACTTAGTTTTAAAGACCATATATCTACTATAACTAACAAAGCCAGAAGTCTCCTGGCGTTTATGAAGCGCTGGTCAAGGGAGTTTGATGATCCATACCCAACAAAGCTTTTGTATGTTTCTCTTGTTCGTCCCTCAATGGAATATTGCTCGTGTATATGGTCACCTCAAATTAGCTGTTACCAAAATATGTTAGAGTCCGTTCAAAAACAATTCCTTTTATTTGCTTTGAGAGGTTTAAGCTGGGACACAGGAAGTCGATTGCCCTCTTATCATGCGAGGTTGCGCCTGCTGGACTTACCAACCCTGAACCATCGTAGAAAGTGTCATGGAGTTATGTTTTTGCATAAATTAATTAATGGTGATGTTGACTCTCCCTTCCTTCTTAGTTTCCTCAACTGGAATGTACCCTGTAGAACAGTTCGTCGTTTTCGTCCGTTGTCCCTGCCAATTTGTAGATCCAATTATGCCCTTCATGATCCTTTTCGGGTTCTTTGTGACGACTATAATGCACTGTGTCACGTCTTACTGTTTGATAGCCCTAATGCAACTAATTATGATAAACTTATGTATTTTCTATCTTCCAATAATTTGTAAATTTCTATGTTACTAGCCATTCTATGTGAGCATGTATTTTAAACTGTCTATTTTTATGTCGTCTTTTTCCATGTCCGCGATTTCGTTTACTTGCCCAAATCGGTTTAGGGCTCCGCGCGTAACAAGCATTGCTTGGTGTCGTAAGGGCCACTTGTTTGTACTGACCATAGTGCATCAACGTCCAAGAACGTCCAAGAATATAATATGCTGATAAGCACTTCTCATCTGTAGTGAGTGCTACTGAGCGCCTGGTACTGTTCCCAACTTGGTTTCTGCTTGATTTGTTGGGTGTGGTCATGTTGAGTACCTTTGGGTACGAACATTCTCCCCCCCATTGAGGGGTACCCTCAGTTAAGGCGTGATGTCGGTCAGCCCTTGACCGATTTGCATAGAAAGCACCTAACAAATCTTTGACCATGGAGGATCTTTCCTTCAACTGCGGCGGTTCATGGTTGTGATTCAGGTGCTTCACATCTTCTTTATGCTGATTAACACTCCCCTTTGCGATAAAAATTGCATTACCGTGGGGACTGAAATTGTGCCCTCGTAGAACTTGGTCATTTGGCACGTCTATGGTATGTGGACCTTCTGCAACAAAACTAAGATATTTCTTAGTTAAGTTTAGAACTGTTGAACAAAAGTCAAACTTGTTGTAGCTTTTAAATTGATAAAAAGTCGGTTCTATATTAATTGGTTTTTCTCTTGCAGTATAAAATTCAGTCAACTGCAATGGACCCTTATATGTATCTCGATCGGACGAGTCAGTGTCGCCAGTTCTTGATTGGAGACATCTGTCTTCAGTATCTTCTATTTTATGATCCATCATTGATACGTTCGTTAAATGAATCCCTTCTTCATAGAGTGAAATCATCAAATTGATTATTATTCATCGGATTTTTATCTTTCGTTGGTTCATAAGCAGCGTTCGGTTCTGCAAAATCACCTCTGTCTTCTACCGGAATAGGGTTGAATTCCGTATCAGATGAGGTTTCTTTATTGAGAAAACCTGTGATTACATACCCAAGCCTTGTGCCTTGGGCCAACGGTCTATTAGGTCCTAGTTCAAGAAGTTCACCGGTTATTACACGAGAAAATATTTCAACCCCTAAGGTCAATGGGTCCTGGTTGCCGAAAGTCAGGATCTGCTAACGGCAGTCCTGCGCCGGCCACTGGACTGCTAGTCGGTCCTTGGTGTAACAGTGAATGATGCCGTTGCTGGCAGACTCGACAAGTGGTCGGTGATCCACAGTTTTCAACCTTATGAGTTGTAGACAAACAATTTGTGCATGCTCCTACTTGAATAATGGCTTGACGCCGTGCTTTGGGGTCCATTTGCTGGATACGGCTACGTGCTCTAAGATTATGTTGTCCTAGGTGACAAATCTTACAGCTCTCTTCGTTGTGAACTGACTGATGGCGGAGTGTTGCTGTAGGTTGAGCGCTTATCGTCTCCAGCATGCAAGCGCGCCGCTCAATAAACGTCAGTACACTCCATAACGTTGGAATTTCCGTGGTTGCATCCGCTGAATTTTCTAGAGCAGCTAGAGACTGCTGGTCAAGTTTTCTTCTGATAAGAAAACACAGGATTGGATCCCAGGATTTTGTGCTGAAATCGAGGTTTTTAAGAGTACTCATTGAGTTTTTTATAGTGTCATGTAAGGCCCTTAGTTGGCGCGAGGAGCCGTCTATAGGCCTATGGTCAATAATTTTTGCTATGGCGGCGTATACTAATATTTTGCCGTTCTGGTACCTGGCCTTCAACCGCAACCAGGTGTCGTCATAGCCACCCTGTGAGAAGGCTGTGTCTGTCAAGACGTTCCTTCTTCCTTTTTGACTGGCCGAATATGGTTTGTTATGTACCAATTCCACAAAGAGATCATGAAACCGTGGCCAGTCTAGATACTCGCCGTTGAACTCCGGAATGCTAATAGGCGGAAGTGCCAAGTTTAGGCTCATTGGCGCGTCGTTTTCTCGTAGCAGGTTCATTTCATGTGTGGAATTGGGCTAGCTCTGTTTCTGCCAGAGCTGCGGCCGCAGGTGTGCTATCCAATTCGTCGTGGGCTTGCCTCAGTAACGCCCAATGGAGATCCAGGTGCCTTTGTAGGGCTGGGGTGATGATGTTAATGATGACTCCAATTCGTTGCATCTTCTCTGCAACTGTCGGATCACCGTGTCAATTGCGGAATCTCCTTTGACTTGATCTCTTGTTGTGAGCTTGATGTTGGCCGAAGTTCTTCTGGAGGCCTTCGAAAGCCCGCTTCCACTCGGCATGTTGTCCAGAAAGATATTCTGATATTTTTCGACCAGCTCTTTAAGTGCTACTAGTCGTGAAGAGTACTCACTTCCAGTGGGTAGTGCCGCTTGCTGGACTTCTTCATCTAGGTTAGCTTACCGGAATAATAGCCGTCTCGGTGGCGTCGGTCGGCAGAATCCTTGCCATAATTCTTAATGAGCTGTTGGATTTTCCCTTGCAGCTCGTTTTTGTGTCTAGTAATCGATTGTGTAAATCGATTCTTGTGTGACTTGTTTCCTCAATGAATGAAGAAGACATATTGTGTGTCTTGGAAACAAAGAATCTTGTGAAGCTGGATGAAGCTGAGTATCCTGTGAAGCTGGATGAAGCTGATGTTCCTGTGACGCTGTAAGAAGAAGCGTGTACTGTGAAGCTGAATGAAGCTGTGAGTCCTGTGAAGCTGGATTAAGCTGAGTATCCTGTGAAACTGGATGAAGCTGGGTATCCTGTGACGCTGGATGAAGCCGAAGTTCTTGTGACGCTAGAAGAAGAAGCGTATCCTGTGAAGCTGGATGAAGCTGAAGTTCCTGTGACGCTGGAAGAAGAAGCGAATCCTGTGAAGCTGGATTAAGCTGAAGTTCCTGTGACGCTGGAAGAAGAAGCGTATCCTGTGAAGCTGGATGAGGCTGAAGTTCCTGTGACGCTGGAAGAAGAAGCGAATCCTGTGAAGCTGGATGAAGCTGAAGTTCCTGTGACGCTGGAAGCAGAAGCGAATCCTGTGAAGCTGGATGAAGCTGAGGTTCCTGTGACGCTGGAAGAAGAAGCGTATCCTGTGAAGCTGGATGAGGCTGAAGTTCCTGTGACGCTGGAAGAAGAAGCGAATCCTGTGAAGCTGGATTAAGCTGAAGTTCCTGTGACGCTGGAAGAATAAGCGTATCCTGTGAAGCTGGATGAGGCTGAAGTTCCTGTGACGCTGGGAGAAGAAGCGAATCCTGTGAAGCTGGATGAAGCTGAAGTTCCTTTGACGCTGGAAGAAGAGGCGTATCCTGTGAAGCTGGATGAAGCTGAAGTTCCTGTGACGCTGGAAGAAGAAGCGTATCCTGTGAAGCTGGATGAAGCTGAAGTTCCTGTGACACTGGAAGAAGAAGCGAATCCTCTGAAGCTGGATGAAGCTGAAGTTCCTGTGACGCTGGAAGAAGAAGCGTATCCTGTGAAGCTGGATAAAGCTGTGAGTCCTTTAGTGGGAAGCGGGTTGCTTGAGTGTGATCCTTTGTTGTTAATGGATCACGTCGGGGTCCCCAATGTTTGTGCCTAACCGAAGTAGACACTTCCGGGTCACACCGCGGGACAAGGGGGTAATGAGCACTTGTCGCTGGCACGGGGACGCTTTGATGGCAGGATGATCGCGTCGCGGCAATGGTAACGATGGTTACTGCGATGCCGGACCACAGGCGATGCTGGAGCTGCGCTGAGGGTGAGCTAACGTGGTTAGTTGTTAGTTGAGATACTGTACTACGAGCCCTATTCCCAGATTTATGAAGTAGAACCGCGGAGTTATGTGGTGTGTTGATAACTGATTTATTCTTCATTTGATACCTGCTTATATACTACTTGGAACACGGAAGCTTAGTGTAATGATTAGTGAAATAAGCTATAATCTAAAGTAGGTCAGGGAATTATGATTATGGTGCAGTTGGCTCGGCTAAAACTGCAACATGTGCTGACTGCATTGGTGCGTCTGTGTACCGTTGAGTCGGTGACAAGGTAAGTTAGTGAGACATATAATATGCTGATCAGCAATTCTCATATGCAGTGGGTGCTACTGAGCGCCTGGTACTGACACTGCAACATATGCTGACTGCATTGGCGGGTCAGTGCGCCGTTGAGTCGGTGAGACGGTGGGTTAGTGAGACATATAATAGGCTGATAAGCACTTCTCATCTGTAGTGAGTGCTACTGAGCGCCTGGTACTGTTCCCAACTTGGTTTCTGCTTGATTTGTTGGGTGTGGTCATGTTGAGTACCTTTGGGTACGAACAACCTGTACTCTTGAATGGCCAACCATTGGCCTCCAGACGATCCTCCGGCAGGGTCCCATTATTTGCGGCATCGGTCGCGCTCCCTGCAGCTTGCACTGGCTGCATCCAGAAATCACTCCCTGTAGAACTCGTCTCAGATTTGTTATCCAGAACTTGGTCCGGATCTCCACGATCGTAGCATCCACGTTCTGATGCTTCATCCTCACATGGGCATAGCGCACAACCATCTCTGTTATGCTGTGCCGGTGCGAAAGGATCACTGGCCTCTTTGCGCTGTAGGGTATACACAGCACCGCATCAATCCTGCTGTAAGCTCGCAAGACTCCGTTGCCATCTAGGTATGGCGCCAGTCCACATATGTCGCTCCGTCTAGCGACTTCCAGTCTATTCTCAGCGGCCCGCATCTCGTCAGGAAACGCCTCATGTTGCGCCTTCCGAATCAGCAGATTCTCAGCGTCCACACACTTTACTTCTGTGAGGCCATAGTTCTCAAGCTCATCTCGTTGTCCACGGCATCGACGCGTGAACCTTAGGACCCGGGCTGCAGTCCTCAACAATCGTCTGTAGCTTGAGAATCTCTGAAACGGTATAAAGGTCTCACTTGCTCCAATGAGCACAAACTCACTCGGCATTTCTTCCTCATCATCTGCATCCGCCTCGTCGCTGGGTGCAGATCCTGGCCAGCTCGCTGCTGGTCTCCTCAGGAATGCCGGTCCATTTAGCCAGCGTGACTCCTCGCTCAAGTCCACGCTACATCGCGACCTGGTCGCATCATCCGCCACATTGTCGGCGGACGGTAGCCATCTCCATTGGGCCACCTTCGTTGACTCCAAAATTGTCTCGACGACCTCTCGCCTCGTTGTCTCGGTGCTCCAGTCCTGAGCTCCCTGAAGATCCTTGAAGCCCTCTAAAGATGCTCGCTCGCTGCTCGTCCCTGACGCGTTGACTCGGTGATTGCTTACGACGACTCGGACTCCGGGTCAGCCGTGAAGGCTTAATGAAGCGTCACCGTTCTCGACTAGGGTGAACAGATGCTGCGCTCTCCAGGATCACTCCTTTCGACACACCGCCGCCTGTCCCTTGCTTCGTCCCGGATGGTCCCACTGGGGTTTCTGCTCAGCCCGCGCGGACAGTTAAGACTAACGGCCATGAAGCTGCCTCGCTTCTACTCGCTAGGGCCCATGTGAATGGTATACCTTTCTATAGCTCTTACCTGCCGCCAAGCGCTAACCTTCCCCAGGCAATATCTGCGCTCGAATAGATTGCAGAAGACGCCCGTCAAAATCGCCCTGTCGTAATTGCCGGGGACTTTAATGCCTGGGCTACGGAGTGGGGCTCCCCCCGAACCAACGCGAGGAGAAAGGCGCTACTTGAGACCTTCGCCGCACTTGTCCTAGTGCTGCTGAACTCTAGAACAAAACCGACTTTTTCAAGTGCCGGCACCAGTTGTATTATTGACCTCACATTTGTGAACGCTGGATTGGCCTTGGGCTCCAGCTGGGAGGTTAGTGACACCTACATGGGTAGTGACCATATTAATGGTCCACCACGAGTTCCTAAGACCGTGCCAGGGTACAAAATAGAAACGCTAGACTTGGAGGTGGTACAGGTGTTGTTCGAGGACCTCTCCACAAGCGGATCAGCTGAAGAAAGGGCAAACCACATCGCAGAATACACCAAGGTAGCCTGTGATGCATCTATGCCGAGAAAGGGAAAAATCCCATCCAGAAAAAGACCTGCATACTGGTGGAAGCAATCCATTGCGGAAGGCGGGAATGACTGCCACAGGGCAAGATGCGCTTACCAACGCTCAAGAGGAAGGCCCGAATTTTTTTATTTTTTTTTTAATAATTTCTATTTTTAAGAATACTTATAAATTAGTGCGCTTGTCACAATTCAATTTACTTCATGAACATCATAACAATTTCTTAACTATATAGTTATAATACAAGACATTAAAGCTATGACATTTGACATATGAAACATTATATTCTTAAGGTCTAAGTTTTGTTTTAAATTATGTACTGCTTTGAAGATGTGTGTGTAATTTAATTGTTTTTAATGGATGTGGTAGCTAGTTCCAAGAACGTACAGCACATATATAAAAAAGTGTTTCTCAGCATAGGCATGTTTTACTTTTTGACAAATTAGATTGTCTGTTCTGTTGGAAGCGCTAAATTTTAGTTTGTTAAAGAGATATTTTGGCTTGCAAGTTGTTATTACTTTGTGCAACAGTACTAGTGTTTTGTACTCGATTCAAACTTTTAGCGGCATATCAAAAATTTTAAATGTTGCATCAGAGATTCCATCTGTGCCCCTGCGATTATATATATATCTCGCTACATTATTGAAGGCTACAAGGAGCTTGTGCTGGCTAGTAGCATCACAATTTCCAAAGACTTCGACTCCATAGAATAATAATTCTCTCTGCTCATTTACAAACCATGTCTAATTCACTGTTACAGACACGAATACATTCATTCATTTGGCTAACAGGACAGCTTACATATAGTTGGACGTCGTCGGCATACATGTGCATGTCACATTTTGTTAGAGTATTTGGCAAATCATTAACATAAAGACTGAACAAAAGAGGTCCAAGAACGGACCCCTGCGGTACAGCACGTTTTACGGACAGAATAGATGATTGTGTAGCTACCTACTACTTACTACTGACCTTACTAAAATCTAAAAAAGTCAATAAAGTAATATTGCATCTATTGGTAGTCTAATATGTTCCGTGATTTTTAAAACAGCTGTTGTGCAACTTCTGTCCTTCCAAAAACCAGACAGTTTCTCTGATAAAATATTGTGTGCATCCATAAAACTCACAATTTAGTTAGCAATTAACCGCTCAAGAACTTTTGACAAAAAAGGCAGGATGGAAATAGGTCGATATTCTGTACATGATTTTGGATTTGGTAATATTTTTGCTATTTTTCAGGATTTGCGAAACGTTAAGGTTGTGATGGATCAGTTTAAAATGTGTGTTATTACAGGAAGAATTTTGGGTAGGATTAGTTTTGAAAATTTTGGATTTATCTTAAAATTGATTTAAGGACATCGCATTGGCTGACACAATTTAAACTAAAAATAATATCACATTTATTTCTATCACAAGATTCAAGGGGTGTCAGGTAGGTGTTATTAGTTGTTTCAGGTACGGTCGATTACAAAAACGTATGATTTAGATCATCAAGATCAGTATCACAGCTTAAGGTTGGTTTTCAGCCCGATAGCTTTAAAACTGAGAGACTAGTTTGCGTAGAAACGGACGGACAGACGGACATGGCTAGATCTACTCGTCTAGTGATGCTGTAAGCTCGCAAGACTCCGTTGCCATCTAGGTATGGCGCCAGTCCACATATGTCGCTCCGTCTAGCGACTTCCAGTCTATTCTCAGCGGCCCGCATCTCGTCAGGAAACGCCTCATGTTGCGCCTTCCGAATCAGCAGATTCTCAGCGTCCACACACTTTACTTCTGTGAGGCCATAGTTCTCAAGCTCATCCCGTTGTCCACGGCATCGACGCGTGAACCTTAGGACCCGGGCTGCAGTCCTCAACAATCGTCTGTAGCTTGAGAATCTCTGAAACGGTATAAAGGTCTCACTTGCTCCAATGAGCACAAACTCACTCGGCATTTCTTCCTCATCATCTGCATCCGCCTCGTCGCTGGGTGCAGATCCTGGCCAGCTCGCTGCTGGTCTCCTCAGGAATGCCGGTCCATTTAGCCAGCGTGACTCCTCGCTCAAGTCCACGCTACATCGCGACCTGGTCGCATCATCCGCCACATTTTCGGCGGACGGTAGCCATCTCCATTGGGCCACCTTCGTTGACTCCAAAATTGTCTCGACGACCTCTCGCCTCGTTGTCTCGGTGCTCCAGTCCTGAGCTCCCTGAAGATCCTTGAAGCTCTCTAAAGATGCTCGCTCGCTGCTCGTCCCTGACGCGTTGACTCGGTGATTGCTTACGACGACTCGGACTCCGGGTCAGCCGTGAAGGCTTAATGAAGCGTCACCGTTCTCGACTAGGGTAAACAGATGCTGCGCTGCGATGGTCCCACTGGGGTTTCTGCTCAGCCCGCGCGGACAGTTAAGACTAACGGCCATGAAGCTGCCTCGCTTCTACTCGCTAGGGCCCATGTGAATGGTATACCTTTCTATAGCTCTTACCTGCCGCCAAGCGCTAACCTTCCCCAGGCAATATCTGCGCTCGAATAGATTGCAGAAGACGCCCGTCAAAATCGCCCTGTCGTAATTGCCGGGGACTTTAATGCCTGGGCTACGGAGTGGGGCTCCCCCCGAACCAACGCGAGGAGAAAGGCGCTACTTGAGACCTTCGCCGCACTTGTCCTAGTGCTGCTGAACTCTAGAACAAAACCGACTTTTTCAAGTGCCGGCACCAGTTGTATTATTGACCTCACATTTGTGAACGCTGGATTGGCCTTGGGCTCCAGCTGGGAGGTTAGTGACACCTACATGGGTAGTGACCATATTAATGGTCCACCACGAGTTCCTAAGACCGTGCCAGGGTACAAAATAGAAACGCTAGACTTGGAGGTGGTACAGGTGTTGTTCGAGGACCTCTCCACAAGCGGATCAGCTGAAGAAAGGGCAAACCACATCGCAGAATACACCAAGGTAGCCTGTGATGCATCTATGCCGAGAAAGGGAAAAATCCCATCCAGAAAAAGACCTGCATACTGGTGGAAGCAATCCATTGCGGAAGGCGGGAATGACTGCCACAGGGCAAGATGCGCTTACCAACGCTCAAGAGGAAGGCCCGAATTTTTTTATTTTTTTTTTAATAATTTCTATTTTTAAGAATACTTATAAATTAGTGCGCTTGTCACAATTCAATTTACTTCATGAACATCATAACAATTTCTTAACTATATAGTTATAATACAAGACATTAAAGCTATGACATTTGACATATGAAACATTATATTCTTAAGGTCTAAGTTTTGTTTTAAATTATGTACTGCTTTGAAGATGTGTGTGTAATTTAATTGTTTTTAATGGATGTGGTAGCTAGTTCCAAGAACGTACAGCACATATATAAAAAAGTGTTTCTCAGCATAGGCATGTTTTACTTTTTGACAAATTAGATTGTCTGTTCTGTTGGAAGCGCTAAATTTTAGTTTGTTAAAGAGATATTTTGGCTTGCAAGTTGTTATTACTTTGTGCAACAGTACTAGTGTTTTGTACTCGATTCAAACTTTTAGCGGCATATCAAAAATTTTAAATGTTGCATCAGAGATTCCATCTGTGCCCCTGCGATTATATATATATCTCGCTACATTATTGAAGGCTACAAGGAGCTTGTGCTGGCTAGTAGCATCACAATTTCCAAAGACTTCGACTCCATAGAATAATAATTCTCTCTGCTCATTTACAAACCATGTCTAATTCACTGTTACAGACACGAATACATTCATTCATTTGGCTAACAGGACAGCTTACATATAGTTGGACGTCGTCGGCATACATGTGCATGTCACATTTTGTTAGAGTATTTGGCAAATCATTAACATAAAGACTGAACAAAAGAGGTCCAAGAACGGACCCCTGCGGTACAGCACGTTTTACGGACAGAATAGATGATTGTGTAGCTACCTACTACTTACTACTGACCTTACTAAAATCTAAAAAAGTCAATAAAGTAATATTGCATCTATTGGTAGTCTAATATGTTCCGTGATTTTTAAAACAGCTGTTGTGCAACTTCTGTCCTTCCAAAAACCAGACAGTTTCTCTGATAAAATATTGTGTGCATCCATAAAACTCACAATTTAGTTAGCAATTAACCGCTCAAGAACTTTTGACAAAAAAGGCAGGATGGAAATAGGTCGATATTCTGTACATGATTTTGGATTTGGTAATATTTTTGCTATTTTTCAGGATTTGCGAAACGTTAAGGTTGTGATGGATCAGTTTAAAATGTGTGTTATTACAGGAAGAATTTTGGGTAGGATTAGTTTTGAAAATTTTGGATTTATCTTAAAATTGATTTAAGGACATCGCATTGGCTGACACAATTTAAACTAAAAATAATATCACATTTATTTCTATCACAAGATTCAAGGGGTGTCAGGTAGGTGTTATTAGTTGTTTCAGGTACGGTCGATTACAAAAACGTATGATTTAGATCATCAAGATCAGTATCACAGCTTAAGGTTGGTTTTCAGCCCGATAGCTTTAAAACTGAGAGACTAGTTTGCGTAGAAACGGACGGACAGACGGACATGGCTAGATCTACTCGTCTAGTGATGCTGATCAAGAATATATATACTTTATGGGGTCGGAAACGTCTCCTTCACTGCGTTTCAATCTTCTAAATGTAATCATAATACCCTCTGCAAGATGTAACGAACTGAGTTTTGTGGTCTGCTCGCTACGAGATTCGTGCGGCTAGCTCAGTAGATTGTGTGTTCGTCCCACCAAATTTATATTAACGTGACCGCCCAGTAGCTCAGTGAGAAAGCACAGAATTCAAGGGTTCGTAGTGGGTTTATTGCGGGTATATTATTACAAATGACTTTGTAGCTTGGTTGGCCTTGATATCGCCACGACCTCTCGCCACGCTGTCTCGGTGCTCCAGTCCTGAGCTCCCTGAAGATCCTTGAAGCTCTCTGAAGATGCTCGCTCGCTGCTCGTCCCTGACGCGTTGACTCGGTGACTGCTTACGACGACTCGGACTCCGGGTCAGCCGTGAACAGATGCTGCGCTCTCCAGGATCACTCCTTTCGACACACCGCCGCCTGTCCCTTGCTTCGTCCCGGATGATCCCACTGGGGCTTCTGCTCAGCCCGCGCGGACAGTCAAGGCTAACGGCCATGAAGCTGCCTCGCGCTTTACTTCGCTTCAACTCCTAGTGTAAACGAACGTTCCACCCTAGCCTCACCCTTCTTCTTATTGTCCGGGACGTTTCCGCGTGGCTCGATCTGTCTTGCGTGTCTGTCGTGATGTGGCTGGCTTGCTGCTGACAATGTCTTGCGCACTGTTCTTGGCTTTTGCTGGCTGACCTAGCCGTGTGATGCCCTCTGTACCTCAGCTACCAGGGTCTCAATTCGGAGATTCCTGGTTTCCCAATCCCGGATGTCTCGACGTAGCGATCTTGCTCTCTGTATGCTCCTGCGGCGCTTATTGTAGCTCCCTTGTAGTTTATGTGGTTGACTGATTGTTCACTTTGGTATCTGGACTGATCTTGACGGTTTTACTCCTCGTGAACGACTGATCCTGCTTCCGGCGCTGGGCCCACTTATATAGGGCTCCTGGTACTGTTAATTTTTGGCATCTGCGCACGGCACCACTTCTGGATCCAAAGGTTACGGTTTTACCGTTCGACCTTTCGCGTCTCCTATCGCGAACACTTGGAGCATGTAAAAAAAAGGCAAGCGAGACCACAGGATCGCTCTGCAGCATCCTGTTGAACACCAGGGGACAGAAGCATGACAGGCGTAGGCTCCTCGCGACCGTTGTCAAGTCGCAGTTGTTGTACGCTGCTCCGGTGTGGGCCGAGACCACGGCTGTAAGCAGCTACATGCGAGGGGTCAACTCGACGTACCGCCTGTGTGCCGTCAGAATAGCGAGTGCCTTCAGGACGCTCTCGGACGACGCAGCGCTCGACATTGCAGGTCAAGTTCCTCTATGTGAACTGGTGCGGGAGGCCAAGGAGATACGAGCGGCTCTAGCAGCCGAACAGGCGGAACACAGAACCAAGACCGATGTGAAGAGAAGTGCCAGGATGCAGAGCGTCGACAACTGGCAGGCAGCCTGGGACAACTCCAGCATAGAGCCATGGGTAAATAGGAAGCACGGCCATGTAGACTTCTACCTCAAGCAGGCGTTGAGTGGACATGGTTGCTTCCGAAGTTTTCTTAAGTGCTTCGGACAGGACAATGAGGACGGTTGCCCAGAGTGCGGCAGTGGGATTGTTAAAGACGCCCAGCATGTCCTGTTTGAATATCGCCGTTTCGGCTATGATCGCCAAACGCTGATGGAAACCACCAGGGCAAGAGTTCGGCCAGGATAAGCGACGGGGAGGAGAATTGGGAAGCGACGGCAGCCTACGGAGCGAGTGTGCTAGGAACTCTGCACTGCAACGAGAAGAAGAGGAGAGAAGCTACAGCCTAGGTGGCTACCATTGCGCGAAGCAATACCTTGAGGTTATACCGCGCAATCACGGCCCCCTACTCTTGTTGCTTGTACTTATTTTAGTCTGTATATACGTGTTAGATAATAAAGGAATATAAAAAATAAAACAAAATAAAAAAAACACACACACACAGACACGAGTCCCGAGCAAACAGGGAACTCAGTCTAAGCTGCAGTGACGGAATCACTGAAAAGTAAAATAGGTAAAATCAGTGAAACTACACAAATAAATACACCCCACAAGAATACAAATAAAACACACACATACAAGAAGTCGCACAGGGTGAGATTCACGAATTTACACTCGTTTTCTGTCCTTCTTTCATCTCTCTGCTGGTCATCTGTTTTGGTTTTTCCTCCTTCCCACTGTCTTTTTTCCCACGCTTTCCCAAGCTCCGCAAACTATCGCTGCTGATAAGTGTTGCGAAACTCCGTGCAGCTGTGCTGCGGCCATTGCTGCCAATCAGCCAGTGCTGCCCTTTGGCCAGTGCTGCCACCTCGGAGACACCCGTAGTAGCACTGCCTGGTGTCGCAGCCAAAGGTTCTGTCAGCGCCGGCACTGCTTCCAAGCAACGGTATATCAATAGAGGTAAAGACAAAGGATCGTATTGCCATCCAACCTCACTGCTAGGTGGCCTCTTAAAAAAAAGGGGCTCTGGGGACCGGATAGGGGCGGTAAAACCCCATTCGAGCGCCGGAAGGAAATTTCTCGGCCACCGGGGGAGTTCTCTACCGCTTCGGAATTAACCGATAAACAGCCGGCGGCAGGGCGATAGTCAAGAGGCTTACCGATGGATGACGCGGCGGAAGTCGGCAGCCTCATGGGGTTCGGCAAAAGGTCCAAGGTCGGTCGAACGCCCCCACCTTCAGCGCCGCCGGTCCTGGCTGGGAACATGTTTCCCTTCGAGCGCACCCGAGAAAGCGGGGCGCCAAAAAGGGGCAGGGAGTCTATGAGCCCTACAAGCCCCCAGAAGCAGTCCAAGAAGAACTAGTGTCGAAAACCCCAAATGGAGCTGGTAAGGGACTTGGAAAGCCTTATAGACGGATTGATCGCAGCATGCATCGAGAAGAAGCCGGCCGTACGCTACATAAACCGGAGTATGACGGATACTCTGATGAGCATCAAGGAGATCCAGCTAGAGCTTAGCGAGCAGATGGTGGAATCGGAAGTGGTAAGGCACGCAGACAACGCCAGGCCTTGGGACTTACAGCCAAGTGGCTAGAGGGGCAAACCCCACGGGCCAGAGCCAGGAAAGTCCCTCCCGGTGCGGAACAGAGTTCGGACAAGGAGGTCCGAGCAGACGGAGCCGAAGAAAGTAGACAAGACGAGCAGGCCACCAGGGGGACGACAAGGCGCTTCGCCCAGCTTACGCGGGACAAATATGGCGGTGCTCGGACTTGCACCGAAAATAGCAGCACAACTTCTCTCAGAAGGGAGGGTAAAGGTCGGCTGATCAAATGGTCGGGTTTGAGAAAGGGCATCCGAAGGGCGGTTCTACAAGTGTCTGGATCTTGGGCATATAGCGCTCCGGTGCAAGAGCGGAGTAGACCGCAGCGATTGATGCCTGAAGTGCGGGAAACCCATAAATTGGCAGGAAGCAAAATGCTTTCTATGCGATCGCGCTAGGAAGACAGATGTAAAGCACATAGCGGGCAGCAGGAGGTGCTCTATGAGCAAAAAATCGTCGGAGAAGTGAAGATCATACAGACCAACATTAATCATTGCGAAGCCGCGCATGATTTGCTAAGCCAGACCGTGCGCGAATTCCAAGCGGACATAGCGCCAATCAGTGAGCCGTACAGCGATCTTGACGATCGGCTCATCCCGACCCCAACAAATGCGCGTCGGATCCTATTTCATTCGGACTATGGTGAACGAGCTCTTTATATACATCTGCTACTTGCCACCACGCCTCACCTGTCCAGTCCTGGACGAATTGGTAGATGATGCAAGGGCAAAGAGGAACGGGGTTATCGCTGGGAACTTCAACGCATGGGCCGAGGAGTGGGGATCGGTCTACACGAACGCTAAAAGGAAAGCACTGCTCGAAACCTTGTAGGCCTTCTAAATACTGGATCGAAGCACACTTTTAGAAGAGCCAGAGCCGGCTCAGTCGTGGACCTCACATTCTGCAGCAGTTCGCTTTTCCAACTTTCCCGATGGCGCCTTGGAGACTTCTACACGAGCGACCATAAGGCCATCGTCTGCGACATAGCGGGAAACCGACCGGCTACAGCAGCCCCAACACACAGACACTTCAACCCAAAGTCGCTACAGGAGGAGGCGTTCCACAGAGCATGGAGAGACCCTAAGATAGGTGAGCACGCGGAGAGCAGCGTGGAGAAGCTCTTGGGAGCCATGGCGACGGCATGTAGAGCCAGCATGAGGGAAACGAGGAGCCACCAACGCAACCTATAAGCGGTCTATTGGTGGACAGAAGAGATCGCGGCAGAAGGCTGCTTCAAAGGGCGAGAGATCGCATAATCCTCGAGCTCAGGCGGTAGGAGTACGCCGAGAGCAGGAGATTTCTCAAGAGGCTCATCAAGCAGACAAAGGGGAAATGCTTCCCTGAATTGTGCAACGCAGCCGACCTGAACCCTTGGGGTTCAGCCTACAAAGTAGTGGTAAAGAGGATGAGTCAGGCAAAGCCCCTTGGCGCAGGCGAGGCCAACCAAATGAAGGCGATAGTGCAACACCTGTTTTCAACAGTGCGTTCCAAGTATTATAAAGCCGGAAGAAACACGTAGGGTAACCAAGGATATGCCCCCAAGAAATCTCCAGGCCCGGACGGCATCCCGGACAGTGCAGTAAAACTTGCTATGCTCGAGCACCCCGAAAAATTCGCCGACGCCTTCAACAATTGCCTCAGGGAAAACGGAGCCGCGGAAGATCAACAAGCCGGTCCTGCTAAGCATAGCGCACCTCAAAACCGAGGCGGTACTCATATCCAGCCGCCAGGTGGTTGAGACAGCGAGCATCCAAGTCGCAGGCTCCACGATACTCTCGGCAAGAGCAATACGCAACCTTGGAATCATGATAGACACGAGGCTGTTTTTCAGGAAGCACCTCTTCGAAGCCAACAAAAAGGCCGCAAATGTCGCTAGAGCTCTGTCGCGAATAATGTTTAACACTAGAGGCCCAAAACAAGGTTTTGCAGTCGGTAACTCGGGCTGTATGCCCCAATATGGGCCGAAGCTGTCGGCACGGAGTCGTACAGAAAGGGACTGGAATCCACCTACAGACTATGCGCCCTCACAGTTTGCTCCGGATTCCGTACGGTATCGGATGGCGAGAAAGGAGCCTAGCAACATGGCAGGCTCGTTGGCAGCAATTCACAAAGGACCCTCCGGGTCATACCCGACAATAAGCGGTGGTTGCAAAGGTCAAAAGGAGAGGTGAACTTCTGGCTGACGCAGATCTTGAGCGGTCATGGATGGTTCAGGGGCTACCTGACTAGATTTGGCCACGCCGACGACCACAGCTGCCCACAATGTGGAGTAGAGGAGACCGCCGAGCAGGGAAGAATTTCTAGGCGAGACTAGGGACCCTGCAGCCCTGGGTGACAGCTTGAACTCGGATAAAGTGTTCTGGGCCCAGATGAGCAACTTTGCAACGGTAGTCATGAAGACCCTATGGAAAATAGAGAGAAAGCGAGACGAAGTGCGACGAGGGACCTCGGGATAAGCCGCAGAGAAAATCCTGACCCTGCGAAGCAAAGTCACGCGGTAGTCCGCAGAGTTACCACGAACTAAATTCTTCTCTATCTCCTTCCCTACTATATTTTCCTTTGAAAAATACTGTACCCACCACTTCCTCACCCTCCCCCTAATAAATAGACTGATTTAAAAAAAAAACAAGGAAGAACGCTATAGTCGAGTACCTCGACTATCAGATACCCGTTACTCAGCTAAAAGGACCAAAGGGAAATGGAGATATGCATGCAGCTACCGGCGGTAGACAGATTTAAGCGTTATGGGCGTTAGAGAGGGCGTGACAATTTTTTTTTTGATCAGTCGATAGGTATTGACGAGACCAATACATTTCAGTTAAAATTTTTTATCTAGCATGAAAATTGTGGGCGTCACAGGTTTTCGCGGTTTGTGGGCTTTAAAGTGGGCGTGGCAAACTTTTTTTTAGGTCAATCGATAGGTATTGATGAGAACAATACATTTCAGTTAAAATTTGTATCCTAGCATCAAAACTGTAGGAGCGACAGTTTTTGGCGGTTTGTGGGCGTAGGAGTGGGCGTGGCACTCTGCTGAAACAAACTTGCGCTGCGTAAGAAGATCAGGAATCTGCATGCCAAATCTGAATAGCCTAGCTCTTATAGTTTCCGAGATATCGTTCATCCGGACGGACGGACAGACGGACAGTCGGACCTGGCTAGATCGACTAGGCTAGTGATCCTGATCAAGAATATATATAAATTATGGGGTCGGAAACGCCCTTCTGCCTGTTACATACTTTCCGTCGAATCTACACTGGTCGGCATATGTATTTTGGCAAAACAAAAGTTAAATATACTCATAATTTTAAATTACTTCTTGTAAACTTTTGGCATCAATGAAAAGGTAATTTAAAAGCCTTTTGAATGGTACAATACATTTCTTAACCCATACAGTATTCATTGAACAGGACGAATTTGTGTAAATCTACTTTTAAATCTAATGATTTTTGAAAAATTCTTTTCGCAGTTACTATTATTTTGTTTGAAGAAACTTTTTGTATCAAAAAATTTAAGTATTCAAGTCGAGGAAAAAAGTTTAAAAAGTAGATGTTTACACAAATTCGTCCTTTTCAACAAGTACTAAATGGGCTAAGAAATGTATTGTATCATTCAAATATCATTTATATTACCAAAGTTTACAAGAAGTAAGTTAAAATTATGAGTATATTTAACTATTGTTTTGTCAAAATGTTTATGCCGACCTAGTATACCCTTTTACTCTAAGAGTAACGGGTATAAAAACACACACACACACACACAATACTGAAAAATATAACTAAATATTTCTTTATAATTCAAGGTCAATGCCATCTGCTTTACATTGATGATGACGTGTAAATATAACAAGGAAATTGATAAATAAAACAAAGAGTGTTCTAGTTTATAAGCCCCACAAACGCACTCACCCACACACACACACACATAATTTTCTAGAATGTATAAAATCTGCTGTACGCATTTGAATTCAGTTTAGTAAGCTTATAGCATGTCAACTTGTTATAAGTGCAAAACAAAGCAGACCAATAAAAAAGAAAATCAAAATTGAATTTATTTGGTTGTTGTTATTTTATTTTCGACTCTGTATCAAGCTATTCAAGCCAGCTTGAGAACAGAAATCTGTTCCCACGTTTTAGTGACCTCCGTTGAAACCGCTGATATGACAAATGTGCACGCAAAGGGAGAGTGCTTTGCTCTTCTCACATACATATTCTTCTTAGTATTGCTGCTTTTAGTCAAATTTTAATACTTCAAACTGCATTTCTTTATATTATATATAATTGTCTATGTGATAGCAGAGATATGGAATATATTCCGATGCAGTAAGTTTAAAGTACTAAATATATACACACATCCACAAGAGCTCAGGCTATATACATAAATGCCCACATCGACTGGAGCAGATATTATAAGCATTAAAACTATAAAACGAGTATGGCCGAATTGAACTGGTTCAAGGAAAGGATCAACTCGTGTCCTGACCACGGCATCAAGCATGCCTGGAGTAAGATGTATCAAACTCCAGCGGATCTAAACTCCCTAAAAGTCATACTGGCTGAGGAAGCAGATTATTTGGTTTTAAAAATGTATGGCGTTGTGGTGCGTAATAAGACAATCACAGATTTGTATTGCAGTATGGCTCATTATATGATTTCTTGTTGAGTACAAATACCTGATCAGACAGTCGAAATGGAGTACTCTGAAATTAGACAGGAAATAAAGAAAGCCACATTTCGACATTTTGCTGACAATATCTAAAGAGAGGTAAGAGTAGTGATTTAAGAAGCCTTTTGTAAGTCTTTGATTAAATAAATAGGTATAATATTTTACATATATATATGTGGGAATAGGTCTGGCATGCTTGTTAGCCGAACCCACCACAGATGAACAGCACTACTAATTATGGGCGAGGTGAAAAAGGAAGTCTTGGACAAGCACTTAGAACGAGAGAGACGAAGAATAAAGACCTGAAATATATACGAAGTAAAAGAACGACGCGAGTAATAATCTAAAAACGCTGTTAAAATCCCTATTGAATACCTAAAACTATAATCAGAACTACGAAAAGTGTGCTTAAGAAAAGATTTTAAAACGACAAAAAACTGTGGAAAACGAGGAAAAACTTAAAAACGACGTACGAGTGTGTGAAAACGACGCTACAACCACCACTGTGATCTGCCATATACATATATAACGACGCGTATGTGTATATAAACGACGGGTAGAGAACGTGAGAGAAAACGACGAATACGAGTGTAAGGAAGAGCAACGAGTACGAACGAACAGTTACAAAAATTGTTTCTGCAAACATGTCCAGTCTACCTGATTTTGAATAAGTTTTACAGGAACTAAAATCTGAAAAAAAGAAGAACGTTGACCTCCTGCACAAGTTTGTCTACGAAAATGACGGCGATCGGCATAACCGAAAGCGACTGCGGGGTTTCGACGGGTTTGACTTTTTGGAAACTGATGAGCTCTTCAATCAGAAGGTGTCTTACGTTGCGCAAAATTTATCAAACAGCGACCTTGCCATAATTTGCAACATTTTGGGCTTGCAACACGACAAAAGTGATCTCATGCTACACATTTTCCGAAACTTGCGCGCAGGAAAACGGCTGGAAGATGCATATGAAGAGGACTCCAAAGATGATGAGATAGACGAACGACAAGAGAATGACGAAGATAACGACGAGAAAAGTTCTAACGGTGACGACGACGAGTTTTGATCTGTGCGAAGCAACACACAGAAGCAGAAAAAACTGAACAACGCACGGGCTGGCACAGTGGCGTCCAACAACAACGATTCCGCCTCTGTACCAAGTTTCGCTGTGAATTCGCCGCGTTTTTCTATAAACTTCCGTGAAGTAGAAGACTCTACTCGTCCGTTCAATGGAGATGACACCCTTGCAGTTGAGGCTTGGATTTCTGATTTCGAGGACATGGCTACCATTACGTATTGGGCATTTTCGCGAAACGTTCTCTAAAGGGTCTCGCTAAAGTCTTTATTATGAGTGAGCGTGGTATCAAAAATTGGCAAATGTTAAAAAACGCGTTGATCAAAGAGTTCAATTACATAAGTTGCTATCCGAAAGGAAAATCAAAAACAATGAAATTGTTCAAGAATATCTCCTCAAAATGAAAGAAATTGCTTCTAGTGGCAGTGTAGACAAATGTGCACTTATGCAATATGTTATTGATGGCATCAATGACCTAAGTGTTAACAAATCGATTTTGTACAATGCCAAAGACTTGAAGGAGTTCAAGGAAAAATTGAAGTGCTACGAAAAAATTAGCGAAAAATCCGGAAAGCCTAAAATTTACGAACACAAGTCGAAATACCCGATAGGTAAAGAAAGTGCGGGTCATAAGGATGTGTCAATGCAAAGAAAGGTACATTGCTTCAACTGTGGTGCCGGTGGCCATACATCCAATCAGTGCCCCAATCGAAACAGTGATCGAAAGTGCTTTAACTGTAACAATTTTGGACACATATCGAAGGACTGCCCCACAGGCAGGATAGAAACGGTTGAGACCCCGAAAAATACGCGCAAAGTATTCGATGACAAACTTTCGATGTGTAAAGACATTTATATAAAAAGCAACAAGTACACAACCCTCATTGACACAGGCAGCAAATACAACATTGTAAGTGAAACAACGAACGTAAGCCTGAACAAGCCAAAACTGAGTGCTGTGAACATTTTTCTTGTCGGTTTCGGGAACAACAACCGGGTAAAACCATTCGGTTCCTTTAAAGAAGAATTCGAAGTGGACGATCAAGTGTTTGAAGAAAATTTTCTTATTGTCTCATCTGACTTTCTAGACGTGCAAGTTGTGTTAGGTGCCGAATTTTGTAACAACGCTGAAATAACAATAAATCGTGACGGAATCAAAATACAAAGCCAGGAAAAGCATGCCGAAACTGATTTGGGTGCACTAATGAAAATGAACGTCGAAAGTGCCGAAAATTTAAACATAAACATTGACGAGAGTGCAACAGCTGAGGCAAAACGCGAAGTTTACGATCTGATTAAGAACTATAACCCGACGAGTACAAAAACGACAAACGTTTCAATGCGTATCATTTTAAAGGACGACATTTCCGTACGTTCGCGCCCGCGTAGATTCGCGTTGAATTATAGCGGTGTATTTTAGACGATCAAATCGAACAATGGCTCAAGGACGGAATCATCGAGCATTGTGAGTCCGAGTACAGCAGTCCGGTCGTCCTGGTAAAGAAACGCGATAACACACCTCGACTCTGCATTGACTACAGAAGGATTTACAAGGTAATAGTACGAGATATGTTTCCCCTTCCCTTGATCGAAGACCAATTAGACCGTCTGCAAGGTGCCCATGTATTCAGCACGCTGGACCTCAAAAACGAATTTTTCCACCTTAATGTCGATGAAGAAAGCCGCAAGTTCACATCCTTTGTAACTCACAATGGCCAGTACCAGATCCTGAAAGTCCCTTTTGGCCTCACGAATTCTCCAGGCGTGTTTCAAAGACACGTTAAGGCCATTTTCCAAGACTTGACCCGATCTGGTATTGCGATTCCCTACGTCGATGATATCATAGTCCCAGCTGCAGACGAAAGCGAAGCAGTAGCCAATCTCAAGACAGTCGTCGTTGTGAGGAGCGTTGTGAGGAGTATGGTTTAGTTATCAACCTAAAGAAATGCTGCTTCCTAAAAAAGAAAATCGAGTTTCTAGGCCATTGTATTGAAAACCAATAAATCAGCATCACAGGTGACAATACGAAAGCTGTGACGAAGTTTCCTTTTCCGACAAACCAGAAGCAATTACAAAGCTTTCTGGGTCTGATTGGATATTTTCGCAAATTCATCCTGAGCTTTCCGATCATCGCCAAACCTTTGACCGATCCTATGAAGCATGACGCCAAGTTTTGTTTTTTTAGCAGAGAAATTGACGCGCTTAATAGTTTGATTACCCAAAAACCTGTGCTCAAAATTTTTCATCCACAGCACGAAACAGAACTTCATACAGACGCTTCGATTAATGGTTTTGGGGCAGTTTTACTCCAAAAATCTCCTAAGGATAAACAAGTTCATCCAGTGTATTACATGAGTAAGAAAACTACAGACGCTGAAAGAAAGTTTTCTAGCTAAGAGTTGGAGCTCCTGGCAGTGGTAGAAGCTTTCCGAAAGTTCCTAATATACCTAATTGCAATACTTTCACGAAGACGATTGAGAAGAGAGAAGTCTGCACTAGAGTCGCACGTAGGATCCTCGAACTTCAGGAGTTTGACTTTGAAGTCGAGCACAGATCAGGCACACGCATACGCCATGCTGATTTTCTAAGCCGTTACCCTGTAATGATGATCTCTGACGAAAGTTTGCACAGCAAATTGAAGTGTGTTCAATCGCAGGACGAGGAATTAAAAGCCATAATAGACATCCTTGCTGAAAAATCTATCCACAACAATTTCCTTTTACGATCTGGATTGCTGTTCAAATTGGTGAACGACGACGAGCTTATAGTTGTACCACCGATCCTTCAACGTGAAATCATTCGACGGGCTCATGAAAAAGGACATTTTTCTGTAAAGAAAACCAAAGAGATCATCGGAAAAAAATATTACATTCCTAAACTTAAAGACAAGATCCAAAGACAGATTAAATGCTGCATTCCGTGTATCGTATCCAACCGCAAACTTGGGAAAAAAGAAGGAGAGTTGCACCCATTGCCCAAGGAAGCGGAGCCACTTCAAACATTCCACATCGACTTTTTGGGACCTCTCCAATCAACTCACAAGGCGTACAAGCACATTCTTGCTGTCATTGACGGATTCACCAAATTTTGTTGGCTATATCTTACGAAATCAACATCTTCTAAGGACGTCATCACTAGACTAGAGGCTCAGAGCGCAATATTTGGAAATCCTGCTCAAATAATATCCGATCGAGGCACAGCGTTCACTTCAGACGAGTTTAAGAAGTATTGTGAGGACGAGGGCATTGAACTTCACGCAGTAGCAACTGGAGTTCCGAGAGCAAACGGTCAAGTCGAACGACTCAACGCCACAATTGTATCTGTACTGTCCAAACTGTCACTAGATGAACCCAGCAAGTGGTATAAGTTCGTAAACCAGGTACAGCAGACAATTAACTCAACGTACTGCAGAAGTACACACACAACTCCATTCGAACTTCTTGTAGGCTTGAATATGCGCACTAAAACAGAACAGAAAAATGATTGAGCAAGAGTTGATACAAATGTTTCAGGACAATCGAGACGAGATCCGCAAAGCTGCAAAGCAACAGATCTAGGCTATCCAGAATGAAAACAAGCACTCATACAATCTCAGACGTAGACCAGCAGCAACATACAAAGTTGGCGATATTGTCGCTATCAAACGCACGCAACTTGGCGGTGGACTTAAGTTAAAGCCAAAGTACTTGGGTCCCTACCGCGTTACAAAAGTCAAACCGAAGGACACTTACGATGTTGTAAAGGAATCGCTAACTACGGACGGACCAAGATACACTACCTCTTGCGCTGAGTATATGAAGCCATGGATGAATATATACTCTGAGGACGACGACGATACATTTGGGACGAATGTTTAGAAGGATGGCCGAGTTGTGGGAATAGGTCTGGCATTCTTGTCAGCCGAACCCACCACAGATGAACAGCACTACTAATTATGGGCGAGGTTAAAAAGGAAGTCTTGGACAAGAACTTAGAACGAGAGGGACACAGAATAAAGACGTGAAATATATACGAAGTAAAAGAACGACGCGAGTAATAATCTAAAAATGCTGTTAAAATCCCTATTGAATACCTAAAACTATAATCAGAACTACTTATTACTATTCCTTTAAATAAAACTATAAACATATTATAATAAAATTAGAATTAGTGGGATTTTTCATTAAAACCAGAAAAACCAATTCCACATATATATATCACAAAAATATTCTTTGTATTATTTCAACTCAAACAGAATAGATAAACAAACTTTTTTAAATTTATTATATATAACAAAAAAAATATTCTTTGTGTTATTTCTACATAAATTCAACCCCACTGCAACCTCACTATCATCCAACTTACACAACGCTCCCACCCGACTGCAACCACACTGTTATCCAACTCACATCCCGCTCCCACCCGACTGCAACCTCACTACAACCTCACTATCACTACCACCCCACTACCGGCTCACTACAGACCCACTACACCCCCACCATCACCCCACTCACAGCCGCAACGCCGGCTTACGATTTCACAAAATGATGCAACAAACACACATTTTAATGCCTCTCGTTTTTTTATAAACAAATGCACACACAAAACAAACCCAAACCCCAACCACAATCTACACTCGCAAAAAATTTTGAAAATAAAACCAACCAACAACTTTATGTTTCACGCCTTGCTCTCTTCACACTCATCATATTTCAGAAATTTCACAAGTTGTCTACTCCAAAAACAATCTTTTATGTCAAATATTTGAAATGGAACTTAAACTGAAAAAAAATTAAAATCACTTTTACACCATTTTCAAGCACTTTTTACCAGTCACGACGCCGTCGTCACGACGGGCTTTTTACCAGTGATGACGGGTGCAGAACGTGCATTCTAAACAACGGGGTCCAGAACATACAGGGGTGGTCAAAAGTATTTTCACAAAACAAAAGTTAAGTATATTCATTATTTGAACTTACTTCTTGTTAACTTGGGCATCAATGGAAAGATATTCTAAATGCCGTTTGAATGATACAATACTTTTCTTAACCCATTCAGTACTTATTGAAAAGGACGAATTTGTGTGAAAATATACTTTTTAAACTTTTTTCCTCGTCTTGAAAACTAAAATTTGTTGATGCAAAAAGTTTCTTCAAACAAATATAATAGTAACTGCAAAAAGAATTTTTCAAAAATCATTTTACTTGTATTTATTATGATTTTTTTGAAAATGTTTAGAAAAATGAGTTTGAGCCGTATTTTTCATTTTTTCATACAAATTTTTTCCGGCATTGTCACCTTTAAAAAATCATAAAAAATATAATATGAAATGATTTTTGAAATATACTGCAAAAAGAAGTAGTATTTTTATTTTTTTTATCTGAAGAAACTTTTTGCATTAAAAAATTTAAGTTTTCAAGACGAGGAAAAAAGTTTAAAAAGTATATTTTCACACAAATTCGTCCTTTTCAATAACTACTGAATGGGTTAAGAAAAATATTGCATCATTTAAACGGCATTTAAAATAACTTTACATTGATGCCAAAGTTAACAAGGAGTAAGTTCAAATTATGCGTATATTTAACTTTTGTTTTGTGCAAATACTTTTGACCACCCCTGTACATAAACTACCTACTAATACATTTCAGCTAACATTTTTTCTAGCATGAAAGCCACTGGTCTTGGGCGGTTTGTGGGCGTTTAAATGGACGTGGGATATTCGCGTAATAAACTTGCGCTGCGTTCAAAGCTACGGATTCTTATCCTGTCTTTTTCATAATTCATTCAGAATTTCATAATTCATTTTTACGATTTTTTGAAGTTAGTGGGCGTGGCAAACTTTTTTTTGGGTCAAGCGATAGGTATTGATGAGAACAATACATTTCTACAGTTTCTAGTATGAAAACTGTGCGCGTCACAGTATTGGTCGGCTTGTGGGCGTAAAAACTTGCTTTCTAGCTTTCATAGTTTCCGAAATCATTGCGTTCATACGGACGGACAGACTAACATGGCTAGATCGACTCGGCTAATGATCCTAATCAATAATGTATATTCTTTATAGGGTCAGAAACACTTCATTCTACCTGTTACATACTTGCCGACGAATCTAGTATACCCTTTATTCTACAAGTAACGGGTATAAAAATGGGTGCACACAGTATTTTTCAGCCGCGTCATTTAAGCCTATACGTTTGTTCGGCAACATTGCTTAGAATTCTTTAAAGATTACTTCCCCCACGATTTTTTGGCACCCAAATCTTTTCGACCTAATTCGATTTGTTTGTGGCCAAAAAAGTGACTAAAATGGCGTTTGACCCACTTCTCGTTACTCCGTTTGAAATTTCAAATACAATTATATTCCAGGGAAATTGATTTAAATAAAAAAACGTAACTTTTGATAAAAAACATATTAAACTGCATAACTTAATTTGCGAGTATTTGAATCAAGTCAGAAAATATTTTCTGTCAATATATTAATTGTTAGTTATTGATTATTGGTTGATTATTTAACTTAATATTTTTCTACTTAAAGTTAATGAAAACTGCAATGTATTAAAACAAAGCGAAGGATATTTAAACCGAATAATTTTCGGATTGTTTTTCATCTATTGCTTAAAATACTTTCAGCAAAGTAATTTTTTTTAATTTAGTACTTCAAAAAGGACGGGACAAGTCAAAGTCCTGAGTTTCCCTTTTATTCCCTTGCAAATGGCGTAGTGCACTATGAATTCCTTCCACCCAGCCAAACTGTAAGTAAGGAATAATATTTGAGCGTTGTTCGTCTTTTGCGTGAAGCAATTCGTGTAAAAATGCCAGAATTATGGGCAACAACAAATCTTTATTTTTGCACCACGATATTGAACCGGTTTACATTTCACACGTTCTTCGTGACCATTTCGCCAAAAATTCGACGTATATCGTTTTGCAACCACCGTGTTTTCCTGTCAATTGTGGAGATAAAATCTCAATCGAAGAAGGCGCTGATGGCTACTCCGAAAAGGAATCTTTTTACATTTTTTAGCATTGTAATAAATGGTTGTCATAACTGTTTTTTATAGGGAGGCAACTACTATAAAAGGGATAAAATGGATTTTAAAAAAATAAAGATTTTTCATTTTACAAGCAAAATCACCTTACTTTTTGCCCACAGTAGTATAATTAACGAATAGTTCAATTATTTTTTTTTTTTTTTCATTTTTAATTATGTAGGAAGTTTATTGTATAAATAAGTGGCTCAGGCACTGTCTGCTTGCTCCTAATCCTTTTCACAGTGATAGCAGCTGCAGGACACTGCACTTTTAAATGTAACGTATCGAAAAAGCAAAGCAACCTTCTCTGACTTCATCATATTGCAGCATTGACCAACACCCACAACTAGCTTGGGTGACTTGAATAAAGCAGCCGTCGATGCTCCTGTCCAGGAAACGGAGGGTACCAGTGGGATTCGCAGAACCCAAGACACGCGTTGGTCATTATGATAAACTCCACGCAATCCGGGATGGACATTTTTCGCGTATTTCTAACTTTATTGCAACCAGGACGTAGCCAGGCGTCGTTGCTCACCGAGTTACGCCTTACGATGTTGTAAAGGAATCGCTAACTACGGACGGACCAAGATACACTACCTCTTGCGCTGAGTATATGAAGCCATGGATGAATATACCCTCCGAGGACGACGACGATACATTCGGGACAAATGTTTAGAAGGATGGCCGAGTTGTGGGAATAGGTCTGGCATCCTTGTCAGCCGAACCCACCACAGATGAACAGCACTACTAATTATGGGCGAGGTGAAAAAGGAAGTCTTGGACAAGCACTTAGAACGAGAGAGACGAAGAATAAAGACGTGAAATACTACTACTACTACTACTACATACTACTACTAAACTAAGTAAAAGAACGACGCGAGTAATAATCTAAAAACGCTGTTAAAATCCCTATTGAATACCTAAAACTATAATCAGAACTACTTAGCAAACCAGAAATCCAATCCCACAAATATTGGGGCTCAACCTACGTGAAAAGTAAAACGACGAAAAGTGTTCTTAAGAAAAGATTTTAAAACGACAATAAACTGGGGAAACGAGGAAAAACTTAAAAACGACGTACGAGTGTGTGAAAACGACGCTACAACCACCACTGTGATCTGCCATATACATATATAACGACGCGTATGTGTATATAAACGACGGGTAGAGAACGTGAGAGAAAACGACGAATACCAGTGTAAGGAAGAGCAACGAGTACGAACGAACATTTACAAAAACTGTTTCTGCAAACATGTCCAGTCTACCTGATTTTGAATAAGTTTTACAGGCGCTAAAATCTGAAAAAAAGAAGAACGTTGACTTGCTGCACAAGTTTGTCTACGAAAATGACGGCGATCGGCATAACCGAAAGCGACTGCGGGGTTTCACGGGTTTGACTTTTTGGAGACTGATGAGCTCTTCAATCAGAAGGTGTCTTACATTGCGCAAAATTTATCAAACAGCGACCTTGCCATAATTTGCAACATTTTGGGCTTGCAACACGACAAAAGTGATCTCATGCTACACATTTTCCGAAACTTGCGCGCAGGAAAACGGCTGGAAGATGCATATGAAGAGGACTCCAAGAGAATGACGAAGATAACGACGAGAAAAGTTCTAACGGTGACGACGACGAGTTTTGATCTGTGCGAAGACAGAAGCAGAAAAAACTGAACAACGCACGGGCTGGCACAGTGGCGTCCAACAACAACGATTCCGCCTCTGTACCAAGTTTCGCTGTGAATTCGCCGCGTTTTTCTGTAAACTTCCGCGAAGTAGAAGACTCTACTTGTCCGTTCAATGGAGATGACACCCTTGCAGTTGAGGCTTGGATTTCTGATTTCGAGGACATGGCTTCCATTATGTATTGGGCTGACCTGCAAAAACTCATTTTCGCGAAACGTTCTCTAAAGGGTCTCGCTAAAGTCTTTATTATGAGTGAGCGTGGTATCAAAAATTGGCAAATGTTAAAAAACGCGTTGATCAAAGAGTTCAAAGCCGAAGTAAATAGTGCTCAATTACATAAGTTGCTATCCGAAAGGAAAATCAAAAACAATGAAATTGTTCAAGAATATCTCCTCAAATTTAAACAAATGGCTTCTCGTGGCAGTGTAGACAACTGTGCACTTATGCAATATGTTATTGATGGCATCAATGACCTAAGTGTTAACAAATCGATTTTGTACAATGCCAAAGACTTGAAGGAGTTCAAGGAAAAATTGAAGTGCTACGAAAAAATTAGCGAAAAAAACACAAGTCGAAATACCCGATAGGTAAAGAAACTGCGGGTCATAAGGATGTGTCAATGCAAAGAAAGGTACATTGCTTCCACTGTGGTGCCGGTGGCCATACATCCAATCAGTGCCCCAATCGAAACAGTGATCGAAAGTGCTTTAACTGTAACAATTTTGGACACATATTGAAGGACTGCCTCACAGGCAGGATAGAATCGGTTGAGACCCCGAAAAATACGCGCAAAGTATGCGATGACAAACTTTTGATGTGTAAAGACATTTATATGAAAAGCAACAAGTACACAACCCTCATTGACACAGGCAGGAAATTCAACATTGTAAGTGAAACAACGAACGTAAGCCTGAACAAGCCAAAACTGAGTGCTGTGAACATTTTTCTTGTCGGTTTCGGGAACAACAACCGGGTAAAACCATTCGGTTCCTTTAAAGAAGAATTCGAAGTGGACGATTAAGTGTTTGAAGAAAATTTTCTTATTGTCTCATCTGACTTTCTAGACGTGCAAGTTGTGTTAGGTGCCGAATTTTGTAACAACGCTGAAATAACAATAAATCGTGACGGAATAAAAATACAAAGCCAGGAAAAGCATGCCGAAACTGATTTAGGTGCACTAATGAAAATCAACGTCGAAAGTGCCGAAAATTTAAACATAAACATTGACGAGAGTGCAACAGCTGAGGCAAAACGCGAAGTTTACGATCTGATTAAGAACTATAAACCGACGAGTACAAAAACGACAAATGTTTCAATGCGTATCATTTTAAGGGACGACATTTCCGTACGTTCGCGCCCGCGTAGATTCGCGTTGAATTATAGCGGTGTATTTTAGACGATCAAATCGAACAATGGCTCAAGGACGGAATCATCGAGCATTGTGAGTCCGAGTACAGCAGTCCGGTCGTCCTGGTAAAGAAACGCGATAACACACCTCGACTCTGCATTGACTACAGAAGGATTTACAAGGTAATAGTACGACATATGTTTCCCCTTCCCTTGATCGAAGACCAATTAGACCGTCTTCAAGGTGCCCATGTATTCAGCACGCTGGACCTCAAAAACGGATTTTTCCACCTTAATGTCGATGAAGAAAGCCGCAAGTTCACATCCTTTGTAACTCACAATGGCCAGTACCAGATCCTGAAAGTCCCTTTTCGCCTCACGAATTCTCCAGGCGTGTTTCAAAGACTCGTTAAGGCCATTTTCCAAGACTTGACCCGATCTGGTATTGCGATTCCCTACGTCGATGATATCATAGTCCCAGCTGCAGACGAAAGCGAAGCAGTAGCCAATCTCAAGACAGTCGTCAAGCGTTGTGAGGAGTATGGTTTAGTTATCAACCTAAAGAAATGCTGCTTCCCAAAAAAAGAAAATCGAGTTTCTAGGCCATTGTATTGAAAACCAATAGATCAGCATCACAGATGACAAGACGAAAGCTGTGACGAAGTTTCCTTTTCCGACAAACCAGAAGCAATTACAAAGCTTTCTGGGTCTGATTGGATATTTTCGCAAATTCATCCTGAGCTTTTCGATCATCGCCAAACCATTGACCGATCCTATGAAGCATGACGCCAAGTTGTGTTTTTTTAGCAGAGAAATTGACGCGTTTAACAAGCTTAATAGTTTGATTACCCAAAAACCTGTGCTCAAAATTTTTCATCTACAGCACGAAACAGATCTTTATACAGACGCTTCGATTAATGGTTTTGGGGCAGTTTTACTCCAAAAATCTCCTAAGGATAAACAAGTTCATCCAGTGTATTACATGAGTAAGAAAACTACAGACGCTGAAAGAAAGTTTTCTAGCTACGAGTTGGAGATCCTGGCAGTGGTAGAACCTTTCCGAAAGTTCCTAATATACCTAATTGCAATACTTTCACGAAGACGATTGAGAAGAGAGAAGTCTGCACTAGAGTCGCACGTAGGATCCTCGAACTTCAGGAGTTTGACTTTGAAGTCGAGCACAGATCAGGCACACGCATACGCCATGCTGATTTTCTAAGCCGTTACCCTGTAATGATGATCTCTGACGAAAGTTTGCACAGCAAATTGAAGTGTGTTCAATCGCAGGACGAGGAATTAAAAGCCATAATAGACATCCTTGCTGAAAAATCTGTCCACAACAATTTCCTTTTACGATCTGGATTGCTGTACAAATTGGTGAACGACGACGAGCTTATAGTTGTACCACGGATCCTTCAACGTGAAATCATTCGGCGGGCTCATTAAAAAGGACATTTTTCTGTAAAGAAAACCAAAGAGATCATCGGAAAAAAATATTACATTCCTAAACTTAAAGACAAGATCCAAAGACAGATTAAATGCTGCATTCCGTGTATCGTATCCAACCGCAAACTTGGGAAAAAAGAAGGAGAGTTGCACCCATTGCCCAAGGAAGCGGAACCACTTCAAACATTCCGCATCGACTTTTTGGGACCTCTCGAATCAACTCACAAGGCGTACAAGCACATTCTTGCTGACATTGACGGATTCACCAAATTTTGTTGGCTATATCCTACGAAATCAACATCTTCTAAGGACGTCATCACTAGACTAGAGGCTCAGAGCGCAATATTTGGAAATCCTGCTCAAATAATATCCGATCGAGGCACAGCGTTCACTTCAGACGAGTTTAAGAAGTATTGTGAGGTCGAGGGCATGGAACTTCACGCAGTAACAACTGGAGTTCCGAGAGCAAACGGTCAAGTCGAACGCCTCAACGCCACAATTGTATCTGTACTGTCCAAACTGTCACTAGATGAACCCAGCAAGTGGTATAAGTTCGTAAGCCAGGTACAGCAGACAATTAACTCGACGTACTGCAGAAGTACACACACAACTTCATTCGAACTTCTTGTAGGCATGAATATGCGCACTAAAATAGAACAGAAAAATGATTGAGCAAGAGTTGACACAAATGTTTCAGGACAATCGAGACGAGATCCGCAAAGCTGCAAAGAAACAGATCCAGGCTATGCAGAATAAAAACAAGCACTCATACAATCTCAGACGTAGACCAGCAGCAACATACAAAGTTGGCGATATTGTCGCTACCAAACGCACGCAACTTGGTGGTGGACTTAAGTTAAAGCCAATGTACTTGGGTCCCTACCGCGTTACAAAAGTCAAACCGAAGGACACTTACACTACCTCTTGCGCTGAGTATATGAAGCCATGGATGAATATATCCTCCGAGGACGACGACGATACATTTGGGACAAATGTTTAGAAGGATGGCCGAGTTGTGGGAATAGGTCTGGCATTCTTGTCAGCCGAACCCACCACAGATGAACTGCACTACTAATTATGGGCGAGGTGAAAAAGGAAATCTTGGACAAGAAATTAGAACGAGAGAGACGAAGAATAAAGACGTGAAATATATACGAAGTAAAAGAACGACGCGAGTAATAATCTAAAAATGCTGTTAAAATCCCTATTGAATACCTAAAACTATAAGCAGAACTACTTATCACTATTCCTTTAAATAAAACTATAAAAATATTATAATAAAATTACAATTAGTGGGACTTTTCATTTAAACCAGAAAAACCAATTCCACATATATATATCACAAAAATATTCTTTGTATTATTTCAACTCAAACAGAATAGATAAACAAACTTTTTTAAATTTATTATATATAACAAAAAAATATTCTTTGTGTTATTTCTACATAAATTCAACCCCACTGCAACCTCACTATCATCCAACTTACACCACGCACCCACCCGACTGCAACCACACTGTTATCCAACTCACACCCCGCTCCCACCCCACTGCAACCACACTACAACCTCACTATCACTACCACCCCACTACCGGCTCACTACAGACCCACTACACCCCCACCATCACCCCACTCACAGCCGCGACGCCGGCTTACGATTTCACAAAATGATGCAACAAACACACATTTTAATGCCTCTCGTTTTTTTTATAAACAAATGCACACACAAAACAAATCCAAACCCCAACCACAATCTACACTCGCAAAAAATTTTGAAAATAAAACCAACCAACAACTTTATGTTTCACGCCTTGCTCTCTTCAACTCATCATATTCCAGAAATTTAACAAGTTGTCTACTCCAAAAACAATCTTTTATGTCAAATATTTGAAATGAAACTTAAACTGAAAAAAAATTAAAATCACTTCTACACCATTTTCAAGCACTTTTTACCAGTGACGACAGGCTTTTTACCAGTGATGACGGGTCCAGAACGTGCATTCTAAACACCGGGGTCCAGAACATACAAAAGTATTTTCACAAAACAAAAGTTAAGTATGTTCATTATTTGAACTTACTTCTTGTTAACTTTGGCATCAATGGAAATGTGTTCTAAATGCCGTTTGAATGATACAATACTTTTCTTAGCCCATTAAGTACTGTTCGTACCCAAAGGTACTCCACATGACCACACCCAACAAATCAAGCAGTAGCCAAGTTGGGAACAGTACCAGGCGCTCAGTAGCACCCACTGCATATGAGAATTGCTGATCAGCATATTATATGTCTCACTAACTCACCGTCTCACGGACTGAACGGCACATTGACCCGCCAATGCAGTCAGCACATTTTGCAGTGTCAGCCAACTACGCAAAGCCAACTACGCAAACTGCTACCATAATCATAATTCCCTGACCAACTTTAGAATATAGCTCACTTCACTAATCATTACACTAAACTTCCGTGTTCCAAGTAGTATATAAACATGTTCCAAATGAAGAATAAAACCGTTATCAACACACCTCTTAACTCCGCGGTTCTACTCCCTACATCTGGGAATAGGGCTCGTAATAGACTATTTCAACTAGAAGCTAACCACGTTAGCTCTACCTCAGTGCAATATGTTATTGATGGCATCAATGACCTAAGTGTTAACAAATCGATTTTGTACAATGCCAAAGACTTGAAGGAGTTCAAGGAAAAATTGAAGTGCTACGAAAAAATTAGCGAAAAATCCGGAAAGCCTAAAACTTACGAACACAAGTCGAAATACCCGATAGCTTAAGAAACTGCGGGTCATAAGGATGTTTCAATGCAAAGAAAGGTACATTGCTTCCACTGTGGTGCCGGTGGCCATACATCCAATCAGTGCCCCAATCGAAACAGTGATCGAAAGTGCTTTAACTGTAACAATTTTGGACACATATCGAAGGACTGCCCCACAGGCAGGATAGAAACGGTTGAGACCCCGAAAAATACGCGCAAAGTATGCGATGACAAACTTTTGATGTGTAAAGACATTTATATGAAAAGCAACAAGTACACAACCCTCATTGACACAGGCAGGAAATTCAACATTGTAAGTGAAACAACGAACGTAAGCCTGAACAAGCCAAAACTGAGTGCTGTGAACATTTTTCTTGTCGGTTTCGGGAACAACAACCGGGTAAAACCATTCGGTTCCTTTAAAGAAGAATTCGAAGTGGACGATCAAGTGTTTGAAGAAAATTTTCTTGTTGTCTCATCTGACTTTCTAGACGTGCAAGTTGTGTTAGGTGCCGAATTTTGTAACAACGCTGAAATAACAATAAATCGTGACGGAATAAAAATACAAAGCCAGGAAAAGCATGCCGAAACTGATTTAGGTGCACTAATGAAAATCAACGTCGAAAGTGCCGAAAATTTAAACATAAACATTGACGAGAGTGCAACAGCTGAGGCAAAACGCGAAGTTTACGATCTGATTAAGAACTATAACCCGACGAGTACAAAAACGACAAACGTTTCAATGCGTATCATTTTAAGGGACGACATTTCCGTACGTTCGCGCCCGCGTAGATTCGCGTTGAATTATAGCGGTGTATTTTAGACGATCAAATCGAACAATGGCTCAAGGACGGAATCATCGAGCATTGTGAGTCCGAGTACAGCAGTCCGGTCGTCCTGGTAAAGAAACGCGATAACACACCTCGACTCTGCATTGACTTCAGAAGGATTTACAAGGTAATAGTACGAGATATGTTTCCCCTTCCCTTGATCGAAGACCAATTAGACCGTCTGCAAGGTGCCCATGTATTCAGCACGCTGGACCTCAAAAACGAATTTTTCCACCTTAATGTCGATGAAGAAAGCCGCAAGTTCACATCCTTTGTAACTCACAATGGCCAGTACCAGATCCTGAAAGTCCCTTTTGGCCTCACGAATTCTCCAGGCGTGTTTCAAAGACACGTTAAGGCCATTTTCCAAGACTTGACCCGATCTGGTATTGCGATTCCCTACGTCGATGATATCATAGTCCCAGCTGCAGACGAAAGCGAAGCAGTAGCCAATATCAAGACAGTCGTCAAGCGTTGTGAGGAGTATGGTTTAGTTATCAACCTAAAGAAATGCTGCTTCCTAAAAAAGAAAATCGAGTTTCTAGGCCATTGTATTGAAAACCAATAGATCAGCATCACTGATGACAAGACGAAAGCTGTGACGAAGTTTCCTTTTCCGACAAACCAGAAGCAATTACAAAGCTTTCTGGGTCTGATTGGATATTTTCGCAAATTCATCCTGAGCTTTTCGATCATCGCCAAACCATTGACCGATCCTATGAAGCATGACGCCAAGTTGTGTTTTTTTAGCAGAGAGATTGACGCGTTTAACAAGCTTAATAGTTTGATTACCCAAAAACCTGTGCTCAAAATTTTTCATCCACAGCACGAAACAGAACTTCATACAGACGCTTCGATTAATGGTTTTGGGGCAGTTTTACTCCAAAAATCTCCTAAGGATAAACAAGTTCATCCAGTGTATTACATGAGTAAGAAAACTACAGACGCTGAAAGAAAGTTTTCTAGCTACGAGTTGGAGATCCTGGCAGTGGTAGAAGCTTTCCGAAAGTTCCTAATATACCTAATTGCAATACTTTCACGAAGACGATTGAGAAGAGAGAAGTCTGCACTAGAGTCGCACGTAGGATCCTCGAACTTCAGGAGTTTGACTTTGAAGTCGAGCAAAGATCAGGCACACGCATACGCCATGCTGATTTTCTAAGCCGTTACCCTGTAATGATGATCTCTGACGAAAGTTTGCACAGCAAATTGAAGTGTGTTCAATCGCAGGACGAGGAATTAAAAGCCATAATAGACATCCTTGCTGAAAAATCTGTCCACAACAATTTCCTTTTACGATCTGGATTGCTGTACAAATTGGTGAACGACGACGAGCTTATAGTTGTACCACGGATCCTTCAACGTGAAATCACTCGACGGGCTCATGAAAAAGGACATTTTTCTGTAAAGAAAACCAAAGAGATCATCGGAAAAAATATTACATTCCTAAACTTAAAGACAAGATCCAAAGACAGATTAAATGCTGCATTCCGTGTATCGTATCCAACCGCAAACTGGGGAAAAAAGAAGGAGAGTTGCACCCATTGCCCAAGGAAGCGGAGCCACTTCAAACATTCCACATCGACTTTTTGGGACCTCTCGAATCAATTCACAAGGCGTACAAGCACATTCTTGCTGACATTGACGGATTCACCAAATTTTGTTGGCTATATACTACGAAATCAACATCTTCTAAGGACGTCATCACTAGACTAGAGGCTCAGAGCGCAATATTTGGAAATCCTGCTCAAATAACATCCGATCGAGGCACAGCGTTCACTTCAGACGAGTTTAAGAAGTATTGTGAGGACGAGGGCATTGAACTTCACGCAGTAACAACTGGAGTTCCGAGAGCAAACGGTCAAGTCGAACGCCTCAACGCCGCAATTGTATCTGTACTGTCCAAACTGTCACTAGATGAACCCAGCAAGTGGTATAAGTTCGTAAGCCAGGTACAGCAGACAATTAACTCGACGTACTGCAGAAGTACACACACAACTTCATTCGAACTTCTTGTAGGCATGAATATGCGCACTAAAACAGAACAGAAAAATGATTGAGCAAGAGTTGACACAAATGTTTCAGGACAATCGAGACGAGATCCGCAAAGCTGCAAAGAAACAGATCCAGGCTATGCAGAATAAAAACAAGCACTCATACAATCTCAGACGTAGACCAGCAGCAACATACAAAATTGGCGATATTGTCGCTACCAAACGCACGCAACTTGGTGGTGGACTTAAGTTAAAGCCAAAGTACTTGGGTCCCTACCGCGTTACAAAAGTCAAACCGAAGGACACTTACACTACCTCTTGCGCTGAGTATATGAAGCCATGGATGAATATATCCTCCGAGGACGACGACGATACTTTTGGGACGAATGTTTAGAAGGATGGCCGAGTTGTGGGAATAGGTCTGGCATTCTTGTCAGCCGAACCCACCACAGATGAACAGCACTACTAATTATGGGCGAGGTGAAAAAGGAAATCTTGGACAAGAAATTAGAGCGAGAGAGACGAAGAATAAAGACGTGAAATATATACGAAGTAAAAGAACGACGAGAGTAATAATCTAAAAATGCTGTTAAAATCCCTATTGAATACCTAAAACTATAAGCAGAACTACTTATCACTATTCCTTTAAATAAAACTATAAAAATTTTATAATAAAATTACAATTAGTGGGACTTTTCATTTAAACCAGAAAAACCAATTCCACATATATGTATCACAAAAATATTCTTTGTATTATATCAACTCAAACAGAATAGATAAACAAACTTTTTTAAATTTATTATATATAACAAAAAAAATATTCTTTGTGTTATTTCTACATAAATTCAACCCCACTGCAACCTCACTATCATCCAACTTACACCACGCTCCCACCCGACTGCAACCACACTGTTATCCAACTCACACCCCGCTCCCACCCCACTGCAACCTCACTACAACCTCACTATCACTACCACCCCACTACCGGCTCACTACAGACCCACTACACCCCCACCATCACCCCACTCACAGCCGCGACGCCGGCTTACGATTTCACAAAATGATGCAACAAACACACATTTTAATGCCTCTCGTTTTTTTTATAAACAAATGCACACAAAAACAAATCCAAGCCCCAACCACAATCTACACTCGCAAAAAATTTTGAAAATAAAACCAACCAACAACTTTATGTTTCACGCCTTGCTCTCTTCAACTCATCATATTCCAGAAATTTAACAAGTTGTCTACTCCAAAAACAATCTTTTATGTCAAATATTTGAAATGAAACTTAAACTGAAAAAAAATTAAAATCACTTTTACACCATTTTCAAGCACTTTTTACCAGTGACGACAGGCTTTTTACCAGTGATGACGGGTTCAGAACGTGCATTCTAAACACCGGGGTCCAGAACATACAAAAGTATTTTCACAAAACAAAAGTTAAGTATGTTCATTATTTGAACTTACTTCTTGTTAACTTTGGCATCAATGGAAATGTGTTCTAAATGCCGTTTGAATGATACAATACTTTTCTTAGCCCATTAAGTACTGTTCGTACCCAAAGGTACTCCACATGACCACACCCAACAAATCAAGCAGTAGCCAAGTTGGGAACAGTACCAGGCGCTCAGTAGCACCCACTGCATATGAGAATTGCTGATCAGCATATTATATGTCTCACTAACTCACCGTCTCACGGACTGAACGGCACATTGACCCGCCAATGCAGTCAGCACATTTTGCAGTGTCAGCCAACTACGCAAAGCCAACTACGCAAACTGCTACCATAATCATAATTCCCTGACCAACTTTAGAATATAGCTCACTTCACTAATCATTACACTAAACTTCCGTGTTCCAAGTAGTATATAAACATGTTCCAAATGAAGAATAAAACCGTTATCAACACACCTCTTAACTCCGCGGTTCTACTCCCTACATCTGGGAATAGGGCTCGTAATAGACTATTTCAACTAGAAGCTAACCACGTTAGCTCTACCTCAGTGCAATATGTTATTGATGGCATCAATGACCTAAGTGTTAACAAATCGATTTTGTACAATGCCAAAGACTTGAAGGAGTTCAAGGAAAAATTGAAGTGCTACGAAAAAATTAGCGAAAAATCCGGAAAGCCTAAAACTTACGAACACAAGTCGAAATACCCGATAGCTTAAGAAACTGCGGGTCATAAGGATGTTTCAATGCAAAGAAAGGTACATTGCTTCCACTGTGGTGCCGGTGGCCATACATCCAATCAGTGCCCCAATCGAAACAGTGATCGAAAGTGCTTTAACTGTAACAATTTTGGACACATATCGAAGGACTGCCCCACAGGCAGGATAGAAACGGTTGAGACCCCGAAAAATACGCGCAAAGTATGCGATGACAAACTTTTGATGTGTAAAGACATTTATATGAAAAGCAACAAGTACACAACCCTCATTGACACAGGCAGGAAATTCAACATTGTAAGTGAAACAACGAACGTAAGCCTGAACAAGCCAAAACTGAGTGCTGTGAACATTTTTCTTGTCGGTTTCGGGAACAACAACCGGGTAAAACCATTCGGTTCCTTTAAAGAAGAATTCGAAGTGGACGATCAAGTGTTTGAAGAAAATTTTCTTGTTGTCTCATCTGACTTTCTAGACGTGCAAGTTGTGTTAGGTGCCGAATTTTGTAACAACGCTGAAATAACAATAAATCGTGACGGAATAAAAATACAAAGCCAGGAAAAGCATGCCGAAACTGATTTAGGTGCACTAATGAAAATCAACGTCGAAAGTGCCGAAAATTTAAACATAAACATTGACGAGAGTGCAACAGCTGAGGCAAAACGCGAAGTTTACGATCTGATTAAGAACTATAACCCGACGAGTACAAAAACGACAAACGTTTCAATGCGTATCATTTTAAGGGACGACATTTCCGTACGTTCGCGCCCGCGTAGATTCGCGTTGAATTATAGCGGTGTATTTTAGACGATCAAATCGAACAATGGCTCAAGGACGGAATCATCGAGCATTGTGAGTCCGAGTACAGCAGTCCGGTCGTCCTGGTAAAGAAACGCGATAACACACCTCGACTCTGCATTGACTTCAGAAGGATTTACAAGGTAATAGTACGAGATATGTTTCCCCTTCCCTTGATCGAAGACCAATTAGACCGTCTGCAAGGTGCCCATGTATTCAGCACGCTGGACCTCAAAAACGAATTTTTCCACCTTAATGTCGATGAAGAAAGCCGCAAGTTCACATCCTTTGTAACTCACAATGGCCAGTACCAGATCCTGAAAGTCCCTTTTGGCCTCACGAATTCTCCAGGCGTGTTTCAAAGACACGTTAAGGCCATTTTCCAAGACTTGACCCGATCTGGTATTGCGATTCCCTACGTCGATGATATCATAGTCCCAGCTGCAGACGAAAGCGAAGCAGTAGCCAATATCAAGACAGTCGTCAAGCGTTGTGAGGAGTATGGTTTAGTTATCAACCTAAAGAAATGCTGCTTCCTAAAAAAGAAAATCGAGTTTCTAGGCCATTGTATTGAAAACCAATAGATCAGCATCACAGATGACAAGACGAAAGCTGTGACGAAGTTTCCTTTTCCGACAAACCAGAAGCAATTACAAAGCTTTCTGGGTCTGATTGGATATTTTCGCAAATTCATCCTGAGCTTTTCGATCATCGCCAAACCATTGACCGATCCTATGAAGCATGACGCCAAGTTGTGTTTTTTTAGCAGAGAGATTGACGCGTTTAACAAGCTTAATAGTTTGATTACCCAAAAACCTGTGCTCAAAATTTTTCATCCACAGCACGAAACAGAACTTCATACAGACGCTTCGATTAATGGTTTTGGGGCAGTTTTACTCCAAAAATCTCCTAAGGATAAACAAGTTCATCCAGTGTATTACATGAGTAAGAAAACTACAGACGCTGAAAGAAAGTTTTCTAGCTACGAGTTGGAGATCCTGGCAGTGGTAGAAGCTTTCCGAAAGTTCCTAATATACCTAATTGCAATACTTTCACGAAGACGATTGAGAAGAGAGAAGTCTGCACTAGAGTCGCACGTAGGATCCTCGAACTTCAGGAGTTTGACTTTGAAGTCGAGCAAAGATCAGGCACACGCATACGCCATGCTGATTTTCTAAGCCGTTACCCTGTAATGATGATCTCTGACGAAAGTTTGCACAGCAAATTGAAGTGTGTTCAATCGCAGGACGAGGAATTAAAAGCCATAATAGACATCCTTGCTGAAAAATCTGTCCACAACAATTTCCTTTTACGATCTGGATTGCTGTACAAATTGGTGAACGACGACGAGCTTATAGTTGTACCACGGATCCTTCAACGTGAAATCACTCGACGGGCTCATGAAAAAGGACATTTTTCTGTAAAGAAAACCAAAGAGATCATCGGAAAAAATATTACATTCCTAAACTTAAAGACAAGATCCAAAGACAGATTAAATGCTGCATTCCGTGTATCGTATCCAACCGCAAACTGGGGAAAAAAGAAGGAGAGTTGCACCCATTGCCCAAGGAAGCGGAGCCACTTCAAACATTCCACATCGACTTTTTGGGACCTCTCGAATCAATTCACAAGGCGTACAAGCACATTCTTGCTGACATTGACGGATTCACCAAATTTTGTTGGCTATATACTACGAAATCAACATCTTCTAAGGACGTCATCACTAGACTAGAGGCTCAGAGCGCAATATTTGGAAATCCTGCTCAAATAACATCCGATCGAGGCACAGCGTTCACTTCAGACGAGTTTAAGAAGTATTGTGAGGACGAGGGCATTGAACTTCACGCAGTAACAACTGGAGTTCCGAGAGCAAACGGTCAAGTCGAACGCCTCAACGCCGCAATTGTATCTGTACTGTCCAAACTGTCACTAGATGAACCCAGCAAGTGGTATAAGTTCGTAAGCCAGGTACAGCAGACAATTAACTCGACGTACTGCAGAAGTACACACACAACTTCATTCGAACTTCTTGTAGGCATGAATATGCGCACTAAAACAGAACAGAAAAATGATTGAGCAAGAGTTGACACAAATGTTTCAGGACAATCGAGACGAGATCCGCAAAGCTGCAAAGAAACAGATCCAGGCTATGCAGAATAAAAACAAGCACTCATACAATCTCAGACGTAGACCAGCAGCAACATACAAAATTGGCGATATTGTCGCTACCAAACGCACGCAACTTGGTGGTGGACTTAAGTTAAAGCCAAAGTACTTGGGTCCCTACCGCGTTACAAAAGTCAAACCGAAGGACACTTACACTACCTCTTGCGCTGAGTATATGAAGCCATGGATGAATATATCCTCCGAGGACGACGACGATACTTTTGGGACGAATGTTTAGAAGGATGGCCGAGTTGTGGGAATAGGTCTGGCATTCTTGTCAGCCGAACCCACCACAGATGAACAGCACTACTAATTATGGGCGAGGTGAAAAAGGAAATCTTGGACAAGAAATTAGAGCGAGAGAGACGAAGAATAAAGACGTGAAATATATACGAAGTAAAAGAACGACGAGAGTAATAATCTAAAAATGCTGTTAAAATCCCTATTGAATACCTAAAACTATAAGCAGAACTACTTATCACTATTCCTTTAAATAAAACTATAAAAATTTTATAATAAAATTACAATTAGTGGGACTTTTCATTTAAACCAGAAAAACCAATTCCACATATATGTATCACAAAAATATTCTTTGTATTATATCAACTCAAACAGAATAGATAAACAAACTTTTTTAAATTTATTATATATAACAAAAAAAATATTCTTTGTGTTATTTCTACATAAATTCAACCCCACTGCAACCTCACTATCATCCAACTTACACCACGCTCCCACCCGACTGCAACCACACTGTTATCCAACTCACACCCCGCTCCCACCCCACTGCAACCTCACTACAACCTCACTATCACTACCACCCCACTACCGGCTCACTACAGACCCACTACACCCCCACCATCACCCCACTCACAGCCGCGACGCCGGCTTACGATTTCACAAAATGATGCAACAAACACACATTTTAATGCCTCTCGTTTTTTTTATAAACAAATGCACACAAAAACAAATCCAAGCCCCAACCACAATCTACACTCGCAAAAAATTTTGAAAATAAAACCAACCAACAACTTTATGTTTCACGCCTTGCTCTCTTCAACTCATCATATTCCAGAAATTTAACAAGTTGTCTACTCCAAAAACAATCTTTTATGTCAAATATTTGAAATGAAACTTAAACTGAAAAAAAATTAAAATCACTTTTACACCATTTTCAAGCACTTTTTACCAGTGACGACAGGCTTTTTACCAGTGATGACGGGTTCAGAACGTGCATTCTAAACACCGGGGTCCAGAACATACAAAAGTATTTTCACAAAACAAAAGTTAAGTATGTTCATTATTTGAACTTACTTCTTGTTAACTTTGGCATCAATGGAAATGTGTTCTAAATGCCGTTTGAATGATACAATACTTTTCTTAGCCCATTAAGTACTGTTCGTACCCAAAGGTACTCCACATGACCACACCCAACAAATCAAGCAGTAGCCAAGTTGGGAACAGTACCAGGCGCTCAGTAGCACCCACTGCATATGAGAATTGCTGATCAGCATATTATATGTCTCACTAACTCACCGTCTCACGGACTGAACGGCACATTGACCCGCCAATGCAGTCAGCACATTTTGCAGTGTCAGCCAACTACGCAAAGCCAACTACGCAAACTGCTACCATAATCATAATTCCCTGACCAACTTTAGAATATAGCTCACTTCACTAATCATTACACTAAACTTCCGTGTTCCAAGTAGTATATAAACATGTTCCAAATGAAGAATAAAACCGTTATCAACACACCTCTTAACTCCGCGGTTCTACTCCCTACATCTGGGAATAGGGCTCGTAATAGACTATTTCAACTAGAAGCTAACCACGTTAGCTCTACCTCAGTGCAATATGTTATTGATGGCATCAATGACCTAAGTGTTAACAAATCGATTTTGTACAATGCCAAAGACTTGAAGGAGTTCAAGGAAAAATTGAAGTGCTACGAAAAAATTAGCGAAAAATCCGGAAAGCCTAAAATTTACGAACACAAGTCGAAATACCCGATAGGTTAAGAAACTGCGGGTCATAAGGATGTTTCAATGCAAAGAAAGGTACATTGCTTCCACTGTGGTGCCGGTGGCCATACATCCAATCAGTGCCCCAATCGAAACAGTGATCGAAAGTGCTTTAACTGTAACAATTTTGGACACATATCGAAGGACTGCCCCACAGGCAGGATAGAAACGGTTGAGACCCCGAAAAATACGCGCAAAGTATGCGATGACAAACTTTTGATGTGTAAAGACATTTATATGAAAAGCAACAAGTACACAACCCTCATTGACACAGGCAGGAAATTCAACATTGTAAGTGAAACAACGAACGTAAGCCTGAACAAGCCAAAACTGAGTGCTGTGAACATTTTTCTTGTCGGTTTCGGGAACAACAACCGGGTAAAACCATTCGGTTCCTTTAAAGAAGAATTCGAAGTGGACGATCAAGTGTTTGAAGAAAATTTTCTTGTTGTCTCATCTGACTTTCTAGACGTGCAAGTTGTGTTAGGTGCCGAATTTTGTAACAACGCTGAAATAACAATAAATCGTGACGGAATAAAAATACAAAGCCAGGAAAAGCATGCCGAAACTGATTTAGGTGCACTAATGAAAATCAACGTCGAAAGTGCCGAAAATTTAAACATAAACATTGACGAGAGTGCAACAGCTGAGGCAAAACGCGAAGTTTACGATCTGATTAAGAACTATAACCCGACGAGTACAAAAACGACAAACGTTTCAATGCGTATCATTTTAAGGGTTGAATTATAGCGGTGTATTTTAGACGATCAAATCGAACAATGGCTCAAGGACGGAATCATCGAGCATTGTGAGTCCGAGTACAGCAGTCCGGTCGTCCTGGTAAAGAAACGCGATAACACACCTCGACTCTGCATTGACTACAGAAGGATTTACAAGGTAATAGTACGAGATATGTTTCCCCTTCCCTTGATCGAAGACCAATTAGACCGTCTGCAAGGTGCCCATGTATTCAGCACGCTGGACCTCAAAAACGAATTTTTCCACCTTAATGTCGATGAAGAAAGCCGCAAGTTCACATCCTTTGTAACTCACAATGGCCAGTACCAGATCCTGAAAGTCCCTTTTGGCCTCACGAATTCTCCAGGCGTGTTTCAAAGACACGTTAAGGCAATTTTTCAAGACTTGACCCGATCTGGTATTGCGATTCCCTACGTCGATGATATCATAGTCCCAGCTGCAGACGAAAGCGAAGCAGTAGCCAATCTCAAGACAGTCGTCAAGCGTTGTGAGGAGTATGGTTTAGTTATCAACCTAAAGAAATGCTGCTTCCTAAAAAAGAAAATCGAGTTTCTAGGCCATTGTATTGAAAACCAATAGATCAGCATCACAGATGACAAGACGAAAGCTGTGACGAAGTTTCCTTTTCCGACAAACCAGAAGCAATTACAAAGCTTTCTGGGTCTGATTGGATATTTTCGCAAATTCATCCTGAGCTTTTCGATCATCGCCAAACCATTGACCGATCCTATGAAGCATGACGCCAAGTTGTGTTTTTTTAGCAGAGAGATTGACGCGTTTAACAAGCTTAATAGTTTGATTACCCAAAAACCTGTGCTCAAAATTTTTCATCCACAGCACGAAACAGAACTTCATACAGACGCTTCGATTAATGGTTTTGGGGCAGTTTTACTCCAAAAATCTCCTAAGGATAAACAAGTTCATCCAGTGTATTACATGAGTAAGAAAACTACAGACGCTGAAAGAAAGTTTTCTAGCTACGAGTTGGAGATCCTGGCAGTGGTAGAAGCTTTCCGAAAGTTCCTAATATACCTAATTGCAATACTTTCACGAAGACGATTGAGAAGAGAGAAGTCTGCACTAGAGTCGCACGTAGGATCCTCGAACTTCAGGAGTTTGACTTTGAAGTCGAGCAAAGATCAGGCACACGCATACGCCATGCTGATTTTCTAAGCCGTTACCCTGTAATGATGATCTCTGACGAAAGTTTGCACAGCAAATTGAAGTGTGTTCAATCGCAGGACGAGGAATTAAAAGCCATAATAGACATCCTTGCTGAAAAATCTGTCCACAACAATTTCCTTTTACGATCTGGATTGCTGTACAAATTGGTGAACGACGACGAGCTTATAGTTGTACAACGGATCCTTCAACGTGAAATCATTCGACGGGCTCATGAAAAAGGACATTTTTCTGTAAAGAAAACCAAAGAGATCATCGGAAAAAAATATTACATTCCTAAACTTAAAGACAAGATCCAAAGACAGATTAAATGCTGCCTTCCGTGTATCGTATCCAACCGCAAACTTGGGAAAAAAGAAGGAGAGTTGCACCCATTGCCCAAGGAAGCGGAGCCACTTCAAACATTCCACATCGACTTTTTGGGACCTCTCGAATCAATTCACAAGGCGTACAAGCACATTCATGTTGACATTGACGGATTCACCAAATTTTGTTGGCTATATACTACGAAATCAACATCTTCTAAGGACGTCATCACTAGACTAGAGGCTCAGAGCGCAATATTTGGAAATCCTGCTCAAATAACATCCGATCGAGGCACAGCGTTCACTTCAGACGAGTTTAAGAAGTATTGTGAGGACGAGGGCATTGAACTTCACGCAGTAACAACTGGAGTTCCGAGAGCAAACGGTCAAGTCGAACGCCTCAACGCCGCAATTGTATCTGTACTGTCCAAACTGTCACTAGATGAACCCAGCAAGTGGTATAAGTTCGTAAGCCAGGTACAGCAGACAATTAACTCGACGTACTGCAGAAGTACACACACAACTTCATTCGAACTTCTTGTAGGCATGAATATGCGCACTAAAACAGAACAGAAAAATGATTGAGCAAGAGTTGACACAAATGTTTCAGGACAATCGAGACGAGATCCGCAAAGCTGCAAAGAAACAGATCCCGGCTATGCAGAATAAAAACAAGCACTCATACAATCTCAGACGTAGACCAGCAGCAACATACAAAATTGGCGATATTGTCGCTACCAAACGCACGCAACTTGGTGGTGGACTTAAGTTAAAGCCAAAGTACTTGGGTCCCTACCGCGTTACAAAAGTCAAACCGAAGGACACTTACACTACCTCTTGCGCTGAGTATATGAAGCCATGGATGAATATATCCTCCGAGGACGACGACGATACTTTTGGGACGAATGTTTAGAAGGATGGCCGAGTTGTGGGAATAGGTCTGGCATTCTTGTCAGCCGAACCCACCACAGATGAACAGCACTACTAATTATGGGTGAGGTGAAAAAGGAAATCTTGGACAAGAAATTAGAACGAGAGAGACGAAGAATAAAGACGTGAAATATATACGAAGTAAAAGAACGACGCGAGTAATAATCTAAAAATGCTGTTAAAATCCCTATTGAATACCTAAAACTATAAGCAGAACTACTTATCACTATTCCTTTAAATAAAACTATAAAAATTTTATAATAAAATTACAATTAGTGGGACTTTTCATTTAAACCAGAAAAACCAATTCCACATATATGTATCACAAAAATATTCTTTGTATTATATCAACTCAAACAGAATAGATAAACAAACTTTTTTAAATTTATTATATATAACAAAAAAAATATTCTTTGTGTTATTTCTACATAAATTCAACCCCACTGCAACCTCACTATCATCCAACTTACACCACGCTCCCACCCGACTGCAACCACACTGTTATCCAACTCACACCCCGCTCCCACCCCACTGCAACCTCACTACAACCTCACTATCACTACCACCCCACTACCGGCTCACTACAGACCCACTACACCCCCACCATCACCCCACTCACAGCCGCGACGCCGGCTTACGATTTCACAAAATGATGCAACAAACACACATTTTAATGCCTCTCGTTTTTTTTATAAACAAATGCACACAAAAACAAATCCAAGCCCCAACCACAATCTACACTCGCAAAAAATTTTGAAAATAAAACCAACCAACAACTTTATGTTTCACGCCTTGCTCTCTTCAACTCATCATATTCCAGAAATTTAACAAGTTGTCTACTCCAAAAACAATCTTTTATGTCAAATATTTGAAATGAAACTTAAACTGAAAAAAAATTAAAATCACTTTTACACCATTTTCAAGCACTTTTTACCAGTGACGACAGGCTTTTTACCAGTGATGACGGGTTCAGAACGTGCATTCTAAACACCGGGGTCCAGAACATACAAAAGTATTTTCACAAAACAAAAGTTAAGTATGTTCATTATTTGAACTTACTTCTTGTTAACTTTGGCATCAATGGAAATGTGTTCTAAATGCCGTTTGAATGATACAATACTTTTCTTAGCCCATTAAGTACTGTTCGTACCCAAAGGTACTCCACATGACCACACCCAACAAATCAAGCAGTAGCCAAGTTGGGAACAGTACCAGGCGCTCAGTAGCACCCACTGCATATGAGAATTGCTGATCAGCATATTATATGTCTCACTAACTCACCGTCTCACGGACTGAACGGCACATTGACCCGCCAATGCAGTCAGCACATTTTGCAGTGTCAGCCAACTACGCAAAGCCAACTACGCAAACTGCTACCATAATCATAATTCCCTGACCAACTTTAGAATATAGCTCACTTCACTAATCATTACACTAAACTTCCGTGTTCCAAGTAGTATATAAACATGTTCCAAATGAAGAATAAAACCGTTATCAACACACCTCTTAACTCCGCGGTTCTACTCCCTACATCTGGGAATAGGGCTCGTAATAGACTATTTCAACTAGAAGCTAACCACGTTAGCTCTACCTCAGTGCAATATGTTATTGATGGCATCAATGACCTAAGTGTTAACAAATCGATTTTGTACAATGCCAAAGACTTGAAGGAGTTCAAGGAAAAATTGAAGTGCTACGAAAAAATTAGCGAAAAATCCGGAAAGCCTAAAATTTACGAACACAAGTCGAAATACCCGATAGGTTAAGAAACTGCGGGTCATAAGGATGTTTCAATGCAAAGAAAGGTACATTGCTTCCACTGTGGTGCCGGTGGCCATACATCCAATCAGTGCCCCAATCGAAACAGTGATCGAAAGTGCTTTAACAATTTTGGACACATATCGAAGGACTGCCCCACAGGCAGGATAGAAACGGTTGAGACCCCGAAAAATACGCGCAAAGTATGCGATGACAAACTTTTGATGTGTAAAGACATTTATATGAAAAGCAACAAGTACACAACCCTCATTGACACAGGCAGGAAATTCAACATTGTAAGTGAAACAACGAACGTAAGCCTGAACAAGCCAAAACTGAGTGCTGTGAACATTTTTCTTGTCGGTTTCGGGAACAACAACCGGGTAAAACCATTCGGTTCCTTTAAAGAAGAATTCGAAGTGGACGATCAAGTGTTTGAAGAAAATTTTCTTGTTGTCTCATCTGACTTTCTAGACGTGCAAGTTGTGTTAGGTGCCGAATTTTGTAACAACGCTGAAATAACAATAAATCGTGACGGAATAAAAATACAAAGCCAGGAAAAGCATGCCGAAACTGATTTAGGTGCACTAATGAAAATCAACGTCGAAAGTGCCGAAAATTTAAACATAAACATTGACGAGAGTGCAACAGCTGAGGCAAAACGCGAAGTTTACGATCTGATTAAGAACTATAACCCGACGAGTACAAAAACGACAAACGTTTCAATGCGTATCATTTTAAGGGACGACATTTCCGTACGTTCGCGCCCGCGTAGATTCGCGTTGAATTATAGCGGTGTATTTTAGACGATCAAATCGAACAATGGCTCAAGGACGGAATCATCGAGCATTGTGAGTCCGAGTACAGCAGTCCGGTCGTCCTGGTAAAGAAACGCGATAACACACCTCGACTCTGCATTGACTACAGAAGGATTTACAAGGTAATAGTACGAGATATGTTTCCCCTTCCCTTGATCGAAGACCAATTAGACCGTCTGCAAGGTGCCCATGTATTCAGCACGCTGGACCTCAAAAACGAATTTTTCCACCTTAATGTCGATGAAGAAAGCCGCAAGTTCACATCCTTTGTAACTCACAATGGCCAGTACCAGATCCTGAAAGTCCCTTTTGGCCTCACGAATTCTCCAGGCGTGTTTCAAAGACACGTTAAGGCCATTTTCCAAGACTTGACCCGATCTGGTATTGCGATTCCCTACGTCGATGATATCATAGTCCCAGCTGCAGACGAAAGCGAAGCAGTAGCCAATATCAAGACAGTCGTCAAGCGTTGTGAGGAGTATGGTTTAGTTATTAACCTAAAGAAATGCTGCTTCCTAAAAAAGAAAATCGAGTTTCTAGGCCATTGTATTGAAAACCAATAGATCAGCATCACAGATGACAAGACGAAAGCTGTGACGAAGTTTCCTTTTCCGACAAACCAGAAGCAATTACAAAGCTTTCTGGGTCTGATTGGATATTTTCGCAAATTCATCCTGAGCTTTTCGATCATCGCCAAACCATTGACCGATCCTATGAAGCATGACGCCAAGTTGTGTTTTTTTAGCAGAGAGATTGACGCGTTTAACAAGCTTAATAGTTTGATTACCCAAAAACCTGTGCTCAAAATTTTTCATCCACAGCACGAAACAGAACTTCATACAGACGCTTCGATTAATGGTTTTGGGGCAGTTTTACTCCAAAAATCTCCTAAGGATAAACAAGTTCATCCAGTGTATTACATGAGTAAGAAAACTACAGACGCTGAAAGAAAGTTTTCTAGCTACGAGTTGGAGATCCTGGCAGTGGTAGAAGCTTTCCGAAAGTTCCTAATATACCTAATTGCAATACTTTCACGAAGACGATTGAGAAGAGAGAAGTCTGCACTAGAGTCGCACGTAGGATCCTCGAACTTCAGGAGTTTGACTTTGAAGTCGAGCAAAGATCAGGCACACGCATACGCCATGCTGATTTTCTAAGCCGTTACCCTGTAATGATGATCTCTGACAAAAGTTTGCACAGCAAATTGAAGTGTGTTCAATCGCAGGACGAGGAATTAAAAGCCATAATAGACATCCTTGCTGAAAAATCTGTCCACAACAATTTCCTTTTACGATCTGGATTGCTGTACAAATTGGTGAACGACGACGAGCTTATAGTTGTACCACGGATCCTTCAACGTGAAATCATTCGACGGGCTCATGAAAAAGGACATTTTTCTGTAAAGAAAACCAAAGAGATCATCGGAAAAAAATATTACATTCCTAAACTTAAAGACAAGATCCAAAGACAGATTAAATGCTGCATTCCGTGTATCGTATCCAACCGCAAACTTGGGAAAAAAGAAGGAGAGTTGCACCCATTGCCCAAGGAAGCGGAGCCACTTCAAACATTCCACATCGACTTTTTGGGACCTCTCCAATCAACTCACAAGGCGTACAAGCACATTCTTGCTGTCATTGACGGATTCACCAAATTTTGTTGGCTATATCTTACGAAATCAACATCTTCTAAGGACGTCATCACTAGACTAGAGGCTCAGAGCGCAATATTTGGAAATCCTGCTCAAATAATATCCGATCGAGGCACAGCGTTCACTTCAGACGAGTTTAAGAAGTATTGTGAGGACGAGGGCATTGAACTTCACGCAGTAGCAACTGGAGTTCCGAGAGCAAACGGTCAAGTCGAACGCCTCAACGCCGCAATTGTATCTGTACTGTCCAAACTGTCACTAGATGAACCCAGCAAGTGGTATAAGTTCGTAAGCCAGGTACAGCAGACAATTAACTCGACGTACTGCAGAAGTACACACACAACTTCATTCGAACTTCTTGTAGGCATGAATATGCGCACTAAAACAGAACAGAAAAATGATTGAGCAAGAGTTGACACAAATGTTTCAGGACAATCGAGACGAGATCCGCAAAGCTGCAAAGAAACAGATCCAGGCTATGCAGAATAAAAACAAGCACTCATACAATCTCAGACGTAGACCAGCAGCAACATACAAAATTGGCGATATTGTCGCTACCAAACGCACGCAACTTGGTGGTGGACTTAAGTTAAAGCCAAAGTACTTGGGTCCCTACCGCGTTACAAAAGTCAAACCGAAGGACACTTACACTACCTCTTGCGCTGAGTATATGAAGCCATGGATGAATATATCCTCCGAGGACGACGACGATACTTTTGGGACGAATGTTTAGAAGGATGGCCGAGTTGTGGGAATAGGTCTGGCATTCTTGTCAGCCGAACCCACCACAGATGAACAGCACTACTAATTATGGGCGAGGTGAAAAAGGAAATCTTGGACAAGAAATTAGAACGAGAGAGACGAAGAATAAAGACGTGAAATATATACGAAGTAAAAGAACGACGCGAGTAATAATCTAAAAATGCTGTTAAAATCCCTATTGAATACCTAAAACTATAAGCAGAACTACTTATCACTATTCCTTTAAATAAAACTATAAAAATTTTATAATAAAATTACAATTAGTGGGACTTTTCATTTAAACCAGAAAAACCAATTCCACATATATGTATCACAAAAATATTCTTTGTATTATATCAACTCAAACAGAATAGATAAACAAACTTTTTTAAATTTATTATATATAACAAAAAAAATATTCTTTGTGTTATTTCTACATAAGTTCAACCCCACTGCAACCTCACTATCATCCAACTTACACCACGCTCCCACCCGACTGCAACCACACTGTTATCCAACTCACACCCCGCTCCCACCCCACTGCAACCTCACTACAACCTCACTATCACTACCACCCCACTACCGGCTCACTACAGACCCACTACACCCCCACCATCACCCCACTCACAGCCGCGACGCCGGCTTACGATTTCACAAAATGATGCAACAAACACACATTTTAATGCCTCTCGTTTTTTTTATAAACAAATGCACACAAAAACAAATCCAAGCCCCAACCACAATCTACACTCGCAAAAAATTTTGAAAATAAAACCAACCAACAACTTTATGTTTCACGCCTTGCTCTCTTCAACTCATCATATTCCAGAAATTTAACAAGTTGTCTACTCCAAAAACAATCTTTTATGTCAAATATTTGAAATGAAACTTAAACTGAAAAAAAAATAAAATCACTTTTACACCATTTTCAAGCACTTTTTACCAGTGACGACAGGCTTTTTACCAGTGATGACGGGTCCAGAACGTGCATTCTAAACACCGGGGTCCAGAACAAACAGGGGTGGTCAAAAGTATTTTCACAAAACAAAAGTTAAGTATGTTCATTATTTGAACTTACTTCTTGTTAACTTTGGCATCAATGGAAATGTGTTCTAAATGCCGTTTGAATGATACAATACTTTTCTTAACCCATTAAGTACTGTTCGTACCCAAAGGTACTCCACATGACCACACCCAACAAATTAAGCAGTAGCCAAGTTGGGAACAGTACCAGGCGCTCAGTAGCACCCACTGCATATGAGAATTGCTTATCAGCATATTGTATGTCTCACTAACTCACCGTCTCACGGACTGAACGGCACATTGACCCGCCAATGCAGTCAGCACATTTTGCAGTGTCAGCCAACTACGCAAAGCCAACTACGCAAACTGCTACCATATTCATAATTCCCTGACCATCTTTAGAATATAGCTCACTTCACTAATCATTACACTAAACTTCCGTGTTCCAAGTAGTATATAAACATGTTCCAAATGAAGAATAAAACAGTTATCAACACACCTCTTAACTCCGCGGTTCTACTTCCTAAATCTGGGAATAGGGCTCGTAATAGACTATTTCAACTAGAAGCTAACCACGTTAGCTCTACCTCAGTGCAATATGTTATTGATGGCATCAATGACCAAAGTGTTAACAAATCGATTTTGTACAATGCCAAAGACTTGAAGAAGTTCAAGGAAAAATTGAAGTGCTACGAAAAAATTAGCGAAAAATCCGGAAAGCCTAAAATTTACGAACACAAGTCGAAATACCCGATAGGTTAAGAAACTGCGGGTCATAAGGATGTTTTAATGCAAAGAAAGGTACATTGCTTCCACTGTGGTGCCGGTGGCCATACATCCAATCAGTGCCCCAATCGAAACAGTGATCGAAAGTGCTTTAACTGTAACAATTTTGGACACATATCGAAGGACTGCCCCACAGGCAGGATAGAAACGGTTGAGACCCCGAAAAATACGCGCAAAGTATGCGATGACAAACTTTTGATGTGTAAAGACATTTATATGAAAAGCAACAAGTACACAACCCTCATTGACACAGGCAGGAAATTCAACATTGTAAGTGAAACAACGAACGTAAGCCTGAACAAGCCAAAACTGAGTGCTGTGAACATTTTTCTTGTCGGTTTCGGGAACAACAACCGGGTAAAACCATTCGGTTCCTTTAAAGAAGAATTCGAAGTGGACGATCAAGTGTTTGAAGAAAATTTTCTTGTTGTCTCATCTGACTTTCTAGACGTGCAAGTTGTGTTAGGTGCCGAATTTTGTAACAACGCTGAAATAACAATAAATCGTGACGGAATAAAAATACAAAGCCAGGAAAAGCATGCCGAAACTGATTTAGGTGCACTAATGAAAATCAACGTCGAAAGTGCCGAAAATTTAAACATAAACATTGACGAGAGTGCAACAGCTGAGGCAAAACGCGAAGTTTACGATCTGATTAAGAACTATAACCCGACGAGTACAAAAACGACAAACGTTTCAATGCGTATCATTTTAAGGGACGACATTTCCGTACGTTCGCGCCCGCGTAGATTCGCGTTGAATTATAGCGGTGTATTTTAGACGATCAAATCGAACAATGGCTCAAGGACGGAATCATCGAGCATTGTGAGTCCGAGTACAGCAGTCCGGTCGTCCTGGTAAAGAAACGCGATAACACACCTCGACTCTGCATTGACTTCAGAAGGATTTACAAGGTAATAGTACGAGATATGTTTCCCCTTCCCTTGATCGAAGACCAATTAGACCGTCTGCAAGGTGCCCATGTATTCAGCACGCTGGACCTCAAAAACGAATTTTTCCACCTTAATGTCGATGAAGAAAGCCGCAAGTTCACATCCTTTGTAACTCACAATGGCCAGTACCAGATCCTGAAAGTCCCTTTTGGCCTCACGAATTCTCCAGGCGTGTTTCAAAGACACGTTAAGGCCATTTTCCAAGACTTGACCCGATCTGGTATTGCGATTCCCTACGTCGATGATATCATAGTCCCAGCTGCAGACGAAAGCGAAGCAGTAGCCAATATCAAGACAGTCGTCAAGCGTTGTGAGGAGTATGGTTTAGTTATCAACCTAAAGAAATGCTGCTTCCTAAAAAAGAAAATCGAGTTTCTAGGCCATTGTATTGAAAACCAATAGATCAGCATCACAGATGACAAGACGAAAGCTGTGACGAAGTTTCCTTTTCCGACAAACCAGAAGCAATTACAAAGCTTTCTGGGTCTGATTGGATATTTTCGCAAATTCATCCTGAGCTTTTCGATCATCGCCAAACCATTGACCGATCCTATGAAGCATGACGCCAAGTTGTGTTTTTTTAGCAGAGAGATTGACGCGTTTAACAAGCTTAATAGTTTGATTACCCAAAAACCTGTGCTCAAAATTTTTCATCCACAGCACGAAACAGAACTTCATACAGACGCTTCGATTAATGGTTTTGGGGCAGTTTTACTCCAAAAATCTCCTAAGGATAAACAAGTTCATCCAGTGTATTACATGAGTAAGAAAACTACAGACGCTGAAAGAAAGTTTTCTAGCTACGAGTTGGAGATCCTTGCAGTGGTAGAAGCTTTCCGAAAGTTCCTAATATACCTAATTGCAATACTTTCACGAAGACGATTGAGAAGAGAGAAGTCTGCACTAGAGTCGCACGTAGGATCCTCGAACTTCAGGAGTTTGACTTTGAAGTCGAGAACAGATCAGGCACACGCATACGCCATGCTGATTTTCTAAGCCGTTACCCTGTAATGATGATCTCTGACGAAAGTTTGCACAGCAAATTGAAGTGTGTTCAATCGCAGGACGAGGAATTAAAAGCCATAATAGACATCCTTGCTGAAAAATCTGTCCACAACAATTTCCTTTTACGATCTGGATTGCTGTACAAATTGGCGAACGACGACGAGCTTATAGTTGTACAACGGATCCTTCAACGTGAAATCATTCGACGGGCTCATGAAAAAGGACATTTTTCTGTAAAGAAAACCAAAGAGATCATCGGAAAAAAATATTACATTCCTAAACTTAAAGACAAGATCCAAAGACAGATTAAATGCTGCATTCCGTGTATCGTATCCAACCGCAAACTTGGGAAAAAAGAAGGAGAGTTGCACCCATTGCCCAAGGAAGCGGAGCCACTTCAAACATTCCACATCGACTTTTTGGGACCTCTCGAATAAACTCACAAGGCGTACAAGCACATTCTTGCTGACATTGACGGATTCACCAAATTTTGTTGGCTATATACTACGAAATCAACATCTTCTAAGGACGTCATCACTAGAAAAAATCCTGCTCAAATAATATCCGATCGAGGCACAGCGTTCACTTCAGACGAGTTTAAGAAGTATTGTGAGGACGAGGGCATTGAACTTCACGCAGTAACAACTGGAGTTCCGAGAGCAAACGGTCAAGTCAAACGCCTCAACGCCACAATTGTATCTGTACTGTCCAAACTGTCACTAGATGAACCCAGCAAGTGGTATAAGTTCGTAAGCCAGGTACAGCAGACAATTAACTCGACGTACTGCAGAAGTACACACACAACTTCATTCGAACTTCTTGTAGGCATGAATATGCGCACTAAAACAGAACAGAAAAATGATTGAGCAAGAGTTGACACAAATGTTTCAGGACAATCGAGACGAGATCCGCAAAGCTGCAAAGAAACAGATCCAGGCTATGCAGAATAAAAACAAGCACTCATACAATCTCAGACGTAGACCAGCAGCAACATACAAAGTTGGCGATATTGTCGCTACCAAACGCACGCAACTTGGTGGTGGACTTAAGTTAAAGCCAAAGTACTTGGGTCCCTACCGCGTTACAAAAGTCAAACCGAAGGACACTTACACTACCTCTTGCGCTGAGTATATGAAGCCATGGATGAATATATCCTCCGAGGACGACGACGATACATTTGGGACGAATGTTTAGAAGGATGGCCGAGTTGTGGGAATAGGTCTGGCATTCTTGTCAGCCGAACCCACCACAGATGAACAGCCCTACTAATTATGGGCGAGGTGAAAAAGGAAATCTTGGACAAGAAATTAGAACGAGAGAGACGAAGAATAAAGACGTGAAATATATACGAAGTAAAAGAACGACGCGAGTAATAATCTAAAAATGCTGTTAAAATCCCTATTGAATACCTAAAACTATAAGCAGAACTACTTATCACTATTCCTTTAAATAAAACTATAAAAATTTTATAATAAAATTACAATTAGTGGGACTTTTCATTTAAACCAGAAAAACCAATTCCACATATATGTATCACAAAAATATTCTTTGTATTATATCAACTCAAACAGAATAGATAAACAAACTTTTTTAAATTTATTATATATAACAAAAAAAATATTCTTTGTGTTATTTCTACATAAGTTCAACCCCACTGCAACCTCACTATCATCCAACTTACACCACGCTCCCACCCGACTGCAACCACACTGTTATCCAACTCACACCCCGCTCCCACCCCACTGCAACCTCACTACAACCTCACTATCACTACCACCCCACTACCGGCTCACTACAGACCCACTACACCCCCACCATCACCCCACTCACAGCCGCGACGCCGGCTTACGATTTCACAAAATGATGCAACAAACACACATTTTAATGCCTCTCGTTTTTTTTATAAACAAATGCACACAAAAACAAATCCAAGCCCCAACCACAATCTACACTCGCAAAAAATTTTGAAAATAAAACCAACCAACAACTTTATGTTTCACGCCTTGCTCTCTTCAACTCATCATATTCCAGAAATTTAACAAGTTGTCTACTCCAAAAACAATCTTTTATGTCAAATATTTGAAATGAAACTTAAACTGAAAAAAAATTAAAATCACTTTTACACCATTTTCAAGCACTTTTTACCAGTGACGACAGGCTTTTTACCAGTGATGACGGGTCCAGAACGTGCATTCTAAACACCGGGGTCCAGAACAAACAGGGGTGGTCAAAAGTATTTTCACAAAACAAAAGTTAAGTATGTTCATTATTTGAACTTACTTCTTGTTAACTTTGGCATCAATGGAAATGTGTTCTAAATGCCGTTTGAATGATACAATACTTTTCTTAACCCATTAAGTACTGTTCGTACCCAAAGGTACTCCACATGACCACACCCAACAAATTAAGCAGTAGCCAAGTTGGGAACAGTACCAGGCGCTCAGTAGCACCCACTGCATATGAGAATTGCTTATCAGCATATTGTATGTCTCACTAACTCACCGTCTCACGGACTGAACGGCACATTGACCCGCCAATGCAGTCAGCACATTTTGCAGTGTCAGCCAACTACGCAAAGCCAACTACGCAAACTGCTACCATATTCATAATTCCCTGACCATCTTTAGAATATAGCTCACTTCACTAATCATTACACTAAACTTCCGTGTTCCAAGTAGTATATAAACATGTTCCAAATGAAGAATAAAACAGTTATCAACACACCTCTTAACTCCGCGGTTCTACTTCCTAAATCTGGGAATAGGGCTCGTAATAGACTATTTCAACTAGAAGCTAACCACGTTAGCTCTACCTCAGTGCAATATGTTATTGATGGCATCAATGACCAAAGTGTTAACAAATCGATTTTGTACAATGCCAAAGACTTGAAGAAGTTCAAGGAAAAATTGAAGTGCTACGAAAAAATTAGCGAAAAATCCGGAAAGCCTAAAATTTACGAACACAAGTCGAAATACCCGATAGGTTAAGAAACTGCGGGTCATAAGGATGTTTTAATGCAAAGAAAGGTACATTGCTTCCACTGTGGTGCCGGTGGCCATACATCCAATCAGTGCCCCAATCGAAACAGTGATCGAAAGTGCTTTAACTGTAACAATTTTGGACACATATCGAAGGACTGCCCCACAGGCAGGATAGAAACGGTTGAGACCCCGAAAAATACGCGCAAAGTATGCGATGACAAACTTTTGATGTGTAAAGACATTTATATGAAAAGCAACAAGTACACAACCCTCATTGACACAGGCAGGAAATACAACATTGTAAGTGAAACAACGAACGTAAGCCTGAACAAGCCAAAACTGAGTGCTGTGAACATTTTTCTTGTCGGTTTCGGGAACAACAACCGGGTAAAACCATTCGGTTCCTTTAAAGAAGAATTCGAAGTGGACGATCAAGTGTTTGAAGAAAATTTTCTTGTTGTCTCATCTGACTTTCTAGACGTGCAAGTTGTGTTAGGTGCCGAATTTTGTAACAACGCTGAAATAACAATAAATCGTGACGGAATAAAAATACAAAGCCAGGAAAAGCATGCCGAAACTGATTTAGGTGCACTAATGAAAATCAACGTCGAAAGTGCCGAAAATTTAAACATAAACATTGACGAGAGTGCAACAGCTGAGGCAAAACGCGAAGTTTACGATCTGATTAAGAACTATAACCCGACGAGTACAAAAACGACAAACGTTTCAATGCGTATCATTTTAAGGGACGACATTTCCGTACGTTCGCGCCCGCGTAGATTCGCGTTGAATTATAGCGGTGTATTTTAGACGATCAAATCGAACAATGGCTCAAGGACGGAATCATCGAGCATTGTGAGTCCGAGTACAGCAGTCCGGTCGTCCTGGTAAAGAAACGCGATAACACACCTCGACTCTGCATTGACTACAGAAGGATTTACAAGGTAATAGTACGAGATATGTTTCCCCTTCCCTTGATCGAAGACCAATTAGACCGTCTGCAAGGTGCCCATGTATTCAGCACGCTGGACCTCAAAAACGAATTTTTCCACCTTAATGTCGATGAAGAAAGCCGCAAGTTCACATCCTTTGTAACTCACAATGGCCAGTACCAGATCCTGAAAGTCCCTTTTGGCCTCACGAATTCTCCAGGCGTGTTTCAAAGACACGTTAAGGCCATTTTCCAAGACTTGACCCGATCTGGTATTGCGATTCCCTACGTCGATGATATCATAGTCCCAGCTGCAGACGAAAGCGAAGCAGTAGCCAATCTCAAGACAGTCGTCAAGCGTTGTGAGGAGTATGGTTTAGTTATCAACCTAAAGAAATGCTGCTTCCTAAAAAAGAAAATCGAGTTTCTAGGCCATTGTATTGAAAACCAATAGATCAGCATCACAGATGACAAGACGAAAGCTGTGACGAAGTTTCCTTTTCCGACAAACCAGAAGCAATTACAAAGCTTTCTGGGTCTGATTGGATATTTTCGCAAATTCATCCTGAGCTTTTCGATCATCGCCAAACCATTGACCGATCCTATGAAGCATGACGCCAAGTTGTGTTTTTTTAGCAGAGAGATTGACGCGTTTAACAAGCTTAATAGTTTGATTACCCAAAAACCTGTGCTCAAAATTTTTCATCCACAGCACGAAACAGAACTTCATACAGACGCTTCGATTAATGGTTTTGGGGCAGTTTTACTCCAAAAATCTCCTAAGGATAAACAAGTTCATCCAGTGTATTACATGAGTAAGAAAACTACAGACGCTGAAAGAAAGTTTTCTAGCTACGAGTTGGAGATCCTTGCAGTGGTAGAAGCTTTCCGAAAGTTCCTAATATACCTAATTGCAATACTTTCACGAAGACGATTAAGAAGAGAGAAGTCTGCACTAGAGTCGCACGTAGGATCCTCGAACTTCAGGAGTTTGACTTTGAAGTCGAGAACAGATCAGGCACACGCATACGCCATGCTGATTTTCTAAGCCGTTACCCTGTAATGATGATCTCTGACGAAAGTTTGCACAGCAAATTGAAGTGTGTTCAATCGCAGGACGAGGAATTAAAAGCCATAATAGACATCCTTGCTGAAAAATCTGTCCACAACAATTTCCTTTTACGATCTGGATTGCTGTACAAATTGGTGAACGACGACGAGCTTATAGTTGTACAACGGATCCTTCAACGTGAAATCATTCGACGGGCTCATGAAAAAGGACATTTTTCTGTAAAGAAAACCAAAGAGATCATCGGAAAAAAATATTACATTCCTAAACTTAAAGACAAGATCCAAAGACAGATTAAATGCTGCATTCCGTGTATCGTATCCAACCGCAAACTTGGGAAAAAAGAAGGAGAGTTGCACCCATTGCCCAAGGAAGCGGAGCCACTTCAAACATTCCACATCGACTTTTTGGGACCTCTCGAATAAACTCACAAGGCGTACAAGCACATTCTTGCTGACATTGACGGATTCACCAACATACTACGAAATCAACATCTTCTAAGGACGTCATCACTAGACTAGAGGCTCAGAGCGCAATATTTGGAAATCCTGCTCAAATAATATCCGATCGAGGCACAGCGTTCACTTCAGACGAGTTTAAGAAGTATTGTGAGGACGAGGGCATTGAACTTCACGCAGTAACAACTGGAGTTCCGAGAGCAAACGGTCAAGTCAAACGCCTCAACGCCACAATTGTATCTGTACTGTCCAAACTGTCACTAGATGAACCCAGCAAGTGGTATAAGTTCGTAAGCCAGGTACAGCAGACAATTAACTCGACGTACTGCAGAAGTACACACACAACTTCATTCGAACTTCTTGTAGGCATGAATATGCGCACTAAAACAGAACAGAAAAATGATTGAGCAAGAGTTGACACAAATGTTTCAGGACAATCGAGACGAGATCCGCAAAGCTGCAAAGAAACAGATCCAGGCTATGCAGAATAAAAACAAGCACTCATACAATCTCAGACGTAGACCAGCAGCAACATACAAAGTTGGCGATATTGTCGCTACCAAACGCACGCAACTTGGTGGTGGACTTAAGTTAAAGCCAAAGTACTTGGGTCCCTACCGCGTTACAAAAGTCAAACCGAAGGACACTTACACTACCTCTTGCGCTGAGTATATGAAGCCATGGATGAATATATCCTCCGAGGACGACGACGATACATTTGGGACGAATGTTTAGAAGGATGGCCGAGTTGTGGGAATAGGTCTGGCATTCTTGTCAGCCGAACCCACCACAGATGAACAGCCCTACTAATTATGGGCGAGGTGAAAAAGGAAATCTTGGACAAGAAATTAGAACGAGAGAGACGAAGAATAAATACGTGAAATATATACGAAGTAAAAGAACGACGCGAGTAATAATCTAAAAATGCTGTTAAAATCCCTATTGAATACCTAAAACTATAAGCAGAACTACTTATCACTATTCCTTTAAATAAAACTATAAAAATATTATAATAAAATTACAATTAGTGGGACTTTTCATTTAAACCAGAAAAACCAATTCCACATATATGTATCACAAAAATATTCTTTGTATTATTTCAACTCAAACAGAATAGATAAACAAACTTTTTTAAATTTATTATATATAACAAAAAAAATATTCTTTGTGTTATTTCTACATAAATTCAACCCCACTGCAACCTCACTATCATCAAACTTACACCACGCTCCCACCCGACTGCAGCCACACTGTTATCCAACTCACACCCCGCTCCCACCCCACTGCAACCTCACTACAACCTCACTATCACTACCACCCCACTACCGGCTCACTACAGACCCACTACACCCCCACCATCACCCCACTCACAGCCGCGACGCCGGCTTACGATTTCACAAAATGATGCAACAAACACACATTTTAATGCCTCTCGTTCTTTTATAAACAAATGCACACAAAAACAAATCCAAACCCCAACCACAATCTACACTCGCAAAAAACTTTGAAAATAAAACCAACCAACAACTTTTTGTTTCACGCCTTGCTCTCTTCAACTCATCATATTCAAGAAATTTAACAAGTTGTCTACTCCAAAAACAATCTTTTATGTCAAATATTTGAAATGGAACTTAAACTAAAAAAAATTAAAATCACTTTTACACCATTTTCAAGCACTTTTTACCAGTGACGACAGGCTTTTTACCAGTGATGACGGGTCCAGAACGTGCATTCTAAACACCGGGGTCCAGAACATACAGGGGTGGTCAAAAGTATTTTCACAAAACAAAAGTTAAGTATGTTCATTATTTGAACTTACTTCTTGTTAACTTTGGCATCAATGGAAATGTGTTCTAAATGCCGTTTGAATGATACAATACTTTTCTTAACCCATTAAGTACTGTTCGTACCCAAAGGTACTCCACATGACCACACCCAACAAATCAAGCAGTAGCCAAGTTGGGAACAGTACCAGGCGCTCAGTAGCACCCACTGCATATGAGAATTGCTGATCAGCATATTATATGTCTCACTAACTCACCGTCTCACGGACTGAACGGCACATTGACCCGCCGCAGTCAGCACATTTTGCAGTGTCAGCCAACTACGCAAAGCCAACTACGCAAACTGCTACCATAATCATAATTCCCTGACCAACTTTAGAATATAGCTCACTTCACTAATCATTACACTAAACTTCCGTGTTCCAAGTAGTATATAAACATGTTCCAAATGAAGAATAAAACAGTTATCAACACACCTCTTAACTCCGCGGTTCTACTTCCTACATCTGGAAATAGGGCTCGTAATAGACTATTTCAACTAGAAGCTAACCACGTTAGCTCTACCTCAGTGCAATATGTTATTATCCTCGAACTTCAGGAGTTTGACTTTGAAGTCGAGAACAGATCAGGCACACGCATACGCCATGCTGATTTTCTAAGCCGTTACCCTGTAATGATGATCTCTGACGAAAGTTTGCACAGCAAATTGAAGTGTGTTCAATCGCAGGACGAGGAATTAAAAGCCATAATAGACATCCTTGCTGAAAAATCTGTCCACAACAATTTCCTTTTACGATCTGGATTGCTGTACAAATTGGTGAACGACGACGAGCTTATAGTTGTACCACGGATCCTTCAACGTGAAATCATTCGACGGGCTCATGAAAAAGGACATTTTTCTGTAAAGAAAACCAAAGAGATCATCGGAAAAAAATATTACATTCCTAAACTTAAAGACAAGATCCAAAGACAGATTAAATGCTGCATTCCGTGTATCGTATCCAACCGCAAACTTGGGAAAAAAGAAGGAGAGTTGCACCCATTGCCCAAGGAAGCGGAGCCACTTCAAACATTCCACATCGACTTTTTGGGACCTCTCGAATAAACTCACAAGGCGTACAAGCACATTCTTGCTGACATTGACGGATTCACCAAATTTTGTTGGCTATATACTACGAAATCAACATCTTCTAAGGACGTCATCACTAGACTAGAGGCTCAGAGCGCAATATTTGGAAATCCTGCTCAAATAATATCCGATCGAGGCACAGCGTTCACTTCAGACGAGTTTAAGAAGTATTGTGAGGACGAGGGCATTGAACTTCACGCAGTAACAACTGGAGTTCCGAGAGCAAACGGTCAAGTCAAACGCCTCAACGCCACAATTGTATCTGTACTGTCCAAACTGTCACTAGATGAACCCAGCAAGTGGTATAAGTTCGTAAGCCAGGTACAGCAGACAATTAACTCGACGTACTGCAGAAGTACACACACAACTTCATTCGAACTTCTTGTAGGCATGAATATGCGCACTAAAACAGAACAGAAAAATGATTGAGCAAGAGTTGACACAAATGTTTCAGGACAATCGAGACGAGATCCGCAAAGCTGCAAAGAAACAGATCCAGGCTATGCAGAATAAAAACAAGCACTCATACAATCTCAGACGTAGACCAGCAGCAACATACAAAGTTGGCGATATTGTCGCTACCAAACGCACGCAACTTGGTGGTGGACTTAAGTTAAAGCCAAAGTACTTGGGTCCCTACCGCGTTACAAAAGTCAAACCGAAGGACACTTACGATGTTGTAAAGGAATCGCTAACTACCGACGGACCAAGATACACTACCTCTTGCGCTGAGTATATGAAGCCATGGATGAATATATCCTCCGAGGACGACGACGATACATTTGGGACGAATGTTTGAAGGATGGCCGAGTTGTGGGAATAGGTCTGGCATTCTTGTCAGCCGAACCCACCACAGATAAACAGCACTACTAATTATGGGCGAGGTGAAAAAGGAAATCTTGGACAAGAAATTAGAACGAGAGAGACGAAGAATAAAGACGTGAAATATATACGAAGTAAAAGAACGACGAGAGTAATAATCTAAAAATGCTGTTAAAATCCCTATTGAATACCTAAAACTATAAGCAGAACTACTTATCACTATTCCTTTAAATAAAACTATAAAAATATTATAATAAAATTACAATTAGTGGGACTTTTCATTTAAACCAGAAAAACCAATTCCACATATATGTATCACAAAAATATTCTTTGTATTATTTCAACTCAAACAGAATAGATAAACAAACTTTTTTAAATTTATTATATATAACAAAAAAAATATTCTTTGTGTTATTTCTACATAAATTCAACCCCACTGCAACCTCACTATCATCCAACTTACACCACGCTCCCACCCGACTGCAACCACACTGTTATCCAACTCACACCCCGCTCCCACCCCACTGCAACCTCACTACAACCTCACTATCACTACCACCCCACTACCGGCTCACTACAGACCCACTACACCCCCACCATCACCCCACTCACAGCCGCGACGCCGGCTTACGATTTCACAAAATGATGCAAGAAACACACATTTTAATGCCTCTCGTTTTTTTATAAACAAATGCACACAAAAACAAATCCAAACCCCAACCACAATCTACACTCGCAAAAAACTTTGAAAATAAAACCAACCAACAACTTTATGTTTCACGCCTTGCTCTCTTCAACTCATCATATTCCAGAAATTTAACAAGTTGTCTACTCCAAAAACAATCTTTTATGTCAAATATTTGAAATGGAACTTAAACAAAAAAAAATTAAAATCACTTTTACACCATTTTCAAGCACTTTTTACCAGTGACGACAGGCTTTTTACCAGTGATGACGGGTCCAGAACGTGCATTCTAAACACCGGGGTCCAGAACATACAGGGGTGGTCAAAAGTATTTTCACAAAACAAAAGTTAAGTATGTTCATTATTTGAACTTACTTCTTGTTAACTTTGGCATCAATGGAAATGTGTTCTAAATGCCGTTTGAATGATACAATACTTTTCTTAACCCATTAAGTACTGTTCGTACCAAAAGGTACTCCACATGACCACACCCAACAAATCAAGCAGTAGCCAAGTTGGGAACAGTACCAGGCGCTCAGTAGCACCCACTGCATATGAGAATTGCTGATCAGCATATTATATGTCTCACTAACTCACCGTCTCACGGACTGAACGGCACATTGACCCGCCAATGCAGTCAGCACATTTTGCAGTGTCAGCCAACTACGCAAACTGCTACCATAATCATAATTCCCTGACCAACTTTAGAATATAGCTCACTTCACTAATCATTACACTAAACTTCCGTGTTCCAAGTAGTATATAAACATGTTCCAAATGAAGAATAAAACAGTTATCAACACACCTCTTAACTCCGCGGTTCTACTTACTACATCTGGAAATAGGGCTCGTAATAGACTATTTCAACTAGAAGCTAACCACGTTAGCTCTACCTCAGTGCAATATGTTATTATCCTCGAACTTCAGGAGTTTGACTTTGAAGTCGAGAACAGATCAGGCACACGCATACGCCATGCTGATTTTCTAAGCCGTTACCCTGTAATGATGATCGCTGACGAAAGTTTGCACAGCAAATTGAAGTGTGTTCAATCGCAGGACGAGGAATTAAAAGCCATAATAGACATCCTTGCTGAAAAATCTGTCCACAACAATTTCCTTTTACGATCTGGATTGCTGTACAAATTGGTGAACGACGACGAGCTTATAGTTGTACAACGGATCCTTCAACGTGAAATCATTCGACGGGCTCATGAAAAAGGACATTTTTCTGTAAAGAAAACCAAAGAGATCATCGGAAAAAAATATTACATTCCTAAACTTAAAGACAAGATCCAAAGACAGATTAAATGCTGCATTCCGTGTATCGTATCCAACCGCAAACTTGGGAAAAAAGAAGGAGAGTTGCACCCATTGCCCAAGGAAGCGGAGCCACTTCAAACATTCCACATCGACTTTTTGGGACCTCTCGAATAAACTCACAAGGCGTACAAGCACATTCTTGCTGACATTGACGGATTCACCAAATTTTGTTGGCTATATACTACGAAATCAACATCTTCTAAGGACGTCATCACTAGACTAGAGGCTCAGAGCGCAATATTTGGAAATCCTGCTCAAATAATATCCGATCGAGGCACAGCGTTCACTTCAGACGAGTTTAAGAAGTATTGTGAGGACGAGGGCATTGAACTTCACACAGTAACAACTGGAGTTCCGAGAGCAAACGGTCAAGTCAAACGCCTCAACGCCACAATTGTATCTGTACTGTCCAAACTGTCACTAGATGAACCCAGCAAGTGGTATAAGTTCGTAAGCCAGGTACAGCAGACAATTAACTCGACGTACTGCAGAAGTACACACACAACTTCATTCGAACTTCTTGTAGGCATGAATATGCGCACTAAAACAGAACAGAAAAATGATTGAGCAAGAGTTGACACAAATGTTTCAGGACAATCGAGACGAGATCCGCAAAGCTGCAAAGAAACAGATCCAGGCTATGCAGAATAAAAACAAGCACTCATACAATCTCAGACGTAGACCAGCAGCAACATACAAAGTTGGCGATATTGTCGCTACCAAACGCACGCAACTTGGTGGTGGACTTAAGTTAAAGCCAAAGTACTTGGGTCCCTACCGCGTTACAAAAGTCAAACCGAAGGACACTTACACTACCTCTTGCGCTGAGTATATGAAGCCATGGATGAATATATCCTCCGAGGACGACGACGATACATTTGGGACGAATGTTTAGAAGGATGGCCGAGTTGTGGGAATAGGTCTGGCATTCTTGTCAGCCGAACCCACCACAGATGAACAGCCCTACTAATTATGGGCGAGGTGAAAAAGGAAATCTTGGACAAGAAATTAGAACGAGAGAGACGAAGAATAAATACGTGAAATATATACGAAGTAAAAGAACGACGCGAGTAATAATCTAAAAATGCTGTTAAAATCCCTATTGAATACCTAAAACTATAAGCAGAACTACTTATCACTATTCCTTTAAATAAAACTATAAAAATATTATAATAAAATTACAATTAGTGGGACTTTTCATTTAAACCAGAAAAACCAATTCCACATATATGTATCACAAAAATATTCTTTGTATTATTTCAACTCAAACAGAATAGATAAACAAACTTTTTTAAATTTATTATATATAACAAAAAAAATATTCTTTGTGTTATTTCTACATAAATTCAACCCCACTGCAACCTCACTATCATCCAACTTACACCACGCTCCCACCCGACTGCAACCACACTGTTATCCAACTCACACCCCGCTCCCACCCCACTGCAACCTCACTACAACCTCACTATCACTACCACCCCACTACCGGCTCACTACAGACCCACTACACCCCCACCATCACCCCACTCACAGCCGCGACGCCGGCTTACGATTTCACAAAATGATGCAACAAACACACATTTTAATGCCTCTCGTTTTTTTTATAAACAAATGCACACAAAAACAAATCCAAGCCCCAACCACAATCTACACTCGCAAAAAATTTTGAAAATAAAACCAACCAACAACTTTATGTTTCACGCCTTGCTCTCTTCAACTCATCATATTCCAGAAATTTAACAAGTTGTCTACTCCAAAAACAATCTTTTATGTCAAATATTTGAAATGAAACTTAAACTGAAAAAAAATTAAAATCACTTTTACACCATTTTCAAGCACTTTTTACCAGTGACGACAGGCTTTTTACCAGTGATGACGGGTCCAGAACGTGCATTCTAAACACCGGGGTCCAGAACAAACAGGGGTGGTCAAAAGTATTTTCACAAAACAAAAGTTAAGTATGTTCATTATTTGAACTTACTTCTTGTTAACTTTGGCATCAATGGAAATGTGTTCTAAATGCCGTTTGAATGATACAATACTTTTCTTAACCCATTAAGTACTGTTCGTACCCAAAGGTACTCCACATGACCACACCCAACAAATTAAGCAGTAGCCAAGTTGGGAACAGTACCAGGCGCTCAGTAGCACCCACTGCATATGAGAATTGCTTATCAGCATATTGTATGTCTCACTAACTCACCGTCTCACGGACTGAACGGCACATTGACCCGCCAATGCAGTCAGCACATTTTGCAGTGTCAGCCAACTACGCAAAGCCAACTACGCAAACTGCTACCATATTCATAATTCCCTGACCATCTTTAGAATATAGCTCACTTCACTAATCATTACACTAAACTTCCGTGTTCCAAGTAGTATATAAATATGTTCCAAATGAAGAATAAAACAGTTATCAACACACCTCTTAACTCCGCGGTTCTACTTCCTAAATCTGGGAATAGGGCTCGTAATAGACTATTTCAACTAGAAGCTAACCACGTTAGCTCTACCTCAGTGCAATATGTTATTGATGGCATCAATGACCAAAGTGTTAACAAATCGATTTTGTACAATGCCAAAGACTTGAAGAAGCTCAAGGAAAAATTGAAGTGCTACGAAAAAATTAGCGAAAAATCCGGAAAGCCTAAAATTTACGAACACAAGTCGAAATACCCGATAGGTTAAGAAACTGCGGGTCATAAGGATGTTTTAATGCAAAGAAAGGTACATTGCTTCCACTGTGGTGCCGGTGGCCATACATCCAATCAGTGCCCCAATCGAAACAGTGATCGAAAGTGCTTTAACTGTAACAATTTTGGACACATATCGAAGGACTGCCCCACAGGCAGGATAGAAACGGTTGAGACCCCGAAAAATACGCGCAAAGTATGCGATGACAAACTTTTGATGTGTAAAGACATTTATATGAAAAGCAACAAGTACACAACCCTCATTGACACAGGCAGGAAATACAACATTGTAAGTGAAACAACGAACGTAAGCCTGAACAAGCCAAAACTGAGTGCTGTGAACATTTTTCTTGTCGGTTTCGGGAACAACAACCGGGTAAAACCATTCGGTTCCTTTAAAGAAGAATTCGAAGTGGACGATCAAGTGTTTGAAGAAAATTTTCTTGTTGTCTCATCTGACTTTCTAGACGTGCAAGTTGTGTTAGGTGCCGAATTTTGTAACAACGCTGAAATAACAATAAATCGTGACGGAATAAAAATACAAAGCCAGGAAAAGCATGCCGAAACTGATTTAGGTGCACTAATGAAAATCAACGTCGAAAGTGCCGAAAATTTAAACATAAACATTGACGAGAGTGCAACAGCTGAGGCAAAACGCGAAGTTTACGATCTGATTAAGAACTATAACCCGACGAGTACAAAAACGACAAACGTTTCAATGCGTATCATTTTAAGGGACGACATTTCCGTACGTTCGCGCCCGCGTAGATTCGCGTTGAATTATAGCGGTGTATTTTAGACGATCAAATCGAACAATGGCTCAAGGACGGAATCATCGAGCATTGTGAGTCCGAGTACAGCAGTCCGGTCGTCCTGGTAAAGAAACGCGATAACACACCTCGACTCTGCATTGACTACAGAAGGATTTACAAGGTAATAGTACGAGATATGTTTCCCCTTCCCTTGATCGAAGACCAATTAGACCGTCTGCAAGGTGCCCATGTATTCAGCACGCTGGACCTCAAAAACGAATTTTTCCACCTTAATGTCGATGAAGAAAGCCGCAAGTTCACATCCTTTGTAACTCACAATGGCCAGTACCAGATCCTGAAAGTCCCTTTTGGCCTCACGAATTCTCCAGGCGTGTTTCAAAGACACGTTAAGGCCATTTTCCAAGACTTGACCCGATCTGGTATTGCGATTCCCTACGTCGATGATATCATAGTCCCAGCTGCAGACGAAAGCGAAGCAGTAGCCAATCTCAAGACAGTCGTCAAGCGTTGTGAGGAGTATGGTTTAGTTATCAACCTAAAGAAATGCTGCTTCCTAAAAAAGAAAATCGAGTTTCTAGGCCATTGTATTGCAAACCAATAGATCAGCATCACAGATGACAAGACGAAAGCTGTGACGAAGTTTCCTTTTCCGACAAACCAGAAGCAATTACAAAGCTTTCTGGGTCTGATAGGATATTTTCGCAAATTCATCCTGAGCTTTTCGATCATCGCCAAACCATTGACCGATCCTATGAAGCATGACGCCAAGTTGTGTTTTTTTGATTACCCAAAAACCTGTGCTCAAAATTTTTCATCCACAGCACGAAACAGAACTTCATACAGACGCTTCGATTAATGGTTTTGGGGCAGCTTTACTCCAAAAATCTCCTAAGGATAAACAAGTTCATCCAGTGTATTACATGAGTAAGAAAACTACAGACGCTGAAAGAAAGTTTTCTAGCTACGAGTTGGAGATCCTTGCAGTGGTAGAAGCTTTCCGAAAGTTCCTAATATACCTAATTGCAATACTTTCACGAAGACGATTGAGAAGAGAGAAGTCTGCACTAGAGTCGCACGTAGGATCCTCGAACTTCAGGAGTTTGACTTTGAAGTCGAGCACAGATCAGGCACACGAATACGCCATGCTGATTTTCTAAGCCGTTACCCTGTAATGATGATCTCTGACGAAAGTTTGCACAGCAAATTGAAGTGTGTTCAATCGCAGGACGAGGAATTAAAAGCCATAATAGACATCCTTGCTGAAAAATCTATCCACAACAATTTCCTTTTACGATCTGGATTGCTGTTCAAATTGGTGAACGACGACGAGCTTATAGTTGTACCACCGATCCTTCAACGTGAAATCATTCGACGGGCTCATGAAAAAGGACATTTTTCTGTAAAGAAAACCAAAGAGATCATCGGAAAAAAATATTACATTCCTAAACTTAAAGACAAGATCCAAAGACAGATTAAATGCTGCATTCCGTGTATCGTATCCAACCGCAAACTTGGGAAAAAAGAAGGAGAGTTGCACCCATTGCCCAAGGAAGCGGAGCCACTTCAAACATTCCACATCGACTTTTTGGGACCTCTCCAATCAACTCACAAGGCGTACAAGCACATTCTTGCTGTCATTGACGGATTCACCAAATTTTGTTGGCTATATCTTACGAAATCAACATCTTCTAAGGACGTCATCACTAGACTAGAGGCTCAGAGCGCAATATTTGGAAATCCTGCTCAAATAATATCCGATCGAGGCACAGCGTTCACTTCAGACGAGTTTAAGAAGTATTGTGAGGACGAGGGCATTGAACTTCACGCAGTAACAACTGGAGTTCCGAGAGCAAACGGTCAAGTCAAACGCCTCAACGCCACAATTGTATCTGTACTGTCCAAACTGTCACTAGATGAACCCAGCAAGTGGTATAAGTTCGTAAGCCAGGTACAGCAGACAATTAACTCGACGTACTGCAGAAGTACACACACAACTTCATTCGAACTTCTTGTAGGCATGAATATGCGCACTAAAACAGAACAGAAAAATGATTGAGCAAGAGTTGACACAAATGTTTCAGGACAATCGAGACGAGATCCGCAAAGCTGCAAAGAAACAGATCCAGGCTATGCAGAATAAAAACAAGCACTCATACAATCTCAGACGTAGACCAGCAGCAACATACAAAGTTGGCGATATTGTCGCTACCAAACGCACGCAACTTGGTGGTGGACTTAAGTTAAAGCCAAAGTACTTGGGTCCCTACCGCGTTACAAAAGTCAAACCGAAGGACACTTACACTACCTCTTGCGCTGAGTATATGAAGCCATGGATGAATATATCCTCCGAGGACGACGACGATACATTTGGGACGAATGTTTAGAAGGATGGCCGAGTTGTGGGAATAGGTCTGGCATTCTTGTCAGCCGAACCCACCACAGATGAACAGCCCTACTAATTATGGGCGAGGTGAAAAAGGAAATCAAGAAATTAGAACGAGAGAGACGAAGAATAAAGACGTGAAATATATACGAAGTAAAAGAACGACGCGAGTAATAATCTAAAAATGCTGTTAAAATCCCTATTGAATACCTAAAACTATAAGCAGAACTACTTATCACTATTCCTTTAAATAAAACTATAAAAATTTTATAACAAAATTACAATTAGTGGGACTTTTCATTTAAACCAGAAAAACCAATTCCACATATATGTATCACAAAAATATTCTTTGTATTATATCAACTCAAACAGAATAGATAAACAAACTTTTTTAAATTTATTATATATAACAAAAAAAATATTCTTTGTGTTATTTCTACATAAGTTCAACCCCACTGCAACCTCACTATCATCCAACTTACACCACGCTCCCACCCGACTGCAACCACACTGTTATCCAACTCACACCCCGCTCCCACCCCACTGCAACCTCACTACAACCTCACTATCACTACCACCCCACTACCGGCTCACTACAGACCCACTACACCCCCACCATCACCCCACTCACAGCCGCGACGCCGGCTTACGATTTCACAAAATGATGCAACAAACACACATTTTAATGCCTCTCGTTTTTTTTATAAACAAATGCACACAAAAACAAATCCAAGCCCCAACCACAATCTACACTCGCAAAAAATTTTGAAAATAAAACCAACCAACAACTTTATGTTTCACGCCTTGCTCTCTTCAACTCATCATATTCCAGAAATTTAACAAGTTGTCTACTCCAAAAACAATCTTTTATGTCAAATATTTGAAATGAAACTTAAACTGAAAAAAAATTAAAATCACTTTTACACCATTTTCAAGCACTTTTTACCAGTGACGACAGGCTTTTTACCAGTGATGACGGGTCCAGAACGTGCATTCTAAACACCGGGGTCCAGAACAAACAGGGGTGGTCAAAAGTATTTTCACAAAACAAAAGTTAAGTATGTTCATTATTTGAACTTACTTCTTGTTAACTTTGGCATCAATGGAAATGTGTTCTAAATGCCGTTTGAATGATACAATACTTTTCTTAACCCATTAAGTACTGTTCGTACCCAAAGGTACTCCACATGACCACACCCAACAAATTAAGCAGTAGCCAAGTTGGGAACAGTACCAGGCGCTCAGTAGCACCCACTGCATATGAGAATTGCTTATCAGCATATTGTATGTCTCACTAACTCACCGTCTCACGGACTGAACGGCACATTGACCCGCCAATGCAGTCAGCACATTTTGCAGTGTCAGCCAACTACGCAAAGCCAACTACGCAAACTGCTACCATATTCATAATTCCCTGACCATCTTTAGAATATAGCTCACTTCACTAATCATTACACTAAACTTCCGTGTTCCAAGTAGTATATAAACATGTTCCAAATGAAGAATAAAACAGTTATCAACACACCTCTTAACTCCGCGGTTCTACTTCCTAAATCTGGGAATAGGGCTCGTAATAGACTATTTCAACTAGAAGCTAACCACGTTAGCTCTACCTCAGTGCAATATGTTATTGATGGCATCAATGACCAAAGTGTTAACAAATCGATTTTGTACAATGCCAAAGACTTGAAGAAGTTCAAGGAAAAATTGAAGTGCTACGAAAAAATTAGCGAAAAATCCGGAAAGCCTAAAATTTACGAACACAAGTCGAAATACCCGATAGGTTAAGAAACTGCGGGTCATAAGGATGTTTTAATGCAAAGAAAGGTACATTGCTTCCACTGTGGTGCCGGTGGCCATACATCCAATCAGTGCCCCAATCGAAACAGTGATCGAAAGTGCTTTAACTGTAACAATTTTGGACACATATCGAAGGACTGCCCCACAGGCAGGATAGAAACGGTTGAGACCCCGAAAAATACGCGCAAAGTATGCGATGACAAACTTTTGATGTGTAAAGACATTTATATGAAAAGCAACAAGTACACAACCCTCATTGACACAGGCAGGAAATACAACATTGTAAGTGAAACAACGAACGTAAGCCTGAACAAGCCAAAACTGAGTGCTGTGAACATTTTTCTTGTCGGTTTCGGGAACAACAACCGGGTAAAACCATTCGGTTCCTTTAAAGAAGAATTCGAAGTGGACGATCAAGTGTTTGAAGAAAATTTTCTTGTTGTCTCATCTGACTTTCTAGACGTGCAAGTTGTGTTAGGTGCCGAATTTTGTAACAACGCTGAAATAACAATAAATCGTGACGGAATAAAAATACAAAGCCAGGAAAAGCATGCCGAAACTGATTTAGGTGCACTAATGAAAATCAACGTCGAAAGTGCCGAAAATTTAAACATAAACATTGACGAGAGTGCAACAGCTGAGGCAAAACGCGAAGTTTACGATCTGATTAAGAACTATAACCCGACGAGTACAAAAACGACAAACGTTTCAATGCGTATCATTTTAAGGGACGACATTTCCGTACGTTCGCGCCCGCGTAGATTCGCGTTGAATTATAGCGGTGTATTTTAGACGATCAAATCGAACAATGGCTCAAGGACGGAATCATCGAGCATTGTGAGTCCGAGTACAGCAGTCCGGTCGTCCTGGTAAAGAAACGCGATAACACACCTCGACTCTGCATTGACTACAGAAGGATTTACAAGGTAATAGTACGAGATATGTTTCCCCTTCCCTTGATCGAAGACCAATTAGACCGTCTGCAAGGTGCCCATGTATTCAGCACGCTGGACCTCAAAAACGAATTTTTCCACCTTAATGTCGATGAAGAAAGCCGCAAGTTCACATCCTTTGTAACTCACAATGGCCAGTACCAGATCCTGAAAGTCCCTTTTGGCCTCACGAATTCTCCAGGCGTGTTTCAAAGACACGTTAAGGCCATTTTCCAAGACTTGACCCGATCTGGTATTGCGATTCCCTACGTCGATGATATCATAGTCCCAGCTGCAGACGAAAGCGAAGCAGTAGCCAATCTCAAGACAGTCGTCAAGCGTTGTGAGGAGTATGGTTTAGTTATCAACCTAAAGAAATGCTGCTTCCTAAAAAAGAAAATCGAGTTTCTAGGCCATTGTATTGAAAACCAATAGATCAGCATCACAGATGACAAGACGAAAGCTGTGACGAAGTTTCCTTTTCCGACAAACCAGAAGCAATTACAAAGCTTTCTGGGTCTGATTGGATATTTTCGCAAATTCATCCTGAGCTTTTCGATCATCGCCAAACCATTGACCGATCCTATGAAGCATGACGCCAAGTTGTGTTTTTTTAGCAGAGAGATTGACGCGTTTAACAAGCTTAATAGTTTGATTACCCAAAAACCTGTGCTCAAAATTTTTCATCCACAGCACGAAACAGAACTTCATACAGACGCTTCGATTAATGGTTTTGGGGCAGTTTTACTCCAAAAATCTCCTAAGGATAAACAAGTTCATCCAGTGTATTACATGAGTAAGAAAACTACAGACGCTGAAAGAAAGTTTTCTAGCTACGAGTTGGAGATCCTTGCAGTGGTAGAAGCTTTCCGAAAGTTCCTAATATACCTAATTGCAATACTTTCACGAAGACGATTGAGAAGAGAGAAGTCTGCACTAGAGTCGCACGTAGGATCCTCGAACTTCAGGAGTTTGACTTTGAAGTCGAGAACAGATCAGGCACACGCATACGCCATGCTGATTTTCTAAGCCGTTACCCTGTAATGATGATCTCTGACGAAAGTTTGCACAGCAAATTGAAGTGTGTTCAATCGCAGGACGAGGAATTAATAGCCATAATAGACATCCTTGCTGAAAAATCTGTCCACAACAATTTCCTTTTACGATCTGGATTGCTGTACAAATTGGTGAACGACGACGAGCTTATAGTTGTACAACGGATCCTTCAACGTGAAATCATTCGACGGGCTCATGAAAAAGGACATTTTTCTGTAAAGAAAACCAAAGAGATCATCGGAAAAAAATATTACATTCCTAAACTTAAAGACAAGATCCAAAGACAGATTAAATGCTGCATTCCGTGTATCGTATCCAACCGCAAACTTGGGAAAAAAGAAGGAGAGTTGCACCCATTGCCCAAGGAAGCGGAGCCACTTCAAACATTCCACATCGACTTTTTGGGACCTCTCGAATAAACTCACAAGGCGTACAAGCACATTCTTGCTGACATTGACGGATTCACCAAATTTTGTTGGCTATATACTACGAAATCAACATCTTCTAAGGACGTCATCACTAGACTAGAGGCTCAGAGCGCAATATTTGGAAATCCTGCTCAAATAATATCCGATCGAGGCACAGCGTTCACTTCAGACGAGTTTAAGAAGTATTGTGAGGACGAGGGCATTGAACTTCACGCAGTAACAACTGGAGTTCCGAGAGCAAACGGTCAAGTCAAACGCCTCAACGCCACAATTGTATCTGTACTGTCCAAACTGTCACTAGATGAACCCAGCAAGTGGTATAAGTTCGTAAGCCAGGTACAGCAGACAATTAACTCGACGTACTGCAGAAGTACACACACAACTTCATTCGAACTTCTTGTAGGCATGAATATGCGCACTAAAACAGAACAGAAAAATGATTGAGCAAGAGTTGACACAAATGTTTCAGGACAATCGAGACGAGATCCGCAAAGCTGCAAAGAAACAGATCCAGGCTATGCAGAATAAAAACAAGCACTCATACAATCTCAGACGTAGACCAGCAGCAACATACAAAGTTGGCGATATTGTCGCTACCAAACGCACGCAACTTGGTGGTGGACTTAAGTTAAAGCCAAAGTACTTGGGTCCCTACCGCGTTACAAAAGTCAAACCGAAGGACACTTACACTACCTCTTGCGCTGAGTATATGAAGCCATGGATGAATATATCCTCCGAGGACGACGACGATACATTTGGGACGAATGTTTAGAAGGATGGCCGAGTTGTGGGAATAGGTCTGGCATTCTTGTCAGCCGAACCCACCACAGATGAACAGCCCTACTAATTATGGGCGAGGTGAAAAAGGAAATCTTGGACAAGAAATTAGAACGAGAGAGACGAAGAATAAATACGTGAAATATATACGAAGTAAAAGAACGACGCGAGTAATAATCTAAAAATGCTGTTAAAATCCCTATTGAATACCTAAAACTATAAGCAGAACTACTTATCACTATTCCTTTAAATAAAACTATAAAAATATTATAATAAAATTACAATTAGTTGGACTTTTCATTTAAACCAGAAAAACCAATTCCACATATATGTATCACAAAAATATTCTTTGTATTATTTCAACTCAAACAGAATAGATAAACAAACTTTTTTAAATTTATTATATATAACAAAAAAAATATTCTTTGTGTTATTTCTACATAAATTCAACCCCACTGCAACCTCACTATCATCAAACTTACACCACGCTCCCACCCGACTGCAACCACACTGTTATCCAACTCACACCCCGCTCCCACCCCACTGCAACCTCACTACAACCTCACTATCACTACCACCCCACTACCGGCTCACTACAGACCCACTACACCCCCACCATCACCCCACTCACAGCCGCGACGCCGGCTTACGATTTCACAAAATGATGCAACAAACACACATTTTAATGCCTCTCGTTCTTTTATAAACAAATGCACACAAAAACAAATCCAAACCCCAACCACAATCTACACTCGCAAAAAACTTTGAAAATAAAACCAACCAACAACTTTTTGTTTACGCCTTGCTCTCTTCAACTCATCATATTCAAGAAATTTAACAAGTTGTCTACTCCAAAAACAATCTTTTATGTCAAATATTTGAAATGGAACTTAAACTAAAAAAAATTAAAATCACTTTTACACCATTTTCAAGCACTTTTTACCAGTGACGACAGGCTTTTTACCAGTGATGACGGGTCCAGAACGTGCATTCTAAACACCGGGGTCCAGAACATACAGGGGTGGTCAAAAGTATTTTCACAAAACAAAAGTTAAGTATGTTCATTATTTGAACTTACTTCTTGTTAACTTTGGCATCAATGGAAATGTGTTCTAAATGCCGTTTGAATGATACAATACTTTTCTTAACCCATTAAGTACTGTTCGTACCCAAAGGTACTCCACATGACCACACCCAACAAATCAAGCAGTAGCCAAGTTGGGAACAGTACCAGGCGCTCAGTAGCACCCACTGCATATGAGAATTGCTGATCAGCATATTATATGTCTCACTAACTCACCGTCTCACGGACTGAACGGCACATTGACCCGCCGCAGTCAGCACATTTTGCAGTGTCAGCCAACTACGCAAAGCCAACTACGCAAACTGCTACCATATTCATAATTCCCTGACCAACTTTAGAATATAGCTCACTTCACTAATCATTACACTAAACTTCCGTGTTCCAAGTAGTATATAAACATGTTCCAAATGAAGAATAAAACAGTTATCAACACACCTCTTAACTCCGCGGTTCTACTTCCTACATCTGGAAATAGGGCTCGTAATAGACTATTTCAACTAGAAGCTAACCACGTTAGCTCTACCTCAGTGCAATATGTTATTATCCTCGAACTTCAGGAGTTTGACTTTGAAGTCGAGAACAGATCAGGCACACGCATACGCCATGCTGATTTTCTAAGCCGTTACCCTGTAATGATGATCTCTGACGAAAGTTTGCACAGCAAATTGAAGTGTGTTCAATCGCAGGACGAGGAATTAAAAGCCATAATAGACATCCTTGCTGAAAAATCTGTCCACAACAATTTCCTTTTACGATCTGGATTGCTGTACAAATTGGTGAACGACGACGAGCTTATAGTTGTACCACGGATCCTTCAACGTGAAATCATTCGACGGGCTCATGAAAAAGGACATTTTTCTGTAAAGAAAACCAAAGAGATCATCGGAAAAAAATATTACATTCCTAAACTTAAAGACAAGATCCAAAGACAGATTAAATGCTGCATTCCGTGTATCGTATCCAACCGCAAACTTGGGAAAAAAGAAGGAGAGTTGCACCCATTGCCCAAGGAAGCGGAGCCACTTCAAACATTCCACATCGACTTTTTGGGACCTCTCGAATAAACTCACAAGGCGTACAAGCACATTCTTGCTGACATTGACGGATTCACCAAATTTTGTTGGCTATATACTACGAAATCAACATCTTCTAAGGACGTCATCACTAGACTAGAGGCTCAGAGCGCAATATTTGGAAATCCTGCTCAAATAATATCCGATCGAGGCACAGCGTTCACTTCAGACGAGTTTAAGAAGTATTGTGAGGACGAGGGCATTGAACTTCACGCAGTAACAACTGGAGTTCCGAGAGCAAACGGTCAAGTCAAACGCCTCAACGCCACAATTGTATCTGTACTGTCCAAACTGTCACTAGATGAACCCAGCAAGTGGTATAAGTTCGTAAGCCAGGTACAGCAGACAATTAACTCGACGTACTGCAGAAGTACACACACAACTTCATTCGAACTTCTTGTAGGCATGAATATGCGCACTAAAACAGAACAGAAAAATGATTGAGCAAGAGTTGACACAAATGTTTCAGGACAATCGAGACGAGATCCGCAAAGCTGCAAAGAAACAGATCCAGGCTATGCAGAATAAAAACAAGCACTCATACAATCTCAGACGTAGACCAGCAGCAACATACAAAGTTGGCGATATTGTCGCTACCAAACGCACGCAACTTGGTGGTGGACTTAAGTTAAAGCCAAAGTACTTGGGTCCCTACCGCGTTACAAAAGTCAAACCGAAGGACACTTACGATGTTGTAAAGGAATCGCTAACTACCGACGGACCAAGATACACTACCTCTTGCGCTGAGTATATGAAGCCATGGATGAATATATCCTCCGAGGACGACGACGATACATTTGGGACGAATGTTTGAAGGATGGCCGAGTTGTGGGAATAGGTCTGGCATTCTTATCAGCCGAACCCACCACAGATGAACAGCACTACTAATTATGGGCGAGGTGAAAAAGGAAATCTTGGACAAGAAATTAGAACGAGAGAGACGAAGAATAAAGACGTGAAATATATACGAAGTAAAAGAACGACGCGAGTAATAATCTAAAAATGCTGTTAAAATCCCTATTGAATACCTAAAACTATAAGCAGAACTACTTATCACTATTCCTTTAAATAAAACTATAAAAATATTATAATAAAATTACAATTAGTGGGACTTTTCATTTAAACCAGAAAAACCAATTCCACATATATGTATCACAAAAATATTCTTTGTATTATTTCAACTCAAACAGAATAGATAAACAAACTTTTTTAAATTTATTATATATAACAAAAAAAATATTCTTTGTGTTATTTCTACATAAATTCAACCCCACTGCAACCTCACTATCATCAAACTTACACCACGCTCCCACCCGACTGCAACCACACTGTTATCCAACTCACACCCCGCTCCCACCCCACTGCAACCTCACTACAACCTCACTATCACTACCACCCCACTACCGGCTCACTACAGACCCACTACACCCCCACCATCACCCCACTCACAGCCGCGACGCCGGCTTACGATTTCACAAAATGATGCAAGAAACACACATTTTAATGCCTCTCGTTTTTTTATAAACAAATGCACACAAAAACAAATCCAAACCCCAACCACAATCTACACTCGCAAAAAACTTTGAAAATAAAACCAACCAACAACTTTTTGTTTCACGCCTTGCTCTCTTCAACTCATCATATTCAAGAAATTTAACAAGTTGTCTACTCCAAAAACAATCTTTTATGTCAAATATTTGAAATGGAACTTAAACTAAAAAAAATTAAAATCACTTTTACACCATTTTCAAGCACTTTTTACCAGTGACGACAGGCTTTTTACCAGTGATGACGGGTCCAGAACGTGCATTCTAAACACCGGGGTCCAGAACATACAGGGGTGGTCAAAAGTATTTTCACAAAACAAAAGTTAAGTATGTTCATTATTTGAACTTACTTCTTGTTAACTTTGGCATCAATGGAAATGTGTTCTAAATGCCGTTTGAATGATACAATACTTTTCTTAACCCATTAAGTACTGTTCGTACCAAAAGGTACTCCACATGACCACACCCAACAAATCAAGCAGTAGCCAAGTTGGGAACAGTACCAGGCGCTCAGTAGCACCCACTGCATATGAGAATTGCTGATCAGCATATTATATGTCTCACTAACTCACCGTCTCACGGACTGAACGGCACATTGACCCGCCAATGCAGTCAGCACATTTTGCAGTGTCAGCCAACTACGCAAACTGCTACCATAATCATAATTCCCTGACCAACTTTAGAATATAGCTCACTTCACTAATCATTACACTAAACTTCCGTGTTCCAAGTAGTATATAAACATGTTCCAAATGAAGAATAAAACAGTTATCAACACACCTCTTAACTCCGCGGTTCTACTTCCTACATCTGGAAATAGGGCTCGTAATAGACTATTTCAACTAGAAGCTAACCACGTTAGCTCTACCTCAGTGCAATATGTTATTATCCTCGAACTTCAGGAGTTTGACTTTGAAGTCGAGAACAGATCAGGCACACGCATACGCCATGCTGATTTTCTAAGCCGTTACCCTGTAATGATGATCTCTGACGAAAGTTTGCACAGCAAATTGAAGTGTGTTCAATCGCAGGACGAGGAATTAAAAGCCATAATAGACATCCTTGCTGAAAAATCTGTCCACAACAATTTCCTTTTACGATCTGGATTGCTGTACAAATTGGTGAACGACGACGAGCTTATAGTTGTACAACGGATCCTTCAACGTGAAATCATTCGACGGGCTCATGAAAAAGGACATTTTTCTGTAAAGAAAACCAAAGAGATCATCGGAAAAAAATATTACATTCCTAAACTTAAAGAGAAGATCCAAAGACAGATTAAATGCTGCATTCCGTGTATCGTATCCAACCGCAAACTTGGGAAAAAAGAAGGAGAGTTGCACCCATTGCCCAAGGAAGCGGAGCCACTTAGACTAGAGGCTCAGAGCGCAATATTTGGAAATCCTGCTCAAATAATATCCGATCGAGGCACAGCGTTCACTTCAGACGAGTTTAAGAAGTATTGTGAGGACGAGGGCATTGAACTTCACGCAGTAACAACTGGAGTTCCGAGAGCAAACGGTCAAGTCAAACGCCTCAACGCCACAATTGTATCTGTACTGTCCAAACTGTCACTAGATGAACCCAGCAAGTGGTATAAGTTCGTAAGCCAGGTACAGCAGACAATTAACTCGACGTACTGCAGAAGTACACACACAACTTCATTCGAACTTCTTGTAGGCATGAATATGCGCACTAAAACAGAACAGAAAAATGATTGAGCAAGAGTTGACACAAATGTTTCAGGACAATCGAGACGAGATCCGCAAAGCTGCAAAGAAACAGATCCAGGCTATGCAGAATAAAAACAAGCACTCATACAATCTCAGACGTAGACCAGCAGCAACATACAAAGTTGGCGATATTGTCGCTACCAAACGCACGCAACTTGGTGGTGGACTTAAGTTAAAGCCAAAGTACTTGGGTCCCTACCGCGTTACAAAAGTCAAACCGAAGGACACTTACACTACCTCTTGCGCTGAGTATATGAAGCCATGGATGAATATATCATCCGAGGACGACGACGATACATTTGGGACGAATGTTTAGAAGGATGGCCGAGTTGTGGGAATAGGTCTGGCATTCTTGTCAGCCGAACCCACCACAGATGAACAGCCCTACTAATTATGGGCGAGGTGAAAAAGGAAATCTTGGACAAGAAATTAGAACGAGAGAGACGAAGAATAAATACGTGAAATATATACGAAGTAAAAGAACGACGCGAGTAATAATCTAAAAATGCTGTTAAAATCCCTATTGAATACCTAAAACTATAAGCAGAACTACTTATCACTATTCCTTTAAATAAAACTATAAAAATATTATAATAAAATTACAATTAGTGGGACTTTTCATTTAAACCAGAAAAACCAATTCCACATATATGTATCACAAAAATATTCTTTGTATTATTTCAACTCAAACAGAATAGATAAACAAACTTTTTTAAATTTATTATATATAACAAAAAAAATATTCTTTGTGTTATTTCTACATAAATTCAACCCCACTGCAACCTCACTATCATCCAACTTACACCACGCTCCCACCCGACTGCAACCACACTGTTATCCAACTCACACCCCGCTCCCACCCCACTGCAACCTCACTACAACCTCACTATCACTACCACCCCACTACCGGCTCACTACAGACCCACTACACCCCCACCATCACCCCACTCACAGCCGCGACGCCGGCTTACGATTTCACAAAATGATGCAACAAACACACATTTTAATGCCTCTCGTTTTTTTTATAAACAAATGCACACAAAAACAAATCCAAGCCCCAACCACAATCTACACTCGCAAAAAATTTTGAAAATAAAACCAACCAACAACTTTATGTTTCACGCCTTGCTCTCTTCAACTCATCATATTCCAGAAATTTAACAAGTTGTCTACTCCAAAAACAATCTTTTATGTCAAATATTTGAAATGAAACTTAAACTGAAAAAAAATTAAAATCACTTTTACACCATTTTCAAGCACTTTTTACCAGTGACGACAGGCTTTTTACCAGTGATGACGGGTCCAGAACGTGCATTCTAAACACCGGGGTCCAGAACAAACAGGGGTGGTCAAAAGTATTTTCACAAAACAAAAGTTAAGTATGTTCATTATTTGAACTTACTTCTTGTTAACTTTGGCATCAATGGAAATGTGTTCTAAATGCCGTTTGAATGATACAATACTTTTCTTAACCCATTAAGTACTGTTCGTACCCAAAGGTACTCCACATGACCACACCCAACAAATTAAGCAGTAGCCAAGTTGGGAACAGTACCAGGCGCTCAGTAGCACCCACTGCATATGAGAATTGCTTAGCAGCATATTGTATGTCTCACTAACTCACCGTCTCACGGACTGAACGGCACATTGACCCGCCAATGCAGTCAGCACATTTTGCAGTGTCAGCCAACTACGCAAAGCCAACTACGCAAACTGCTACCATAATCATAATTCCCTGACCAACTTTAGAATATAGCTCACTTCACTAATCATTACACTAAACTTCCGTGTTCCAAGTAGTATATAAACATGTTCCAAATGAAGAATAAAACCGTTATCAACACACCTCTTAACTCCGCGGTTCTACTTCCTACATCTGGGAATAGGGCTCGTAATAGACTATTTCAACTAGAAGCTAACCACGTTAGCTCTACCTCAGCGCAGTTCCGCATCGCCTGTGGTCCGGCATCGCAGTAACCATCGTTACCATTGCCGCGACGCGATCGTCCTGCCAGCAAAGCGTCCCCGTGCCAGCGACAAGCTCATTACCCCCTTGTCCCGCGGTGTGACCCAGAAGTGTCTACTTCGGTTAGGCACAAACATTGGGGACCCCGACGTGATCCATTGACAACAAAGGATCACACTCAAGCAACCCGCTTCCCACTAAAGGACTCACAGCTTTATCCAGCTTCACAGGATACGCTTCTTCTTCCAGCGTCACAGGAACTTCAGCTTCATCCAGCTTCAGAGGATTCGCTTCTTCTTCCAGTGTCACAGGAACTTCAGCTTCATCCAGCTTCACAGGATACGCTTCTTCTTCCCGCGTCACAGGAACTTCAGCTTCATCCAGCTTCACAGGATACGCCTCTTCTTCCAGCGTCAAAGGAACTTCAGCTTCATCCAGCTTCACAGGATTCGCTTCTTCTCCCAGCGTCACAGGAACTTCAGCCTCATCCAGCTTCACAGGATTCGCTTCTTCTTCCAGCGTCACAGGAACTTCAGCTTAATCCAGCTTCACAGGATACGCTTCTTCTTCCAGCGTCACAGGAACTTCAGCTTAATCCAGCTTCACAGGATTCGCTTCTTCTTCCAGCGTCACAGGAACTTCAGCTTCATCCAGCTTCACAGGATACCCAGCTTCATCCAGCTTCACAGGATACTCAGCTTCATCCAGCTTCACAGGACTCACAGTTTCATTCAGCTTCACAGGATACTCAGCTTCATCCAGTTTCACAAGATTCTTTGTTTCCAAGACACACAATATGTCTACTTAATTCATTGAGGAAACAAGTCACACAAGAATCGATTTACACAATCGATTACTAGACACACAAAACGAGCTGCAAGGGAAAATCCAACAGTTCATTAAGAATTATGGCAAGGATTCTGCCGACCGACGCCACCGAGACGGCTATTATTCCGGTAAGCTAAATCAGTTAAACGATCTCTGGCAGCAGTTTTGCGACCAAGATGAAGAAGTCCAGCAAGCGGCATTACCCATTGGAAGTGAGTACTCTTCACGATTAGTAGCACTTAAGGAGCTGGTCGAAAAATATCAGAATATCTTTCTGGACAACATGCCGACTGGAAGCGGGCTTCCGAAGGCCCCCAGACGAACTTCGGCCAACATCAAGCTCACAACAAGAGATCAAGTCAAAGGAGGTTCCGCAATTGACACGGTGATCCGACAGTTGTAGAGAAGATGCAACGAATTGGAGTCATCATTAACATTAGCCTCGAACGCCCCAACTGTCACCCCAGCCCTACAAAGGCACATGGATCTCCATTGGGCGTTACTAAGGCAAGCCCACGACGAATTGGATAGCACACCTGGGGCCGCAGCTCTGGCAGAAGCAGAGCTAGCCCAATTCCACACATTATACGAGGAATACGAAATGAACCTGTTACGAGAAAACGACGCGCCAATAAGCCTAAACTTGGCACTTCCGCCAATTGGCATTCCGGAGTTCAACGGCGAGTATCTAGACTGGCCACGGTTCCATGATCTCTTTGTGGAATTGGTACGTAACAAACCATATTCGGCCAGTCAAAAACTTCATAATCTACAGAGTTCGCTTCGTGGTGAAGCGAGGAACGTCTTGACAGACACAGCCTTCTCACAGGGTGGCTATGACGACACCTGGTTGCGGTTGAATGCCAGGTACCAGAACGGCAAAATATTAGTATTCGCCGCCATAGCACAAATTATTGACCATATGCCTATAGACGGCTCCTCGCGCCAGCTGAGGGCCTTACATGACTCTATCAAAAAGTCAATAAGTACTCTCCAAAACCTCGATGTCAGCACAAAATCCTGGGATCCAATCCTGTGTTTTCTTATCAGAAGAAAACTAGACCAGCAGTCTCTAGCTGCTCTAGAAAATTCAGCGGATGCAACCACGGAAATTCCAACGTTATGGAGTGTACTGACGTTTATTGAGCGGCGCGCTTGCATGCTGGAGACGATAAGCGCTCAACCTACAGCAACACTCCGCCATCAGTCAGTTCACAACGAAGAGAGCTGTAAGATTTGTCACCTAGGACAACATAATCTTAGAGCATGTAGCCGTATCCAGCAAATGGACCCCAAAGCACGGCGTCAAGCCATTATTCAAGTAGGAGCATGCACAAATTGTTTGTCTACAGCTCATAAGGTTGAAAACTGTGGATCACCGACCACTTGTCGAGTCTGCCAGCAACGGCATCATTCACTGTTACACCAAGGACCGACTAGCAATCCAGTGGCCCTCGCAGTAACCATTGGAGGCTACGACAACCCTAGAGGATATACTCTGCTCGCGACCGTCAAGGTATCATTACAAGGGCCAACGGGTCACCTACAAACATGTCGCGCTTTAATAGATGGTGGATCACAGGTAAATCTTATCTCAAGGAGAATGGCAGATCTACTATCTCTTAAGCAAATGTCACCGATTGAAATATCTGGACTCGGAGGAAAAATATCAACAGCAATCAGATCAAAACTAAAGCTCTCATCATGTACATCAGGGTTTGAAAAACTATTAGAGGTATTTATTATGCCCACAGTCATTACAGACCAACCGTCAGTACCGATTACAAGCGATCTTAATATTCCCGAGGGACTGCGGTTAGCAGATCCTGACTTTCGGCAACCAGGACCCATTGACCTAACTTTAGGGGTTGAAGTACTTTCTCGTGTAATAACCGGTGAACTTCTTGAACTAGGATCTAATAGACCGTTGGCCCAAGGCACAAGGCTTGGGAATGTAATCACAGGTTTTCTCGATAAAGAAACCTCATCTGATACGGAATTCAACCCTATTTCGATAGAAGACAAAGAAGAAAGCAAACGGCAAAATGAGATTTCACTCGAGGAAAAAGGGATTCATTTAACGTACGTATCAATGATGGATCATAAAATAGAAGATACTGAAGACAGATGTCTCCAATCAAGAACTAGCGACACTGACTCGTCCGATCGAGATACATATAAGGGTTCATTGCAGTTGACTGAACTTTATACTGCAAGAGAAAAACCAATGAATATAGAACAAACTTTTCATCAATTTAAAAGCTACAACAAGTTTGACTTTTGTTCAACAGTTCTAAACTTAACCAAGAAATATCTTAGTTTTGTTGCAGAAGGTCCACATACAATAGACGTGCCAAATGATCAAGTTCTACGAGGGCACAATTCCAGTCCCCACGGTAAAGTCAATTTTATCGCAAAAGCAGCATCAAGAAGATGTGAAGGGCCTGAATCACAAACATGAACCTCAGTTGAAGGAAAGATCCACCTTGGTCAATGATTTGTTATGTGCTTCCTATAAAATTCGGTCAAGGGCTGAACGACATCACGACTTAATTGAGGGTACCCCTCAAGGGGGGGGGAGAATGTTCGACCCAAAGGTACTCAACATGACCACACCCAATAAATAAAGAAGTAGCCAAGTTGGGAACAGTACCAGGCGCTCAGTAGCAGCCACTGCATATGGAATTGCTGATCAGCATATTATATGTCTCACTAACTCACCGTCTCACCGACTGAACGGCACATTGACCCGCCAATGCAGTCAGCACATTTTGCAGTGTCAGCCAACTACGCAAAGCCAACTACGCAAACTGCTACCATATTCATAATTCCCTGACCAACTTTAGAATATAGCTCACTTCACTAATCATTACACTAAACTTCCGTGTTCCAAGTAGTATATAAACATGTTCCAATTGAAGAATAAAACAGTTATCAACAAACCTCTTAACTCCGCGGTTCTACTTCCTACATCTGGGAATAGGGCTCGTAATAGACTATTTCAACTAGAAGCTAACCACGTTAGCTCCACCTCAGCGCAGTTGCGCATCGCCTGTGGTCCGGCATCGCAGTAACCATCGTTACCATTGCCGCGACGCGATCGTCCTGCCAGCAAAGCGTCTCCGTGCCAGCGACAAGTGCTCATTACCCCCTTGTTAGGCGGTGTGACCCGGAAGTGTCTACTTCGGTTAGGCACAAACAAGTATTTCTTAAAAAGGACGAATTTGTGTGAAAATCTACTTTTTAAACTCTTTTCCTCGCCTAATAATTCGCGTAATAAACTTGCGTTGCGTTCAAAGCTACGGAATCTTATCCTGTCTTTTTCATAATTCATTCATAATTTCATAATTCATATTTACGATTTTTTGAATTTAGTGGGCGTGGCAAACTTTTTTTGGGTCAAGCGATAGGTATTGATGAGAACAATACATTTCTACAGTTTCTAGTATGAAAACTGTGTGCGTCACAGTATTGGTCGGCTTGTGTGCGGAAAAACTTGCTTTCTAGCTTTCATAGTTTCCGAAATCATTGCGTTCATACGGACGGACAGACTAACATGGCTAGATCGACTCGGCTAATGATCCTAATCAATAATGTATATTCTTTATAGGGTCAGAAACACTTCATTCTACCTGTTACATACTTGCCGACGAATCTAGTATACCCTTTATTCTACAAGTAACGGGTATAAAAATGAGGGCACACAGTATTTTTCAGCCGCGTCATTTAAGCCTATACGTTCGTTCGGCAACATTGCTTAGAATCCTTTAAAGATTTTTTTCCCCCACGATTTTTTGGCACCCAAATCTTTCCGACCTAATTCGATTTGTTTGTGGCCAAAAAAGTGACTAAAATGGCGTTCGACCCACTTCTCGTTACTCCGTTTCAAATTTCAAATACAATTAAATTCCAGGGAATTTGACTTAAATACAAAAACTTTTGATAAAAAACATATTAAACTGCATAACTTAATTTGCAAGTATTTGAATCAAGTTAGAAAATATTTTCTGTCAATATATTAATTGTTAGTTATTAATTATTGGTTGATTATTTTACTTAATATTTTTCTACTTAAAGTTAATGAAAACGGCAATGTATTAAAACAAAGCGAAGGATATTTTTTTTTTTTTTTAAATGCTTTGCTATTTATTTATTGAATCTTCTCCCTTTGGATACTAACAATAAGTGTATCAAATCTTAGACTAATTAATCTAACTCACAGTCATATGACTGATGTTGTGCTAAAGGGGCCCGAAAGTTATAGCTGGCTTGGCAGGTCGTTGCGTTGTAGACGGGATCGGCTGGAAACCCAAGTCAAGCCTCTTGCGATGCGATTGGGGTGCACAGAGAGTTTTTCGTTGTAGGACGCTTTTTGTTTGTCTATTTCATCTTTAACGGTGAGAATGCTTAGGTTCCTGTGGATGTTTTGGTTGCGAATATACCATGGTGCCCCAGTGATAGTTCGCAGGATTTTCGATTGAGCGCGCTGTATAATGTCTATGTTGCTTCTGCTGGCGTTCCCCCATAGCTGGGAGCCATATGTCCAGATGGGCTTGAGAGTGGAGTTGTAGAGCAAAACCTTGTATTCTAGACGCAGTGGCGAACGAGCGTTAAGAATCCAGTGGAAGCTGCTGGCCTTTAGTTTTAGATGTACTTTCTTGCGTTCGATGTGTCTTCTCCAGGTCAGTCGTCTGTCAAGGTGGACGCCGAGATACGTTACATCGTTGACTTGGGGAATCTGCGTATTACTCAATAATAGTGGAGGGCATGTTTGCCTGTTGAGAGTAAACGTTATGTGTTTACATTTTTGTTCATTTATTTTAATCCGCCAATCAGATAGCCACCTCTCTACTACGAGGAGGTGGTTTGCTAGGTGTGTTGTGGCTCGGCCTGGGCACCTCGAGCGACTTAAAATTGCGGTGTCGTCAGCGAACGTAGATGTTGTTAGCTGCTCGTTCGTGGGAATATCCGCTGTGTATAGGAGGAACAGAGTAGGCCCTAGCGCGCTTCCTTGCGGGACTCCAGCTTTGATAATGTAGTCGTCGGATGTTGTTGTATTGCACCTTACTGCGAAGGTCCTGTTGTATAGATACGACTCAAGAAGCTTGTGAGTGTAATCAGGTAAGTGTGTTTTGATTTTGTGCATGAGGCCATCTAGCCATACTCGATCGAAGGCTAGAGATACATCGAGGAATATTGCGCTGCAGTATTCCCGATGCTCAAAGGCTGTGCGTATTTCTGATGTTATTCTGTTAACTTGTTCGATTGTTCCATGGTTTTGACGAAATCCAAATTGATGAGCAGGGATAACATTGTGTGCTCCTAGATATGGTGTTATGCGAATTAGAAGGCATTTTTCGAAAAGCTTAGACAGACACGATAATAAACTAATTGGTCTGTTGGATGACGAAATTGTGTGGTCTTTTCCGGGCTTCGGTATCATAATGATAATAGATTTTTTCCATTTTTTCGGATAGTAGCCGAGAGTTATAATCCCATTGAAGAGCTTACAGATAACCTCAATGGCAGAGTTTGGAAGTTCAATTAACATTTTTGGGGTTATTTGGTCACCGCCAGGGGCCTTTTTTGGTTTCAGTTCCCCAATGACTTTCGCGATCTCCTTTGGCTGAAACAACGGTGGTAGGGAAATAGATTCAGATTCGATTTGTGGTAGGAAAAATGAACCAGTGGCAGGGTTCGGCTGGAAGACGTTTCTTAGATGTAACGCAAAAGTTTCGGCTCTATCTTCGTCGCTGCGGGCCCAGATGCCAGATGAGTTTCTTATCGGAGTGACTGTTTCGATTGGAGAGCTCAGATTTGGGTGAGCCCTCCACAGAGGATGTTTTGTACTGGTTGGCGATAGTTTTGTAATGTACTGCAGCTGTGCATTTTCTGTTTCTTGCTTTAGAGCTCGATTTAGTGAGCGAGTGGCTTCCTTAAGACGTTGTTTTGATGACGGCGATCTGTTGGTTTGCCAGGCACGTCGCAGGCGCCTCTTTTCTAGGACTAACCGTTCAATTTGCAGATTAGTTTTGAAGTGGTTGGTTTGCGCGTCCCTGCCTTGTGGTGTTGAGATCGTGGCTGCCTCCACGAATACTTCTTCAAGAGCATCGGTAGAGCAGTCGATGTCCGCTTCGATGTTGAAGTGAGGGGTTAATTTGATGTGTGAGCTTACATACTTTTTATATTTTAACCAGTTGGTTCTGTGCGACGGAAGCCTGAGGGGGTGATCTGTGGTTCTTGTGCTTTGAAGAAGAGTTATTAGCACTGGCGAATGGTCTGACGACAGGTCCGAAAGCGCTTTGGCGCTTATTATATTGCGGGGAATGTTTTTTGTCACCGCAAAGTCTATTAGGTCTGGAACTTTCCTGGGGTCTGTTGGCCAGTATGTGGGGCTGCCAGGGGAAACATAGTCTAATTTGTTGTTCGGTTTTATGATTGCATTGTATAATTGCCTTCCTTTGGGAGTCACAAGGCGTGATCCCCAGTGCGTGTGTTTGGCATTATAGTCCCCTGCAGCTATAAAGCGGTCTCCAAGCAAGTTGTAGAAGTCCATGAATTGTCCTTCAGAAATTGTAAAGCGAGGCGGGCAGTAGACAGCGGCTATGGTGAGGTTTCCGTTGCCTGACTGCACTTTGATAGACGTGGCTTGCAGGTAATTAGTTAAAAACCTTTGGTGAAAGTGGTGCTTGATGCGTTCCCTGATTAGGATGCCGGTTCCGCCGTGGGCTTTACCATCTGGATGGTCTGTGCGGTAGAAAGTGTAGCCTCTTATTTGGAAGTTGTATTTGTTTGTGAGGTGCGTCTCTACCAGTAGCATAATGTCGATATGATTTTCATTCAGGAACTGTGTTACTTCAAGGTTGTGCCGTGAAACGCCATTGGCGTTCCACATTGTTATTCGTAGATTTGCCATCTGATTATTTGGACTGCTTAATTGCAAGTAGCTGTAACACCATGTTCTGGTTTTGAACCAGTGTTTGCATGGTCGTTTTCATGAATGACATGAGTTCCATCATACTTTGTTGCATGGTGACCATCATAGTTTCCAGAGTGCTTTGCGACTGTTCTTGGATCTGCTGAGCGTTTCCTAGATTAGACTGGAGTGGGTTTTCCGTCCCCGATCGAAGGGCATCGGCGTATGAGAATCCTTTCTGGGTATTTAGTTGACCAAAGGAGGATCTTGCAGCCGTGCCGAAAAATACTTCCGGCGTCGTACGCGAGTAAGTGCACGCATTTTGGGTATTCTGATGACGCGTTGCTATCACTTTTCGCATGCGGTCCTTCATCTCCTTGTAGACCGGACAGCCCCTGTAGTTTGCCGTGTGGTTACCTTGGCAGTTAACGCATTTTTTCTTTTTGGGGTCTTCTTTGCTGGCAGGGCAGTTAGCCGAATTGTGGAAGTCTCCACAAGCTACACAGACTGTTCGAAGCGAACAGTATGCCCTGGTGTGTCCATACTCCTGACAATTTGTGCATTGCACTGGGCCGTTCCTTTTATGTGGCTCTTCCACGTTAATTCTTCGGTGCAATAAGTATTGCAGGTTATAAATGGGGTGCACTTCATTTTTCTTCAAGACTCTGCTGTCAGGCTCCAGCTCGACCCTGAAGAGTGGTTGCGGCTCTTTTTTCCTGTTTATAATGTTACTGACGTTCTTTGCAGAAAACCCTTTTTCCTTGAGAGCATCGATAACTTGTTTGGCGGTTACGTCGGGCTCGATTCCTTTTATTACCACTTGCAGGCCCTTGCTGCTTTTTAGGTGGTACGTGTAGTAGCTTTTCCTAGCTTCCTCCAGGTATTTGGATACTGCTCGGAAATGTTCTTCAGATTTGGTCTGAAGCTTGGTTTCATGGATATCCCCTTTTGTGACCGGAACAACATAAGAGTTTCCGTCTCCGGTCAGCGCAACAATTTTGTTGACCAGGGCGTTCGAGATTTTCTCCCTAATGTAAATTGGTGGGGGCTTAGGTTTCGGTTGGGTCTCCTGAGCCCGTCCTGATTCATTTTCTGCTAGAAGCGCAAATCGATTGCTGTCGGATCTCCCGGGTAATATATCTTCTACTTGGACACGGTTTATTTTTGACTTGTTACCTACCGCGGTGTTCTGCGGGCTAAGCTTACGCTTGATATTGATGTACCGATCTAGTCCGGTCTGTATGGCCGGACCCGCTTGCTGAATTTTGTTTTGGTTTTGATTTGTTGTCGTTGTTTTTGTTGCCGTTGTATTTAGAGCTGCGGTTGCAGTCGATTCCGAAATAATAGTCGTAGTTGTCGTTGATTTTTTTGCCGTAGCTGTAGTTGTTGCTGACAAATTTAGTGCGGATGCAGAAGTTTTACCGTTGCATGTTGTTGGTGCGCCAGGGGTCAAAACTGATGGTGGGGGGGTTTTGCATTGTTGAATCCACGCCGTCGGAGTAGGGGTAGCCGTAAGTAAGCATGGTGAGCAAGATCGTGCTCTTTGGCTATCGACCGACAGTCTTTTTTTGCACTTCGCTATCACGCGTTGAGACATACGAAAAGTAACCGTTTCTTCGGCTCGCGGAGCTGAGTCGCTCTTTATTCTGTTCGTAGCTCATTGAGCTTTATTAGCGTGGCACTTATTTATTATTATAAGATAAAATAATTATGTGCTAGTTTAAGACATTACACCGATTTTGTGGGTTGAAACCTAAATTTCTTTGGGTTTTAGCGTCTTTTCGCTTATTTGAAATTAACCTGTTTAGTTTTTGTGTTTTGTTTGCATTTAATTTATCAACTTTCTTGCACTTTTCGCGGAGCTCGCACAAGACACGTCCACTCTCTTCAGGATATTTAAACCGAATAATTTTCGGATTGTTTTTCATCTATTGCTTAAAATACTTTCAGCAAAGTAAATTTTTTTAATTTAGTACTTCAAAAAGGACGGGACAAGTCAAAGTCCTTAGTTTCCCTTTTATTCCCTTGCAAATGGCGTGGTGCACTATGAATTCCTTCCACCCAGCCAAACTGTACGTAAGGAACAATATTTGAGCGTTGTTCGTCTTTTGCGTGAAGCAATTCGTGTAAAAATACCACAATTATGGGCAACAACAAATCTTTATTTTTGCACCACGATATTGAACCGGTTCACATTTCACACGTTCTTCATGACCATTTCGCCAAAAATTCGACGCATATCGTTTTGCAACCACCGTGTTTTCCTGTCAATTGTGGAGATAAAATCTCAATCGAAGAAGGCGCTGATGGCTACTCCGAAAAGGAATGTTTTTACATTTTTTAGCATTGTAATAAATTGTTGTCATAACTGTGTTTTATCGGGAGGCGACTACTATAAAAGGGATAAAATGGATTTAAAAAAAAATAAGGATTTTTAATTTTACAAGCAAATTCACCTTACTTTTTACCCATAGTAGTATAATTAACGAATAATTCAATTATTGTAATTTTTTTTCATTTTTAATTATGTAGGAAGATTATCGTATTAATAAGTGGCTCAGGCACTGTCTGCTTGCTCCTAATCCTTTTCACAGTGATAGCAGCTGCAGGACACTGCACTTTTAAATGTAACGTATCGAATTCCTTCAATGCATAACACGCGACGTTGTATCTAAAACGGTTGCTATTAGTTCTAAAGATGTTTATTTCATCGCAAAGGCAAACCAACCTCCTCTGACTTCATCATATTGCAGCATTGGCCAACACCCACAACTAGCTTGGGTGGCTTGAATAAAGCAGCCGTCGATGCTCCTGTCCAGGAAACGGAGGGTACCAGTGGGATTCGCAGAATCCAAGGCACACGTTGGTCATTATGATAAATTCCACGCAATCCGGGATGGACATTTTTCGCGTATTTCCAACTTTATTGCAACCAGGACGTAGCCAGGCGTCGTTGCTCACCGAGTTACTCCCGCCGATCATAAGCCAGGAAGAGCAGCAGAGGAGCACCAGTAATTCAACCGACCTCATCTTGGCAACCGTTGAAATAGGCTATGTGCCCTATTGGCTTTTAAGCCAAGAGATTAATTAACGGCGCCTGTAGCGACTGGCGAACCTAGGTTCAGCCTGAAAGCCTACTATACAGGGTCCGCTTAAACCAAAGCTTGACCTAGTGTGGCCACCTGTGTCGGCTATTCGATATTTCGATAGTTTTGAACAGCTGAGCCAGGGTGGTCTTGGAAAGTTCTAGTTTTGACACCTGTCGGTCGTCATATGATATATATTTCCGCCAAGAGCCTCGCTGGTATCCAGCCGATTCCGGTTAAGTTCTTCTTATTTTAACCTGCGAGAGAAACGGACGTGCCAGCAGCTGAAAATTTTAATTTCAATAAAAGACTAAAAGTCCGAAATATATATTTTTTGAGTGGCATCCAGTATTTTTGAGTGGCATCCAGTATTCTAAGTGGTGTTTAGCACTCAGTGTGGCTGCCAGCTATAAAAGCTAGCCAGCGAATAAAGCTTAAAGTAAGTGCAAGTGCATTTGTTTAGAAATTGGGGCGTATTTAACCTCCAAAAAAATTTTACTACAGATATTTTTTAAAAATTCCGGGTGGAAAACCCAGCCAATTTACTGGAAAATTTACCACCTCAAGAAGGCCAAAATCAAATCTCGGGGCCCAATCGTCAGGTATGGTCTTTTTTGAGACACGCATGTCGCCATATCTGTAATTAATTTAAATATATTGTTATATCATGAATATTATCTTCCTATGCCTTATTTTTTCAAGTACCCTTTTATAAATATTAAATATGACTTGTACCACTATCTACGGAAAATTAATTACCTTTTCGAACAGAAATAAAGCCATGGATCTATAAATAACATTGAACTGAACTAAGCTGATGATTCCTCGATCGTAGGGTATCAAAGGGGTCACCGAAGCCATGCTTTAAAGTGGTGATCATAGGTTTGGAGGACCATACGCGACCACAATACTATCCGTGGATTCGCACAGCTAACTTTCTCCAAAACTTTTCTGTCCCTATAATACTTATTCCTGAATTTATTTATCGTTTTCTTCCGGTTCCAGTTTACTATCCTCTCTTGTCCTCTCTATTTCTGATCTTAGTGATAATAATGTGTAGTCAGTACGCGAATCTGTAGGTGCAAGACCTCCACCCCCAAAGCCGACGAGCGAGTGCCGGACCCTAATAGCGTGCCCCGCAACTGCAGATTCCCGATTTCATGCAACCGTTACACGCTACAGATATAATTCATTATTATTAAAAGGAAAAGTGGCGCCCAACGTGTGGGACCTTAGTGAGTACAGTAATCACTCATTAAGACTCACCGGTAATTAAATTCGAATTCTTTAATTTCAACTTTTAGTTTATTCACTTCTACAAAATACCTTTCTTCATATATATCGAGAAAATTTTAGTTTTATATCTCTTTAATTTATTCTCTTTGATTTTTGTATTTCTTAAAATTTAGTTATTTCTAAACTATTTTAAAATAGGGTTAGACCGATCCCTAGGAAAAGGCTCTCAGGAAGCCACCAAGCCAGTCAGTCCGATATGCAAGTCCGAAATTAAATCATCTTCCGAACTTTTCGAAACCATATGCCGTCACGAGTTTCATAAGAAGTGCATTGATGCGCATTTCAAGAAAAGCGACTTGTGTCCAGTATGCAAAGTTTCTTGCAGGCCAGTGGTCGAAAAGTGTTTACAAACTCGGTATCAATCTAAAGGTCGCCAACAAGGAGTTAGCGAATATACCCCGGGTCCATCTGGAAGCGCTCAGAGCAACAACAATAGCGTTACTGATCAAGCAACCGCAATAAACACGGTCATAATGGTGTCCATGGAGCGAAGGCTATTTTCTCTTCTTTCAGAGAAAATTACCGATTTAATCCAGAATTCAGTAGAAGAAAGTGTACAGAGACTGATCAGAACTCCGCCAAATTCCGCTATAAGTGGCGAGGAAAGATCAGCAACTCCTCCTCCAGTAGACGAGGAAAATAACGAGCCAGCTGTTGTCGAGCAAATTCAAAACAGACATCGGGTCCTGCCTAACATAGGTTCTCACCGAAATGACATTTCCGATCTCCTAACTAGACCCGACAAGGTCGTTCATATTTTAAACGGATGGAAAATTAAATTTTCGGGATCAGGTGTTTCAGGAGATAACTTCATTTATAGAGTTGAGGCGCTGACGCATCAAACGTTAGATGGGAATTTCTCAGTCCTTTGTAGGAACGTCAGCGTTTTCTTTGAGGGCAAGGCCAACGAATTTTATTGGCGTTACCATAAATCGGTAACTGAAGTCCGCTGGGATAGGTTATGTTCTGCTTTACGATTGCAATTTCGTCAGAAAAGAGATGATATTGACATCGAGGAGTTGATCCGCAACAGGTAGCAGAAGCCTAGTGAAACCTTCGATAGCTTTTACGATAGCGTAAACATGTTAGTCGATCAACTAGAGATACCATGGAGCTCGAGAAAACTTGTCCGAGTTCTCATGAATAATCTGAGGCCTGAAATACGACATGAGTTATTAAATGTGGATATTTCAACAGTCTCAGAGTTAAGAGAAACCTGTCGTCGACGCGAAGCTTTTCTCGACGACGTTAAACGCGCTCACGGTTGTAGTAAAAGTAGCCCATTTAGACGCGAAATATCAGAACTGATTCTAGAATCTGAATTTCAGAAAGGTTCTGAGTCGGAAAACGAGTTAGAAGTAGACGCGTTTACCTTAAAATGCTGGAATTGTCGCAAAGACGGCCACATTTACCAGGATTGTTTAGCCGATAAAAGACTTTTTTGTTACGGCTGTGGAGCAGATAACATTTACAAATCGAATTGTGAAAAGCGTGCAAAAAACTCGAAGTCCGGCGCTTTGAAGTTGCCGTACAAACCGAAAACTTCGAGTGCCTTTCGCAACCAGTCAACGATGACCGATTAAATGTGGATGTACCATTCGTTGCACCACAAATTATCCCTGACGTTCCGGAAAGCAAAGCCAGCTCTTTACTGCATTGTAAAGTTAAAATGTTACCTGATATTCCAAATCCAAAATTTTGTCTTAACCCTCTCTTGAAAAGATTTAAATCTCGGAGTTCTAAAAGAATCAAATCCTTTTGGCAAAATATTAGAACCTGTCGGCTAGGATTGAAGTATATTTGTTCTGTTCCGATAGAAACAAGAGATCCTCGACCGTTTTTGCCGATTCGCTTATTAGATCGTACCGTGTACGGTTTACTTGACTCCGGGGCATCTATAAGTTGCTTTGGGGATGATTTAGCCAGCGAACTCATGAAGAAGAATAGTGCTTACAAGTCGTTAAACGTTAGTGCTACCACGGCAGATGGAAGCCCACAACGAATAGTAGGCAAGATGAAAGTTAACATAGAATATGGAAACATTCCAAAGATTTTAAACATTTATGTTGTACCATCACTAAAGCAAGATCTATACTTGGGCATAGATTTTTTGAGGCTGTATGATCTTCTTCCCAAAAATCTGCATATATCCGAGCTAGAATCTAAAAAGTCTAGCAAAGTTAGCAGCGAGGTAGATCAACACGACTTGCCTGAAGCAGAAAAGTTAAGATTAGTTCATGTTATCAATTCTTTTCCTTCATTCGCTCAGGAAGGTCTTGGGCAGACTAGTTTGATTACACATACAATTGACGTGGGCAGTGCTAAGCCAGTTAAACAGCGGGGAAATGACCCCGTCTCACCTGCCGTTGAGAAGAGTATGTACGCAGAAATAGACCGAATGTTGCAATTAGGGGTTATTGAAGAGTCGGAAAGCGCATGGTCCTCTCCCATCGTCAAAGTGAGGATTTGTTTAGATTGCCGAAAGGTCAATAGTTTCACCGAGAAAGACGCATATCCACTTCCGCAAATCAGCGGCATATTAAGTCGGTTGCCAAGAGCCGAGTATATTACTAGTCTTGACTTGAAAGACGCCTATTGGCAAGTGCCGTTGGAAGTTCAATCCCGAGACAAGACTGCATTTACAGTCCCCGGTAGGCCACTCTACCAATTTAAAGTAATGCCTTTTGGGCTTTGTAATGCCACCAGCACAATGTCTCTCTTGATGGACAAAGTCGTCCCACCGCATCTCAGGAACGAGGTATTCATATACTTGGATGACCTCCTGGTAGTATCGTCAAATTTTGAGAATCATCTTAAATTACTTAGAGAGATCGCCATTCACATCAAGCGCAGGATTGACAATCAATATTGGCAAAAGTCACTTCTGCATGCGACGTGTACGTTATCTGGGCCATATCATTGGTGATGGCGGAATTCGTACAGATCCTGAAAAGGTGAAAGCAATCACCGAGTTTCCCGTCCCGAAAACCCTGCGAGGGTTGAGGAGTTTTATAGGCTTATGTGGCTGATACCGCAAATTCATTCCGAATTTTGCATCACTCGCTTCTCCTTTAACTGATTTAATGACAACCAAACGAAAGTTCAGTCTAACTCCAGAAGCACTAAAAGCCTTTGAAATCTTCAAGACTCGTCTTAGCGAAGCTCCGGTGTTATGTAGTCCGGACTTTTCTAAACCATTAGCTATTCATTGCGATGCTAGCAAGTCTGGTGTCGGTGCTGTGTTAGTACAGGTATCTCAGGAGGGAGACGAACGTCCTATAGCATTTATCTCGAAAAAACTAAATCGAGCTCAAAGAAATTATACCGTGACCGAGCAGGAGTGTCTGGCGGCAATAGTAGCCTTGAAGAACTTTAGAGCTTACGTGGAAGGACATGATTTCACGATCATAACAGACCACGCCTCGCTTAAATGGCTTATGTCTAACCATGATCTCAGTTCTCGTTTAGCTCGATGGGCGTTAGCCTTGCAAAGATATCGATTTAAAATTGAGCATCGTAAGGGTACTATGAACGTGGTACCTGATTCCTTGTCCCGCGTTAACGAGGACGAAGTCGCGGCGATAGATTTGCGGGAAGGTTTGTTGGTCGATATGAATTCAAACCACTTTAAATCTCCTGCTTACAAAGATCTAGTAGCTAAGGTCGAAGAGAAGAAAGATAATTTCCCTGATCTTAAAACAGAGGAGGGGTATTTGTATAGAAAAGCAGAACATTTAACTGGAGAGCAAGTACACGATGAATACGCATGGAAACTTTGGTTACCATCAGAGCTGATCCCCGAAGTTCTTTTCCAAGCCCATAACAGTCCATTGGCTTCCCACGGCGGGATACACAAAACTGTCGAGCGCGTTAGGAGGTATTATTTTTGGCCTCGCCTCGTGCCTGACGTGAAAGCATACGTTAATGCCTGTGAGACATGTAAGTCGACTAAACCACCGAATCATGTTCTCAGACCACCGCTAGGAAAAGCGCCAGAAACCGTGCGACGAATTTTCATCGATTTTCTCGGACCTTACCCACGTTCGATAAGCGGGAATATCGGGATTTTCATAGTCCTAGATCATTTCTCTAAATTTGTATTTCTAAAACCTGTAAAGAAGTTAATGCTAGTGTTGTTATTAAGTACCTCGAAGGCGAGCTCTTCATGACTTTCGGTGTCCTAGAAACTGTCGTATCAGACAACGGATCCCAGTTCCGTTCTGAAGCGTTTTAGAAACTGATGAAGACGTATGAGATTTCACACATGCTGACGGCTGTTCATCCGCCTCAAGCTAACGCCTCTGAGCGAGTCAATCGTTCTGTTATTTCAGCGATTCGAGCTTACCTTCGTCCAGATCAGAAAGATTGGGATGAGTATTTGAATGGGATATGTTGTGCCTTGAGATCATCGATCAATGCCAGTATCGGTACAACGTCGTACTATTAGGCTTTCGGCCAGCATATGGTAACTTCCGGTTCTACTTATTCCTTGCTAAGGAGACTGAAAATGCTAGATGGTCGATCCTTGATGTTTAATAGGCAAGATTCATTTGAAATAATCCGAGAGGAAGCGACTAAGCAAATGCAGAAGGCTCACGATCGTAACGAAAAGCGTTATAATTTGCGCTCGAGAGATGTTTCCTACGCTGAAGGGCAAGAGGTATTTCGACGCAATTTTAAGCAAAGTTGCTTTCAGACCGGCTATAACGCCAAGTTCGGTCCGAAGAAAATTTGGAAGATCTTATTACGAACTAGAGGACTTGCAAGGTCGACTCTTGGGTAACTATCTCGCGAAAGATATTCGCCAGTGATGCGACTCTAGGCGGTAATCTGTCTAGGGTATCTGGAGCCAAATACCCTAGCCTGATTCTAGCGGGGGGGTTTTTGTAACGGCGCCTGTAGCGACTGGCGAACCTAGGTTCAGCCTGAAAGCCTACTATACAGGGTCCGCTTAAACCAAAGCTTGACCTAGTGTGGCCACCTGTGTCGGCTATTCGATATTTCGATAGTTTTGAACAGCTGAGCCAGGGTGGTCTTGGAAAGTTCTAGTTTTGACACCTGTCGGTCGTCATATGATATATATTTCCGCCAAGAGCCTCGCTGGTATCCAGCCGATTCCGGTTAAGTTCTTCTTATTTTAACCTGCGAGAGAAACGGACGTGCCAGCAGCTGAAAATTTTAATTTCAATAAAAGACTAAAAGTCCGAAATATATATTTTTTGAGTGGCATCCAGTATTTTTGAGTGGCATCCAGTATTCTAAGTGGTGTTTAGCACTCAGTGTGGCTGCCAGCTATAAAAGCTAGCCAGCGAATAAAGCTTAAAGTAAGTGCAAGTGCATTTGTTTAGAAATTGGGGAGTATTTAACCTCCAAAAAATTTTACTACAGATATTTTTTAAAAATTCCGGGTGGAAAACTCAGCCAATTTACTGGAGGATTTACCACCTCAAGAAGGCCAAAATCAAATCTCGGGGCCCAATCGTCAGGTATGGTTTTTTTTTGAGACACGCATGTCGCCATATCTGTAATTAATTTAAATTCCCAATCGTCAGGTTGGCCCGCGAGGAATGATTTGGAGAGATAAGTGCCCTGAAGTACCCCTATCTACTATCTACCTATCTACGGGTCATGTAGTGCCGGCCAAGAAGTGCAGTTTTTCTTAGAGCGGACCCGATGGCAATTTAATTCCATTATATAAGCTGTCCCGATGCCCATCATACCGCGCATCCGTACTTCAGCCGAGTTTTAAGGGGTGCGCGTATCCGTCTGGGAGGTTCCCGAGTGGAATATCGCTGCCGCAGATTTAGGGACTTATACCCGTTTATTTTGTAAAAGCGCCGCGTGTGTGAACGGCCTTAACCTAGCATGGCACACTAGCCAACCGGGTTTAACCTTAATGGAGATAAAACTCGCTTTCGTATTGGATCAGTCCTAATCCTATTATATGACCAACGCGCTTTGAAAAACCGAATTTAAGAATTAATGTGAAAAGAAATCAATGAAATCAAAGATATGTAAGCCATAAAGCAAACAATAACTGTTCGTAAAGCCTCAAGTGGCAACGCCATGTAAAGCGATAGTTATATTAACAAATTGAAAGAAAATAAACAGTCACTGGGGTTAAAAGACATAATGCACGCCGAGAAGCTGTGATTTAATTTAAGAAGAGCTAGATTTTTTTTTAGGTTTAAATGAGAAATTTGTTGTTGTAAAGTATTCAAGGAAGTACGATGAATTAGGTACGGGTTACAAGTTTAGTTTAAATCGTTCGCGCGTCTAAGAGAAATGAGAGAAATGTTTATTTGCCCTTTAAATTCTATATGGCGAGAAATATCGCTACCATTAACATTACAGCCAACCCATCCCGTCCGGAGATCGATCTTCAACGTTGGAGGAAATGGCGTGAGTCACACTAACTAATCACATATATATATTACTTTATTCACATTTCTCGCCGATCCGTAAAGTGAACGAAACTTATTTAAACATAAGCCCCGATCTAAAAACAATTAATTAATTAAAATACCTTGAGTTATTTGCATTCTCTATGAATTAATTTGCGATTTTCGAAAGAAGTTGAATATAAATTAAGATCGTCTATTGTTAAATCCTAAAGTCTCTAATTGCCTAAAAACATGAATTGATAAAATTAAGAGAAAGTCCCTTGAAGAAGTCTTTTTAAACTAAAAATGATACAGAGTACCTAGAACTATCGAAAACTATTTCTTTAAGATAAAATTTATATTTAGTAAAATACATTGTTATATCATGAATATTATCTTTTTTTTTCAAATACCCTATGTTCTTTTATAAATATCAAATATGACTTGTACCACTATCCACGGAAAATTAATTACCTTTTCGAACAGAAATAAAACCATGGATCTATAAATAACATTGAACTGAACTAAGCTGATGATTTCTCGATCGTAGGGTATCAAAGGGGTCACCGAAGCCATGCTTTAAGGTGGTGACCATAGGTTGGGAGGGCCATACGCGACCACAATACCATCCGTGGATTCGCATAGCTAACTTTCTCCAAAACTTTTCTGTCCCTATAATACTTATTCCTGAATTTATTTATCGTTCTCTTCCGGTTTCAGTTTACTATCCTCTCTTGTCGCTAGCACGCTTATTTCTGATCTTAGTGATAATAATGTGTAGTCAGTACGCGAATCTGTAGGCGCAAGACCTCCACCCCCAAAGCCGACGAGCGAGTGCCGGACCCTAATAGCGTGCACCGCAACTGCAGATTCCCGATTTCATGCAACCGTTACACGCTACAGGAGCAATATGTATTGAATTTTCAACTTTAAGATGCCAGCATCCTATCAGATATCCCTTATTTGCATATATCGTATAAAATATATCGTATCAGATATCCCTTATTTGCATATTTTATACGATATATGCAAATAAGGGATATCTGATAGGATGCTGCCTGTTAGGAGTTCTAATAGTCTAGTTTTTTGGCTTATTCTCGGCATTTTGGTAAACACGGCCTGGCAATTTAACCATCTGACAAACAGCTGGCATCTTAAAGTTGAAAATTCAACAGGGATCTTTTAGGGTCGTTCCCTTAATTGCTGAAATTTTCTGTTGAGTTTTCAACAATTCAATCCAATTCCTCCATATTTACAAGTGACCAGGGTTACCCTCTTACTTTTAGTCGAGAACAGCGACAACTCTGATTTTCAGCAATTCAACAAAATTTTCAACACCATGGAGGCTGTTGATTTGCGGAAATTTTTGAAAGTTGACTTAGTATGGAACAGCTGATTAACAGCTGACCAAAATTCAACAATTCAGCAATTCAACAGTTTAGGGAATACCCAGAATGTTAACTGAAATGTATTAGTCTCGTCAATACTTATCGATTGGCTCCAAAAAAAAGTTTGCCACGCCCACTCTAACGCCCATAACGCATAAATCTGTCTACCGCCCACATACCATATATTGAGATCGCGGGTAGGTGGCGCATTTCAATCTCGCTTAACTGCTTGCATATCTCCATTTTCCTTTGGTCCCTTTAGCTGAGTAACGGGTATCTGATAGTCGAGGTACTCGACTATAGCGTTCTTCCCTGCTTTTAAGATTAGAGAATATACAGATATATAATAGTCTGAGAAAATAGCAGTTATTTTTGAACACGGAAAAGCGATTGATAAATGAATTTAGATATATGGCTATTAAATTTAAAGTTTCGTATCACATATTTGAATTGAATACAAAAACGTATCTTTTGATAATAAGCATATTAACTGCATAATTTAATTTGCAAGTATTTGAATCAAATCAGAAAATATTTGATGCGAAGCTTTTCATATTTACTTTAAATTTTTTCTGTCAATATATGAATTTTTAAAATAATTAAATTAACTATGATTATTATATTTAATATTTTCCTATTTAAAGTTAATGAAAACTGCAATGGATTAAAAATAAAGTGAAGGATATTAAAACTGAATAATTTTCGCATTGGTTTTTAATCCATTGCTGTTGTTTATTAACTTAAATTACTTTAATTTAGTACTTTAGAAAGGACGGGACAAGTTAAAGTTTTGTATTTCCCTTTTATTCCCTTGCAACTGGCGTGGTGCACTATGAATTCCTTCCACCCGGCCAAACTTTAAGTAACGAATTTTATTTGAGCGTTGTGCGTCGTATGCGTGAAGCAATTCATGTAAAAATGGCAGAATTATTAGCAACAACAAATCTTTTTTTTTGCACCACGATATTGAACCGGTTCACATTTCGTTCTTCGTGACCATTTCGCCAAAAATTCGACGCATATCGTTTTGCAACCACCGTGTTTTCCTGTCAATTGTGGAGATAAAATCTCAATCGAAGAAGGCGCTGATGGCTACGCCGAAAAGGAACCTTTTTACATTTTTTTAGCATTGTTGTTAAATAACATAAATTGTTGTCATAACTGTGTTTCATCGGGAGGTGACTACTATAAGAGGAATTAAATTGATATACAAAAAATAAAGATTTTTAATTTTACAAGCAAATTCACCTTACTTTTTGCCCACAGTAGTATAATTAACGAATAATTCAATTATTGTAATTTTTTTCATATTTAATTATGTAGGAAGGTAATCGTATTAATAAATGGCTCAGGCACTTTCTACTTGCTCCTAATCCTTTTTACAGTGATAGCAGCTGCAGGACACTGCACTTCTAAATGTAACGTTTCGAATTCCTTCAATGCATAACACGCGGCGTTGTATCTAAAATGGTTGCTATTAGTTTTGAAGATGTTTATTTCATCGCAAAGGCAAACCAACCTCCTCTGACTTCATCATATTGCAGCATTGGCCAACACTCACAACTGGCTTGGGTGGCTTGAATAAAGCAGCCGTCGATGCTCCTGTCCAGGAAACGGAGGGTACCGAGTAGGATTCGCAGAATCCACGGCACGCGTTGGTCGTTATGATAAACTCCACGCAATCCGGGATGGACATTTTTCGCGTATTTCCAACTTTATGGCAACCAGGACGTAGCCAGGCGTCGTTGCTCACCGAGATACTCCCCCCGATCATAAGCCAGAAGGAGCAGCAGAGGAGCACCAGTAATTCAACCGACCTCATCTTGGCAACTGTTGAAATAGGCTATGTGCCCTAATGGCTTTAAAGCCAAAAAATTATCCTGGCGCCTGCGCAGGAGCAATATGTATTAATATGAAGTCTGCTAAAAAAGAATTTTTTGTAATTTTAATGGCAATAAAAAAATGACCATAAAAACTAACGAGGGTGGTCCGATAAAAACTTAGCCTCCAAAAGAAGAACGAAAATTTTGGAAAAGTGGCGATATATTTCTCAACATAATCCCCCTTTAGCTCGATACACTTGACCCAGCGATGCTCCAACTTTTTTAACCCGTCTGAAAAATACGTTTTCTCGAGGTCTGCAAAATAGGCCTCTGTGGCAGCGACGACCTCCTCATTCGACGCAAATTTCTTTCCAGCGAGTGACTTTTTCAAGTATGGAAACAAAAAAAGTCACTCGGAGCCAAATCTGGAGAATATGGTGGATGAGCATTGCATTTGCTATTACCTTGTCACTGCAAGGATTCGTAGATTGCTGTGCCAGTATGTACCATGTGGCGCTGTGACAAGGCGGACGGAGGAAATGTCGAAAAGACGTGAAATATAATCGAAGAAATTTAAACACTGATTGTCGAGTACCCGATTTAAGGCGGCAAGTGCCTTTGGGTAATTGGTCTCAGTCATTTTGTATGCTTTCACGGTCCCCAGCGCTTCATTCTCCAAGCACGAAAACAGGTGATTAAATTTCTTGACGTCGCTAAGAGTTGGATCGCTATCTATAAGACTGGTGAATAAACCAATAAAGTTCTTAAACTCTGAGAAGCATCCAGAGAACTTGGGCAAATTCATTCGAGGTACATTTTTGTTGTGCGAGCTTGTTGTATTAAGGGTTGAGTAAAGTAATTGTGGTCTTCGATTTTGTACAGTAGCTGACATATAAAGAGATTTTGTGGCTACACACTTATGCTCAAGATCAGCTCGCGAGGACAATACCGGATTAATTAACACAATTTCCTCTTGGAGGTTAAATGCACGATCTATGTAATTGTTTAAAATGTCTAATCTGCACTATAATTCGCTGCCTCGAATTGTTACGATTTGTTGTTGCATAAAATATCCCCCTTAACACTTTCAAGTCGCGAGTGAAATGTGTTGGCACGATCATTGCCATAATTGACATCAGTTACACTTGAACTTTGTTGACGACTTAAACGTCGTCTCGGAGCCACATTGCAATTTTACGCTAAATGCCAATATAAGTGAATATTTGCAACCCGCTGACTTAATTGAAAGCAATTCTCATGTAGAAAGCACAGTCACCTAGTGTTGCGATATGTTCTATTAGTTGAAATTATTTTTACCTTTTGATTTAAATATTTTTAATTTGAATACATTTTATAACTGTACTCTAATGGAATGCGAACTTAATTGCAAGTGTGAGCCGTTACTCTCAGGCAGAGAGACAAACTGAAATCCAACTCGAATTCACGAAACTCGGGCTAAGCACGGATCGGTGAACTGTACTTATGCGATGTATGTACTTGTATATGTCCACGTTGGTATGTACATATGAAGAGAGAAAGAACGGCTCAAAGCAACCAAAGAACCAACTGTATATGTGTGACACGTGTTCGCCTCAAAACTTACGCCTGGTTGCTTGCAATTTGTTACTTAGCGATTAGTGAAATCCAGAGGCGTGTCCAGCAGTATAAGCCCAAACTAAGATTTCACGGTGAATTTACGTATAGCCGATTTTCTGCTATATATAAACTCGCAGCTGCAACGCAGCGAGTGACAAGAACGAGTATTTAACAGAGCGATAATGAGCGATAACCACTTTAGGCGGTAAAATTCAAATCTTTTCCATGAACAAGCTCGTAAGGAACATAGGTAGAGATCTTGCAGCTCGGACACGTTCGGGGTTATTTTATTTGCTCGCAGCTTGCTATGCCCCGTCTCATAGCTAAGTAGCCCAAGTTGCAAGTTCTACGTGTTTCCCTCACATACCACTCTTATCAACAAGTTACGACTAAACAGGGGTAACGAGAACTTGTCTTTGATGGCAGAACGATCGCGTCACTGCAATAATAACGATGGTTACTGGAAACTATGGATCTCGGAAACTATCAGAGATAGAGAACTGGAATTTCAGATTTTGATTCCGTAGCCTTGAGCAGCGCATGTTTGTTAAGCGAATATGCCACGCCCACTCTAACGCCCACAAGCACACAAAATCTGTGGCGCCCACAATTTGCTAGAAAAAAAATTTTAGCTGCAATGTATTAGTCTCGTCAATAACTATCGATTGAAACGATTTGCCACGCCCACTCTAACGCACAGAACGCTTAAATCTGTCTACCGCCCACATAACCATACATTGAGGTCAGGGGAAGGTGTCAGTCGCGCTTTGCTGCTTGCATATCTCAATTTCCCTTGTGTCCCTTTAGCTGAGTAACAGGTATCTGATAGTTCTTCCTTGTTTTTAAATTGATAAATGCGTATTTAAGCACTATACTATATTACTTTAGTGTAATAAATAGTGATATGAAATATATTCTTAAGTAGGTTCGGGAACTTTGGTTATGGTAGCAGTTTGCGTAGTTGGCTCGGCTGATACTGCAAAGTGTGCTGTCGGTGAGACAGTGAGACTATGAGGAAGTGAGACATAATATGCTGATCAGCAATTCTCATCTGCAGTGGGTGTTACTCAGCGCCTGGTACTGTTGCCATCTTGGCTACTGCTTGATTTGTTTGGTGCTGGTCATGTTAAGCACCCTTGAGTACGAATAGTTCTATTATCGAAAATGTATTATACGATCTACTAAATAAATACATTTTCTAAATAAAAATGGGTGTAAAACTTTTAGCTATTTATAGCGAGTTTTTTCAAAAGTTTTAGAACTTAAGTTTCCTATTCTATGAAATTAATCATTTGGCACGTCAGTGGGATGTGGACCTTCTGCAACAAAGCTTAGATAAATTTAGGTTGGTTAAATTTAGAAATGTTGTAAGAAAGTAAGAATTCGTGTAGTTGTTAAGTTTATGAAAAGTCGGTTCTATATTAATTAATTTTTCTCTTACAGTATGTAATTCAGTCAGCTGCAAGGAACCAATTTACCTAGCGATTAATTCTCTTTTGGACGAGTCAGTGTCGCTAGTTATACCCGTTACTCGTAGAGTAAAAGGGTATACTAGATTCGTCGGAGAGTATGTAACAGGCAGAAGGAAGCGTTTCCGACCCCATAAAGTATATATATTCTTGATCAGGATCACTAGCCGAGTCGATCTAGCCATGTCCGTCTGTCCGTCTGTCCGTCTGTCTGTTCGGATGAACGCTGAGATCTCGGAAACTATGAGAGCTAGGCTATTGAGATTTGGCGTACAGATTCCTGAGCTTCTTACGCAGCGCAAGTTTGTTTCAGTAGACTGCCACGCCCACTCTAACGCCCACAAACCGCCCAAAACTGTAACTCCTACAGTTTTGATGCAAGATAGAAAATTTTAACTGAAATGTATTGTTCTCAACAATACCTATCGATTGACCTAAAAAAAAATTTGCCACGCCCACTAAAACGCCCACAAACCGCGAAAACCTGTGACGCCCACAATTTGCATGCTAGATAAGAAATTTTAACTGAAATGTATTGGTGTCGTCAATACCTATCGATTGATCCAAAAATAAATTTTCCACGCCCACTCTAACGCCCATAACGCTTAAATCTGTCTACCGCCGGTAGGTGGCGCATTTTAATCTCGCTTTGCTGCTTGCATATCTCCACTTCCCTTTGAGTAACGGGTATCTGATAGTCGAGGTACTCGACTATAGCGTTCTTCCTTGTTTTTGAATGGCTACATAGATCTTCAGGCTCTATTACTTTATGATGTATCAATGCTAAGTTCGATACATGAATCCCTTCTTCATCGAAAGAAATCTCATTCTGCCGTTTGCTATCTTCTACATCAAATTGTTTATTATTCACCGGATTTTCATCTTTCGTTGGCTCATAAGCAGAGTTCGGTCCTCAAAGATCGTCTACGACTTCTTCCAAAATATTGTTGATTTCCGTATCAGATGAGGTTACTTTATTGAAAAAACCTGTGACTACATAGCCAAGACTTGTGGCTTGCGTCAGCGGCTTGTTAGGTCCCAGTCTAAGAAGTTCACCGGTCATAAAACAAGGATATACACCAGCCACTAAGTTTAGGTCAATGGGTTCAGGTTGCCGAAAGTCGGGATCTGCTAACGGCAGTCCTTCGGGAATATTAAGATAATTTTCAATCGGTAATGAAGGTTGTTTGGTAATGACTGTGGGAATAAAAAATATCTCTACTAGTTTTTCAAAACCTGATGTACAAGCCGAGAGTTTTAGTATTGATCTTATTGCTGCTGTTATTTTTCCTCCGATTCCAGATATTTTAGTCGGTGACGATATTTCAGTGAGTTATGCCGTCGCGGGCAGATTCGACAATTTACAGTTTTCAACCTTATAAGTTGTAGACATACAATTTGTGCATGGTTCTACATGAATAATAGCTTGGCATCGCGTTTTGGGGCCCATTTCCTGAAAACGGTTACACGCTATAAGTTGATGTCGTCCTAAGTGACAAATCTTACAGCTGTCTTCGATGTGAATTTACTGATCGCGGAACGTTGCTGTAGGTTGTGCGCTTATCATCTCTAGCATGCAAGCCCGCCGCTCAATAAACGTTAGTACACTTCTTAACGTTGAACTTCCGTTGATGCATCCGCTGAATATTCCAGTGCTGCTAGAGCCTGATGGTCTAGTTTTCTTCTGATAATATAAAACAGGATTGGATCCCAGGATATTGTGCTGATATCGAGGTTTTTAAGGTTACTTAAAGTCCTTCGCACTGTGTCATGTTGTGCTCGAAGCTGTCTTGGAGACCCGTTAATTTGCATATAAGCGACGATTTCTCCTATTGTAGCAAATACTAATATTCTGCCGTTTTGGCTTTTAGTCGTTGCCAGGTGTCGATGTAGGGCTAGGTTGATTGAGAGATGATTCTAATTCGTTGCACCGTTTTTTTAGTTGACGGATAACCATGTCACTCTTGATTTGCTTGACTAACGGGTCATTTGGGTTGTTCTGGATTCGCCGAGGTGCCTTTTGAGTGCCGCTTGCTGACGCCATGTTGTCTTTAAATACCTGCTGATATTTCTCGCTCAGATCCGTTAATCCGGTTAGTCTTGGGGCATACTCATCTCCAGTGGGTAATGATTACGAGTTCTATTCCCGGAGGTGGAGAGTAGAACCGCGGAGTTATAAGTTGCGTTGATAACTGATTTATTCTTAAATTAATTCATGCGTATATAAGCACTCTACTTGGAACACGGAAGTTTAGTGTATGCTGATCAGCAATTCTCATCTGCAGTGGGTGCTACTCTGCGCCTGGTACTGTTCCCAACTTGGCTACTGCTTGATTTGTTGGGTGCTGTTGAGCACCCTTGGGTACGAACATTTCTGAAACCGAAAATGTATGATCGTATAATACTAAATACTAAATAAGTACACTTTCTAAATAAAAACGGGTATACAAATTTTTGCTATTTATTGCTAGTTTTTCTAAAAGTTATAGAAGTAAAGTTTCCTAACATCGTTTAGGGACAAGCTGACGAACAAAATAAAATTTTAATTTTGAGAAGTCCCCCAAAATGTGGTTTTGCGTATTACTTTTGAACGTGCATCCGATTTTAACAAATGAGGTGTAATTCGACGCGTAATAAGTACACTTGCACCAATCTTTCTCCCAAGCCAATTGCGTTTTTTTAAGTCTTGGTATGCAATCCTTTTAGTTATTGCAATACCTTTCACTTGTAACGAAGCGACGATCACAGTAGATTTTCATTTCTTCGTGTATTTAAAGTAGTCGACACTCTCCTGGTGCGTTTCGTCAGTTTGGTGGGACCTGTGCTTTTTCAGTAAAATTCCACTTTAAGCAATAAGTTAACTCTTGTCACTTTTTTCATCTATAGTACCTCATATTTTTCTTGTTTAAGCTAGACCTGAACACACACAACACTTAAGTGCGTGAAAAAATAGTTTTTGTTTTATATCAATTAATTTTACAGTGGTTGTTTGTAAGTTAGTATACCTGAATACCATTCAGATGATAGTATATCTGGCTATGTTGGGATATATTTCTACCACTCTAGTTTAAAGCAAGGAAGAACGCTATAGATACCCGTTACTCAGCTTAAGAGACCATAGGGAAATGGAGATATGCAAGCAGCAAAGCGAGATTGAAATGCGCCACTTACCCGCGATCTCAATATATATGTATATTTTTTGTGTTAATCGATAAGTATTGACGATACTAAATCATTTCAGTTTAAATATTTTTCTAGCTTAAAAATTGTGGGCGCCACAGGCTTTGGCGGTTTGTGGGCGTTAGGGTGATCAATCGATAGGTATTGAAATTGTGGGCGCCACAGGATTAGGCGTTTTTTGGGCGTTTAAATGGGAGTGGTATATTCGCGTAACAAACATGCGCTGTGTACAAGGCTACGGAATCTAAATCTCCCAATTTTCTATCTTTGATAGTTTCCGAGATATCCGAGTTCATATTCATATTTTCGATTTTTTGAAGTTTGTGGGCGTTGAAGTAGGCGTGGCAAACTTTTTTTTTTGATCAATCGATAGGTATTGATAAGAACAATACATTTCAGCTACATTTTTATTCCAGCATCAAAACTGTAGGAGCCACAGTTTTGGGCGGCTTGTGGGCGTTAGAGTGGGAGTGGCATCCTGCTGAAACAAACTTGCGCTGCGCGCTCAGGAAGCTGCACGCTAAATACCAATAGCCTAGCTCTTATAGTTTCCGAGATCTCAGCGTTCATCCGGACGGACGGACAGACGGATAGACGGACATGGCTAGATCGACTCGGCTAGTGATCTGATAAAGAATATATATACTTTATGGGGTCGGAAACGCTTCCTTCTATCTATTACATACTATCCGACGAATCTAGTAACGGGTATAATAACATTAATTAAACATTTTTATAGTTTTTTGCAATTTTTGAATCTACACAACTATAAAACGTGACTAATTAGGATATACATACATTAACAATCAATTTCAATAGGACCCGTTATTACCTTCTAAAAATAACTATTCAACAACATATAGAGAATGTCAGTAGCCTAATTAATTCATAAACTGACCATTTTTCAGCTGTTATAGCTTTTCATGTATTGAACTGTTTAACGTCATCTAAAATTTCGAGGACCCTATAACAACGTTGAGATAAACTGACAAACAAAAAAAGGAAGTACGCTTTAGTCGAGTGCCTCGACTATCAGATACCCCTTACTCAGCTAAAGGGGGCAAAAGGGAGATATACCAGCAGGAATGTAATAAACTAAAAGGAAAATTGGTACTACAGTTTTTTAACAATCAATTGCACTTAGACGATTTCAATAAAACCCGTTATTAGCATTTAAAAATAACTATTCAACGACATATAGAGAATGTCAGTAGCCTAATTAATTTATAAGCTGACCATTTTTCGGCTATTATAGATAGCTTTTCATTTATTGAACTGTTTAACATCATCTAAAAGTTAGAGGACCCTAGAACAACGTGGAAACAAACTGACAATAAAAAAAAAAGAAAAACGCTATAGTCAAGTGCCTTGACTATCAGATACCACTTACTCAGCTAAAGCGATCAAAAAGAAGATGGAAATATACCATCAGGAACGTAATATTGTAATTCGTAACCTAGGCGCGATTTAACTAAATGCGAGCAGCAGACAGATTTAAGCGTCAATCGATAGGTACTGACGAAACCAATAAATATCAGTTCAAAATTTGTTGTTTTGGCGGCTTGTGGCACATTAGCGTAGCAAAGCCGCGGAATCTAAATATGAAATCCTAACATTCTAGCTCATATAGTTTTCGAGATATCAGCATTCATGTGGATGATTTTGTGTAGCTTATGGTCGGCTTGTGGGCGTTAGAGTAGACGTGGCAACATTTTTTTATGGTCAATCCATAGGTATTGACGAGAACAATACGAGTAAAATTTGTTTCATGATTTAGAACTGATGGAGCTACAGTTTTGTGGGCATTAGAGTAAGCATGGCATGTTAACGTTTGATGCTAAGGAATCTAACTTGTGATCCTGATTGAGAATATATATACTTTATGATGTCAAAGACGACTTCTTTTTTTCCCCGAAAGCTACCCATTAACGTAACAGTAACGAAAATAAAAAAAAACAAGGACGAACGCTATAGTCGAGTACCTCGAGTATCAGATACCCGTTACTCAGATAACAAACCTTAAAATAAATATGCCTTTATGTATGTTTTTCGCCGCTCGAATTTGCTCCCGATTACTATGTTAAAATCGGTACCCAGGGAACACCACGAGGAGGCCGTTGCTTTGCAACGGAGTTTTTCAAACCAAAATTTAGTTTTGGGGACCTTCGAGTCGACTTGAGTTGTCTAACTTTACAAATTCGAAAACTCCATGTTCCCCAAAAATTTTGTTTATCCGTACCATACAGAAGGCATAATTATTAATGGTACCAAATAATTTAAAATACTTATTTTACGTTCCTACAACCTACTTATACTTTTTTTCTTTTTGATTTTTTCAATAATTTGCTACATTAATA